>NC_066622.1:71481638-72173638 GCF_025201925.1 Gopherus flavomarginatus | reverse complement strand
CATCCTGTTTACCTCAGACCATTTCTCCAATTTGCCCAGATCATTTTGAATTTGACCCTGTCCTCCAAAGCAGTTGCAATCCCTCCCAGTTTGGTATCGTGCACAAACTTAATAAGCGTACTTTCTATGCCAACATCTAAATCGTTGATGAAGATATTGAACAGAACCGGTCCCAAAACAGACCCCTGCGGAACCCCACTTGTTATACCTTTCCTGCAGGATTGGGAGCCATTAATAACTACTCTCTGAGTACGGTTATCCAGCCAGTTATGCACCCACCTTATAGTAGCCCCATCTAAATTGTACTTTCCTAGTTTATCTATAAGAATATCATGCAAGACCGTATCAAATGCCTTAGTAAAGTCTAGGTATATCACATCCACCGCTTCTCCCTTATCCACAAGGCTCGTTATCCTATCAAAGAACGCTATCAGATAAGTTTGACACGATTTGTTCTTTACAAATCCATGCTGGCTATTCCCTATCACCTTACCACCTTCCAAGTGTTTGCAGATGATTTCTTTAATTACCTGCTCCATTATCTTCCCTGGCACAGAAGTTAAACTAACTGGTCTGTAGTTTCCTTTTTATAGATGGGCACTATATTTGCCTCCTTCCAGTCTTCTGGAATCTCCCCCGTCTCCCATGATTTCCCAAAGATAATAGCTAGAGGCTCAGATACCTCTTCTATTAACTTCTTGAGTATTCTAGGATGCATTTCATCAGGCCCTGGTGACTTACAGGCATCTAACTTTTCTAAGTGATTTTTTACTTGCTCTTTTTTTATTTTATCTTCTAAACCTACCCTCTTCCCGTAAGCATTCACTATATTAGACATTCCTTCAGACTTCTCAGTGAAGACCGAAACAAAGAAGTCATTAAGCATCTCTGCCATTTCCAAGTCTCCCGTTACTGTTTCCCCCTCCTTACTGAGCAGTGGGCCTACCCTGTCCTTGGTCTTCCTCTTGCTTCTAATGTATTGATAAAAAGCCTTCTTGTTTCCCTTTATTCCCATAGCTAGTTTGAGTTCATTTTGTGCCTTTGCCTTTCTAATCTTGCCTCTGCATTCCTGTGTTATTTGCCTATATTCATCCTTTGTAATCTGACCTAGTTTCCATTTTTTATATGACGCCTTTTTATTTTGTAGGTCATGCAAGATCTCATGGTTAAGCCAAGGTGGTCTTTTGCCACATTTTCTATCTTTCCTAACCATCGGAATAGCTTGCTTTTGGGCCCTTAATAGTGTCCCTTTGAAAAACTGCCAACTCTCCTCAGTTGTTTTTCCCCTCAGTCTTGATTCCCATGGGACCTTACCTATCAGCTCTCTGAGCTTACCAAAATCCGCCTTCCTGAAATCCATTGTCTCTATTCTGCTGTACTCCCTTCTACCCTTCCTTAGAATTGCAAACTCTATGATTTCATGATCACTTTCACCCAAGCTTCCTTCTACTTTCAAATTCTCAACAAGTTCCTCCCTATTTGTTAAAATCAAGTCTAGAACAGCTTCCCCCCTAGTAGCTTTTTCAACTTTCTGAAATAAAAAGTTGTCTGCAATGCAGTCCAGGAACTTATTGGATAGTCTGTGCCTCGCGGTGTTATTTTCCCAACATATATCTGGATAGTTGAAGTCCCCCATCACCACCAAATCTTGGGCTTTGGATGATTTTGTTAGTTGTTTGAAAAAAGCCTCATCCACCTCTTCCACCTGATTAGGTGGCCTGTAGTAGACTCCCAGCACGACATCACCCGTGTTTTTTACCCCTTTTAGCCTAACCCAGAGACTCTCAACACTTCCGTCTCCTATGTCCATCTCCACCTCAGTCCAAGTGTGTACATTTTTAATATATAAGGCAACACCTCTTCCCTTTTTCCCCGTCTATCCTTCCTGAGCAAACTATACCCATCCACACCAACATTCCAGTCGTGTGTATTATCCCACCAAGTTTCAGTAATGCCAACAATGTCATAGTTGTATTTATTTATTAGCACTTCCAGTTCTCCCTGCTTATTACCCATACTTCTTGCATTTGTATATAGGCATCTAAGATACTGGTTTGATCTTGCCTCCCAGCTTTGCCCTGACCCTCCTTCGTCACTCCCATTATAGCCCGTGCTCCCTCCTGTTTCCAACCCATCTCCCAGGTCTTGTTCCCCACTTACCTGTGGGGTTCGCTCACCTGTCCCCGTCGAACCTAGTTTAAAGCCCTCCTTACTAGGTTAGCCAGTCTGTGCGCAAATAAGGCCTTTCCCCTCTTCGAAAGGTGAACGCCATCTGTGCCTAGCAGTCCTTCCTCAAATAGCATCCCGTGGTCGAGGAAGCCAAAGCCTTCCTGGCGACATCATCTTTGCAGCCAGGCATTCACCTCCACGGTACCTCTCTGCTTCTCATGGTTCATCTGTGCCAGCTCTGGCCCATCAGTATAGTTCAGGGTAGCCCACAAGGTGCTCTGACTTATGCCAACTGGCTAGGAACCTCACCCCAGTTGTGAATTGGTGTAGCAGATACACTCCAACACCACCCCTCCTGCTCCTTATACCAGAATGTGTGCAGGGGTGGGGAGTAGTGCGGGGAAGGTGGCATAAGAGCTGTCTCTGCGGCTTTGTGCTAGCCAAGCGCTCACATAAACTGAGGGAATTCTCAGCTGGCCAGTTAGGGCCTGATTCTACCACTTCCTGTGGGGTGTAAAGAATGGGAGAACCTGAACCAGTACTGTAACAAATACACACAAGAGGAAAAAGTGAAGGTTGTCTGAGCAAACTTAACTTGGGAGTGTCCTGGTTTTTGAGTACTACTTCAGCTGCAACATTTTTCTTCTTTACGAACAATAAAAAATACTTGAAAGTGTTTTTTAAAGTGTTGGGTTTTTTCCTGCTTGGATTCCACCCCCTGCCTCCCTTAGAAATTCCTGAATCGTGAGAACATAATAACATAAGAGCAGCCATACTGGGTCAGAACAAAGGTCCATCTAGCCCAGTATCCTGTCTTCCAACAGTGGCCAATGCCAGATGCCCCGGAGGGAATGAACAGAACAGGTAATCATTAACTGATCCATCCTCTGTTGCCCATTCCCATCTTCTGGCAAACAGAGGCTAGGGACACCATCCCTGCCCATCCTGGCTAATAGCCATTGATGGACCTATCCTCCATGAACGTATCTAGTTCTTTGTTGAACCATGTTATAGTCTTGGCCTTCACAATATCCTCTGGCAAGGAGTTCCACAGGTTGACTGTGAGTTGTGTGAAAAATACTTCCTTTTGTTTGTTTTAAACCTGCTGCCTATTAATTTCATTTGGTGACCCCTAATTCTTGTGTTATGAGAAGGAGTAAATAACATTTCCTTATTTACTTTCTCCACACCAATCATGATTTTCTAGACCTCTATCATATTCTTCCCTTAGTCATCTCTTTTCCAAGCTGAAAAGTTCCAGTCTTATTAATCTCTCCTCATATGGCTGCTGTTCCATACCCCTAATCATTTTTGTTGCCCTTTTGTGAACTTTTTCTAATTCCAATATATATATTTTTGAGATGGGGTGGCCACATGTGCATGCAGTATTCAAGATGTGGAGGTACCATGGATTTATAGAGAGGAAATATGATATTTTCTGTCTTCTTATCTATCCCTTTCTTAATGTTTCCTGACATTCTGTTCACTTTTTTGACTGCCGCTGCACATTGAGTGGATGTTTTCAGAGAACTATCTACAATGACTCCAAGATCTCTTTTTTGAGTGGTAATAGCTAATTTAGACCCCATTATTTTATATGTATAGTTGGGATTATGTTTTCCAATGTGCATTACTTTGCATTTATCGCCATTGAATTTCATCTGCCATTTTGTTGTCCAGTCACCCAGTTTTGTGAGATCCTTTCGTAGCTCTTCACAGTCTGCTTAGCACTTAACTGTCTTGAGTAGTTTTGTATCATCTGCAAATTTTGGCACCTTCCTGTTTATCCCCTTTTCCAGATAATTTATTAATATATTGAATAGGACTGGTCCCGGTACAGACCCCTGGGGGACACCACTGTTTACCTCTCTCCATTCTGAAAACTGACCATTTATTCCTACACTTTGTTTCCTGTCTTTTAACTAGTTACCAATCCATGAGAGGACCTTCCCTCTTATCCCAGGACTGCTTACTTTGCTTAAGAGCCTTTGGTGAGAGACCTTGTCAAAGGATTTCTGAAAATCTAAGTACACTATATCCACTGGATCCCCCTTGTCCACATGCTTGTTGATCACCTCAAAGTAAATCTTGTCTTCCCAGTCCTTGCTGAAGGACTTAGACATGTTGTTTCTTAGCCCTTAACTCAGAGTGAGAGTGCTGAATTCTTAACAAAGTGAGCTTTTATCCAAGTGTTTGAGTTAAACAGGTGTTAACAAAAGCATAGAGCTTTAAATAGTTGGACTATTAATTACTTTTATTCTCAGTTATAGAAGTTCAGCTTCTTTAGTATCGGTGAAATCACAATAGAACGAGTTCTCTAGTTGCCCATAGAGTCTTCCAGGGTAGATAAGACCTGAATATGTAGTGTAACAAACTGTGAGAAGGAAAACAAAGGAGACACCATCCTTTCAGCACTTCTTTATATATCATAAAGAAAGAAAACCAGGATAAGGGCCTGTCTCCCCCACTTTTTTATAGGTCATCTTAACCCTTTTCCTGCCTATTTTATTCCCATGGTACATATACCCTTGCATTCCAGTAGTATACAGTGGCAGAAGATCCAGAATAGTCATGGTGAAGAACAGTTCATACTTCAAAATAAATAAATCATTGACCCCTCCTGATATAATGGATAGCTTACAGAAACATTAAAGTTCAATTTACTCAAGTACTCCATGTTCTTTCTATGTCCTCAATGGCTCTGAAGCAGAATTTCCTCAATAAAAATGACTGATGTACTTAAATTGCTCCAAATTACCCATTTGTATTTATTCACTGGAGCCTTTGTAACCCATCATGTACAATATAGTCAGCCTCTGATGCTGTTTTTGGCTCAGAAGCAGAGGATCTAGATTCAGAATTTTCAGTTTATTCACACAGGAGACAAAAGTTGAAAATATTTCTCCCAAATGTACGTATGAAAATCACATCCAGTAAACATGTAACTAGTGTCTTTCTCCATTTGTGCTTTGCTATGTGTTCAAAACACAGTAATGCTTTCATTGCCACCAAAGGACACTCAGTTACAAGGCCAGGTGCGGTAGCGTCAAAGCAAGAAAAGTTCTAGCAGGCAGGGGGTCAGCTATCCTGGCCTTCACTATGGCTGGGACCTTTCTCCTCGGTCTGCTGCTCCCGCTCTTTAGGTGTGAGGTGGGGTTGCCCCAATCCAGGTTTTCTCTTTTTGAGGGAGCTGTCCTAGGAAATCTGTCTGGGTGCTCAGTATACACTGACTGCTGTCCAGTTTTATGGGCTCAGGATCATCCTGGATGTTCCAGGTTTTTGTACCTCAGAGCTGGCAACCCTAGCCGATGAGGTCCTTGTGTGTGTGTTTTTCTTTCAATCAATCCCTACTCTAGGTCCTTATTGCCCCTTGAGCCAGCTAGTTCTCCGGTTCATTGTCTTTTGACTTCTTTTGCACAATTAACAATTGAAATGTAATTAAAGAGAAAAAGCTGGGTAACAGCCTTGTAAAATAAGTCCCATTAATTTTATTAATTTGTAAATACAGTTTCATCTGTAAAATATGCCAGCCACAGATATTTCAGGAACAGATGATCCAGCCAGAGACTGAACAATCAGGGAGTTGTTTATAAAATCCATACATGGGGGCCAGTTAAATCAAACTGCATTCATCAAAACAAATCCAACATTCAGGAGGGAGAAAATGCCACGTGAGCTCTTAAGGAGGCGAGGCAGCCACTGGTGGTGTGGATGCTTGGCCTCAGTCTGAGAAGTGGCATTTGGAGGAGAAGGAGTTGTGGCTGTCTAGAAAGGTAAGAGGAGTGAGTTTCAAAGGGAGAAAAAGCTGGCGCTCAGAACAAATGACTATGGAATCTCAGGTCAGCTTTCGAACAAGCCATGCCCTTTGAGGAAGAACCACCATGAAAAAGCCCCGGAGCACCAAGAAATGCAGCATGCAAAGGAGACTATTTGTAAGACAAAAGGAGGCTTTTGTGAAATCAGGATTCATAAACAGTATTCAATTTGCTGTACCTCTTTGCATTCAAAAAGTCTATTGTTTTTGATAGTCCTATCTTTTCTCTTCTGGAAAGGATGAAACCCTGCTTTGTTCTAGATTCATTAGTCTAGAACTGGCTTCACACTTCTATTTAAAGTCAGCATTATTCTTTGGGAGTTAGACTCCCAATCTAGTGATTGCCCATTATTTTTTAAGAATATTGCACATTCCCCACACAAATCAGAGCTACGCTTAGTACTTTTGTATTGTGATTACAGAAGATGGACTGTGCATCACAAAACTTCTAAGTGCAGTGATGTAAAAAATCTAAAGCAGTGGACATTTGATATCACTTGATTTTCCTCTGGTGCACAAACATGTGATGTTAGTAACGAGAACCATTGATGCTAAGTGATTTTAATATGTAAAAATAGAAAACTGACAGTAATGCTACAATCGTTGTGTTGCCTATACGCAGTTTGCTTATAAAAATCTAAAACAACTGCATTTGAAAAATGGATGGAAAGAATTATATGAAATTTTTCCTATACCAAGATCTCCAGCAGATGTAAATGGGTGCACCTCCACTGAAGGCAATGAATTTGCACTGTTTTTTCACCAGCTGAGTATCTGGCCCCCTATTTTTAAGAATATTAACCCTGTTTGCTTCACATATTTAGCTTTACCATACCGTAACAAATCATAACTATTGCTCATTTTCTCATTAGATATCTTTTGCTTTTAAGATGTAGTCACATGAAATATAAGCACCAACCATTTTTAGTTACTATTAATAAATCTAATCTGAATTTTTTTTTTTCTGAACCTAACCCAGAATTCCAAGTAAACAGTGTTTGTGCCCACTAGGAGTCTGACCCCACAATGAGCTCCATACAGGTGGATGGAGTCATTGCTCACTCATATAGAGTCATTGCCGGACTGGGGTACAGGGCAGTAAAACTGAATCCTCCCTCCATCCCCAGAGAAGGATCCTAAGGAAAACTCCAGACATATAACAGGAATCATGTTCAGATTTGTTTTCAAAACTCTCTGTGCATGTGTTTTTCTCTTCTTTCTGTGTATGCCCTAAGGAATGGCTCCCTTTCAAGTATCTACTATTTTAGAGACTCAGTCAGCTGTTAATGAGCTTTGTTTAACTGCAGAAATGGGTAAAAAGAAGTCCTGCCTGGCAGTATATTTAGGACCTGCTCCTTCATTCCTTGCACACTCAAAGTTCCCGGTGACTTTAGCAGTGTTTCAGATGAGGAAGGAATGGATGACTGTACTTAGTATTGTTGGATATTGAATAGATCTTATAAGCCTTTATTTTGTTAAGACCTCCCATTTGTGCCAGCACACTCATTTCCAATAGTGTGAGCCAGGCTGTTGAGTGTAGGCACACAAAATATACAGCTACATGTGCAAAGCAAATAAATCATGAAGAATATCCATTTGCATGAGCAAAAAGCAAATTGCAACATCTTTGTCCGCGCAATTGAATATTTTATACCAAATATTTAGACATTTCAGAATTCTATTATTTTTTATAATTTTGACAGATAATATTGATATTGGTTTGTTTAAATTTTCAGTTGCACAAAATTATGGGTTTTAAGCATTTTTTAAATTTTTTTTATCTGTTTAAATTTTCACAGTTGCAGGAAATTATGGTGAATCAGACAATAAGGGGGTCAAACAATAATTATTTAATGATAGACGTTAAGATTCAAAAATCTAAAGCTGTTTAACTGCAAAAACATGAATTATCAACATCATATGTCAAAATATACAAAGTAAGTATCCTTAAATCAAATTCTAATAAGTTCTCAAGCAGCATTTTTCTTTCTTTCCCTATGTATAATTTTTGATTGTTATTGATGGAAATATTTTTTCGATAGCTTGTGTGTGTTCAGTGAAATCAACATTTACAAATAAAAATCTAATCATTCCAAGGCTAGAAATATTTATATACATACTTGTTTTGTGCTTGATAAGCTGTTGTGTTGTATAAAGGTTGGCACAGCAGACAGGAAAGTATAATGCCTTGAGGGCAGGGAACTGGACTAGATGACCTCTTAAGGTCCCTTCCAGTCCTATGATTCTAATGTGGATGGTACCATGTTAGAAGTTTGCAAAATATTGGCAATAAAAGAGAAAAGAGTTCAGCATTGGATTCGTGCCTTAACATACCGATTTGAGAAGGGATATTCGTTCCTGAAACACTCATGTTTTACAAATGCTTGTGCTCAAAAATGAGCCCCTTTTCCAGGGGAAACTGGAATGCATTTTTCTGAGGTAAAATGAGCCTGCTCCAAGTCAAAGATTGCATAGAAATTTGAATTGTCACAGAATATTTGCTTATATTTAGACATCTTGTTGAACTTCACTGAAAACTCAAATCCGAGAGGTGCAAACTCGCCCCCAAGTCACAAAATTGCATCAGTTTTGCATAGTTCTGCACAATCATTAAAATATGCATGAAAAAATAATTTAGGGCTCAATCCAAAGCCCACTGAAATAAACAGAATGATTCCCATAGACCATTGACTCTAAGGGAACTGTATCATTGAATAGGTGTGATGAATGGCAGCATTTGGTTGGCTAGTATAGGTTCTGAATGTACAGGTTTATGCCAGCGATGGGTGAACCTCAGATGGTTTGAAATCCATGCTCAGTTTGGGGAAATATTGAAAAAGTGAAGTTTAATCAACCCCCTTTGGTCTATGTCGTGAGAACAAGGTCTCTCATGAGAAATCCAGAATTTCCTGGAGCCTGTTAGGCTACACCCAAGAACAACAACTGTCAGACTTACTGTTTATAATTCAGCTTTTTGTCTGTTTTTCGTCAATTATAGACAAAAGGCCTGATTCTCCCCTTTCTTACTCAATTGAAAATCAAGAGAAACTCTACTGGAGACAACTGAGTTATTCTGGTGTAAGAGGAGAATCAGGCCCGAAGTTATTCTTCCATAGAGCTTTTACTTTTATATTTCCTTTGGGGAGGACAAAATGAAAGTGGTAAGGATAAAAAAAGAAACCAGTGCACAGAATAGAGACATTTATAAGCAGACATATACTGTATATTATACTTGTGCCATCTTGTGACCATGCATTTCTGATTATGCAGATCTTTGACAAGGTATCCTCCAGTATATGGTGAAAAAAAGAGCTTAAAAAAGGGTGGTACAAATTTGATACAGATCTTTCAAAAAAAGCAATGATCAAAATAAGTTGCTTGCTTACTGCACTTTCTAGAAATTACTAAGTTGGCTGTTCCTTGTCACTTTTTAAAATCACAGAATGGACCAGTCCAAAATAAAGAACAACTAAACATTTCTCACTTTTTTTAAAGTTAGCTTTGTGTTTCACTAGAGCTTGGTAAGAAAAAGAAAAGCATCTGAAATACAATGATCCAAAATTTTCCCATTCTAACAAAGCATATTGCAACTGTATCTCTTTCAATTTTGCTCCTTGGTAGACTATTTCCAGGCCAAGTTTCAATCTGTAGTAACTCCTGAAACTGTGGGTGAATATATGGAACTATTCATATATCTTAAAATGCTAGCAGCACTTTAGCGGGCATAGGTATATCAGAAGAGTAGAGCTGCTGCTTTTACTTTTCAGTGTTTTGATTTGCTTTCAATTCAGGTGCTGTTTTGTATAGCCAACATACAATAATCTAGTCATTAAATTCTGGCTTTTCAGTGTACACAAAAAAGGTGACTCTCTGTCAAGTGTATATGATGTTCGCAGCCCAATATTGTCTATTGGTAAACATGGGTCAAAGACAGAGAGCATGAAGAATCTTAACTAGAGTTGCTGTCTATTCTGTTCTGAGACTGTGCTACTCAGCACTCTTACTCCCAGTCACCTGTCACACAGACCATTCCAACCACTGGACAAGATCACCTCCAGTTTTGCCATCTTTGTGACCCTAGTGACAAAGCAACAGTGGTAGCAGCAGCAGTAGGTGGTTTCCTACCATCAGATTTAGATTTTGCCAGCATTGCCCCTTTGTTTTATTGATAAGCCAGGGGCTCACCCTAACAGCAAATTTTTTCACAGTGACACCTCTCCCCTTTGGAGTTGCAAGCTTTCATTTTCTTTTTCACCCAACCCAAGCCACAACAAGATTCAGACTTTTAGTGTTTACAAATCTTGAATGTGAGTCTGTCTGAATATATTTATATTTCAAATAATTTATCATTTCAGTTCTTAAGATATCCCTTCGACAGCAAAATCCTCTAAATCACTGATTGAAATGATGTCCATGTTTGTAGCTGGACTTGTGTCTTTTGTACTATTACACTGAGTTTCCTCAGCATGTTGTCTGTAAGAGTCAAATACAGGTTCAATATAGGGTTGACTCTCTGGCGATTGAGCATCTCTGCCATCTTGCCAACAGTCTTCAGCTGCTTCTGCTGGTGCTCCTGGTACTTTCTGCATTAGTGAAAGAGGTTCAGAGAGTTGGGAAACTGATCTAATAGGTGCCACAGGTAAAGGTAGCGCACTAGGGTACAATACACAAGGAGAATTTAAATTTTCCAAAGAGGCAGTTTGGTGTAAGCCCCTTTCTGAGGAACGGATGGGTACCTGGATGTATTTGCCAGTTTCTGGCTCATAAAAGGTCTTTAAATGAACTTGACCAGAGAGATCAACAACAAAGTACTGCCCTGAGTCAGGATCTTGAAGGAGTTTACGCTGAGTTGCAGGTAAAGAGGGTGTGGGGCTTACTGACTGGGCACCTTTGAGTCTCACCATGCTAGATTCTGTAGGAGGGAAAGGCGAACAGAACACAGGAGATGGTGGAGAATGGATCAGGGCTAAGGGGGACAATGGAATCTGTCCAGAATAGGACAGCTTTCTCACAACAGTATCTTTGTGTTCTGTTTGAAGGTTCTTCTGCTGTGCTTCTATCTTTTTTCTCTTGTTTGCCAGCTTTTTTGCTCGCCGCAGGGCCTTTTCACTTTTTGGTGGCACAGCAGGTGGCTTGCCCAGCGGTTTCTCCATACGACTCTGCGATCTCTCGTTTGTCATTCTAGAATCACTGGTGTCCTCAGTGAGCAGGCTTCTCCGCATTGAATCGAGTATTTCCTCTGCAGAAATATCAGCATTGTTCTTTGTTACCAAATTCAACAAAGTGGAATTTGTAATATCCTCTGCTTTTGTTACACTAGAACTGGCAATTTTCTCTGACAATGGACTGGTAACAGCTGAGAACATAATGCTGTCTGACCTTGGGTTTGTTACAATGGTACACTCAAGATCATCTAACACAGCAGGTGTTTCTTCCAAGTGTCTGATGTCTCTTGACATGTCACTGGTTACAGGACAATACACGTGGTTCTCTAATATCGAGCTTATTGCAGGAGAATTTATCTCTCTAGTGATTATTTTTTTCGCACATGATCCACCTCTCCGATTAGACAAAAGATAATTCTTAAAATAATTTGTCTTCTCTTCTGAAGGGGAGCTCAATTTGTTTTGTGCTGAGCTAACTCCTAAAGCTGATTTTGACCGTGCTAAGTAGTGCTTCATCCTTCCAACCGTGGACTTCTCTTTGTTGTGGTAAACACTTTCCTCATTACTTTTCCCAACTTTATTTAATAAAGTATGAGTCACTTCATTGTCTTCCCTTGATGCCTTTAATGAAAAACTCCCTACATCTTCTGAAAGGGTGGGCTCCCATATTAGTCTGGTGTTATCTGCCCCTTGAAAGCCCATGCCAGCTGGAGTAGATCCCAGTGCATTGGCATCCTCATTTCTGATTAGTGCATCTTCTCTTGCATTCTGTTCTTTTATGTTTCTTGATAATGACCGGTCAATTTCTTGAATGGTAGGTGTACCTTGGCCCTGCCTGTAAAGCTGCTTGTCTTTCTCTACACTAGCTTCCAATCTGCTTTCTGTGTCCCTGTAACTACTACTGGCTGTGTCTTCTGAGGACAGGGACCTAAGCAGAGGCAGCTTGACTGCCTTTATCACAGGAGATGATTTGAATGTGTTGTCTTTAATCAGAAAGAGACTGGGTTTGAATGAATTTGAAGACAGTGGTGATGCTGGCTCTTCTGACAGGGAGGTGGAAGCATCCTTGTTGCCTTCTGCTGCAGAATTCATACTACTGACCTCTTTCCTCTTCTCACTCATCAATTTCTCTTCTGCCATGCTCTTGCTGTCATCCTGGGCCACCTTTCTTTCAGGCTTTTCTTCTGTGCTGATGTCACAGTTACTAAACGCATAATACTGCAACTCCTCTTTCTCTACCGGTTTCCTTTTCCCTTTACTACTTTGCTTGTCATCTACATTCATTTTACTCCTACTCCTCTGGCTTTCCTCAAGGCATGCTTTCTGAAACAGCTGAATCTGTGAAAAGGGCTCCTCCTGAAATGGCTGATCTACTGTGGGCACAAAAGAGCATTCGGAAGAACTACTGCTGCTTTTGCCTTTATTTTCATTGCTACTTCTTGCACTGGTTTGATTTGCATTGTAAGGCGCATCATCTTCTGCTGATGAAAGAAGTTTTGGGGGTATTTTAGGGTCATCATTTCCATTCTGGCTTTCAGCATCTCTCTCACTTTCGTGGCCTTGTACACTCAAATTATACATTTGCATTTGTTGCGCAGCTTTTGCATCTGCATTGTCTCTACTGTAGCCTTTCAGTGAAGGATAATGTCGACTTTTCCTTAAACCATGCTTGTTTGACTGGTGTCCGGAGATAGACACATTTTCACTGTTCTCAGTGTCTTTCAATAGATCTTTGTTTTTTGAATCATCCTGTTGCAAATGGTCCTGATTTTGGTAAAATGAAGTATCTACTGTTACTTGGGATGAACTTAAAGATAGGTAATTATCTGTGACGTGTCCCTCTAAATCAGTTTTATTGTCCTTTTCCTGGATACTGTCAGTTTGTACCAAAGGTCCATGGCTTAATTCATCTCTCTCTGCAAGCTCTAAGCTACTTTCTTCTAGAAAAGTGGACACTGTAGTGTTCATTTTTACACTTTCTTGTTTCATGTTTTCCTTAGCCTTATTTTTCTCTTTTAAGAGAGGAGAAGGACTATAGGTGCTTTTAACCCGTTTTCGAACATCCTTCAGGTTGAATAATAAACTTGGTGCTTTAGACTTGTAATTATCCCGAGATTGATAGTCACTAAACCCACTTCCCTCATGTTCTTTTGTTGCTGCAATTTCAGGTATTGGTGGTGTCACCAGCACTGGTTGATTTTCTGTCTCTAGTTTTAATGGTATGATTGGTGTTAAAAGTTTTGTGATGTTGAAAGAGGGGCTAATGGATTCAGGGGAGTTTACCTGGTTATCTACTGCAGTTGTGTCAGCAAAAGGTTCAACAGCAGATGGCTTTTTATAAAAAGAGAATTCTTCTCCACTGAGCTGTAACTTTTCATTTGAACTCTCCTGTGCTTTTGCCGCTACCCCTTTTATATTTCTCTGTTTCCTCCATGGTGGACAGATATAGTCCAATTCAGGCTTGGTTGCCTTCTTCTCAGTGCAAGTGACTTGGGACATAGACAGTGGTGGAGCAGGGGACTTGAATACAGGTGATGAGGAGAGAGCAGGGGTCTGGGACATGGGTGCTAGGGGTGGACCAGAGACCTGGGGTACAGATGTTGATGGGCCAGAGACTTGGGGTATAGGTGCTGGTAGAATAGGAACCTGAAACTCAGCTTCTCGAGGGTCAGGGTGTACAGGTATTAGTGGGCCAAGGACCTGAGGTACAGTTGCTAGTGGGACATGGTCCTGGAATTCAGTTGTGGGGGGAAATAGATCCATTAGGAAATCTTTTTCCTGAATTCTAGCTCCTATGACCTTTCTGGGTGGTGGTTTATGTTCAGAGGTGTAGGATGGTTTAACCAATGGTGTTTCTTCAAAGTGTGTAATATCCTCCTTTTTTGGTATAAGATCTGCAAATTCCTCTTTTTCACTTAGTTTATCATGATGGGCATTCCATGATTCAAAAGCACTGTTCTCGCTGTGAAGAAAATTGCCCTTTTTGACTGGCTCTTTAACTTTCCCACGCCTGTTTTTGACTGTCTTTTTAGAAGAGCTGGTGAGATTTGCCTTAAATACGTTTGAAGTGTCCATCCATGCAGGATGATAACCATCTGGACCACAATAGCCCCCATCAATTTTATTATATCTTTTCTGGACCTCGTGTTTGTCACTGAGCCAGTGGTTATCTTGACACACATCAGAAAAGTGGGAAAGTTCCCTTTGGATATTTGAAATTGCTGTGTCATCCCAGAAAGCCATGTCATTTCCCTGAATTAATTTGCATTTTTGAGAACTATTTTTAACTGCTCCCAGGGAACCTTCTGGATATTGGTTTTCAGTCTTATCGAATGTCTTAATCAAACAGGACACTTTGGAGGCATGTTTGTTTTTCCTTGGACCAGATATTGGCAAATTTGGCTTTTTCCTTTCTGCAGTGCTGTTTTTAGCAACTTTTTTCTCTTCTTGAACACGTTTTGGTAATTGCTGGAATGTTGAAGCCCATGTTGTATGCTTGTTGTTTTTCGATGATAACTTGTTGCAGATATTACTTTTCTTGATGGCATGGTTTAGTGATCCTTGATGAATTTTACTAGAGAATTGGTAGGTGATTTCCGGTGAAATGACAAGCTCCAATTCCTTGTCAGATGCTTCAAGTTCTGCCACGCACAAACTCTTGAATGCTCGGTCTGTGAGGCTACATACCTCTCTGTCTGTGTCATCCAGGAGGCTCCCTATACTAGAGGAGTCACTAAGTCCATCCATGTGTTTCTTATTTCCCTGCATTGTCCTTGTGAGTCATGAATAAATTATCCCAAGCATTAATTGCATATGTCAAATAAGTAGAAGATTCTGTTGGATATTCCCAACCGTTTGCAATGTTTTCTCCTAGAATTCGTCTTCCAGAATGTATTGCTTTACATTAATTCACCTTATGGAATCACAAAACGGGAGTTTCTCCTCTGCAAAACCAACAGACATGAAAATACAAATGAGCATACACTGTACAATCCTGTCCTACATACAGCATCTTCCATTAATTTGATCCTATATTTAATCAAATCAAAATCTCAGGAATCAAATAATTAGTGTTTAAAAATACTCTTATGTTGGTCACCGTAAATGAGTATCGCTGGATAATTCTATCACTGGAAGGTGCCATTGAATTCATAAGATGGGGTCTCGATTCAGCAAAGCACTTAAAACCCATTGATTTAAATGGGACTTAAGCACATACTTAAAGTTAAGCATGTGTTTAAAGTGCTTTGCTGAACATGGGCCAATGCTTTTACATGAGAAGAAAAGAGACAGTTGTAGGTTTCACACATGTAAGTAAACTGAAGTAAACTCTACTCACCCCTAAATGGCATGAAAGCTACAAACTGCTTTGTCTTCAGTGGGATTTTACCACTTGTTAGTTAACAAATAATAAATAATGCATGGCAAGGCTAATAATGCATGGTATTTCCTACAGTGAACACACCCTATAGAGACCCATCATAATCAAAGATCGAGTAAAATCTAGGTGTTATAGGCCAAGGTTTCAAAAAATGTGATCTCATAGTTAGGATCCTAATAAATGGCTAGATTTTCAAAAGAACTGAGCACCGAACCGTTCCCATTGATTTCACGGGTTTCTTCGATCATTTGACGACTTATTTAGGTGCTTAAACATGAAGGTTCAGGGTTTCAAGTTACAAAGAGCCCTTCTTCAGGTGTGATTCTGCTTCCTTCCCCAGCCCTGAAGTAGAGCTTTCTGTAGCTTAAAAGCTTGTACCTTACACAAACAGAAGTTAGACCAGCAAAAGATATTCCCTCACCTACCTTATCTCTGTTCTATTCAGGTTCTTGTACCAGCTCAGCCCTCTGGTAAATGACATCAATAGAGTTGCACCTGCTCTCACCAAGATCACAATTGGTCTTTTAGGATGTATTTATCCCGAGCACAAATCCACTTGAGTAAGTAGAGTTACACCAGAGATAAATTTAATCCATTGTGTATTAACAAATCCCAGGCAAATGCTCTTGCTACAACATACTTTCGCCAAGTATGTTAGAACGCAGTGGATCTGGTATCTTGAAATGAGGAGACTGCTAATATCAGCATAGCCAGCAGAAGGCAGGACAGCCTAGGGGGACCCATTAGACCCACTAAAGAAGCACAAACAACAGTTGTTCTCAATTTCCAGAAGGAACAATACCAAAAGGCAATAATTGTTAGTAGTTCAGTCAGAGGCTGTCTGGGTCTCCCATTAATCCACTGGCATTATGCAAGTTAAGAGCCACATTGTAACAGCTTTTGGCCCCTCTACAGCAGTCTGCTGAGATGGACCAGGGCTCGCTGGGGAGTATGCTGGACCCAGTGGCGGACTGGTGTGGCTCTACTGTACCTCCAATGCAGATCTGAGCTTTATAGGCACAGTACAGCCCTAAACTATTTTTGATTCTCCCTGTATCTATATTCAATAGTAAGAGCCAGGCTGTTGAATAAAATGCCCATCATAGACCTGAGATATGAAGTTTGGATCCAGATCTGAACTCCCTCTATGTTTCGATCCAGGGTTCCTTTTTGGACCATCTCTCCTTTAAAAAGGTCTCCTGAAGAAATGGCTTGACAGCTGGATGCTGAGATTTCAGTAAACTCCCCAAACATGGCTCGGGGTGATCTGTATCAGGGATATTTCAGGGAACAGTCTTGCTCAGATGGGTTATTCAGATTTAGTTCTCACCCTCCTGCTCTCATTAAAAACTCAGCCAACCTTTTCCTAGACTCATCTGGCTATAGTGGAACCTGATTCTGTCCCCATTGATTTCAGTGGAGCTACCCTTGGTTTACTCCAGAATAAGACCACACTCAGGCCCAATACTTACTGATACTCCATTTCCTTCTGTGTAGGATTTTTCTGACATGGCTTAATTTATGCTGGGGTAGGAAGGTTATGTTCAGCCAAAACAAAGAGAACACAAATGACATGCCATCCCATTCTTGCTGGGACTCTTACCTGTTATGTGAGTGGATACTGCAGGCACAAACCTTTTGTGTAATTTTGTCATCTGTGCTTGGATGTATTTAGAACTTCCTCTCATGCTTGCATTTGGCCTCATTGCTGCCCATCTTTAGTGAGGAGTTAAAAATAGTTCAATGAAGTAGATTTGGCAGAAGTGGTGTCGTAATATGTTTTCGACCTTCAGCATTTTTGACCTCTAGTGAACTCTGCAATTCAAAAACAAATTCATTTGTTTGTGTGAGCTGAATTAGGTATGACTGGCTCATGTATTGGAGCTATTCATTCATACATTCACCCTGTAATAACCATTTTAGTGGCCAATTGCAGACTGTCACTGCTGCTCTGTAATTCTCAATTTAGCACAGTTTTATCCATAATCTGCACAATTTGCAGTGAACTGTGCGCTGCAGTAATTTCTCTTTGCCTCACTTTTTCAGCTCTCAGTGGAAGTTACCTAAGTGCCTTTTGAGGATCTGGACCTTAATGCACTCAAGACAACAGGTTTAATTATTCCATACTGGTTCCTCTGTGCCCTCAGTTTAACACCCCAGTGTAGTCTGCTTTCCCTTGGCCCAGCATACCAGCTGGGGAGGTAGGACATATTGGCAGCCTAATCGAAGGGTAGAGGTGTTTTATTCAACAGGAAGGTGGGGAGCTAGTACCAATCCCCTCAGTCTCCCAGCAGCAAGAAACTACCTCTCCCCAGCTCTGTACTCTCCAACACATGAGAAAAATCCTTGGAAATTAGCCAGGTATTAAATGCAGGAGAATTAAAGTAAATTATGTCTGTCTGGCCAAATTTAGAGAGACAAGGTGAGTGAGGTAATATCTTTTACTGGATCTTTAGTTAACCGAGAGAAGTTGGTCCAATAAAAAATATTACCTCATCCACCTTGTCTCTCTAATATCCTGGGACCAACACAGCTACAATAACACTCCATACAGCCAAATTTAGTTCATTTTAAAACACAACAGTATTTCATGTGTTTTTGCCCAGACAGCTGACAAAAAGGACAACTGCAAGGGGAAAATTTTGAGGGCTATGAACATGAACTACAAGGTTATTTTTTTTAAAAACCACCACCAGGAAAGCTACTGCGGCTGGGTTCGACACCTCAGGGTAGTAGGGTAGGGAGCCTTTCATCTTTAGGCTGCTCATCTGATGGCAGCCCAAGTTGATGAAAGCTAGGAATTGTTACCATGTGCTTGGCATTTTGGTAGTCTATGAATAGATGAGAGTTAGTCCAGTTCCACCCTTCTAACACTCAGGGTATATCTACACTGCAATTAGACACCCTTGGCTGGCCTATGCCAGTTGATTCGGGCTCACGGGGCTTGGGCTAGGGGCCTGTTTAATTGTGGTGTAGACGTTCAGGCTTGGACTGGAGCCCAGGCTGTAGGACCCTGTGAGGCTGGAGAGCCCCAGAGCTTGAGCTGCAGTCTAAATGTCTACACTGCAATTAACCAGCCCCATCCCTGAGAGTCCATGTCAGCTGACATGGGCCAGCCAAGGATGTCTAATTGCATTGTAATGGACCCTATGTGGCAGTTGAAGCGAGAGCAGTGACTGAATGAGCTATGGTCACTGAGTGCTCCTCCCTCTCCAAAGGGTGGTCCTTTATGCCTGGAGCCAGGACACTTAAAAGAGGAGTGGTGTATGGGGGAAACACGCTGCTGTTTCCAGTGCTGCTCCTCTGCTGTAGAGAACCCAGAGAATTTCAGGTACGTTTTAGTTAAATACAAACAGACTGAACTTTCCAACATGGATTAATATTCACCAGAAAGAACAAACAAAGATCAGAAAGAGGAAACAGTACAGATTCCATATTAGAGATGGGGTCAAGCCTCAGATAGCAAATCTAGATCTGCACATTCCAGGAGCATTCAGATCCAGGATTTTGGTTCAGCCCATAATAGAGATGGGACCAACTGGGAAGCTTGGCTCTGGATTCAGATCCAAACGTCCCCCAACTTCAGCCAGGCCCAGATCTGGTGCTTCGATTTCAGGCCCGTATCTATTCAATATCTACCTGCCTAGTTAGGCTCATGTGCCTTTTTGCCACTGTTGTCTTTGGTAATAAGGACAATATTCATTATCAATGAACAAGCAACAGAAGAGCAAGTCTTGACATTTTAAGACCTTTCAGAGAGTAAGCCGTCTACCTGGGAAGAACAGCAGCTAACTACTGTTAGAAAAAGCACTGAAACTGGATTTAATCATTAGCAGGCCTGGCACTTGGATGAAGAACCTAGCAACTAGACTAAAACAGGCTCAGAAAACCTTTACGTGGGCTCTACCTGATAGACTCTCCCTGATCATGGATACACACTCTCCTCAAAACAAAACTAATCTCCCTTTTTGGGAATTTACCAATGCTGACCCCTAGAAACTCTAGAAAGGCTCTCCATTGATGTGATGATGAGCTTCACCAGCAAGTGAACCTACAATGCAGCACCCCAAAGTCACTGCTGGGTGAGGTGCAAAGTGTTTTCCGCCTTTGTAGTTTGGTTTTAGGGGGAGCATCAATTTAATCTTGACTCAGGGAAAACTCCCGCTGACTTCAGTGGGAATGTTGCATGTATAAGGACCTCTAGACTGAGTTCTGTATGGCTGGGGTGGACTAAATACTTGCTCTGCTGTTTTTTGGTTGCTGTGAAACACACTTTAAGTGGGCGCACAGGTAGTGTCAAATGTGGAGTGTTCTCTGTACAGAAGTGAAGAAGTAACAGCGGTAGCAACCAAGTAGGCTGACCAGATGGAAGAAAATATCTGGACACATATGAGGGGGGAGTGCCACTAGTGGAGCAAAAAAAAAAGCTGATGTCCCATAGGCAGAGAAAAAACAAAACAAAACAGGGAAAAAAATATCTGGACAAATGCCTAAATATTGGGACGTCTGGTCACCCTACAACTGAGTGTTCACACTGGCTCAAGAACCTTTGCAATGTAACTGAAAGCCCTCTAAAGCGGCAAAACTGAAATAAAGGGTTAAGCATTGTAAGAATACAGTATAATCTGTTAGAGGAACAGAATGTCAGCAACCCAAAGTCATCCAGCATGATACAACAGCTGAAATATTGGACAAAGAAGCTGTTTATAACCCACTCAGTAACCTGGTGAAGCCACATTCCTCTACCCTTTTGGACATACATGGCAGCCAGCTGCACCCAGCGAGGCCCTGGAATTACATTTGAAATAGCTGTAAAATTCAGGCGTGGATCAGAATTCAAATTGTTCTGTTCAAGGGACTTTGCGTTTGGCCTATGGTAGAGGCTGCGCAAGGGATAAAGTTTGGAGGTGGATTGGCAATACTCTAAAGCGCTGAGTTTTCAGTGTAGGCTCATCTCTGATCTGAAATAATTAAAGCACTTGTATAAATGTGAATACTTAAGGGAGCTAACTGAAAAAAAAGGGTGAGTTTCGTTCCTAATGGACTTATCGCAGGTTTTCAGTGGAGCACTTCCATGCCTAGCCCGTTGTGATTAGGAGGTAAGGTTACACATGCTATTCCTGTTCTGGCAACGGCTGAATGTCAGCTTTTGGGCAGGGACTAGGTAAGCACTATACTTGACTGAAGGCTTGTGACATCACTGTTGCTGCAATATCTGAAGACAGGTTTTTATTTTTCTCCTTTGGGTTGGCGTTTGGTTGAAATGTCGCACCATGATGCATCACTGTGGCATTTTGGCAAGGACCTTGTGTGTTACATTGCAGCCTGTAGTCATCAGCCCAGCCGTGCCCTGGCGGGTGGGTATCTTTTTATTTTTATGTGATGATTTTTCCATGTGGCACTTGCTGCATGATATTAGTCTGCAAGGAATCCCAAAATGTGCATCCACAGGGTGAATTCTGGGCAAGGTTTATTTAAGGGAGTGCTTTGCTTGCACTTACTACTTCCCCAGAGCCTCTCTAATCAGAGGATTCCTACGTTCTTTGCAAATAGCAATTAATTCTCACATACCCGGGTGAAGCAGATCAGTCTCTAATGAACTGGCCATTGCTTGTGAAGACACATGCACCGCAACCCTCTGTTGGGTGGGAGCAGAACTTCTCCCCCATGTGTCATAGGTTTCCATTGCTTACGTCTAATGGCTGTTCTCTTTTGGCTGAAGTAGCAGTGGCCTGTTTCTTTGGAGCAGGAGGATCAGAGTTCTTCCTGGCAATAGCAGGGACATTTCCACATGGCCATGCTATTCAGCACTGTGACCACTAGGATGTCCTGTGTGGTCAGTCATTTTTTACAGTATCATCATCTTCATTTTGCAGATTGGGAAACTGAGGCACGCAGGCCCAGCTCCTGAAAGCTATTTAGGCACCTAGCTCCCATTGATTTTAGTGGGAGTCAGGCATCTAAATACCTTTTGAGGATCTGGGCCAAAGATGCTTCAGTGACTTGCTAAAGGTCATCCAGTGAATCACTGCCAGGGGTTGAGTCAAGAACCCAAAACTTCTGTACATAGAAAATCACAGACACCTCTACTCTGGCGTAGAAAAAACAAAACAAAACAGGGAAAAAAATAACTGGACAAATGCCTAAATATTGGGACAGTCCTGATTTTATTGGGACGTCTGGTCACCCTACAATCGAGTGTTCACACTGGCTCAAAGAACCTTTGCAATGTAACTGAAAGCCCTCTAAAGTGGCAAAACTGAAATAGAGGGTTAAGCATTGTAAGAATACAGTGTAATCTGTTAGAGGAGTCTCGACCCAACAGTGGGTGAGCTGGGATGCTTGGAATGAAGATACCCCCTTGAAAAATAACGGGCCACAATCTCAGCTCAGTCAGAGCACTGCTCACCGCAACAGAAGGTAGGGAATCAAAAGCCATCTTTGTGCTTCCCGATGCCTGGGCTGGCTGGGGACTGGGTTGGCCCACAGTGTAACTTAAAACTGCCTCAGAAGTGTTTTGAAGTAAGCTGGGATCAGATAATAACCACGGGGGATGGGGTGGGGTGTAATTCCTAGCTCTGGCATCTCCAGCAATGACAGGCCAAGGCATGGCGGAAGGGTGCGTGCCACATAGACAAGATTCCATGGGCTCTGCAGAGAGAGAATTTCTGGGTGAAGATGACCATAAGGCGCAATATGTGAGCAGGCTTCTACCCTGTCTCGCCCCCTGTGGGGTCATTTTCAGTTAAGCAAAGTGAGCACAAAGTGGTTGTCAATGGGAACCAATCAGATTTCTCCAATCTAGGGCTGTTGCACGGACATTGCTGAGGTATATATGACTACACAAGGTGCAAGACCATAGACAATCAGGACTAAGATGTTTCAGTGATTCCTTCCAGACCAGAACAAGGATTGTGAATGCAGAGATTGATCAGGGAGGTGATGACAATGTAAGAACTAGCACGGGTGCCTTCCAACTACCCAAGTATAATGTGGTTGAATGTTGCAGTGGGAGATGATTTGGAAAAACCTTGGGCCAAATCCTCAACTGGTATAAATGGATGTGGTTCCATTTCAGCTGAAGATCTGGTCCAACAATAGTATCTTGGACAGCTTGCTCTGGACTGTAGCAGAGGCTCTTCATGACTTCAAGCCAACTTCTCTTATCAGTTAAACTGGTATAAATCTAGAGTAATTATTCTGACATCAGGAAAGTTACTTTGGATTTATATTAGTGTAACTGAGAGCAGAATTTGGCCCTGTGTGACTCAAACTACATTAACCTCCACGTCCACCTCCTGTGTGTTACTCATAAGAACGTGAGAACAGCCAGACTGGGTCAGACAAATGGTCCATTTAGCCTAATGTCCTGTTTCTGACCGTGGTCACTGCCAGATGCTTCAGAGGGAATGAATAGGAAAAGGCAATTTTGAGTGATTCATCCCCTGTCACCCAGTCCAAGCTTCTGGCAGTTGGAGGGTTAGGGACACCCGGAGTATGAGGTTGCGTCCCTGACCATCTTGGTTAATAGCCATTGATACACCTGAGTCCATGAACTTATCTATTTCCTTTTGAACCAGTTATTCTTGTGGCCTTCACAACATCTCTTGGCAACAAGTTCCACAGGTTGACTGTGCGTCCTGCTGCCTATTAATTCCACTGGGTGACCTCTTGTTCTTGAGCTATGTGAAGGGGACTGGTTGAGTAACTGTGATTGTAACATAGTAAAGTTCAACTTCCTTGTAGGGGGAACATAGCCACAAGGTGGTGGTGTGACTAACAAGTCAAGCCGAGGGATTTTAAATCTGTCCAATATTGCTAAGCCCCAAAATTTAAAAATCATGAGTTAGACCCCCACCAAAATCATGAGCTTTAAAAAGAAATAATTAAATCATGCTTTTTGGTCACTCTTCTTTTTTTAACAACTCTCCTTTCCAATTGTCTGTGACAATTTATGTTTCAAATTCTCGCAGGTTTATAGTGTGTAAGGCAACTTTGCTCCCCCATGCAGGAGCACTTACTAGAAAATCCACTGAGAGCAGGGCACCATTGTGCTAAAGAACTGGCCCCACACATAATAAGAAACAGTTCCTGGCCTTCAGGGCATGTCTACATTGCAAATAGGAGTGAGCCTCCCAGCCTGGTAGACAGACTTGTGGTAGCAGGGCTGGCCCAGTGCACTGAAGAGAGCTGTGTGGACACTGGAGCAATGGCAAAGGCTAAGACTGGCCACTGAGCTCAAGGCCACCCTACCCCTGGGATCCAAGCTCCAATGGCTGGCTAAGTCTCTGCCATTGCTGTAACATCCACACAGATCTTTTGAATGCAGTAGCTCAAACCCCACTACCACAAGCCTGTCTGCACAGGCGGGAACACTTGCTTCCAGCTGCAGTGTAGACATACCCTAAGAGCTTAGTGCAAAGCCTGGGGGGGAGTTTGTGATATGGGATCTGCAGCTGGGATTTACTAAACTACTCTCATAAGGGGCCACCAAACCTCCATTAGATGGGAATGGCTTTTGATCTCTGCTGAGCTGGACAGGCTCCAAACAGGTGATCTACGGGTGCAAACTTTCATTACTAACTCCAGGGGTGTTCATTTCCATACAAGCTCTAAGCTGACACTGTTTGGACTGAGGCTGCTTTCTGGAAAGAAAGGTTTATTACATCAAGTTCTGACCACTGGAGCGGACGCCCGCAGGGCGTGCCCTTCTCTGCCCAGACAGACAAAATTTTCACACGCTGTTCTTAGGGCTTCTCTGCACTTGAAAGTTAGCATGGGAGGGATAGCTCAGTGGTTTGAGCAGTGGCCTGCTAAACCCAGGGTTGTGAGTTCAATCCTTGAGGGGGCCATTTAGGGAACGGGTAAAAATCTGTCTGGGGATTGATCTTGCTGTAAGCAGGGGGTTGGACTAGATGACCTCCTGAGGTCCCTTTTAATTCTATGAATTAAGGGGTCAAGTGCATGCTAAGTCTGCCACACTCTATTCAGAAAGGGACCACTCCTGTTCATCATATGCAAATAATAAAAATGCGACAGTAAAATAAACTGTTAGGCACAATATCCAAACCCACTCTTAAATACAAAACCTTCCCAGTCACTGTACAGACCTCATCTGCTTCAACTACAGTGTTATTCTCTGCCTGGATGGGCCCATGCACCGAGATGCAACACATGCATTTCTAGTGGGTTACACAAGTACTTGAGAGACATCAGTAAAACATTGGGATTCTTGGTTTCTATTCCTGGCTCTTGGAGCAGAATGAGGTCTAGTGGTTGTAGTAGCATGAGTTACACAGGTGTCTGTCTGACAGGCTCCTTTTGAAAGACTACGAAGTGAGTGAGAGTTAGATCTGTTTTATTAAAAACATGGTTTCAACTCCCAGCTCTGCCTGAAGTGACCTTGTGCAAGTCCTCCATTGTCTTAGCTGTGAATCTGCAGTATAAGTTCCCCTCAAAATATAAAATATTGACTAATAATACGGGCCCAGAAATATTGACAGTGGTCAGAAGAAAAGTTAGCACTAGAAGTCATTGCTGGAGATCAGTGCATGCTCTGTAGCCCAGAGGACATTGTCATGGGAAGTGCTGCACCTTGGTTTGGTTTCCCAAAATGCACGTGAAGGCTGCAGCTTTTCACATCATCACAAGGCTGCCACCAGCAGTGGCCAAAGTCCCATTACTTATGATAAATTCACGAGAGATGGCAACACTGCTTATGAGGAAGTTTGAGTGTGATGTGAAAGATAAGCATAATTCTCATTGTGTGTGTTATATGTCCCCTGTGGCACCTGATCCACAGAGGAAGTGGGTCTATTATAGCCCATGCACTTGAGCCAGGCTATTTAGCTCAAGAGGTAGAGGTTGGTGCCACAGTGTATTTAGCACCCTCTGAATGTCCCTCAACAAAGGAAATCCTAGCAAGTCTGTTTAGTTTGGAAGGAGGAAAAGATTTGCTTGCAACACAATGTATGTTACAGGGAAAGCCTTTTTGCTCCTCCTGTTTATGCCATCCCAGAACTGGTGCCCTGCCCATCACCTTTGAAACAAGTAAGATCCTATGAAGTGCAAAAATGACCAGGAATGAAGTGGCAAAACCAGTGTGGAGAACATGGCAAGGTACAGGGCAGGAAGGCAGAGAGCAGAGCATCAGGGTCCTACAGAGCCACAGGACAGGGGCCATGTGCACAGCCCTGTGACTGACACAAGCGAATGATATTTAAGCATTAGAGACTGAAGAGCAGGGCATTTCTTGCTATTAAATAACTAAATGGAGAAGGAGTATGCCATGGTGGATCCCTGCAGTGGCATTGGGTAATGGAGAGCCACTGAGTTCCATGTGATCCCTAGGATCAGAGTTGACAGCACAGATTAGAAATCCACAGGCCAGTATTATCTTGTATAGATAAATCCTTTTGGTTCTACAGGGGGATGATCCCACAGAAACCAGGATTCATAGATTCCCAGGCCAGGAGGGGCCACTGGGATCATCTAGTCTGACCTCCTGTATAACCAAGACCAGAGAAGTGCCCCTCAACAATTCCTAGAGCAGGAAAAAAATCCAACCTTGATTTACAAATTGTTCGTGATTGAGAATCCACCACCACCCTGGGTAAGTTGAGGATTCCCCTCAGTTCTGTCCCTCTCTGAAACTGCAGATGCCCCATCCCCAAGACTGTGGAAGAGCTTTCCCAGAGTCAGATGTGTGGGTTCAAACCTCCTTTCTAGTGACAAAATTTAGGCTGAAGAAGCAGGTTTTCATCTCCAGTCTTCCCCTCTTCAGTAAAAGGAACAGGATGAAATTTCCCAGAGAAAGAATGGAGGAAAGCAAAAGAGCCCAGAGCAGAGTGCTAGCATGGTCTGCAGTAGGTCAAAAGACACAAAACCTACAGCAGAAGGCACTGGAGCTAGACACAAGTGGAAAACAAGTTCCCACGGAGAGGAAAGTGCTGAAAGACAGAAATAGGGCTTGGAAGCAAAGGTAGATGGAGGCCCAGAAGCAGAGATAGAGAAGGCCTTGGAAGGAGAGACTCAGACAGGCAGAGTGACAGCTGCAGTCATGGGGAGACTGCAATGCTATTGAACTCTGGAAAGTGAGAAGCACAGGACGGGGACCCTGTGACACTTTCCCCTGTCGCTTACACAAGAGTATCTGCAGCAAGCATCTGACCTTGGTAGATTTATCCATCCCAATTGGGAAATATAAGACTGACATCCACCTGAGCCTGACCGCATACACCTCCGCCCTCTCCTCCTTCAAGTCCATCCTTAGGTCAGTGAAGTGTCTGAACTCTAGTCCACCCCAGAAGAAAGTTCAGACCTACCCATGCACAAACATAGCCTGATGAACTAACAAGATGCAGTGGCGTCAGTCGAGGGAGGCACTGAGGAGTGAATGTGGCCCCTCTCAAGGTTTTTGCTCTTGCTCAAAGTTTCATAGGCCACGTAGTTAGGGTCTGACCGCAATTGCCCGACCGCTGTTAAGCTGTGGTCCTGTACTAAATCAGTACAGCTGCTGCCTGAGCAAGCCAGACCATCACTCCTGCTGTGGTGGTCACAATGCTACTGAAATTTGGCCTAGCCACCATTCTGTCCAGACCAAATTGCCCAATGGTGTGCGACCTGAGGCCTGGGGAGTCTGTTCCAGTATGTCAGAGTACGGGAGCATCTTCTGAGAACTTGACTCCTGGCCACCCCGGCTCATGACTATGTGATGAGAGAAAGAGGAGACTCCCTAGTCAAGAAAGACCCAGGGTCCCTGCAGGGGGAAGCAGGGATTAGAACAGCATCTGTTCTGGTGGGGGTTGGGACCCGAATTTGCTCCCCTAACTCAGAAATATCTGAATTGGCACCATTGACCAGATATGTGCTGCAATCACTTAGTTTTTGATGGCTCCCCCTCTTTGTCCCTACTTTGCCCTTTTTGATTGTTGAAGTAGGGACTTTGTTGGCCTTATATTTCTTGGGAAGAGGAAAAATCATATTTCTGGATCCTCTAAGGTGTTGAGTGCAGCCAATACATTTCTAAGTACATTTAACTCCTACTGCAGGGCTATCTAATATTTCCAAGGAAACATTCTAGATGAGTCTAGGATGATCTGTGAACCATACAGAACTTTCTAAAGATCCTGTGAAATCCAGAATATAGCAGGGTTTATTAAACCAAACTCCTTCACACACAAAATAGACATCAAGGTTTGACACTTGAGTTTCAGTTATTATCGAAAACAGTGTAACACTTTTATTTATTGAGGACCCATCCCTGATCCTCCATCACTGAATGCAATTCAGAGGCTTCATAAAAAATGTATCCAGGGAAAACATACCCTATCTGCAAATAGGAAGTCTGACTTGTCAGACAGGTGCAAGTGATGCCTCAGAAAATGTCTCAGCAGTGCAACCATAGATCATCGAACATTCTTCTTAAACAGGCACCAGGTGCAGCACTTCCAGGCCATGTCCTATACACCAAGCCAGGCTCTAGCTTGACCTGCATCCCCTGCAGCTTCATTGGGCTCAGGGGGGTATAAGTCCGTGGAGAATTAGGCCATATGCAGATAAAAATGAAGAACCAATTTCTCCAAATCCAGCCCCTCTTTATGCACTTATGGGACAGAAATGGAGGACTTTATTCAGTTATTACTCAAATCCAGGTAAGGCCTGACAGAAACTGAGGGCTGAATTCTTCCTTTATTCCAGATTTGCACCTGTGTAATTTCATCAACTCCACTGGAGTTAGGGCACAATTACAGCAAGGTACATGGGAGAAGAATTGGAGCCTGAGTAGAGGCCTTGGGATTTGAGTCATTTGTAATAACCAGTGTCAGAAAAAAAGCAACTAAACTTTAGGCCTTTTACTGGTTAGTTTGGATCCAACTCACTATTTATTGTTCTCCAGTGATTCTGCATTTCCATGCACCCCGTGCTTAGCGCTAGTCAACACTAGTACAGACATAATCATAGAACTTAAGGCCAGATGGGACAATCATATCATCCAGTCTGACCTTCTGTCTATCACAGGCCACTGAGACCACCCTGCACCCGCACACTAGCCCAACAACTGCAATTAGACCGAGAGCTGAGCTGAGAGCTGGCAGGGCAAACAGCTCAGACCCGATAGGGATATATGGCTGGAAGATTCAATTTCCAAGGTTTCTTGCGCATGCTGCAGGAATACAGCTGTTTCCTACTGCTGTAGCCGTCAACGCTCAGTAGATTAGTACCTGTCACAAGTGTTTTGCCAACCAAGTGGTGAGAGGGTGGGGAAGGAACTAAAGCTTCATATACATGCCAATGTGTGTGAGCCAAAATACAAAGGAATCAATTTGACATAGTAATATCTTCCCTATGATTATATCCTGCTCCTCAGAATTTGTCCCCTGCCTCTTCTGTAATCATATAAAATAAGTGCAGAACCAGTCTCGTGGAGGACAGGCAGGGCCCCATCTACCTACATAGCACTGGAGATATGTGTGGAACAGGTGCTCATCCATAAAATAACCTTGAAAGGACAGGACATGGGGCCTTTTCTCTTTCTCTTTCTCTTTTATTGTCTCTTTCTTGAGGGATCTGTGATCTTGGATTCTCTTCCTCTTAATGAGCAACCCACCAGTGGCATCCTTATGAACAACCTGTTTCCTCTTTGGCTGCGTTGATGGGCTCCTAGGATTTACTGTTCTGCTTTGGGAACCTGATTTGATGCTTTGTTCTCAGCGCTGTTGTACGTATGTCCTAGTTTCTGTGCTCCATTTTAAAGCAGCGCTCTGAGACCTTGACAGCTGGTTGTTTTTGATTATAAATATTCGTTATAACAACAAAGAAAGATGACAAGCAACTAGTTCTAACCAGAATCTAGTCCTGCTCATAAATGAGTTTGTTGTTACCCATTCTGTATACCACATCACTCGCCGTTGCCTCGGTAAGGCCAATTCCCTCTCTGTGTATCTGTTGCCACAGCAGGTGTTTTGCTCACTGGAGAGGTTCCAGAATCCAGGGTCAAATATGGACTTTTGGAGCCCCCCAGCAAGACATTATTGTAAGATACTCATCCTCTCATTTTATCCTCCTTCCCTATTTCCCAGATCTCCTCACTCCTTGCTCTCCCGCCTGCCTGACTGAGGGGATGGAAAAGGCCTTAAACCAGGTCGTTTCCCAGAGGTGTGCTTGGCTAACTGCTGGACGTTGTGTGTCACTAACAGAGCACCACTCAGTGCAAATGGGCAGCAGCAGACTCCACAGTCCTGCTGAGCACAGGATCACCCTCCAATCAGGACCATTTTGGGCCCAGGTGTTGCTGGGCCCCAAAGGCCCAGTCTACCTATGTGCACATGTCTACATGCAATTCAAAGGTACATTCAAGAACTCAGACCACATAGGTAAACAAAATTACTTCTCAATCCAACCCTTTTGTTGAAACATACCATATATCAAATCCTAAGTCATTCCACAATGGCTCAAGCAAAAGGATTGACAGATTTGCCTGGATAACAGTTACAGGAGCTGGTCCATTCTCCACTAAAATCCCAAGCCTGCCCAACAAAAATCAATAGCAAAAGTCCCATTATTTTCCATAGGTGCAGGATCAGTTCTATGTTTTCCCTTGGCATGACATAGTATGCATAGGTACACTGCTTTGTGTGGATGCTATATCATGTTGCGTTGCATTTCTTCCTAGATCTGTGCATTGGAACACAATGTCTTGTACGGTGGAAAAAAAAAAACCAAGGGCATGGCAAACAGCTGAAATATACCAAGCCCAGGGCAAAGGGGGACATCAAAATGAGCTCAAACTGAGCAGAACTGACTGTAAGATATGGCAACCCATGTGTGATCCAACTAAAGCTGATGACAGAGGCAGAGCCGGAGAGGCAGGATCTACAGTAGCTGTGAACTGGCTGATTCTGCCATTTGCTGACCCCACACATTAATTTGATGCATGGCCAGAGTTAATCTTGTTGCACTTCTTTAGAAACTTTTCTAACAAATTAAAGGGCCTTCTGCCCCCTCCCCCCCATCTAAGTGCAGAACATGAGATATGAAGTTTCCAAGCGTTGTTCTGATCCAGATCTCTAGCACATTGTTCCAAATAGCTCCAGAAGTAACACTTGAGAGCACACGCAAGGCAAGGAAAAGGGTGGGGGGTGATGTAAAGGTGATGTAGCTAGGTGAGAGACTTGGAAATGAGTCTGCACCACTGCCGGGCCTCTTCTATTTGTGGCTAGATTACTTGGATTCCATCACTGCATAATTTAGATTAATCACTCCCAATTAGTGCCTCTGCATACATCACTATTAGCAAGCCCAGGAGACAGGCAACACGGAACTCAGTTAAAGAAACACACCCCATGTCCATCCATGACCATGTGGGAGGACAGCAAGGGGATTCTGAGAGAAGGGGAAGCCATTATCCCAAGTCTAAGGGGAGAGGGCACCCTCTGATGATCTCACAAATTGATTCAAATGGATTCTGGAAGGGAGCAAAGATCTGTACCACCCACTTCATACAGGGCCAGAACTTTATGCGAATGGCAATCACCCCCAAAACACATGGACAAGCAAGCAGCACACATGAACCTGACAAGTGGCACAACACTCACCATCTGATCACATCGTATCTAGATACAAATCAAGACGAATGTGCACCAAATCACACAATTTGCATAAGCCAGCTCGCGGCATGCAACCAACTTGGGCCAAATGCAGATAGCAAAACTTCACTGAAGTAAGTGGTTACAACCACTTGCCTCTGGGCAAAGTTTGTCCACCACCAGTACAAAGTTCACACCTCCACACTCCAAGATACATGCTCTCGGTTACATATGCCATACGTATCTGGTAAATATTTCACACACCTGGATCCTGAAACACACACCACCTCACGACACAACACACAAACCCTGGAAACCCACAACTTCCTCAAACATCTCTCACAATGGCATACACAGAGGACATGTAAGATACATAAAACCTCATATGTCATCTTGCATGCTACACTCCACTGCATTATATGCAGAGAACAAATCCTAAATAGATTTAAAAAAACCCAGCAGCTGCATTTGCCTGATCAAGAAACTCCCAATGTATTGAGAAACCTGGCTACGGTGGACAAACAAAACTGCATTTCAGGCAAGTGGAATTTCTCTGGTCTTGGTTCTGATTTCTTTTTGATCTGCATCTTTGCTCAGCTCTGGTAACACCAGCACAATCAAATCCCGAGAGCAGACAAGGCAAACAGCTCAGAGCAACGGGTAGGAATGAAGGATTAGAGTAATCGATTTCTGGCTCACGCTGCAGGGATATAGCTATTTCTTACCCACTCTCCTGCTGGTAATAGCTCACCTTAACTGATCACTCTCGTTAGAATGTGTATGGTAACACCCATTGTTTCATGTTCTCTGTGTGTATATATATCTTCCTACTGTATTTTTCCACTGCATACGTCCAAAGAAGTGGGCTGTAGCCCACAAAAGCTTATGCTCAAATAAATTTGTTAGTCTCTAAGGTGCCACAAGTACTCTTGTACTTTTTGTAGATACAGACTAACACGGCTGCTACACTGAAACCACTCTTTGTTGTGGCCTTCAAATTCAGTAGATAAGCCCCTGTTACAAATAGTTTGCTAACCAAGTTGGGAGTGGGAGGCATAACACTTGTACATAATTTGAAAAAGGTCGGATACCACAGTGACAAACATGGTGGATAGATAGAGTTAATTGTGTGTAGTCCAAAATACAACTGGATCAATTTTACCTGTCGATATTTTCCATAGGCTAAACCTTCAGGTCCTTACTCAGGAGTTTTGGTCTTTGTGCAAATAAAAATCCCATTGACTCAGTCAAGACTAAGAAAAAAAGTATATTGGCATCAGTGTTTGATCCCATGATTATTACTTCTTTTCCATTCCTTTACACCCCTTCTCTATTTCCCCCATTCTTTTTTCCCAGCCTGCGTCTTGGCAATGGTGGTAAATGAGTGCAGTGTCCCTCTGACCAATACCAGTACAAAATTAAACATCTCAATGGTAAATTCAGCTTCCATCAGCCCCATAGGCCCAGGGTTTGAATCCTCTTTCCTCCTCAGCTCTCTTAAAGAGCTGTCTAATTATAGACTAATGAACTAAGCATAATCAGTCTGGATTTTCAAGATCCATTTGAATTATTTGGACTTCTCCTTATTTTTTTTGCTGATGAGCTTTGCAGCTGGGATAATAAAACATGGTTCCTATGTTGGCAGTCTGAGATGTTCCTGCAACAACTGTCTTCCAAAAGCTCATGTCATTTAAGAAATTTTCCAGCGATTACAATTGGATACATGTCATAGTCCTGATCATTTATATCAGCCCCTGTGCATCGCCTACACATTTGAACTATTTTGTTTTTTCATGCACTCATAGCACACTCATTGCATGGAATTTTTCCATTTGTCAAAAAAAAGGAAAAATCCCCCCCAAAACCCTACTCATATCCCCCAGAGTTTTAGAACTATCTTTTGTATATGCAGTAACCAGCTGGAAAACAAAATCCATTTGTATTGCTTAAAGTTGTTCACAGCACAATAGACAGTTAAACAACATACTGAAAGAGTCATTCATAACAACTTAGTAATCTTTTTAGAGGCTCAAGCTAATTTTCCATATAACATTACATTTTATTGCATAAACATTAGTCCCATAAAGAATAACAAAAACCCAACAACTTTCCATCTGGAGACTCTAAGGACAATCCTGCATTCTCCAGAGTGGGAGGAGATGGACAAGAGTAACCAAAGAGTCTTTTCACCTCTAATTACTGTAGGAAAAATATAAATGCTGCTTAAAGTTTCTCATCTGATCAGTTTCACAGTGGATATTGAAGTGTGCACATGCTCATACACACACACACACAGAGCATCAACATTTCCCTATTTTAAAAAGTCCGTGTAATTTTGCCCCTTACCTTCTGTGATCCAGTTTCCTGATCAGAAATAGTACAGCATTGTGCTTTCTTCAGTTAAGCCAAAACCTTATCCCACTGTATAGAACAGTTAGCTGATTACTAACTCTTCCCATTATTTATATGCTCCAGGATACCCTTTTTAACATGACTCTTTAATGGGAATAAGAATTGAAAACCAAACAAAAAAAAGTAGAGAAGACCAAGCTCTGAGCCCTCACAGTCCTGCCTAGTCAAGTGAAATGAAGTGAGCAAGAAATTCAAAGTTACTAAAATGTACTTAAATAGATATCAGGCAAGGGGAAACCAAATGGAGTTCATGCTGGGGAAGAAGCAAACATACGTATTAGAATAACCATGCAGTGTCAAGTAACAGACATACTCACTCATCAGCTATTTTTACATTGCCAGGGGTAATGCTTCAGAGATACTCTGCAGAAAATGTTATGTGATTGGCCGGTCACTGCCAATGATTCAAACCTTAAAGCATTGCATTTTTAGATCTCTAGGTGGTGGGTGAAAATGTTCATTAAAGTGATCATTAAAGACAATATCTAAAACATGAGCTCATGAGTAACACATGATTGTCCCAATATGCCAGTTCAGAAATAGCTCATTAGTCATTTCATCATCAGGCCTGGCCAAATGTATCCTGCACTCTTAGTGTAAAGACCCTGCTTTGCTGTCATCATCATGAGCAGCCATGGTGAGAGGGGCGCTGTCATGTTGTTCATTATGAGAATTGCAATAGGGTATTAAATAATAGGAAGAATACATCAAGAAGTCAGCAAGCTAAGTTTTGGTCTCAGAAATATAAACAATGATATGTATTCCGAGCAGCGCCGCTGAGTCTGCCCAGCTCCCTGCTGAAGTCACAGGGAGCTGTGGCTGCTCAGCACCAGTCTGAACTTGGCACACTTACTGTAGCAAAAATAAGAAGCAGAACCCTCTTGATTACATGCCTGCTCCCACTGAAGTCAATGGCAAAGCTCTCACTGACTTTGCTGGGAGCGGGATTGGGCCCTGGACTTGTTTGCATTATTAAAAGGTTTTAGTTACAGATGAAATTAACAAGTCATGGCAATGTGAATAATAATAATAGTAATACAGCACCCTCAGTCTGAGGAACTCAAAACACTCTGCAGGCATTAATGAACTAATCCTTACCAGGCGGTAGGTGAGAATCATTACTCCCATTTAACCCATGGAGAAACTGAGGCACGGATTAACTAAGACTCACATTTTCAAAGGTGGCCTTTACTTACAGATACCCAACTTTAGTCAACAAAACAATTCACCCAGAGTCTGTAGTAGTGCTTGGTCTGTGCTTTAACCACTAGACCATGTCTCCTTTGTCAATTGCGGGCCAATTCCAGATCCCATTAACTCCATGGCATTTTCCCCTTGTGATGCCAAGATGTGGCCTGATATTGCTCATATTTCCAAGTGCTAGTTGCACCCAAGCCCAGATCACATACACCAGGAGAACTGGAGTATGGAAACAGCCTCAACTCAAGAGAATTCATGTTTGTTGCAGAATGAGGGTGAAAAAGAGATCCTCCTCTCAGATCTGGGGTGAAAATGAAAGGCAGGCAGGTGACCTTTAGGCACCCACAGACACTGATGAAGGGGAAACTGTCTCTTACATACACAGCTCTGAAAAGCTCTGCAATGTCTCTGCTAGAGATAGAACAGTCACACTGTCTATGAAGAGAGTCAGGTACAGCCTAGTCTCTGCCAACTGCTGGTGACCCCTCTGTATAGGTGACTGAATCACAGATGAAAAAGTTCCTGTGGAAATTAACCATGGCTTTCAAGTGCTGGAAGGAGCAGCTGATTGTTTATGCAAAGGGGATGGCATGTTGTTCAAGTGCAGTGCATTATTGGGAAGAAAAGCGTCAAGTGGAAAAACCCAGGACAACCTGTTATCTGAAAAAAGCACTGTCAAATTGCCATGGACTAATACAAATATATGTGCTCTCCAGACTAAAGATCCTGAAAAGCTCATCTCAAGCTCTAATCATTCTATTTGTGCAATTGAATGGATAATGAATAGATGCATTTACAAACTTTAATAAACAAACTAAATACAGAGATAACTTTGCCTGTTGCTAAAATGAAGCCACCTCTGGGCTGAAATAATTTAACAGCAAACACAATACAGTGGCACACAAGTCAGTAGCAAAAATTCCTGCTGATTTCACTGGATGGTGGCTCAATAACATATCCCTTTAAAAGTACAATGAGGATTTAGTTAGACTGGATCTTGCACTGAACACATTCTAAAGTTACCTAAAAGCTTATTATAGTTTATAAAATATTTCAATTAAAATAATATATAGCTAGATTAGATTATTTAGCTCTTCCTCCACAATGTTGAGCATCTAGACACAACTGCCCTGGGCCAGTGCTTGGAAACCAGGAAGTGAAACTGATTATAAACAGAAAGGGAAACTGACCAGTCTTTTTTCACCAGGCAAACTACAGTAGAACCTCAGCTTAATACAACTTTGAAACTTACTATGCAGAAGAAAAATGCTGCTTGCCCTTTATTTTTTTATGTAGTTTACATTAAACACAGTTGTCATAAACGGATAAGTAAGAGTTAATAGAACAGAAGTACTTCATATCTCTTTTGCCTGTAAAGGGTTAACAAGATCAGTGAGCCTGGCTGTCACCTGACCAGAGGACCAATCAGGGGACAGGATACTTTCAAATCTTGAGGGAGGGAAGTTTGTGTGTGTGCTGTTAGTGTTTGGTGGTTGTTCTCTCTGGGTTCTGAGAGTGACCAGACATGCAACCAAGTTTCTCTCCAATCTCTCTAATACAGGCTCTTATGTACTCAGAATAGTAAGTATTAGGTAAATAAGGCGAGTTAGGCTTATGTTTGTTTTCTTTATTTGCAAATGTGTATTTGGCTGGAAGGAGTTCAAATTTGTATTTTGCTGAAAGGATTTTAATTAGTACTTGTATACTTAGGCTGGGAGGATATTTCCAGTGTCTATAGCTGAAAGATCCAGAGGGTCTGGGTCTTGGGGGTCCCTGGGCAAGGTTTTGGGGGGACCAGAGTGTACCAGGCGCTGAAATTCCTGGTTGGTGGCAGCGCTACAAGTACTAAGCTGGTAATTGAGCTTAGAGGAATTCATGCTGGTACCCCATTTTTTGGACGCTAGGGTTCAGAGTGGGGAATTATATACCATGACAACAGTACTGTACAGTATTTGCTTTTTTTCTTTTTGGTCTCTGCTGCTGCCTGATTGCATACTTCCAGTTCTGAATGAGGTGTGTGGTTGACCAGTCAGTTCATAACGCTGGTGTTCTTAACTCTGAGGTTCTACTGTAAGTGAAATGCAAAAAATGAACAAACGGCCTCCATTGTGAAAGGTAACATAGAGGATTTACAATTCTGTCTGTGTTAATAAACAAAGAGGCTACATAGTAACAGAGGAAAGCAATTTTAAAAAATACCATATTGAGTTTTGTTTATCTGTACAATATCTCTATGCACAATGAAGTAGAGTAAGGCAGGCTTGGTTCTCACATCACAGTAGTATGATGCATTATGTATTTAGGTTTACATAGCCCAAAAGCAAGCTAGGTACTTTATAGAGCAAAGGGAAGACAAGGGGTCAGATTTTGGGTGCTGCTACAACCCCTTTGCACTGCTTTGGTAACATTAGAGTGGCTGCAACTCCCCCTGGGGGAATATGCGTCTGTGACCCTGTGCTGCACCTCCTTGCAGCCACTGGCAGTGGGCTGTTCTAAGAGTGGAGCAGAAATCGGACTCCAGCAATTATGGCAGCCATATCTGGGTGGCTCTGCCAGCCATAAATTAGAACAGTCCCTGTGGCTGCTGTAGCCCAGTGATTTTTAAACTTTTTTTTTTTTTTTTTTTTTTTTGGCGACCCAGTTGAAGAAAAATGTTGATGCCCCCAACTCAGCGGAGCTGGGGATGAGAAGTTTGTGGTGTAGGTGGGAGTGAGAGCTGGAGGTGCAGGATCTGGGGTGGGGCCAGGGATGAGGGGTTTGGGGTGCAGAAGGCGGCTCCAAGTTTGGGGGACACTCAGGGCTGGGGCAGGGGTTTGTGGTGCGGGGTTGGGGCGTGGGCTTACCTCAGGTTGCTCCCAGTCAGTGGCGCAGCTAAGGCAGTTTTCCTGCCTGTCTTGGCACCGTGGACTGCACTGCTCCCCAGAAGCAGCCAGCAGTATGTCCGGCTCCTAGGGGGAGGCACGCAAGCACCTGTGGCCCCCCCAACACCTAGGAGCCAGACCTGCTGCTGGCTGCTTCCAGGGCACACTGCAGTGTCAGAACAGGTAGGGACTAGCCTGCTTTAGCCAGGTCAGCACCCCTAATGGGACTTTTAACGGCCCAGTCAGTGCTGACCAGAGCCACCATGACTCAGTGCCTTCCATTCCACAACCCAGCAATGGGTCGCAACCCGCAGTTTGAAAACCACTGCTCTAACAAATGCCAGGCCTACATTAAGCCCTGGAGCAGCCTTCAGGCCTGGACTGTGAGAGGCATTGCACAAAATCAAGCCCCACACCTCTGTTCACACTTACAGACATGGTGAACTTGTCTCAGGTAAGGAGCCCCAACCTCTCCTGAGTCAGGCTATCCACACAGGCTTCTGTGGGGATCAGGCCTTAATTTCATTAGTAGATAAACCCCAACGGGTAAGGGTAACAAAGAAACACAAGGATTCTGTTGCACTGGGACTGTGAAACTGGGAACGGATGCGCTGAAAGACAGGAGTCACTGCAAAGCACTGGCTAAACAAGGGAAGAGAGCCTACATTCCAGGAACCTTGGCTGTACTTTTGTTTTACTGTACTTTCAGGACGTTGCTCCTCCACACCTCTTATGCAGGGCTTTGGGTAGGTGGACATGGCTACTCATAGATTTTTGTGGCCTCTTTCTTGGTGCTGTCATGCCTTGTCACCCTATTTAGAGCTGGTGTGGAGCCCACACCCCATGCTAGAAGCTGCCACCCCTCCACACAGCCACACTGTGGGGTTTATGTGGTAGTAGTTGTGTTGGGTTCCCCACCAAGGTGGGTTTCACCATAAATTAGAGTAAAACATATTGCTACATGGCCTGATTCAGCTACTCCTGCTCTTTCAGCAGCATCCAGATGAAACTGGCTCAAGTCCACAAATCAGAGGTGATTCCTTTAGCTTCAAGCCTCGCAAACTCCCCCTGGGATCTGAAACTCAAGCTGGGCTCCTTCTCTGCATCACACAGCAAGGAAGCTCAGTACTGTGTGGTGCTAAGCTCCTCAGGCCAGATTTACAAAGGCACATATCTGCATTGTTAGGGGCCTAAATACCCTTGAAAAACATGTCCCATCCTGACCATCCTGAACTGCCAGTGAAGACAGAGGCCATTGAAGGCATTCAGCGCTTTGCAGGAGGAAATGAACAGCCTCTCACGAGATCAGGCACTAAATGGGTCTGCACTGCAGTAAATGAAGACATAGTCGATCTAGTTTTAATTTGCACAGGCTAGTTCCATCCACCCATCCCAGTCCATCTTAGAATGGTGACCACGTGTGTTGCCATGGCTTCACTGCTATTGTTACTTGAGCTAGCTAGATCAAAACTGTCTCAGGTATGTTAACATGTGCCACAGTTCCTGATTCTAGAGTGAACTAAGTTTGCATCTCTATTCAAAATCAAAGTAGGGGGCACATTCATGTGACAGCTCAAGCTGATAAGAAATAAAGAAGTGTGTGTGAGTGCTCCAAATTAGCTAGGAGACATTATTAGGCTTTAAAATAATAAGTACAAAACAGTGACATTTACCAATGTTAAAACAAGTGTGCCAGAAATGTTATAAACATCACCTTGACCAGGTATTTTTATAAACCCTCCATTTCGGAAAAGAGACATGAGGAATGCAGCATTATTGGTACAACACCAGTATTTCCTCTTTACAAACTACAAAGCAAGAGCAGAAGGGGAGACTGGGCTAATTAAAATAGTCGGACATCAGTGATGGGAAACATAAGGCACTATTTTTAGGGAATCATATGAGAGATTGTTTTGAAAGCCCAGCATGCTAGAAGGCAAGTCAACTTGGCTGTGTCACATGGTTCCTCTCGGAATACTTCGCACTGTATTATTCCACAACAGACAAGGTGAGTCAGCCAGGGCACTTTGTGTTCCAGCTTCCCATCACCACCTCACTCAACATTTCAGGCAGTACTTTGAATTTTACACAACACATTGGATCAGATGGCATTAAAGATGCCATGACATCTTTCACGAGGCCAATAACCCGGTCATGTGCACCAAATTCCAATTTGTTTTAGAGATGGGTCTGGTGCTATCTTCCCAGAGCCAAACACCCCCAACGTTGGGAAAAGCTCAAACCTTAGTAAGAATAATTATAATAAATAATTAATAATGTATTTATTTATTAGAACTACAAGCCCCAGTCAAAATTGGGGCTCCATTGTACTAGGCACTGACCACAGTCATAGTCAGAGAGAGTCCCCCAGAAAAGTCTTACCAGACAGAGGAAGTAATTTTTGTTGCTGTTTTTCACTGCTGGAGAATTGAGTAGTGGAGAGACTGAGTGACATGCACTTCTGTCTTCTGAGCTACAGTTCAGCCCCTAACCCACAAAACCACTGATACAATCTTTACATCAGAAGCACATATCTAATTGGGTTAACTAAATTCTCCGTTCATCAGATACACTTCCTGTCCCAAACAGTTGTGTAGTGTTGCTGTTCAGCTGCTGAGTTCCACTCCAGAGGTGGCTGCATTTCAGGCGCTGTAGGTGTCAGGAGGGAAATTAGAAGACACTATTAAATAGTGGGCAGCTTGCTTGAACTTTGCAGAGTTTTTCACCCTGTGATTTGCCTTGGGTCTTACTCTGGGTTGTGAAGTGGCAACTGCTGAGCAGAGCTGACCAGAGGACAATTCCATTTTGATTGCTTAACTAGGAAAAGGAAACAAAAGACTTATTTACAAGGTTAAAGCAGGTAAACATAGATACACACAAATGAGTTCCAATCTTAAATTTCAAAAAAGTAATAGAGGCTTCTATAATAAGCAAGCTTTGTATGTCCTTTAGAGCCAACCCAGGCTATGCACTGGAGATCTTTTGCTCGTGCCTAGTCACCCTTGTCCCTTGGAGTCCAAGCAGCATAAAGATACAGTTCTTGCTTCCTTAGGTTTTTTATTCCCTTCCTCCCTTGTGCTCTAAGTTCCAAGCTCAGCTGCTGGGATGAATCCACCTGCATGTCTCCTTTTCATGGAGGTGGGGGAGAGCAATCAACAAAGTTTTTTGTCTTCTTTAATGTTCCACAGTAGTTTCTCTAGTGTTGATGGGTCTTCCCTCTTGGGCAGGACATACCTTCTCTTGGAGACTAACTAGTGCGAAGTGCTGATGTCTTGCTCCCATCTGGTGATTTACACAGTTACAGAGGCTCACAACAGAACTGCTCAAATATTATCTTATTTGATACAGATATTATAAGTGAGATGGACACTGACAGCAATTTATAAGCATTTCATAAAGTCTAAATACTAAACATATTCTTAGTATTGTTAAAATGGGTATTAGAATTGTAACACACAGGTGAGCCAGACTGATTCCAGCTATGAATTTGTCAGTATTCAATTGAGGCATGGGGATCTTGGCATGAGCTGGCACCTGATATGCCAGTGTCACACCTACACACCATGCTCTGCAGAGCCAGAAATATGAGTGCTACTGCCTGAGAAGCAGAAAATGAAACTGATGAGCCTCTATCCACCCTCTTAGCAGAGTGAAATGCAAAATGTAAACAAGAGTGTCAATAGTGACAAACAAAGATTTTTTTGTATTTTTGCAAAATGATACAGTGAGAACACTAAACAATCTGAATTTGCCATCCAGTTAACCAGGAAGCAGTGCCAAAGGAAATGCAGTGTAGAACCCCACCTTTTAAAAATTCATTTTGTTGTACAGCTGTTATTTGAATGCAATTAGTGCAAGATTAACAAGCATGCAGATGGCAGGGTACAGAGATTATCAGCAACTAATGAGATCAATTGAGCCAAACACAGAAGGGCACAGCACATCTAAAAAGGTGGTCTGAAAGATAGCACATGCACTTCCCTGAAGAAGGATATTATTAAATAATGATTCTTGGAAGGAAAGAACAGAATGGAGGAAGTGAAAGGTACAGCTGCACAAAAGACAGGAAATAGAAATGTATGTTGCTACCAGAGAAGGAAATCCTAATCTCAGGCCAATGTGAAACTGGGTTTGTTAAGGCAGACCTATTGCTGGTTGTCCTACAGAAAATCTGGTTTGGAATCCAGACCAGGATTTTGGAGCAGACAGAAAAGAGACTGTCCACATTTTTCTGGAGCTGGACTTTGCTAGGTGAATTGGTGCTGTGTGGATACTCATGCAGTACAGGCATCCCCAGTGAAGCTCATCATTTATGTACCGCATTATTAAGTCTCAGTTCCTTGAATTAAAGAGCTCCCAGTAATCAGGGATTACTCTAGTGAGCAAAGTGACTTATGGGCCTATGCTGGGAAAACAGTGACATTGACTATATGCAATAGTCTAGAATGGCCAAAGTAAAAACACTGAAAACCTCCCCCTAAAGCACCGTTTTCCTCTAATCTCTTGCAGTTAGGGCTGTGCAATTTCACCTGAGATGGTTTAAATCATTCATTTAAATCACTTGACTTAAAAAGAAGATTTTAAAATTTGGAGCTCTGTAAAACTAATTTGAAAATCTGTGTTATTGCAACATTTGATTAAAATGACAATGAACTAAATTATAAATGCTAGGGTTTGGGGGTTTTTTTAAATGCCACGACTGGTAGGGTTTTTACTTGAATTTTACAAAACAGCTATTAACAAAATATTGCAAATGAAGGCCCTGATCCTATAAACACTCATGTGCTTACTTTTATTATTGTGAGTAGTCCTGCTGACTTCCACAGGATTATCATAGTAACAAAGTTAAGCACATGCAGAAATTTTTGTGGAATCGGACCTTGAAGCAGGTACATATTTTCACTCACATGAATAATATCAGTGACTTCGCGGGGACTCTGCATGTACTTAACGTTTAGCATGTGCTTTTGAGTTTGCAAGGCCTTGGGCTACACCTGTATTTGTGTAAAAAAACTTTTAGTGGCATAAAACATTTCTCACTACAAAATAAAATCTCAGCTGTTTTAACAATGGGACACAGTTTATACTTTCAGTATATTAACAAAGTTACTGTGAACTTTTTACGCACAGAGGCCAACATTTTCAAAAACAGGAGCCTAAAGTGAGCTTTCTAAACTCATATTTATGCACCTAAGCCTTCAAATGAGATGGGTCCTCAACATTGAAATTGGCATAGATGAACTGATGGGCCTATTAATCGATTAGCATGATTCTGAAAGGAGCCTTTCTTGGAAAGTTGCTATTTTGACTGTCAAGTGTCAGAGGGGTAGCCGTGTTAGTCTGGATCTGTAAAAGCAGCAAAGAGTCCTGTGGCACCTTATAGACTAACAGACGTATTGGGAGGTCAATGAATGATCTTCAGTCTCCAAAGTGGTGACATTAGTTCATACACATACACTAAAGTGTACTTACTGGAGAAGGCCACGTGAAGGTTGCCACCATCGCTGCCCGTCTCAACACTGGCTTTAGTTTATTTTCTGGCCAAGTACTATGCACCTACCTGGGGAAGAAGCTTGTAAAAGGACCTCATCTATATCCACTTTAAATGTGGTTAAGAGACTTGTAACTTGCACCCTGAAATCCGCTTTGTTGCCTTGGCTTCGGGTCCTCACAAACATTCTCCCTCCAACTATTGGACGGGAGATGGCTACCTTGTGCGAGTACAAGGAAGTTCTCACTAACCAAAAGCTTCTGCTCCATGATAACCTGGTTCGCCTACCTTACACTCACTCACCTTAAATCCTGCTTTCTGGGAGGCCAGAGAAGCTCTTCTGTGTTCCAGCTTCAACCCAGAAGACACCTGGCAGATGCAGTGGGCAGGTTCTGATGTAAACAACAAGCACCTCTTAGATGATCCCACCATCAGAACTCTAAAAGCAGCAAAGAATCCTGTGGCACCTTATAGACTAACAGACGTTTTAGAGCATGAGCTTTCGTGGGTGAATACTCACTTCATCAGACGCTGCATCTGACGAAGTGGGTATTCACCCACGAAAGCTCATGCTCTAAAATGTCTGTTAGTCTATAGGATGCCACAGGATTCTTTGCTGCTTTTACAGATCCAGACTAACACGGCTACCCCTCTGATACTTGACATCAGAACTCTGAGATTTCTTGCTCTGCTGAAGAACGGAGATGACCGTGGAAGATGCAGGTACCTGATACACAAATGGAGAATCCAGAATTTGCCACAATGCAAATGCAGAGATTTCTAAACCATCGGACACATTGTGAACCTGTGCCCCATCTTTTCATTTCAAGGAGATATTGCAAAGGTGCACTCTGCATCTCCTAAAGCTCTTCCAAGGATTTCAAACCTTCCTATTAACTTGTCAATGTTGCTACTTCCATATGAGAGAAGAAGAATGCACCTAAGGATGAGATTTTCAAAAGCACCTCCGTATGTGGTGGAGGAGCATAAGTCCCACTGACCTCAAAATGCAAACCCAGATAAAGAGTAGAGCCTGTCAAAGCATTTCAGCTTTCTTAACTTGTGGAAGTTCAATATACTGGATGGTGATATTGGTTGCAAATAGAGCATGGACTATTGGCCTGGTCCAGCTCCCATTAAAGTCAATGGAAACACTCCCATAAACTTCAGCGGAAGCTGGTGAGGCCCTATTTGCTCATCAGGTCAGTGGTTTAGTATAGTTTGTGTTGTTCCCACAGTAAGGACATTAATGAGGCCTTGGGCTTGTCTTTGTCAGTATGGATGAGCATTGTAAGTGTGAAATTTCATCATCAAAAAAAAATTGCTCTGTAAATCAGAAATTCTACTAACAGGAAAATAATTATAGAAACAATTACAAAAGTTTCACTTTAACAATTTAAGACTATAAAATGGCAAGAAAGTAAAGAACTAGCAACATATAGATAAAAATCAATTTAAATTAAAAAAAAATCAAGATTTAAATTGTAAAGACCAGGCGGTTTTAAACCATGATTTTTATCCACCCTGCTTTCAGGTGAAATAATTTAACAAGAACTGTAACAGCAAGAGGTAAAACATTTTCAGACAGCCAAGTGATTTTTTAAGTCAGCAGTTTGTCTTTATCTAACTGAAAGTGTGAATTTCAGATTGTATATTCCGTTGTAAATATTCATAAATCTCAATATGCTCTGCATTGGTTAGTTACATATGTCATTTTAATCTGGAATCAATACAAGATGATGCATGTAACTAGCCAACTGTGTGTGAATTGTGAATTTTACTGTCAAATACAAAATTAAAAATTCACTTTCGAATATTGAATCTGAAAATTCACTTTGTTTTAGTCACTGAGCCAGTAAAGCTTGAGTACGCAAATGCTCATGGAATGTAATCATGAAAGAACTGCAAACACACTCAAACTGAAATTTGCTTTTGACTTCAAATATTTGTAAAAATCTTACACCACTCTAATCAAGGCACTTTTTGCAGGAGATATTAATTTCAGTATCCTGACTCATATCCAGCTTTGCATTTTCTACAGTTCTACCACTTCTGTTGAGTCAACCTCAAAGCTAATGTTCACCAAACCCTCACACTCTCCTTCAAGCATCATCTGAAAACTCATCTCTTCCACAAAATATTCCAGCTTTCAGACCACATGCCCCATTTGTTTAGCACTCAAGCTGTTTTAGTTTGTAATGTCTCTTACACACTCATGAGTTTATAACATACCCTATCTTAGCATTTTCTATAGTGACCACCACCAGGGCTGGTGCAACCATTTAGGCAAACTAGGCAGTCGCTTGGGGAGCCAAAAAGCCCCCTCAGGCGAGGAGGTGGAGGTGAGCTGGGTGAGGGGGCGCATGGAGAGGGTTGCCTGCAATAACAAGGAGAGGGTGCACAGAGGAACCACTCCCTGCGCCAGCTCACCTCTGCTCTGCCTCCTTCGCTGAGCACACAGCCCAGCTCTAAGTCTCCTCCAATCAGCGCCGCAAGCCTGGATGGGGAGGAGAATTAGAGCAGCGCCAACGTGCTCAGTGGAGGAGGTGGAGCGAGGTGAGCTGGGGCAGGCTACTCAGGCAGGCTTAGTTTCTGCAGGAGGTATCCACAGGCAGGGTTAGCTGACAGGGGAAGGGGGGAAGTCTCCCCAGGCAGGGTTAGCTGCCGGGGCAGGGGGAAATTTCCCCAGGCAGGGTCACCTACCGGAGAGGGGAGGGGGAAGGGAGGAAGTTTCCCCAGGTAGGGTTAGTTGCCATGGGGGGATGGGGGAAGAGGGGTTAGCTGTTGCGGTGAGGGGGGTAGCAGCTGCAGGGGGTGCTCCCCAGGTAGGGGGCTAAGTTAGCTGCTGTGGGGTGGGCGGGTTAGCTGGGGAGGGTGCAAGGTGGAAGTTTCGCCTAGGGTGCAAAACTTCCCTAGGTGAAACTTCCTTGCACCAGCCCTGACCAGCACCCTACTAACCAAGCCGTTACATTAGCAATTAAAATGGGTGATTGTAAAATCTAACATCTCCAATAGTTTTATTTTGATTTAGCTTAAATCAATTAGAAATCAACTTCAGACACTACTGAAATAAGGCACTCTTTGGCTGAAATAAGAGCATCCACAGAGAGACTGCACCAGTTGAACTCAGTCGATATAAAATAACACCTCTAGTTAAATAGATGCAACTTCCTTGTGCAGACAAGTCTTAAGATTCCGAGCAGTTAAGTCATTCGCCCCAGGTCACACAATGAGCCTATGCTGAAACCAGGACTAGCATCCAGATCTCCTTAACTTCTAGCACTATGTCCTGTTCATCAGATCATGCTGACTCCACAGAGGGTAAAATCTCCAGAGCTCATTTCTGCTCTAAACTGTTGCATGCCATTGCCGGGCACTCCTTAGCAGCTGATACTTTCTACCCCAGAGGTGGCTTTGGGGGCTTTATGATTGTAAAATATGATCACTCTTAGGGAACAGTCAGAATCACAGCAGCTTACCTCAGGGGAAGAGAGACACCTCTGCATGCTAGTTTCAGTGTTTGGATTTACAAGCAATGAGGGGGATGACCTGATGGTGGTCAAAGCCTTTGCCCAAGAAAGTCCCAGCAAAGCAAGGGGATGTGAGTCAGTATTTAGAAGAGAGAACTGAAACCCAGCAATGGATGAGAAGTATGGAGGATAGGTTCTGGGTAAGGAAATGAAAACATGGAAGAATAGACAGCAGGGCAGGGGGACTTCAAAATGTACGGAAGAACGAAGGCAATGACAGAATTTGGAAAATGGAGCTATTATCTGCTTCTAAAACTTGTGGGCTTGATCTTGTTTCTCATTGACTCCACCAGGTCTGTTCAGGTGCAAGAGAATTCCTCATGTAAGTAAAGCTTTGCAGGACCAGGCCTCTAATAAAGAAACTAACTGGGATGTTCAAAGCAACCTAACGGAATTGGGCACCCAAATCCATTTTAATTTGATGAGAGTTGAGTGCTTACCTCCCTTAGGTCCCTTTAAAAATCTCAACCACAGTCAACTGACTTGGCCTATAATCTAGCTCAGGGGTCGGCAAGCTTTCAGAAGTGTTGTGCCGAGTCTTCATTTATTCACTCTAATTTAAGATTTCGCATGCCAGTAATACATTTTAATGTTTTTGGAAGGTCTCTTTCTGTAAGTCTATCATATATAACTAAACTATTGTTGTATGTAAAGTAAAGAAGGTTTTAAAAATGTTTAAAAAGCTTCATTTAAAATTAAATTAAAATTCAGAGCCCCCCAGACCGGTGGCCAGAACCAGGGCAGTGTGAGTGCCACTGAAAATCAGCCCGCATGCTGCCGTTGGTATGCGTGCCATAGGTTACCTACCCCTGATCTAGCTCCATGAGTAAAAAGGTAGACCAAGTTTTCCAAGCTATATCAGCGTGAAATGGTCAGGTACCGCCTGAACCTTCCCACGAGGTGACTTTGTGCAGGTCTAAATGAAACATACTGAGTAATCTGTCCATGCATGAAATCTCCAGTGAACGGAGTGCAGCCCGTGTATTCACAAGCTGCACTGTTAGTATGCACAGTTATACATTTTACCACGTGTTGCCTTTGCACACACTTCTTACTTTTGCAGCAGGATTTTAGGGTTAAGCTTAAGGGGGAAAAAAAAGAATTTAAACTGTTGACAAGATCAAAACATGATAACTTGTTTATTTGTCAGGTTCACACCATGGGTCTGTATTTCACACTGACACAGGAAGGAAGCCACGGGCACACCCCAAATAGATATGTAGCTTCTGGTTATTAAACAAAGAAAATGTGCAGTAGCATAGACCTGCCCTGGAACAGTCAGGCTAGGGATGGCATACGAACAAACACTACCCATGTGGCTGGGCTTGCTTTGTGTGTCTGACCCAGCGCTGAGCAGCCCAGAGGGGAATACTCTTGGGAATTGATATTTAACCCTTCTCCCCCCTCCCTGTAACTTGCCGTCCACCTCCTGGTTTATTGGCAGTGACATTGCACAAAAAAATAACTCCATCTCCTACCTAATCAGGTCCCTAAAAGGTCTTTCAGCAAGAGCCAGTGCTGCTGACAGGAGTGACAAGCAAACATGAGCACTTAAAAAGTCAGAGGCCTCCTTTTCTAAGTAAAGACGGCCTTTGCTTTCTTCCACTGCTCTTTGACAGCCCTGGAGAATGAAGCCTCCTGGCAGGGTTTTCCCCAGGAATTGAAATTAGGGGGTGTTGTTTGAATTTACAGGGGGGTAAGGGCTGATGAGGGATGAGACAGTGAGGGTGAAGGCAGGTTGTAAAAACTGAAAAATGATTCACAACCATTTTATTAGATTTAACTCATGTTTTAAAATCATCACAGAAATTAAAATGGGCTACTCAAGCCTATTGGGAAGCACTACATCTGCATCCTTCTTGGTTTCTTGTTGTAATTTTGCACAACTCTGTTAATGAACTTCTTAAATGCAGTGCATTCATCTTTGGTGGCATCTCGTGCATCTGGTACTGCCAGTCCTTCATGATATGCTCCTGATCAGGCAGAAAGTGACTTCTTTCAGAATACAAAATTCTATTCAATGAGGAAAAAGAATGTGCAACTGTAGCTGTTGTGACTTGGAATAGCAAGAGATGGATTCCTACTTCTTTCATCCCAGGAAACATAGCACAAAGATTGGATCGAACCACTAGGGATGATAAAAAAAGAAGCTGAAGTCAAATCTTCAATTGTTTGTTGTATGACATTCCACTTTGAGTTTAAATTCTCTGCTCTGTCCCGATCACATGGCAGCCCCATTGCTGGTAGTGCCTCACTTCATTTAACTGTTTGCATAGGCGCTGACTTCGTGGGTGCTCTGGGGCTGGAGCACCCACAGGGAAAAATTTGTGGGTGCTGAGCACTCACTGGCAGCTCCATGACTCGCCCCAGCTCATCTCTGCCTCCACACCTCCTCTCCTGAGCGGGCTGCCATATCCTGCTTCTCCCCCATCCCTCCCAGCACTTTTACCACAAAACAGCTGTTTCACGTGGTAAGCCTGGGAGGGAGAGGGGGACGAGGAGGGACATGGCACGCTTGCAGAAGAGGTGGGGCCAGGGCAAGGATTTGGGGAGAGATCCAACAGGGGCAGAGAGGGGCAGAGTTGGGGTGGGGACAGAGGTGAGGATGGGGATGGGGGGGTGCAAGCACCCACTGGTGCCAACAAAAGTTGGCGCCTGTGTCTGTTGGTGTTTTATAAGACAGGCATCTGTAAAAGCTACATAGAGGTTGAGTAGAATCCAGAAGTCGCTGTTGTAGATTTGTAAGAAACAAGTCTGTGTACTTCATCAGCTGGCTTAATAAACACATCTGGTCCTCTTCACTTAATAACTCATTATAAGTGCCTTCATGAGTCAGCTTCTGGACTGAAGTCTTTGCTTCTTCCTGTACATTTTCAATGTCTCTCTCTGATACAAGTATAGCTTCCATTGCTGGACAAAGCTCAACCGTACTGCAACAGAGAGAATGGCAATAGTCTTCTCTGCACTTAGTAGCAAAAGTAGGCCACCAGCCTCACTACTTAGATTCATCCCTTCTTGGTGGAGACTTTCCAAAGCCAATAATAACAGTTGCAGTAATTTTAAGACAACAGCCAAGGATCACTCATGAAAAAGCCAGTGGGTTTACCCTGGTTGGACTAATTTGAACTTCAGTCACAGTGTATCTTCTATTTTTTCCAAGATGTTCAGTCCTTTTGGACTTTTGCTGAATAAAGAGTATAACAAAGACATTAAATTTATGGCTTTTTAATGCCTTTTGAAGATTCTTCAGCTCATACTAGCATTAGCTGGAGTAAATGGCCTCTGCAGTGTGTATAGGAGAGATTAGGGTTACACTTTTCCCTGAGCAAAGCCTGTACTTTACTATGTCTTCCAGTTTGCAGCTCCACCAAATGCGCAAGCAGCCATCTCTTTGGGGTTCAATTTACAAGCATTTACAGCAGGTTTAAAACAAAAAGAAGGAAGCATTTCTTCACACAATTCTCAGTCACCCTTTGAAATTTTTTTGCCAGGGGATGTTGTGAAGGCCAAGCCTATAAGAGGATTCAAAACAGAACTAGATATGCTCATGGGGGACAGGTCCATCAATGGCTATTAGCTAGGATGCCACAGCATGCTCTCAGTGTCCCTAACCTCTCTTCGCCAGAAACTGGGAGTGGACAACGGGATGGATCAATCAATGATCGCCTGTTCTGTTCATTCCCTTTGAAGCACCTGGCACTGGCCACTGTCAGAAGACAGAATACTGGGCTAGATGGATCATTGGTCTGACCCAGCATGGCCATTCTTATGTTTTTATGAAAAAATAATTATAATATAATAATAAAAATGGTTAGTACAGAAATTCCCCAAGATAATGAGCTCTTGAGATAGCAACAATGTAGATAATGACCTTGGCAAATGACTTATTTTAAAAATCTTGGCGTACATCCAGTGCAGTTATGCAGACAGCACCATGGCCCTTTAAGGGATGGCGTTACAGGCTTAACATTGAACAGAAGGGATTTAAAAATACCAGGCGTCCAAACAATCTGCTGATGTCCTGAAATGGGTCAGGGTGCAGCAAGCCAAGGGAAATCTCACCTCCTGACCTGGGCATGGGGCTGCCATGGAGTGGGAGGCACAGGCCTCCTCCACAACCCCTGCACAATGGGTGCTTCTGCTAGCTCGCTATCGAGAGGGGTGTTGGGGCAGGGCCACAGAATCCATGCATATGGAGATGCAAGTGGCTCAGCACCCTGTCAATGGGGCAGTATCTGCTCCTGCAGCCCACAGCCTGAGACAGTGATGGCAGGAGGTCTGCAGTGCAGCCTGTGAGTCACATGGGGAGGGTGAACACCAGTCACCCCCGTAAAAACCAGGACATGAGCTCTCCTAAGGGAGCAGTGACTCTTACCCTAGCAGCATACAGGGGCAGACATCCAACATTGCAGCAACACATTTCAAGACACAATCTTTGCAAATCATTCTCTGTTCACTTCCCTGCTAAGACACTATTCCAGAGCTATCCCCAGTGGGTACTTGGATTTATCCAAGGCATTTTACAATGGACAGTGTGACATTTTGATTTAAAACTTGTATTATATGGAATTAACAGAGCACACATTAGAGGGATTAAAAACTGGTTTACAGATAGATCTCAAAATGTAGTTGTTAAGGGGGCAATATCAGTGAACAGGGCCATTTCTAACAGGGTCTTCCAGGCATAGGCGCCAACTCCATGGGTGCTCCAGGGCTGGAGCATCCATGGGAAAAAATAGTGGGTGCTCAGGCAGGAAGAGGTGGGGCAGGGGCTTGGGGAAGAGGTGGAGTGGGGGTGTGGCCAGAGGCAGAGCAGGGGGCTGAGCACCACCCCGGGAATTCCAGAAGTCAGTACTTCTGCTTCCAGGGATTGGTGGTGAGTCCAGTCCTACTTAATGTTTCTATTAAAGATCTAGACAATGATATAAAATCTTTATTGCGGAAGCTTGCAGATGACGCAGAGACTGGTGGGATAGGAAATAGTATGGCAGGTTACTGTTATAGAGTAATCTGAATCACCTGGATAAATAGTCACAATGCAACACAATGTGTTTGAACACAGCCAAATGCAAGGTAATACCTCTGGGAACAAAGGATGAAGGTTACGCCTACAGGAACAGAGCCTCTGTCTTGGAAAGCAGCGACTCAGAGACAGACTTAGGAGTCAGCAAAGATAGTTGCCTTAACTTGAATATGCAATGGTGTGGCATAAAGGGCTTATGTGAGCCCTGGAAATGTAAAGAGGGGTGTAGAGAGTAGAGGTGGAGAGGTGATTTTTGCCTCTGTGCACAGCACTGGTAAGAGCGCTTCTAGAACACTGTGCTAAGTTCTGGTGTCTTCACTTCGAGAAAGTTGTGGAAATATTGGAGAGAGTTCAAAGGAGGCCACAGAAAAGATCCAAGGGCTGGAAAACAGCCTTACACTGTGGGGTTAAAGGAACTCAGCTTATCAGAGAGAAGGTGTGGGGTGGAGATCATGATGTGTAGGTCCCAAGACATGGGGAAGAGCTCTGAGAACTGGGGGCTTTGCTACCTTGCTGACAAAGGCAGAATGAGATCCTGCAGCTAGAAACTGAAGTTAAACCAGTTTAACCTTGAAATCAGATACAATTTCCTAGCCATGCGGGTGATGAAATGTTGCCACAGGTGGGCTCACCTTCACCGGGAGTTTTGAAGACAGGATTACTATCGTTCTAAAGATGTGCTTTAGGCCAGCTCCTCTGCAGCCAGTGTATGTGGGAAGTCAGGCTTGATGGGTGAACATTTTCGCAGAAAGCCCCTGAGTGACAGATGCACCCACCCCTTAAGAGCTGGTTTTTGTCAGGGCTTGATGTGCTCAGAGCACGCTGACTGGATCGGGCACTGCAGACAAGATAGGTGAGAGGAGCCTTAGTTTGAGAACCTTACTGGGCAAGAGCAGTTCTGCGTCATGAGAACTTACGCAGGTTGCACATGCCCACTGGTAGAAAATTATGCATCTAGGGGACTCTACTGTCAGATATTTAGTCAGCTATGGGGTTTAGGCTGCAGCTGAATGCGGGTTTGAGGATCTCAGGAGAGCCTGTATGTCAGACATAGGCACCTAAAGTGGCAGGTAGATGCTGAAGTTCCTCTGTGCATCTAACCCTTAGACTCCTAAATCACTTACGCACATTTGAAAATGTCACTCTCAATGTTTTTGTCTAGCTGTTAATTGTCTTAAAGAAAACAACCTGAACTCTGAATTTCCTTCCATTTATGGGTTTAATTCATGGCCTTAACAACAGTAGAAAGAAAGTTTTTGTGGTCAAATATATTCCCACATTAAGAATTTTCAGAACATTACATGTGGCACAGGAAGAAAAGAATAAATTAACAGAAGAAGCTGGCATGGCACACTAGAGAATTTAAGTGCCATTTTATTACATATACCGTAGAGTTAAAGTTTTAATTTTCTTTTAAAAGATAGCAATATATCATTTTCACCCACTGTGTTTAAAAAGAAATAGGAAAAATGATTTGTTCTTTGTCTTCAAAGCAGAGTAAAGGGAAAAACAAACCATGCTCGAGTGACATTAACCAAACCCCTGTGATTTCACAGTGATAATAAAAGAATTATTTTTTATATTATTAATTGCTGCCCTTATATGGCACCTTTCCTCCACAGAGGAAGTGCTTCCTCTAAGGATCTTGAAGCACTTTTCAATTCTGATTAACTATCCTCACAATTCCCCTGTGAGCTATTATCAGCTCTACAGATGGGGAAACTAAGGCACAGAGTTTGATGGCTTGATTGTCATAGGCGCTGAGCACCTGCTGTTCCCCTTAAGTGGTTTTGCCAAGGTTCCATTCAATGGTTTGGCCAAAGTCACATAGCTAGTCATTGGTAGATGCAGGAATAGAATCCAACAGTGTTGACTCCCAGGCCCCTGATCTAAGCAGTAGATCATGTGTCAGTCTATGTATTATGTGTAGCAGCATATATACACCCAGTGCAAGTACAGTACAAGCTGCTGCTGCGTCATATGTTTCATGTGGGCTGATATGCAGGCAGTGGGGATCTTTTAAAAGCAGGGAGGCATTCAAAGGCATTTTCTCTTTACCAGCTGCAGACACTTGCCTCTTAGCAGAGATGGTCAAACCCATGCTGAGGATCTCAGTGGCTAGAAACCCAGCACAGTTTCCAAATGATTCTTCAGTCAAGCTGCTCTCCCCCACTGCCTTATGTTGCAGACTGGCAGGGCTATAATTGGAGGTGGGCATGGAAGATATTTTTCCAAGAGCCTCTAGTGGAATAAGTTCAGAGTGTGTTGTCATGATGGACACCCACATGTGTGCCCTAGCAGAGGGGAGGTCAGCCATTGCTCATTAATACACAGAGACTCTTACAATCTAGTTACAGCATATGCTTGTAACACATGTTCCCCACTTTCCCCCCCGTAAGCGGCTACATTTTTAATGCCTGCATTAGCTCTCACAACAATCGGTAGCGCAAAGCCTTTCTCTGGAAGAGCTTATGTGTGGAAATGCCACACTGCGTGTAAGCTTTCAATCAAACACCCAACGGCTGAGGATTTCACTCTGATATTTCAGTACCAGTAGAAGAAGCCTGCTCTGCCACCTCCATTGTGATTATATATTATTTATCCAGCACTGTAAATGTACATGGCTCCTGCAGTGCAGTTCTGCTCAGGAGAATGAGTCTGTCAAAATGGCTCTGGGGGGCTCCATGTTTATCAGCTCTCAGCAAGTCCAGATCAGAGCCGCAGAGTGTTGCCGACTCTTGTGGTTTTATGGGGAGGCTCGTGAGCTTTTGTGTTTCTCTTAGAGCATCAGCTCCTGGAGTCACATGATTATGCAAAAATCCAAGCTTTCCTTTAAAAGTACAAATACATTTATCCCTTTTGATTGCAGAGAAAAGCCTGAAACTGACTATGCCCCAAAGGCTCAGAAACCCAAAGCAAATCAGAAGAACCCAAAATGTATTTTTATTTTAAATAATCATGATGTTTAAAGAGCTGTTTTTGAGCAGACCAGGATACCAGGGGTTGACCTTGTACCTCTCTGGTGAGGAGATGCCTGTCCACTGAGCAGGTGCCCCTTGAAAGCAAGGATGGTCTTGTGCTTAAGGTGCTGACTGGCAACTCAAGCCATCTGAATTCAATTCTTGTCTCCGCTATAGACTCAATTAAAGGATCCCAAGGCTGAGAAGCTGTGCTAGAGGGACAGCCTAGTTACCTCCCTTACTTGAAGACTGAGTGTTTGTTGCTCTTTTGCTCATGGACCATATTATAGGGTGTCCGAAAGCAATTCGGCCCTAAAATGGGTGGACTCTAGCTAGAGCTGAGGTAGGAAGATCTCTGTTTAGAGGTTGCCTCCTTGGCCCCACACACCTAAACTGTCCTCAGTTTCCCTCTGTGACAAGGTGTGATCAGCTGACTAACCATTCCATGCACTCACCATTCTATGTCCTCACATGGGGGTAGTTTAAGTACTAGGTAATTAACTAATTAGCTGGGTGATTCCACTCATCAGCTGGAAACAGTTAAGAGGCAGGAGGAGACATTAGGTGGAGGTGGGTTGGAAGGAAGGGTCAGAGAGGCCAGATTGCCCATCCTGTGCCTTAGTAGCAGGTAAAGACTCGGGGAAAAGGCCTTATGCTGTGGGGAATGAACATTTATTCAAATATGCCCATGAGGTTGAACGTGTGTGTACACACACACACACACTGTTTGCAGAAATAATCCAGGCTGAGGGAGCCCTGCCCAGTGATAAGTGGGGGCTTGTCTGGGATATCCCACTCTCCAGTGTTCGAGAAGGGAGCTGACAAGAAGGTTTGGGGGACTGGGCAGCATGGAGTTGCTGGTGTGCTGGGTAGCAGATTAGCAGGAGGAGTAACAGAAACCTCTCCAAGAATTTCTGCAGACCTGGTGACAAGAGAGACAGTCCTAGTTATCCTCATGGGCAGAACAACAACAGAATCTCCAGTGATTTATTACAGGTCAGGTGCAGATGCCACAATAGCGCTTGGAGAAGCTGGTGAGTCTCCTGGCAGGGGGTGAGAACTGGATAGTGGGCACAGGTCTGTGTAAAATGGGCCTGACAGACATTTCTGGTGCCTTTTTATTAACAGTTGAGAGGGTGGCATCACGAGTGGGATGGGAGAAGAGGGCATGGGGCCTCCGACTGGCTCCCTAGCGCTTGGGTGAAACCCACACCTCTGATTTGGTGCTGAGTGATGTGCAGGTAGCTGATTATGATGTTATAGAAGCTGTCATCCTAGATCGAATGGGGCTGCCTACAGAAAGGTCTAGACAGAAGCTTTGAGTTTCAAGGTGGTCAGAGGAGATGCAACCGAGGGTCTTCATCCAAAAATTATCAGACGGGGCAAGTAGCGGCTAAAGCCAGATGTCTGAGATATCAGGGAGGTCATGGACTGTACCATTTTGGAGCAACTATTACAGAGTCTCTCCAAGGTCACTAGGGCTTGAGTGAGGAGACACTAACTTGTCACCTTAGAAGCAGCCATGGAAACTCTTGGAGGCAGAAGTCCGTAATAATCACCTGTCTATTGCAAGTACACAACCCAGGAAGGAAAAGTGGAGGGTTACAGATGGTCAGGCCATAGGAAAAGAGAGAGGATGAGGAGGAGACCCCACCCATACACTGACAAATTGTATGTGACTAGTGTAAGTGCAAGGCACTTGAAAAGGGACTACTACTACATGGTTTGTGACTTTCCTGAATCCTGTGGGTGGACAGAAACCTTTGCAGGGGTGGGGGGCAGGCAAACCAGACACCTACTGTCTCTGTGAGACTGGAGTGCAGGCAAGAGATGGACCTTGTTTGTCAGGAAAGACTGGATGAAGCCCTATTGGATGGTGCTGGGAGAAAAATTAAGAGTGGCATGTACTCATGGGGAGGAGCAAACCTATCCAGTGGCCAGAGTACCTCTGGAGACTAGGGACATACTTGGATGGAAGCCAGTTGAGCTGGTCAAGACCTTGACCCAACTGGTATTGATTGTGACAGTCTGGGATCCTTTTCCTTTAAGGGCCGGGAAGAACTCTTGTGAGCCTAAGCAGCTAGAAAGGGCAGAACCAAAACAGGTGAGGTGCCAAAGAATAAGGCAGAGCACACAAGGAAGGCTAGAGAATGAATAAATAGGTCATACTAGACGGTGGACAAGCCATGAAACCAAAAGCCTGGGAGAGGACCCCAAAGTAGAAGAGAATGAACAGGGGGTAAATGTAGAACACGACTTAGCAAATAAAGAAGGCCTATGGGGAGGCAAAAATACCGAGGGCCAGAAGGACCCGGGACAAGATCAAGCAGATGTGGATGTTGAAAGTAACCTGGGTGAGGGAGGAGAAAGAGAAACTTTTTCTGAGCAGCGGAGGAGTCCCATAGGGGAAAGTGTTGCCCTGGTATAAGGAGAGCTGGACAGAAATGGAGATGTGGGGGTTGCTCTGCTTCCAACGTGCACCTTGTGCAGATGGAAGGTGGAGGTGGCCTCCGCAGAAATGCAAGAGACCCAGGAGAAAGAAGCATAGTTCATGAGAGGGGACAGTAGCCTCCAGAGGAACAGTAGAGCCTGAGGGAGGAGAGAAGACCCTGGTAGAGGAAAAAAATGGAGGGAGATGTGTGACTATGGTGACTCACCACTCTGTGCACTTTGGCAGTGTCCCCGCGTGAGGTAAATTGATGAGGTAATAGTTCCAGTATTAAGGGCTTAACTAATAAGCTGGATGATTCAGCTAATCAGCTGGAAACAGGTAAAAGAGAGGCAGGAAGAGACAGCAGGAGGGAGAGGGCTGGAAGGAAGGATTAGAGAAACTCGAGTACAGATCTCCAGTCCCCCTGCTCTGTGTCTTGGTAGTAGATAAAAGACTTGGGGAAAAGCCTTATGCTGCAAGGAACTAACACTTCTTATATAGCACATTGTAAATAAAATACTTGGCATTGAACCTGTCACTGGCAGATAGGAGGAGAGGACTGTTTGAGGGTAAGAATCCAGCGTGAGAGAACCCTGCCCTGAGACACCACCTCTGACCTCTACCTTTCTGAAGTTGAGAAGGAGAGTCAAAGAGATCAGAACTGACAGTCCTGGAGTTCAGTCTGGGGCCATTTCAGATGCCTTGGTTAGGAACTGAGAGTGAGGCAATAGGGACAAAGTGCTCCCAGTTCCTCAAAGAAAGCATTAAGAGGTGCTTGCTAGTGTCCCCTCCCCAGAGTTTTCCTACATGGGCCCTGACTCAGTAGTATATTTGCAGTATGTTGCAGCTTTGGGTTTCTCATGCTTGTGAATATTTGGCCAGAGCAGGAATTTTATACTGTTCTGGAAGCTGCAGTCATCTATGCCATCATCTGACTTGTTTTCTAACTGCCTGGCTCATCCCTAAAGGATCTACTTCACGATGTTTTTACTTATTATTATTTCTTTGTTTCACACTGAGAGGTCAAACCCATAATGGTAGCTGTGAGCCCTCTTGCAGTTCAGTGTGGGTGGGTGGAAAGCTGTCTGGGAATTCAAAACTAGATTTGAATTTCACTTCTGGGGTAAAATTTTCAAAAGGTCCTATGTGGCTTACGAACCTAAGTGCCATTTTCAGAAGAAACTTAGGTTCCTATAACAAGTATTTAGACACCTAATTCCCATTGAATTTAGTGGGAGTTAGGTGCTTAAATACTTTTGATGATCTGGGCCTTAGGAGACTGTCACTGAAAGACAATTCGTAAAAACGGGACTTAAATTCCTAAGTCACGGAAGCATTTTGAAAATGTTACCCCTGATTGCTACCTATAATAGGACAAAGGAAAACCTCCCCTCCAAATACTCCTAGCCTGGAATTTTGGGTGCCAAACTCCTTTGAAAACCCCACTCCTTATTTCAGAGACACTGAAAATCCTGATCTGAATCGTTCAGCTTCAGTACATCTCTAATAAACATGCAGAAATGCAGCCCTGGTCCCCTTTCACACTCACTGTATACATGCTTCTGTACTGGGTCCCTTCTAGCATGCCAATGACACCTCCATCTTTATTATATTCTAAACAAACAGAATTGTTTCCAACAAAATCCGACTTCCTACTGAGACAGATCAGACAGTCTATACTGAAAGAGTCTGGTTCCGAAATGAGCCTGCTTTAAATTATGTTGTGCAACTTCTGCAGTTAGCTCTGTCACATCAACTCCACAAGGAAAAGGAGAGTGCCTTTTACAAGGACTCAGTCTCGGACCTTAAGCAGGTGCTAAGTTAACACTTCTCTAGTACCCTTCAGCACAAAAGATCCACAAACTATTTCCAAACTGCATACAAGACTCTTTTCACTCCCCACTAACATTCAATAGCAGACATTCACTAGGTGAAACACAGCTGCTATTTAATAGTGCGCAGCGCTGCTACATGACAGAGTGTAGAATGGGAAGTGCAGAATATTCATTGAAACTAGCAACAAATGAATTTGGCCACATTTCTACCCTTGCAAAAACTACCATGAGACCTTCGATGGCCACTACTCTCTGTCTTGTATTTCAGCTGGAAGATGGCTCCCCTAAGGAGACAGTGACCCCATAAAGCCACCTGGGGCATAGTTACAGCACTGAGTCAGAGGGGAGAGCCCCATCTACTGAATAACCAACACCACTCCCAGCAGTTGTTGGGCTTTTCCTTGAAGGTCCCCCATTCAAGTGCTTACCAGGTCCAACCATGCCTCCTTTTCAAGATCCTAGCCCAACGTGATACAACTGTAGAATCCCAGATGTGCTGGGGGGGCAACAACTCAACAGGGGGTGACAAACAGCTTACCGTCTCTGATTGTCTTTTGCTCAGTGTTTCTACTGGAGAGAGCTGTGAGCTGTACCCCCGCCCACTGGGACTTGGTGGAAGAACTTTGGGATGCTTGGCTGGTAGGCCTGTGCTGGGAATACTAGGGCACATATTTCTGGGGGTCACTGATAGCTGATTGGGAGCTGGTCTATTTGCTGCTGATAGTGGGTAACACATTATGAATTCTTGTAATATGAATTATTGTCTTAATGCCACAACATAAGTATGCCCAGAGAAATGTGCATATTCTTCATAAAGGTTGATACTGTAAATAAATGAAATATTAATCACCATCATCGTCAAAACCGTGAAGTGATCCATCTTTATATTATTTGGATGAGGCTGTGTGATTAGTTCAACCCTGACATTTTGGGAAATGATGAGAGCTATATAGCAGGTTGGAAGCTCTAGAGCAAGTGATATTGTGATTTTAATGCATATTAATGGCCCAAATGGGGGTGGGGGGAAAGGAAGTTTGTGTGAGTCCCTTATAGAGACAGAATGCTAAATAAGAGGATTCCAGCTGTGCAACAGGAAAGTTAAAATGGTTTGTTTGGATCATTAATATTGCAATGAAAACTAATTAAACCTAGAGCTACAAGGAGGAGCTCATCAGAGATTTGAGCAGAGGCATTTGGAGGCCTCTAGTTGAAACAATTTCTTTTATTCCACGTGTGATAGCAAAGCCCGTTGAATAGATAGAGGCTGGGATGGCCTGAGGATCTTAAACAAGGGTCTCAAATTCAATTTACCTTAGGGCCAGTGCCAGTCCTCAAATCCTCCCAGTGGGTGCATAATGTCACTGAAGATGGTGTTCAGAAAAGAAAATGTTTATATTGTATTTTTTATTTTGAATTTCTTAGAAATAATAAAACTGCCATACAACTGTATAGAATTCTTCACCTGCCAGAGAGTTTTCATGTTTGCCAGACACCTAACAACGCTTCAGTTCTGTCAGTTTGTTGATGTTTGGCCTCAGTGACTGAGCAGTTGAAACCTTCAGGATTGCAGCAAGGTGTGCATCAGATAGTTGTGTTCGGTATTTAGACTTCTTTATAGTCATTGTGGAAAAAAGTGATGCTGACTCCACGGCTGACTGTGCCCGGCAACTAACAATGCTGCCTCCATGGCTGACTCTGCCCAGTGACTAGTGATAGTATCCCTGTCCCTCTCCCCCAGCCAATGGGAGCAGCCGGGGGTGGTGCCTGCAGCAGACATTGCCAGTAGCATGGCTGCATGTGTCTCTCCTCTGCTGGCTGCTGCTCGGTCTGCAGATGGCCCACTGGCTGGGACTTTGAGACCCCTGATCTTAACGGAGTTAGGTGCCCAGCTTCTATTGGAATTCAGTAGAAGTTGGGTGCCTAGCTCTCCTGAGCTGCTTTGAAAATCCCAGGCACGTGCCATGAAACTGTCTAAACTTAGATCCAAGCCTCCTTTACTAGGTCTCTGCTGTGAATCTTAACACAGCTGACAGGTCAGATTTATGATATCTGTCTGTAGCCTTAGTGTGCGTTTTGGTGCACGATCCTAAATGTTCTATATGCACTGCTTCCTTTAATGACTCCTCCCTGCCTCACCTGGCCAAGAGAACATGTGGCTTCATCTTAACTCCCTGCAGCAAAAGCTCTCTGAAGGCTGGGAGAGAAGCACCTGCCAAGAGATTTCCATCTCCTCTGTCTGCCTCTCTCTTTGACTTGGTCTTTCCATTGCACTCCACTGTCTATATTCTTGGTGTGAACCTCAACCCTGCACTTTCCACCTCCCACCTCATCATGTTGCCCCACGCGTGCCACTGCCTCCACTCTAACATACTGGTATCCTCGTCCAGGCATTCATCTCCTCTTGCCCTAGTTACTGTAGCTCCCTTCCTGATGGCTTTCCCACATTCCAGTCCGTAGCACCCTGCTGCCCACCTTCACATAAATACAAAGAAGAATTACCCACCGACCTCACCATCAGATTTTCACTTCAGGAGCCAGAACAAAATCACCTTCACTGTTCAATGAACCCTCCTGTGTTTTGCTCCAGCCACTGCGTAAATCTCTCTCCTTCCCTTCTCACCCATCTAGCTAAGGCCTCCTATGTATCTCCTCCCACAATCTCACCTTAGCCTTTTCCTCTGCAGCTGTCTAGAGGAACTTTCCTACATCTCTTGCCCACACTGGGTCTCCTGGTATTTTCAGATCCCATCTGAACATATCTCTGTTCCCTCTAGCTGATGCCTCCTACTTGCCCTTGGCTTCTCTTTTATTTTATGTTCTGTTTGTACCTCTACTGTTTAGCTTTGTGAAGGGGAGTCTTCTGAGGAGAACCCAGTGTGGCTATGCCCGGGCTAATGTGGTGCAAGGAAACAGAGGTGCAAGGAAAGAACCAGAGGTGGCCCAAAGTGTACTTAAAAGCATGATGTCCATGCACCAAAATAGGACCTCTCCCCCAGCTCTAATAGTGAAGATCTTAAGAAATGTCTTTGCAGCAATGCTTAACCCTGCAAGGTACTGAGGGCCCTTGGCTCCCATTGAGGTCATATGGCACTGAAGGGCATTCATCACCTTGTGGGACCAAGTATGTTGTGCATCACTTGGCCGGTGCAAGCAGCAGCTAGGAAAAAGCACTGCCACGCAGGCATCTAGGAGATGACAGATGCTGCCTGCCTGGTTAGCATCTTTTTATGATTCAAGTTGAACTATCTTGCAAAGGCTGCCAGGCAGAATCCAGAGCTGCATGCTATACACACCAAATCACCCAATAGCAGAGGGCTTCTGGACGTGCTCTGAGAGGAGCTCTTTTCTTGCCTCTTAGCAGTGGCTGCTGCTGGCATTGCAGGATACCAGTAACACATGGACTGAGCTATTCTTTGTTTTTTTCCAATGCTGATACCCACATTCATGGAGGTGATCTCAGTCACAGTCCACACAGTCTTCTAGGTCCACCCAGGGCTGATGAGAGGGAAGGGGGAAGCCAGTACAAATTACCGGGGCCCAGCAGTCCGGAAGGGGGCCCACGGCCCAGCTTCCCCAGCTTTGTCGGCCCTGTTTAGCTGGTCCGCCTTTGCTGGGGGGCCCAAAAATTTTTTTCATTGGAGCCCGAACCCGCTTTCGGTGGCCCTGGGTCCGCCCAGCCCATCTGAGACCTCATTCTTCAGGGAGGGGCTCAGGTTACAGTGCACCTGTAGAGAGAACCCTACATGAAACAAGAGTGTACTTGGTATTGCCCTTGGATATAGGACACCTGACCTAAATTTAGATGTCTGGATTTAAATTGACCCATGCCTCCATAAACCATTAACATTCATCCTGAGAAATCCAACAGAAGTTTGCCTTTGTTCCCACCCTATCCCAGGAAGAGGGAGCCAGATAATGCGGTGACATCAGACACTTCTTGCTCTAAATATACTGGGATTCTGAGAAGTTACATTCCTGTTTTCCATTTGCTTTTCTCACTTGCTCCTCTGATCCAAAGCCCTTCAACACCATAGCTTGGGATGAGAAATACCTGCCTAAGCTTGATTGACTGGAATAACCTCACATCCCCTTTTCTGGGGTAGATCACGTGATGTCAAGATCACCTCCTAGTTCAAAAACAGCTTTTGTATATGTGTCATTCTGTGTTACCTTCTCATCAGGCAGCAGCATTTTTGCTCCATTACCTCCACTCCAGCATAGCTCGTATATGCCTTGCCAAGGAATCAGTAACACATGACGAAGGGCAGGTGAACAAGAGACACATTGCTGTGCTCATCTGCTCATTTCCTTTTTACCTCCCACTGCAGTTTTTATAGAGCCCTGAACTTCAGGGAGGCTTTGCGTACACCCCTCTCCATCTTGGACTTGGTGTGTGATGCAAGCCTTGAAATGTGGGAGAAACAGCCAAAATGTGGAACTCCTAGGTCAGGGGTCCTCAACGCGGTGCCCGTGGGTGCCATGGTGCCCACCGGGGCATCCATGTGCACCTGCCTACTGGCCACCTGACAAGCAGCCACTGAAATGCAGCTGAGAAATGGCAATGTCAAGAAGCGCTATTGCTGAAATCCCACCGGATTTCTGCAGCGACGCCTCTTGATGACGCTCCTTCATGGTGGCATTTCAGCCTGGAGAGGAGTATTTCAGTGCAGAGAACAAAGGGAAAAATAAGGAGAACGAACATGAGGGAAACCAAAGGACCCCATACTTGTTGCATCTGATTGAAACGTCTTATTCCAAAGAAGTCAGATTGTCCCCTCAGGCAGCTGCATTCAGGTCTCATTGATACCAGTGGGAGATGAGCTCTACTGCTGAGAGGATGATGGGCCTCAGGTATGTTAGACTATTTGACTATTGTATGTCATGTTTCTTTCCCCAGTGGGCTTGTGTAACGCATGCCTGCTTGGTGTGGCACTCTGTCCCCTTCTAGTCTGTAACCAGTTAGAGACTGAGCCAGCTATATCCTTGGCTAAGAGGCTCTTAGCTCATGCAGTAGAGGCTCATACACTAAACTTCAGAAATTCCAGGGTCTATCCCAGCTGATGGCATTACACTTGCTCCAAGGTGAAGCATGTACAGCCCCCTCCTGAGAGGTTCTTAGAAGATGATGAATTCCCTCAAGCTCCACTGATGTGAAGGTCTGAAAAGGAGCTCAGACCCATGGACAGAATGCCTGCTTTTCAGGACAAGGCAGTGTATTTTAGCGAACATGTAAGCTTTTGTGTGTGAGAATGAATGATGATTGTTTTATTTTTACTTGGTGTTTATGGAGGAAGCCTAATGGCTTCTTGTGCTTTTCTGTGTTTGTTAACTGTAAAAGGAGAAAAACCCACAATTCTAATCTCATAGTGGGGTGATTGGCTTGCTTATGCCTATTAGCTCCCTTAAAAGATGCAATAATCTGCTTTGTCTCAGGAGAAACTCCAATTTATGTATGCTTAGTCTTAGGGCAAATGTTAGTTAGCATCAAAATAAGATGCAGTTAAATCTAATCCAATGTCGCCAGCGGAGCTCAAATTAAACAAAACAAGTTGCAAATATTTTTAAGCAGAACTAATAATTTGTTAACTGCCCCTGTTTTAGGTGAATTCAAAAATTTCACTTCAATCGTAGAAGTTGTAGGGGAAGGCGAAATATGATCTTTTATTTAAAGAGAGAAATTAATGTGATGTGATTTGCATGATCTCCTTCTTTACTGTCCACTGGGATGTTTCCAATATAGGAAATTTTTGTTATCTTTACCTAGCATTTTAAATCTAATTGTTTTCTTACCATTGTATATGTAACAACTAGAACTGCTTGAAAATGCTATATTTTTACAAGCCAATTTTTTTCTTCTTAGCAAAAAGTTAAAAAAAAATGAAATATTTTTATTCAGAAATGCTGCCATGGTGACTCATGTCAGTTCTAGTTTGGGTCCTGCATGATCCCATCTCTCTACTGGCTGGGCTTCCTGGCTAGAATGCATCTCCCATGACACACTACTATTGGTCTTCCCTCTTGCTGAGGCATCATGAGAGTTGCTTGCAATCGTGCATCATGGGAGTAGTAGTCAAGCATGGGAACCCAGCCCACAGGACAGAATGGGGTCACGATGTACACAAACTACAATTCCCATGAGGCACGGCATTGACATTTCAAAATTTAACCTTTTTGGTTTTCAGATGTTCATTTCTGACAAATCCAGAATTTTCCACAGAAGAAAGAAATTTTTCATGTAAACTTGGGTTTGTCAAACGCAAGTTTACATTGAAAAACTATTTTGGCAGCAAATTTTCAAGTAGCCTTATTAACAGCACCCCTGGGTTAGTCATCTTCAGGAATTTAACCCAGGATCTAAAATTAGACTCATTTGTTTGAGTTAAAAGTTTATATTTACTTATGTTTCTAAACTAACAGATTAATAAACCTAAATATGTTGTTTAGCTGCTACAGGGGGACAATTGTAATGGGAGATACTTTCTCGGGCTATCACTTCATAACCTTTTTTTTCCAAAAGATCATATCACATAGTGCACTTAAGTACACCAGGTCCCTTTTTATGGTTAGGTAGAACTTTGAATTTCCTAGCTATTCTTTGCAACTACACATTACTGGCAGCCTTAACTTCATCTTCATGAAACTTTGGGCCTAGGAATAGGTATGTAGATACTCTTCCTCCTTAGCTTGAGCAGTATATGGCTGCTGTGCTCTCTAGTAGCAAAAGATGCTGCTGCCAGGGCAATTTCTATGAAGGAAATCGCAAATGTTATCAAAATACACACTATGCTTTCAAAACAAAAGAGGGATGGCAGAAAAACAGATCTCTTGATTTTAACTGTCTTCCTAGAGTTACCCAATCCTTCAAATATAAATTGACCTCTTAATCAACCCACCATAAATAGTCACTTCCCCAAGGTCCTACAATCCACCCATTCCAGAAAAAAACAGGAAAGCAAAGGAGCTGCATAATACAGTCTGTGCATCTAGATTCTGTCAGATCAATATGGAGGGATGATTAGGCAGTAAAGACCATTTTAAACAGTGGGGCTGTTAGCTCCAATGCCTCCATAGATTGCAGCTGCAGCAGGGAGAGAGTTGGAGTCTTAGGTTTTGCCTTGATTAGGAAAAGTGGTGAAATTTAGGCAGGTCTTATCTAATCAAGATCTTCGTCTTGACCTGGTCTAAGCACACTTTGTGTCGTGGTATGACTATGCCAGTTAGGGGTGTGATATTTTTGCAATTCTAGGCATACCAGTAATACTCCTAGTATGGATGCTGTTACACCAGTGTAAACGTGCCTTACACCTCAATAGCTTATTCCCCTTCCTAAACGAGAATAGGCACATTTATACTGGTATAACTGTGGCCACACTCAGGGTATGTCTACACTATGGGATTATACCGATTTTACAGAAACCGGTTTTTTAAAACAGATTGTATAAAGTCGAGTGCATGTGGCCACACTAAGCACATTAATTTGGCGGTGCACATCCAAGTACCGACGCTGGTGTCGATTTCCGGAGCGTTGCACTGTGGGTAGCTATCCCATAGCTATCCCATAGTTCTCGCAGTCTCCCTCGCCCCTTGGAATTCTGGGTTGAGATCCCAGTGCTTGATGGGGCAAAAAACATTGTCGCAGGTGGTTCTGGGTACAGCCTCACCTCTCCCTCTGTGAAAGCAGCAGACAACTGTTTCGCGCCTTTTTTCCTGGCTGAACTGTGCAAATGCCATAGCACAGCTAGCATGGACCCTGCTGAGCTCAAGACAGCAATCATGGACATTTGTAAACACCTCACGCATTATCGTGCAGTCTATGCTGAACCAGGACCTGCAAAACCAGGCGAAGAGGAGGCGGCGACGGCAGCAGCACGGCGACGAGAGTGATGAGGACATGGACACAGAATTCTCTCAAACCACGGGCCCCTGCGCTTTGGAGATCCTGCTGGTAATGGGGCAGGTTCTAGTCATTGAACGCCAATTTTGGGCCCAGGAAACAAGCACAGACTGGTGGGACCACATAGTTTTGCAGGTTTGGGACGATTCCCAGTGGCTGCGAAACTTTCGCATGCATAAGGGCACTTTCATGGAACTTTATGACTTGCTTTCCCCTGCCCTGAAACGCCAGAATACCAAGATGAGAGCAGCCTTCACAGTTGAGAAGCGAGTGGCAATAGCCCTCTGGAAGCTTGCAACGCCAGACAACTACTAGTCAGTCAGGAATCAATTTGGAGTGGGAAAATCTATTGTGGGGGCTGCTGTGATGCAAGTAGCCAAAGCAATCATTAAGCTGCTGCTACGAAAGGCTGTGACTCTGGGAAATGTGTAGGTCATAGTGGATGGCTTTGCTGCAATGGGATTCTCTAACTGTGGTGGGGCGATAGATGGAACCCATATCCCTATCTTGGCATTGGAGCAGCAGGGCACCCAATACATAAACCGCAAGGGGTACTTTTCAATGGTGCTCCAAGCACTGGTGGATCACAGGGGACGTTTCACCAACATCCACATGGGATGGCCAGGAAGGGTTCGTGTCTTCAGGAACACTACTCTGTTTAAACTGCTGCAGCAAGGGACTTACTTCCCAGACCAGAAATTAACAGTTGAGGATGTTGAAATGCCTGTAGTTATTCCAGGGGACCCAGCCTACCCTTTGATGCCATGGCTCATGAAGCCATACACAGGCAGCCTTGACAGTAGTCAGGAGTTGTTCAACTACAGGCTGAGCAAGTGCAGAATGGTGGTAGAATGTACATTTGGCCGTTTAAAGGCGTGCTGGCGCACATTACTGACTCGCTCAGACCTCAGCCAAACCAATGTCCCCTTTGTTATTGCTGCTTGCTGTGTGCTCCACAATCTCTGTGAGAGTAAGGCGGAGACCTTTATGGCGAGGTGAGAGGCTGAGGCAAATCACCTGGCAGCTGATTACGCACAGCCAGACACCAAGGCGATTAGAAGAGCACACCAGGAAGCGGTGCGCATCAGAGAAGCTTTGAAATCGAGTTTCATCGTGGGCCAGGGTACAGTGTGACTGCTGTGTTTGTTTCCCCTTGATTAGCAGTCCCCCCTTGATTGACTCATTGCCTGTAAGCAACTCACCCTCCCCCTTCGATTACAGCTTGCTTAAGGAAATAAAGTCACTACTGTTTAAAAATCATGTATTCTTTATTAATTCATTATAAAAAGAGGGAGAGAACTGACAAGGTAGCCCGGGTGTGGTTTGGGAGGAGGATAGGAGGGAAGGAAAAGGCCACTAAAAATTTTTCAAAATAATGACAGCCTTTTGGTTGGGCTGTTCACGGGAGTGGAGTGGGCAGGTGCACGGAGCCTCCTCCCACGCGTCCTTACACATCTGTGTGAGGAGGAGGATGTAGAACATGGTGAGGGGTGAGGGTGGCTATACAGGGGCTGCAGCGGCACTCTGTGATCCTGCTGCTGTTCCTGAAGCTCCACCAGATGCCGGAGCATGTCAGTTTGATCATGCAGCAGCCCCAGAATTGCATTCCGCCACCACTGATCTTCCTGCCGCCACCTCTCATCTCGAGCGTCCCTCCTGTCCTCATGTTCACTGGCATCTTTCCTGTAATTTGATACCACATCCTTCCACTCATTCAGATGAGCTCTTTCATTGCGGGTCATTTCCATGATTTCCAAGAACATTTCGTCTCATGTCTTTTTTTTCCGCCGCCTTATCTGAGATAGCCTTCGAGATGGAATAGGGAGGCTTGAAAAATTTGCAGCTGCATAAGGGAGGTTAAAAAGGGAGAGAAGTATTTAAAAAGATACATTATACAGCAGCAGAAACCATCCTCCCATCCAATTCTCTGGAATGATCGCTTTACCCCTCGCCTCACCATGTGGCTGGTATCATGGAAAAACACTGCTAAACACCCCCCACGCCCCAGCACCGCGTGACTGGTAGCAGGAAAGATCCCTGCTAGCCAAACGCGAAAAAGCTCAGCGCCAATCACCCCCCCCCCTTCCCCCTGCTTGGCTACCTGCAAGGATGGATTTCTTTTAAGCAACAGGCAAACAGTCCAGTAGGAATGGCCATCTCTGTCCCCTTAATTAAATTCCTGAATTTCAACCAGGTTACCATGAACGATATCACTCTCCTGAGGATAACACAGCGAGATAAAGAACAGATGTTGCTTGAATGCCAGCAAACACCGGGACCATACGCAGCTAGGCTTTGTCATGCAATGATACCAGATTACTTGCTACATGCATGGCGTGGTCAAGTGTCCTACCATGGAGGATGGAATAAGGCTGCCCTGCCCAGAAACCTTCAGTCAAGGCTTTTGGAGTACCTCCAGGAGAGCTTCATAGAGATGTCCCTGGAGGATTTCTGCTCCATCCCCAGACATGTTAAGAGACTTTTCCAGTAATTGTACTGCCGCAAATGCATCCCAAGTCCTCAGGGCAAATTAATCATTAAAAAACGCTTGCTTTTAAACCATGTTTTATATTTACAAAGGTACACTCGCCAGAAGTCCCTTCTATGGCTTCATTGTGTGGGAATGGGAGGGCTGGAGAGGTAATTCCGTCACGGTGAGAAAAAGCTCCTGGCTGTTGAGGAGAATGGAGTGCTGTGTGCTCTCTGCAAGCTCGTCCTCCTCTTCCTCCTCCTCATCTTCCCCGTCTGCAGAATCCTCAACCATGGCTGAGATTACCACTCCCACCTCGGAATCCACGGACAGGGATAGGGTAATGGTGGCAGACCCCCCTAGAATTGCATGCAGCTCAGCGTAGAAGCGGCATGTTTTCGGCCCTGCCCCGGATCTTCCGTTTGCTTCTTTGGTTTTCTGGTAGGCTTGTCTGAGCTCCTTAACTTTCACACAGCACTGTACTGAGTCCCTGGTGTGGCCTCTCTGCATCATGGTCTTGGAAATTTTTTCAAATGTTTTTTCATTTTGTCTTTTGGAACGGAGTTCTGTTAGCATGAAATCCTCTCCCCATACAGCGATCAGATCCAGTACCTCCTGTGCGGTCCATGCTGGAGCTCTTTTTCGATTCTCAGGAGACTGCATTGTTACCTGTGCTGATGAGCTCTGTGTGGTCACCTGTGCTGGTGAGCTCTCCATGCTGGCCAAACAGGAAATGAAATTCAAAAGTTCGTGGGGCTTTTCCTGTCTACCTGGCCAATGCGTCTGAATTCAGATGGCTTTCCAGAGCGGTCACAATGGTGCACTGTGGGATACCGCCCGGAGGCCAATACCATCGAATTGCGGTCACGCTAACCTTAATCTGACATGGCAATACCGATTTCAGCGCTACTCCCGTCGTCGGGAAGGAGTACAGAAATCGATTTTAAGAGCCCTTTATATCGACATAAAGGGCTTCACTGTGTGGACGGGTGCAGGGTTAAATCGGTTTAACTCTGCTAAATTCAGTATAAACACGTAGTGTAGACCAAGCCTAAGAGCTCATACCACTTTAACGATACCAATATAGTTAAAGTGGTACAATGTCTGTGTGTAGAGAAGAACAAAGCCTCTACTAGCCATTAGCAACAGCACCGAATAGCAACACCAAGGTTGTGACATCCACCTTCCCTCTTCTCACTCATCTCCAGGGGAGCTTCGAAGCCTAAGTGGGTCCATTTAAATATAAACATTAAATGGGAGCAGTTTTTCTCTCTCCTTACTTTCCTTTTAAAACAAACAAAAAAAAAAGGATATTCAGTATGTCTAAAAACCCTAAATATCCATAAACCTGGCCCGTTAAAAATTGTAAGTCAGGAAATGGCAAAACTAAGGTTCCTACAGCCAAGCTAACTCTGCCATGTTGCACATCTTGTGCTTTTCATGGTCTGTATTTAACAACACAAACAGCAGTCTATTAAATCACACATTTAACAAGAAAAAGGGGACAGAAAAATTCTGATCAAGGACAGTGCTGGCTACAGTATTGTCATGTCTGTGTTTCCTGACATTTTCATTTTTACTGGCAACCTTAACTTTCCATCAGCGTAGCTATTTACATTTATAGTGTCCTACACAATGGCTAAAGACTGAAGCCAAGATCTTGAGTTAGGCTCCTAAATAAGTTGGATGATTTTTCAAAAGTGATAAGCAAAGAGCACCATTTTAGGTTAGGAAATGGAGAAGACTGTGTCACCTGACACACTCCAGAGGGAATTTTTGGTAGGCAACCCACATAATTCTGATCCCCTCTGAACTCAGGAGCTATGTTTGTTCAAGAATCCAAATGTACATGCAGACTAGAATTTCATTATTTCTATAGTAGGTAAAAGTAACCCCCAATTAATTAGGGGATCAGCCAGCATCTATTTTAAGAGATGCCCCTTATTTGGTGCATATTCTTCTGTGATCCATATCCAACAAAGAGCTACCGGGAAATATTGGTTCGGATTGCAAATATGTTTTAAATGCAATAATAATTCACAGATAAAAATCTTTATTAAACTGGAGTGAAATTAGAAGGTCCATAGCATTCATTAAAGCTATGCAAGCCTTACAAGACTATTGTAACAAACAAACACTAGACACTCAGGAATTCTGTGTTAACATTAAATTTAAGAATATTTTAAGTATGGAAACAAACAGACCAGCCAAACAGCTTTAACTTGGTCTCTGGACAGATATGCTGAGGGGAAAAAAGAAACAAGAAAACCCCAACAACGTTGAGACAGCTTTATCCATCTATCACAAACATGGGTGACCGCAAGAAGCAGAGTTCTTTACTTGTAATAATATAGTAGTCATATAACTCTGGCTTTTTTTTTTTTAGAATCTAACACAGTTTACAGACAAAGACTTACTCTATCAGTTCCTGATCAAAAAGCACACTGAAGAACATCATTTCCTATTCCTGTGCTAAGAGCCTGATGTGATGCCCACTGAAGTTAACAGGAAGTCAGTGAGTGTTGGATCAGACTCTGAGACTCGGTATACTACTACTGACACCAGTATCAGTAAATACAGGGCTAATATGAAGTGGCAAAAAACTCTGTGAAAATAGAGTAAGGTTACCGTTGATAGCTCATACCCTTCCAGAACGTCAAGTTCAGCAAAACACAAGCTCTTGAAAACCAGCAAAAACTGAGTTAAGATACATTCCCACATAACCTTAACTCTGCTCACATGGAGCTAATAGGCAGCTGCAGTCTGTGTGGGAGCTGTAGCTGTATTGGATGGTGGAGGCAGTCAGTGGGTCAGGTTGACAGAGGTGTGTTTGTGAGCTGAAGATACACGGATTAGTTTAGGAGCATCACAGAGCTGTGACTGTGACATGAGGAGATCCCCTTTCCTTTACCCCACCTGGGGTGGAGGGAAAACCTTGAACATGTGCCTCTTGAGGATCCAGTCTGCATAATTTTATTGGTTGTTTCAGTAGCAAGGCATGAGGTGGTGGGGGAGGGCTTGTCAGTGGTGAGGTGTGGGATATGAGAGCAGTCTGTGGGTTTGTGGCGAGGAAGGGAAAGCCTGGGTTTAGCTGGAATCGTGTGCAGTGGTTGTCACATTTCACAGGTGCGGTGTTCTGTCAGGAGCGTGGGATGTGTCCAAGTGTAGAGGAAAGGCAAAGTGCAAGTAGGTGTCTTATGGGTGCGTTGGGACATTGCTCAGAGAGCTCAGAGTTAAGGTAACATGGACATTTACCTCAACTATGTATTTCAGGGCTTTCCAAAGCTTGAGTTGTGCTGAGCTGGGCATTCTGGAAGAACACAGTCTATCCCTGGACTACCTTCTCTCTGTGTTAACGAGGTTTTTTGCAGTTGAATTTCCAATTTTTTTAACAGAAAGAAAACTCATTGGTAAAAATTAGTGGTTGGGGAGTTGTAGATAGCATGCAGACCAGCTGGACTACTAACCCTGGCCCTACACGCATGCCACCCTTCAGCTCCGTACCCAATGACCCTAGTGCCAGCAGCGCAATCTTGGTGCATGCTCCCAGCATGCCTGTTCTAAGCAAACCCCCTAGAGGGGCAGGGCCCCCAGAGCTTAGCGCACACACAAATGTAGAGAGAGGGAGACTCAAAGCCTGACACACATCCCCATCACCTGAGCCCTGAAGCCTTCTCACCTCCCCTATCGCCCATCCCCATTTATCACCCTCCCCTGGATGCCGCCCCAAGTCTCTTTCACCCTATTCCCCCCCTCCTCTAAAAAGCCCTGCCTGCAGGCACTTAAATGTCCATTTTTTAACCAAGATACTACTAGTCCATCCCCCCTACACAAACACATCAATAACCTCCAGCCCTGAGACAGATTTTAGCAATATGCCTTCTGACTTTTCCAGATGTCTGCTGAAGGCAGAACTTGAACTGGTACCAGTTGGATGGGTGAGATTCATAAGAATACTGCTTATCTCCTCTACTAGTATGAAACTTTGAAAGATCAAAATCCTGCTAACTCTTCTGGCTGTATGTGTTCAGTGTAAACGTTTGGCAGAAGAGCCTGAGAACTGCTTGGCACATGCCTAAATGGAGAAACAAACTCTCTTTAAAAAAAAAAAGTTTTAATTTGATTTACGCCCAAGGGCTAGGGGTTGCCATGCACTCTGTTGGGGTAACCCTTAAGTGCTGGAGACCCTGGTGCAAGGATCCGAGCCCTGGTTTGATCACTATCTGTGTGCAAAAAAGTACTGTCAGAATCCATGAATTAAAGAAAAAACCTGGGAGTTTTGGGAGGCTGGATCTCTTGAATTCCTCAGCCAAACTGCCAGAATTAGGATGACCCTGAGCCCCGATAAGGCACACCAAAACTCAAGGCAATCCAAGTAACCATATGGATTTTATAGCACTGTGAATGGATGAGCTTTAAACAGAAAGCTGGTCTTAACTTTAACTATACCAGAGCTACCACTCTGCAATAATATCTAAGGATATTATCCTTAGAGATTCTAAGGTTTTCAGAAGGAGGCTAGCTAGCCATCTGTCTTGGATGGTTTAGTAACAACAAATACTACATTTGGCAGAGGTTATAGTAGCTGAGCCTTGTGGTTCCTTCTAACCATATAGTTCTATGATACAAATCTACTAGGTCTAGCTTATGGAATTTTAGCATTTACATGAAAAGAGCAAAGACTAAATCTGGTGACAAAGCATCACTTTTACAACTGGCACCCGATGTCCGAGTCTGTCCAAGCTCAACAAGATCAGTGTCTTCTACAGACTTATGATTTCAGCTTCCTTGGATAGCAGATTCCTCATAAACACTGTGGGGAGGAAAAAAGATGCAGATGGGGAGATGCCAGTGGCACAGTCTCTACATCAGTAGACTGGCTTTTACATGTCGAAGATGCCCATGGGCATAGTGTGTGCACTTCCTAAAGCCCTTTGAAAGAATCTTTGAGCCTAAATTAACACACCCTACAGTGCAGAGCCAGATAGTGCAAGCACTTAGGCTCAGATCTACAAAACAATTTAGACACTTGGCTCTCCCTGAAATCAATGGTTGTTAGGCATCTCAATACATTTGAGAATCTGGGCCTCAATCAATGAGTAAGGGCCCATTCAGGATCAGGCCCTACTAGGAAAGGAAAGAAGAGTAAAGGTTGGAGGCTGGTGTCACTGCAGTGCAGAGTTAAAGTTCCTCACGTGCCCTAACTATGCATTTCCAGGCTTTCAGTGGTTTACATTTCCTTTAATGTAACCTGAATTTCCTGGGTTTTTAGTGCTCATTGTAGTTATCAAAGCAATGTTCCTGTGAGGCTTTTCCCCTGAAGTTACTGATGTGAACCCTCAACCTGAACTCGAATTGAATCAAGTTTTATGTCTGGGATTTTATCTAGGTTGTACCTGATTATACAGAGGACATCTGTACAGTGCTCTCACTGTGTGTCTCTCTTAAGTACCCTTGATGGGAAGCCCCATTGCCTTGTCCCTTTTACCGGTACTCCTCATTTTGCTCAGATTCTGCGCTCGGTGCCTGTTAGGAGTAAACACCCAGCTTTGTTTAGAAGCTACCTTTGGAGCTTTTCAAGTTACCATTAGATACTTCAGAGCTATTTTAGGACACAGCTGGATCTATCAGAAACTAGCAACAATGACACAGCGTGGCTGCCTGGGATGTTTCTTTCATGTTGTATGCAAAACCTACATAGGAAACATCCCATTGATACTGCCTCAGCATTGGCCCTTTATCAGCTCAGAGAGGGTGGCAAATCCAGAGCCATCTGCTCATTAGAGGGTCACCCCACCCTAGGCTCTCACTCCCCTGATTATGAACAGCTTGGCATCTTCCCTGAGAACAGATGGTTTTGCAGCTCTGCTCTTAGAGGTTTTATAAAGTCTGTGGGATTGGAGTTCCTTGCTCCAGTCTCCCAGCCCCTTCAAAGAAGATTCTAGTATCACCCCAAACACAGCTGTGTCCCTATTGTGAGTTGTAGAGCTTTGGAAAGTGGTTTTTTGTAAGGGGCACCCTCCTCCTCCATCCCTGGCTCAGCTGGCTTTGGGCACTGACAAATTCAGCACGAGCCCTGTGGAAAAATAGCATGTGATCATATAAGTGAACACTGTATCATAATGAATATACATAGAGGGATATAATTAAGGTGGCACAGGCATTCCCAACACCCAAGAGCTTGACTTTGCAAAGTTCTTTTAAAGTTGTTTTGCATGTAATTGACTATTTTTTAAAAAAAGAAAGAAACAGCAGTAACCAGATTCTGTTACGTGCCCTTGTATTAACCTCTTATCACGTGTTACCAGCAGGGTGTGAACTCTGAATTTTCACTTGAGCTAAAGGAGGAACTATTTTAGCAGTCAGCATCAGAAAGCTGTTTTCCTGTGTGAATCAACCACTAGAGATGGGGCACTGAAACAGTGGGTTACCACTGCGGGAGTAGCCTCAGTTTACAGAAAGCCCAGCCAAGGACAAAGATATGGCAGGCTCTTTCTGCAAGACAATGTAACTAGTGGATTATTCAGGTTCTATTTTACCTGCAGAGCTTCTCTGTCAGGAATGAGATGTTGCTCAGTAATATGGGTTGTGATGAAGCATAGAATTATTAACACCAGGAAGGAGTCTAAAACACACAGTTTCCTGGTTCCCAGAGCAGCGTGTTACTCTAGGCCAAAGGTGGAATACAGGAGAAGTGGGAATCACCATCATTGTCATTAGGGTACTGTCTGTATCCTACCTAGAGTTTGAGCTCTCTATGAAATGCTGAAGTGAAACACCAGGGGGCAGTATGTTTGCAGTGCTATCGAATCTTGGGATGTCTGCTGCCAAACAGGCTGTATGACACGAGCCACAGATGGGAGAGGATGACTTTTCAACCACTTATTCATTGGCCAAATCTGAACAGATTTTCATGGGAATGGCAAAAGGCACATGCCCTGAGCTCAGGACCATCACTCCACTGCCAAATTTCACAGTCTTGCTGCAATCCATGCAGACGTTAGAGCTCTTCCAAGAAAGTAGCCAAGAATTTTGCAAACTGGAAAATGTTAGGCAACTTAGATATAGAGGTCACTTCCCTCCCACTATACTGCTTGGCTGATGCCTTGAGAAGGAGTAGGAGAATTACTGATCCTGTTAGTGGAAGAAGTAAGAATAGAACATGATTGCATAACACTTAAGCTAGCATCCCTTACTGTAGGCCAAAGGGCTATTTAGTGTGCAAAGGTAGCAGGAAAAGAAGAGTAAGGGTGAAGATTTCCTTCAGTCTGTATCCAGTTAGATGCTTTAAAACTTGGTGTAGTTATGAAACAATGCAGGAGGCTGACTGGGATCTGAGCATATATGTAAGGTGGGCTGGCAAGAGACTGAACTCTTGGTATGTACGGGCCGGTGCAATCATTTAGGTGACCTAGGCGGTCACCTAGGGTGCTAGGATTTTGGGGGCACTATTTTCTTCAGCAGTGACCGCAGTGGCTGGATCTTCGGCTGCCCCAGTCACCGCCAGCATTTAGGCAGAGGGAGCTGGGGCAGCGGAGCGTGGGGAGGGCTGCCTGCAGCAAGTAAGGTGGGGGGGAAGCATGCAGGGGAACTCCCCGCCCCAGCTCACCCCTGCCACACCTCCTCCCCGAGCACGCCATGGCTGCTTCACTTCTCCTGCCTCCCAGGCTTGCGGCGCCAATCAGCTTAGGTGCCGCAAACCTGGGAGGAGGGAGAAGTGAGGCGGCAACAGCGTGCTCAGGGTGCTCATGCGTGGAGCAGGAGTGAGCTGGGGCGGGGAGGTGCCTCAGGGCAGAGGGGGAGAGCTGCCACTTGCGGGGGGGGCCCTCAGGGCAGGGGCACGGGGGGCGGAAGGGCACAAGGTGGAAGTTACTCCTAGGGAGCAAAACATCCTTGCACTGGCCCTGGGTACGTATTAAACAGCATATAATGAATTCTACTATGCATGCACAGCTAGGGAATTTGCACAGGACAGTACCTGGCCACCGGAAGAGTAATACATGTCGTTCCTTCCCAAAGGATTTCTTTTCTATCCAAAGTTGAGGTATTTTGGATTATCCAGCTAGCCAAGTATCATTCATGCACTTAACGGGGTAGTCGGAGAGGCACTATTTCTAAAAATAATGGACAGGCATTTTGCTTTTGGAAATGTTTCTCAGGTTTTTTTTTTAGCTGTTGCATAACTTAAAATCAATCTGCTCAAGGAATGCTAAATGTGGTATATTTACTAGGTTCCAAGGAATGGTGGGACAAGTTCTGATCTACTGCTATGCTGGCTGAATACATGAAAATCCATTTGCTAGGGAAGAAACTAACTGGGAGGTATGCCACATTGCAGCAAAGATGATAGCTTTACTAAGGAACCCTGCTTGGTTTATAAGCTCTGCGGGAACAGAGACTCTAACAGAGTTCAGTCAGGCCGTGCACTGCTTCTGCACTTTCTCTTATGCCATGTGTATATGTCCCTTGAGGCTTTCTGCTCTCTCTCTTATGCCTTGTTTGGCCTGTAATTGCATTTAACTGTAGGATTCCTCTTGTAAAAGTCAAGAACATGAGTTTTTACAAGGCAGGGGATCTTCATACTGAAAGAGAGAGATAAGAGAGCCACAGAAATGAGAATGAGTCAAATAGAGAGAAGATGGCTGATTTGGAGACTCATACATTGAGATATTTCCCTTATCATTCCTTTAGAGGTAAGAGAAGGGAGGCGCTGAATAATTGGTGGGGTGGTATTTTCCTTTGTTAATGCATCCAACATCTGTTACTTGGTTGCCCTGCTAAGAGGTGGAATCCTGTACAGTTGTCCGAGCAGCTCAGAGCCCTGACAGTTAGAGGAGACTGAGAAAATAGCAGAGGAAGAGCAGCTGTGAATTCTCAAACATAGTTCCAGATGTCCGGTGCAGAAGAACCCTGATTTTTAACATAACTAGCCTGAACATGTTTCCTTCCATTTGTTCCACTATGTGATGTGACACAGGGCAGCTCTTGTACACCCCCAGCTCACTGTGGGCTTATTGAAAGTAAATGAGTGGTCACAAATGACATCCTGAGTTCCCTAGCTTTCCTCCCTCGATGACTGGCTTTCTCGCTCTGACCCCAGTTGGCAATGAGGAGTCCTTAGGGTCACAGGGTCCTTAAATGTATTAATAATTTTAATATCTCCCCCTATGGAAATCTTTCCAGCTTTCTAATTTTTGTTGCCTCTCTATGACTCCCTTCTATTCCTGTTTATGCCCTCTCTGAGATGGAATCACCAGAAATGAACATGAGTGAGAGCATCCTATTGATTTATATAATGGTACTATAAGATTTTCAGCATTCTTTATACTTCTTAACATTTTGTTGGCTTCATTGACTGCTGTTGTGGGTTGAGCAATTGTTTTCATTGAGCTGTCCACAATGATAGAATAAAGAACTGGAAGGGACCTCAAGAGGTCATTTAGTCCAGTCCCCTGTACTAAAGGCAGGACTAAGTATTATCTAGACCATCCCTGACAGGTGTTTGTCCAACCTGCTCTTAAAAATCCCCAGTGATGGAGATTCAACAACCTCCCTAGCAATTTATTCCAGTGCTTTCATAATGTCCAACCTAAACCATCCTTGCTGCAATTTAAGCTCATTGCTTCTTGTCCTAACCTCAGAAGTTAAGAAGAACAATTTTTCTCCCTCCTCCTTGTAACAACCTTTTATGTACTTGAAAACTGTTATCATGTCCCCTCTCAGTCTTCTCTTCTCCAGACTAAGCAAACCCTATTTTTTCAATCTTCCTTCATAGGTCATGTTTTCTAGACCTTTAATCATTTTTGTTGCTCTTCTCTGAACTTTCTCCAATTTTTCCACATCTTTCCTGAAATGTGGCACCCAGAACTGTACACAATTCTTCAGCTGAGGCCTAACTGGTGCAGAGTAGAGCGGAAGAATGACTTCTCATCTCTTGCTTACAATATTCCTGCTAATACATCTCAGAATGATGTTTGCTTTTTTTGCAACAATGTTACACTGCAAGCTAAATATGAGTCAACAATCTACTATGATCCCTAGATCCCTTTCTGCAGTACTCCTTCCTAGGCAGTCATTTCCCATTTTGTATGTGTGCAACTGATTGTTCCTTCCTAAGGGGAGTACTTTGCATTTGTCCTTATTGAATTTCATCCCATTTACTTCAAACCATTTCTCCAGTTTATTCAGATCATTTTGAATTTTAATCCTATCCTCCAAAGCACTTGCAGTCTCTCCCAGCTTGGTACAGTCTGCAAACTTTATAAGTGTACTCTCTATGCCATTATCTGATGCCCAAGTCTTTCCCCTGAGTTTTTCCAGTTAATTAAAAACCCAGTAAGGCATGTGAGTAGTTCAATATATTCTTTCCAATGTACGCTACCTTGTCAACAAACAAATTCATCAGCCTTCATGCTGCCCATTTGCATTGATTAAATTAGGTCTCTCTGAAGTACCTCAGTCTTCTTTTGTTTTGACTAACCTGAATAATTTTGTACCATCTTATAAGATCATTAACAAATACCTGTCTTAGGGAATGTCTGCACTACCTGCTGGATTGGCGGGTAGTGATCGATCTATCGGGGATCGATGTATCGTGTCTAGGCAAGACCTGATACATCGATTCCAAAACGCTCTCCCCGTCAACTCCGGAAGTCCACCAGGGCAAGAGGCGAAAGCAGAATCAACGGGGGAGTGATGGCCGTTGATCCTGCGCCACGAGGATGCGAAGTAAGTCAATCTAAGTTGATCTAAGATACGTCGACTTCAGCTACGCTATTCTCATAGCTGCAGTTGTGTATCTTAGATCGATTCCCCCTCTTCTTCCCCCAGCGTAGACCAGGCCTTAGTAGAGAACCTTATGGCCCCACACCATCAACTTTTTGTGATATTGAGAACTGACCATTTACACCTACTCTATTTTCTGTTTCTTGGCCAGTTTCTACTCTGTGACAGAATATCACCTCTCTGCCCACCAATGCTTAGTTTCCAAAATAGCCTTTGGTGAGGGATTTTAGAAAAGGCTTTAAGAAAGTCCAAATAAATTATATCTACTTCTTCTTTATCCATTATTTTGAGGACATTCTCAAAACATTCTCATTGATTGAAGAAACTCTTCTTTCCTTTATAGAAGCTGTACCAATTGTCCATATAACATGTTTATATAGGTGTATGTTAATCCTGTCTTTAATTATTGTTTAAACCAGTTTACCTGTGAAATAAGTGAAATAAGGCTCCCTGATTGGTCATTCCTGGGGTCAGCCCTTGCTGTACTGAACTTTTTAAAAAGGTGCATTTGTTACTCTCCAGTAGCTTGGCATTGCTGTTGATTTTAATGAGCGTTTCTTTTGTTAGCCGCTCAGATGGTAGGGTAGGATTATCAAAACCACTCTGCCTTGCCTATCTCTTCTAACCCATTTAAGTTAATGGTAAAAGAGACTTCAAAGAGAGAAGAGAGAGGTCAACAATGACTACTTGAAAACCCCACCTTTCATTCTTAATTTCCTGTGGAGCTCTTGTGTGTAACCATGTGGTCTTGGGGTTTTATTGCTATTTAATATATCAATTTGTAGCGGAACTTGCTCAGCTAATACGTCAGTCTATGGCAGTATCTCATTTTTATTTCCTGAGAAGGAGTAGACATCTCCCCCAACATCCTCTGTGATAAACACTGATGCAAAGAAATTATTTATCTTCCCTGAAATGTCCTTGTTCTCCTTAATTGCCCCCTTTATCCACTGGTAGTTCAGCAATTCTCTTGCAGGCTTCCTGCTTCTGATACACTCATAACATTTTTTTGGTATTTGCTTTTATGACTCGGCCATTCTCATTTCCATCTGACTTTTTATCTGTTATAGTCTCGGTTTCTTCCTATTGCCTTCACTTGGGCTGGATTTCCATTCTTTCCTGGAACACTTGTTTTGCTAGTAAATCTTGATGAACCTCTATGCACGACAACATTTATTTTTCCTTGTCTTTTACTTCCCTTTTCATTCAGGGGTTTCCCCGACTCCGTTATGATCACTTATGTCGCCTCCATGCCAAGTCTAACCATTTCTGCACCTTTGCCTAGCTCCTTCATTCATTACAGTGGTGTTGGTGGTGCTCATCAGCTTGCAGGATCAGGCCTTTAAGGACACAATCCTGCAAAACCTTACTCATGTGAATGGTCCCGATTCATGCAACTAGCCTCATTGACATCAGTGGTGGGACTTCTGGTGGGACTTCTGAATTGGACCCTAAAGGCCTCATTTCCCTTTCAATGTGTAAATCAGGAGCATCTCCACTGAGGTCAAAGGAGTTACACTGGTGACAGTGAACAGTGAATGCACCCTTGTATGGCTAGTCCTTCTGTACGCCTTTATTGGGGTCCAATCTCCCAGCCATCTCTCAGCAAGCATCCCCACCAGCTTCAGTGGGAACTCTCAGGTGAGTAGAAGCTGCCATATTGGGCCCCTGATTTGGTGCAAAAACATTCTACACAGTTTGATTTCATTTCCCCCTTGTTTTGCAACTTTTGGATGGATTCAATTGGCTCAGGGAGACGTTTTCCCTGAGACTCTGGTGGAAGGGAAGAAGAGCATTATAGCATGCCTCTAATTACAGCCACCATGACAGTTCATATGCTGCGGCAATAAAAATAACCATAAACCTACCTAATCATTAAAGTAAAGTAAACAGCTCCTCACTGTATCATCATGCCCAGGTACTAGAGTTGCTAATAAACCAGGAAGAGCATTGGGGCATTGAAGGAGCATCTATCCTATCTCCACAGTTTCTTAAACAACTTTAGAGGCATATTTTTATTAAGGAGATGCAAGGCAGATGATCTTAAACCTCGAGAAGAGTGTGCGTAATAATTGTGTGCTCCTCTAATGCTCTCTAAAGACCTATTCAGAGTCCATTCTGAAAGACAATAATCTATCAAGAAGTTCTGCAAACTTCCTCCTAATGAACACATGCCAATTTGAGACCAAGAATTCTGGCCTCGGAGGACAAAATAACCACTGCTCTTAGTCTCTGGGTGTTTTGCTACTTTATTTCAGAGCGATTCAAAATCTAATTAAATTTCTAAACTCTAATGAAATTACAGAAGAAAAATCATTTAGGATGATATTATACACAATTACTCACGGCTGAAAATTACAGTTAGCCTCTTTCACCAGGATGGAGTCTCCAGAGAAACCCTTGTTATTCATATCACATAAATCTGACACCACTCCCACTATTCACAGGTCAAAGGTAACAGTGGAATTAATTAAACGTATATATCCTGCCCAGTAGCCGGATGGTGGGGAGTGGGTAATGGAGCAGAGGACTGAGCAATAATGCCTGTGGTTAGAGTCCACATTTCCCAGATCGGTCAAGAATCAGGGTAAATCCACTGTATGTAAGAGTTTATTAAGCATGGCTCGTTCTGATCAATACGCCTCCTTCGTGGAGGTATGCCATGAACGAGAGCTTGGGCAGCACTGACCTTTCTACACTGAGCAGTGTGTGGTCATTTTCTTGAGCTGTCTGAAGCATTTTCATATGAATTAGTAAAAGAAAAACCTCAAAAGGATTCAGATAAAGACGCAGTTGTTTAAATTTGCTTCTCTGAAATACTGCAACACGTAAAGCTGGGCTAGAAACTATAACTCTTCGTATTTATAGAGCCCTTTTCATCTGAGGAGCTCAGTGGGCTTTGACTGCCTGGGTTTCCTTGCACAGCAGCGATGGGAGCTAGGTAAGGATTGAGATTTTCTTAGAGGGTCCGATACTTCCTGCCTCAAGCTGAGCCGGAAATACAGTGAGATCAGACGGAACTAGAAAGCATGAAAAATTAGGGGGGGAGAGAATAGTCAACCAATCTTGTGCGAGTCTTAAATAAACAGACAGACTCAATGCACGTTTTGGATCACATTTTATTTTAACCAAATCGTTTTGCCCATCCACAGCTGCTCTCTTAAGCAATTGTGAGTTTCAAAATGTAATTCACTAGCTAGGGAGGACCTCTTCATGACGTGGCAGTCCGGCATGTCTCTGATCAATGCTTGTTCTCAGTAGCTATTTTTTAAGCAATTGCCATCCAGGATCAGAGCTGTGGTCCATCTAGTCCAGTGCCCTGTCTCTGACAGTGGCCAGCAGCAGATGCTTCAAGAAGCAGGTGTCAAATCCACCCCCCATAAATGTCTTTTACATAAGAACTTACACTCATGACCCCGGTTTTCCTGCATCTCAGTAACTGCTGCCACCACCAAGCTTTGCACTTGGAAATTTTTACCTCGTATCATTTCTCCCGCTGCTCCTTTATTCCAAGCACCCTGTCCTGAGCAGCGGGGTGCTTGCTGGTAAGTATGGTAGGTGCTTTTCAAAGGCTACTTTGGGAAAACTGTCGTCACAGCTTCACTCCAGACTTGTTTTAACAGACTCTTACTTTACTAACTACAAGTAAACCCGTGAACAAACTCAGCTGCTGTTTATCTAGAGCAGTGGTTCTCAAACGTATGTGATCGCACCCCCCTTTCTTTGTGTCTGTAGTAGTTTATGGCCCCCTCTCCCGCCACGCAAGTACATATACTGATTTTAAAAACGACATGCAACTCTGAATCAATGCCTTTAATGTTTTGTCAAATAGTGCCAACGATCCATTGTAGCAAATGGCTTAACATACAGATGGCAACGACTTATAATGCTATGCAAGCTTAACAGAAATCAATCAAAATGCACAGAGCCATCTAGAGTCAAATGCACAATGCCATCTGAGGATCTGATAGGGCAGGAGGAATCAGCTTTGCTAGATAGTCATAGCTGTGTAAAATGTGCACAATAAGGTCTCCTCCCAGAATATGTTCCTGCCTGCTCCCGCTGGGCCTGCCCCCCCAGTTTGAGAACTTCTGATCTAGAGGTGGCCTCTTCACTCTCTTGAGCACAGGAAAGTCTTACTACACATCCCCAGTTCAGGCTCCCTTCTCTGAAGCTGCTGGATCCTATTGGGCCACAGAGCCCTGTTGGCAGTTCATTGCTCTGTGTCAGCAACCCTTGCCAGGCCTGAAACACTCACTACACCTAACACACTGGTGTCATAATCTGTATATAAAAGGTGTCTTGCAAGGTATCATGTACACAAACCAGTGACACATTGGTCCCAAAAATCACTATGTGGGGTGTGTACCAAGGGTTATAACTATGTGCTAGAATTGTTTGTTTGGTAAGCAGTGCATAATCGAGTCTGCCCTAAACAGAGGAATGGGGATTTGCTTGTCTGACCGGCCTGGTCCTCTGGCAGAGACCAGGAAGGTATATTTACATATGAAGTAAACAAAGCTCAGAAGCATGGCATCTCCACCCCAGCAGGGCAGAGAAACTTGTCTGGGCTTACTTTTTGAAGAATACATTTCAAAGGTTTACTGGACTATAAAGCGAGGGGGAAAGAAACTGAGCACTAGGAGTTCTGTGAAGGGTCTTGGCTAAGTAAAACTGCTGCCATGCTGCAAGAATAACTGGTGGGAAAGTTTTTTGAACAAAGGACTCTAGTCTGTTAAATTAGACTGAAGGTTTAGATGCATATGCTTCCTTTTGTTTGTTGGTAACTATTTCTATCTTTAGTCCTTAGACTGGATATCCTGCATTCTTTTATTAATAAACGTACTTTACTTTTACTAGAAACCAGCTCAGAGCTTTGATTGAAATAGAGTGTTTGTTAACCCCAGTTAGGGCAATAAGCTGCAGTGTACTGTCTCCTTGAAAGAGCAGTGAAGTGGATAAGGTGTTGTGAGTAAGAACCCCATCTCCACCCAGACATCATTCTGAATCCTAACTGTGCATGTCTCTTCATTACTGGAATCCATTTGGAAAGGAAATGAAGATGCATCTGCCTATTTCTCTATCTGGCAATCAATTGTTTTTGATAAGAGCTATTTTAGGATAAGTTTCAGAACCCATAAAACGTCCAGGCTAGGAAATGATGAGAGCAAATCTTAGTACTGAAATCAGATTTTCCATCCCCCATGACTCCACCCCACATATCTGTCAATACCTGACACTCATCCATCAACTGTGTTAGAGGAATTTCTCCTGGCGTGGAATTAAGTGACAGCCAAATCTCAAACTGTTTGGAGTCTGGGTTCAAGCTATGGGACTGTCTGAATGACCAGATGCTTCTTTCAACCCCAAGACGCTGAAAGTCTGTTGAGGGCAGGGTATTTAGTAGCACTGCTCTGCAGCATGAAATAAAAAGGAATGAGATTTATTTATCTGGGATGCTCCTCAGTCTGTAGCATCAAGAAAATTGAGAGATGACTTGATTATGGAGTATAAGTAACATCACAGGGAGAAAATATGAGGTGCTAAAGGGGTCTTTAACCTAGTAGAGAAAGGCACAGCAAGAACCAATGGCTGGACGTTAAAGAAAGATGGATTATAATGAGAAATCAGGCATACATTTTATAGTGAAGGTGATTAATCACTGGAAAAACTCCTAAGGGATGTGGTGGAGTTTCCATTTCTTGATGCCTTCAAATCAAGATTTGCTGGAAGATTTGTGTTAGTCAAACACAATTATTGGATTGAACACAATTATTGGGTTCAACTGGGTGAGATTCTCTGGCCTGTGGTATATCTGTGAGCTCTGCCAAAAAATGGACATACCTTAAACCGGGGAGAGAATCTCCTGCCTGACTTTAAGGCCTTGTCTACATGCAGAAGTTGCACTGGGTTAATTAAAATAAGTTTTGAATCTGAATTAGTCAACCCATTACAAAGCCTCAGTTTGAATCCTCTTATCTGGATTTAAAATGGGTCATGTCAGACAAGCTTGTGTCTCTATATTTACCAACACAAACAAAACTGATTAAAATATTAAAAAACAAAACAAAAAACAGAAGCCAACCTTACCCAAACCAAATACGCCATTGCACCCACAATGCATGAGTGGAGAGTGGTCAGATACTACAGTGAAGTGGCCAGGATAAGCACCTGTACAGGATGGAATAAAGTCTAGGTTTAAATCCATTTAAGAGCATCCACACTTGTTATTTTAAACTGATGCAAAACCCAGCTTTAGTTAAATGACTGCACTTTTTGTGTAAACTAGACCTACGTGATGCCACACCCTGGAGATCAAGATAGGCCTCGTTTCCTGTATGCATAAACAGGTTCTTTCTCTCCACTATTCTATTCACTGTCACTGCTGCAGCACTGAAAGTCCTAAGATTCTTGGAGTAGGCCCAAGGGATTTCCCCAAAAGGCTGTGGTTAGACAGAGATGCCCAGGTGAGGGAAGGTGAAGAAAAGAGAATACTTCTGCTCCTGTATGAATCCTGTCCCTGTCATTAGGACATTGGACATTAGGAAAAACTTCCTAACTGTCCAGGTGGTTAAGCACTGGAATAAATTGCTTAGGGAGATTGTGGATTCCATACTGAAATTTTTTAAGAATATGGTAGACCTGCTAGGGATGGTCTAGATCAGGGATCTCAAACTCAAATCATGACGAGGGCCACATGAGAACTAGTACATTGGCCCAAGGGCCACATCACTGACATCTTTTCATATAAGGGTACAAAACCCCCCTCCCCCCCACTCCCATTCCATCCCTTCCATGAGGCCCTGCCCCTACCCCACCTTTTCCTATCCCTTTCCCACCCCCATTCCAACTCTTTCCCCAAAGGCCCCACCCTAACTCCACCCCGCGCCCCTATTCCAACCCCTTCCCCAAATCCCTGCCCCTGCCCTGCCTCCTCCCCTGAGCACGTGGCTCCCTGCTCCTCCCCTATCACTCCTTGAAAGCGCTAAGCACCGCCGCAGGAAGCACCTGGAGGTAGGCAGAGGAGCGGGGACGCAGCGTGCTGTGGGGGTCGATGGGTAAGGGGAGGTTGGTGGCCGAAGGAAATAACTCTGGGGGGACAGGAGGGGAATGGGGAGCTTGGCGGGCCACAACAAATAACTCGGTGGGCCACATGTTTGAGACTCCTGGTCTAGATAATAATTAGTCCTGCCCTGAGTGCAGGGGACTGGACTAGATGACCTCTCAAGGTCCTTCCCAGTCCTATGATTCTATGCTTCTTGTTCGTAGAGACAGGCACTGTAGGTTTCCTTTCCAGGTTCCCTGAAGTCCTGAAAGGCCAGTACACCTCACCAAGGGGCCAAAACAAAACCCACAGCCAGACATTGGGAGGGGTTAAGAGCTGGATGTAGATCTAGTGGCTCCAATTTGTCTCTTTAAAGAATATATGAAATAGTTAAAGTTGAGCTCCAAATATTTGGCAGCATTTAGGGAGTTTCTGGTAGATGGCTATTATTAAATCTGAACCAGGGCAACCCCACATGACAGAGTCACACTCCTCTAGATTTAAAAGACTATTGCAAAGACCATTTCACTACTGTTAGTGTTTGCAGTTCAGTCATTGCTTCGGGGAAAAAACTTGTTGGTACATCAGGTTTGCTAAATAAGCAAGAGTTCTGTATTGGCCTGAGGCTGTTTGCAATGCATCATTTCCATGCCACACTTTCAAGCAGGGACTTTATTGCTACGTTTTAAATCCAAAAAACGGAACTGATATATTTGCAAACACACAGACACTCAGGATGTGGCTGCTGTTTCCTATCACAAACACGTGACCTGAGTTGGTGGTTGTTTTTCCACACTGCAAAAGAAAAAAATCCAGCAAGCTTAGGTGAAATTGTTGGGTCACTGAAAGGTACAATGATCCTCCAGACAAGCTGGATTCCTGTCCTAACTACATTTCTGCTTCTCTTACGTAAGTGATCCAATGTATTTCCTTTCCCTTTCTTTTCACAGGCTAAATACTTAAGCGGTGGGGTGCTGCTATACTGTCTATCTCTTGAGCGTGCTGGTGCTGTTTATTCCTCAGCTGCATTATGCGTGTGCTGAGTTTTGAAGTTTATTTCTGTGCAAAGTGGAAAGGGAATATTTATCAAGGGAGTGGTGTTATTTTGCTGAGCTTTCTAGACAGAGTTTCATACTGGAGTGCAGCAGATATATGAGGGATCGGACATGACAAAACAAAAGGCACAGTTCAGTTACATACCTGCTTCTTTGCTGGTGAGATAGCTGATGGCTGCAGAGTGTTCTCCTAGGGGTTTCACTTACAGTGTATTTAAAAAGCTATAGTCTATGTGCATTCTGTGTGCAAGCCCCTTTCTTACCTCTCCATATACCTTGCTTAGCAATTCACATGCCCACTCTGGACATGCAGGACATAAAGTTTCCTAGGTGTTCTCAGAGCATCTGCCAGCATCAGGCACATTTGCTCTCACAACAGCCCTCTCATGAGATGGGCTAAGATTATCCAGCTCCATTTTACAAATGGGGACACTGAGGCACATTGAGGGGACGTGTCAGGAACAGCCCTACTAAGAAGGGGCAGAGCAGATCCTGCAGCTCATGCAAAAACACCCAGCCAATATGCAGATTAGTCTTGTTTCTATTGATTTACGGGATTGGGGAGTCATCTGCTGCTACTGGGGGCAGCAGCCCTTGCAGGGGAACACACCCCAGCCCTCCATCTCAATGTGAGTAATCACAGGAAACTCATTAGCCTCATACAGACTCAGAGAGTTACCCCAGCGCAGCTTGCAGCAGTCCTATATGTGCACGCAGGTCATTCTAGTTCAGGAGTCGGCAACCTTTCAGGAGTGGTGTGCTGAGTCTTCATTTTTGCACTCTGATTTAAGGTTTCACGTGCCAGTAATACATTTTAATGTTTTTAGAAGGTCTCTTTCTATAAGTCTATAATATATAACGAAACTATTGTTGTATGTAAAGTAAATAAGGTTTTAAAAATATTTAAGAAGCTTCATTTAAAATTAAATTAAAATGCAGAGCCCCCCCCCGGACCAGTGGCCAGGACCTGGACAGTGTGAGTGCCATTGAAAATCAGCTCGCGTGCCGCCTTTGGCACGTGTGCCATAGGTTGCCTACCCTTGTTGTAGTTCAACTGCCCTCCACACAGCACTGCACTGAGACTTGCTCCATTGCAGTGGCACCATGCAGCACCGTAAATCCTTTGGAGAAGATGCAAGGGGCGTTAACAGGGTGTGTGTGTGTGTTACTTGTACTGCTGTAGCCAATCCCACATCTCTCCAGTGCAGATAAAGCTAGAGAGGGGCCCAGATTCCTGTCTCTGGGTGGGTGTTAACATATGGCCCATAATGATGAAGAAGGAAGTTTGCCTGGACATCAGCAATGCCTGACTCATGAACCAACCCATTAGTATTGCTCTTGTATTCTTGGTGTGCAAATGCCATGGTATCTAGCCCAAATATTTTCCTTTTTCTAATAGCTCAGGAATGATTTCCATCCCCCCTGGATTTCTCTCTCCCTTTCATCTCCATGGGTAATCTATATTTGTCTCCAGAGTTGTCTGCCCACTCAAGGTTTGCTGTGTGCCTTTCCCTGTACCCCACCTCTCAATTTTCCAGGACTCTGCCGCTCTCTCCCCTTCCACCCACTTGCTTTCCCCAGCACTAACAGCATTGATCACATGCCAGTGGTGGCTACTGAGATGCCATGAGGCCATCTGTTGATTGCTGGATTGCTGTGAAGACTGGGAGGGAGGGAGAGATCTGAAAATGTAAAGAGGGAAAAGTTCTCAAGGGACTAGAAAACGACAGGAGAAAAGAGACTGGAGAAAATGCTGATTGCTGTGAGAGATGAGGCATCATATTGATACAATTCATGGCCAAATGATGACGTGGAAACATTTGACATGGTTTATTTTTCATGTTATTGTTCAGCACTGAGATGCGAGGGATGAACTGTTGATGTTTCCTCCAGCACCAGTCCGCACATCACAGTGCACCACAGAGCCATAGTTTTCTCTGCACCTTGGCCCAGGGACACACATACACAGTGAAATTTACCAGCAAAGCTGTACACAAGGGGCCATTTCACATTGCAACAGTTCACAGTGTGGGGCATTTAGCTATGATTCTGTTCTTGGTATTCTGCCCCTTTATATTTAAGATCTGCTGGGGTGGGGAGAGCACTCATAGTGGAGGTTCTTACAGACAGAGATGTTTTGGTCCCCCTCATGGAGACATTGCATTTGTTCTTTCTTTGTTTCTTGTTTTCTCTAATTTAAAATGCAGTCCATCTAGACTGGAAATGCAGGTCTCACATAGTCAACCCTTTTCCTTTTCTTTCAAGTCGGGTGGTTTCACACAAATGTCAGGCTGGATTTCAGGTTTGAACAAGAACATAGAGAAACACTCAGTTAAAGCTGCTGAGTTAAACCCTCATAAGACAGATTGTGAGCTCTCTGGGACAGGGACTATCTTTCTATTCTGTGTTTGTTCTGTGTTTTCCAAGCACAAGGGGATCCTGATCCATGACAGGGGCTCCTGGGTACCACCGCAATACAAATAAATAATAGTATATTTGCATTATTGTGCAAATTGCATATTGCACATGAGTTGGGTAGTGAAGGGAACGGGATGAGGGACTATCAGTTGGCCCAAGTTTGCTGGAAAATGGTCCAGCAGTCGCTCAAAACCAGAGATAGTTCTGTAAAGTTGCAAAGTTATGATCAAGATCTAACTATCTCCAAAATTATGGGGGATTCAGATCTGGGAGTTATGTTTGGCACGTTATAGAGATGGTGGCCAGTCGTAAAGTTGGATCTGGACTTCTCCAGAATTTGAGGAGAATTCAAAACTATTCCCTCCATTCTATCCCCTTTCTGCTGAGAAGTTGCAAACATTTCAACAAACCAAAGCTGATTTTGTGGGTTGCAACAAACATGCGAGCAAACGCGTGGTTTCAGGAGTGGGCTCCATGACACAACTCTTATCGTGTGAAAGAAAACAACAGGATTGTTTTATATATCAGTGAAATTAAACTCAGAAGCAAATGATATTTAAACAGCACCCACTAGCTATTATTAAATCTTAATCAAATCTATATTGAAGGGTGTGAATTGAAAGCATCATCCCAATTCCTATGGGCTTGCAGAGGCCTCCGTCCCTCCCTTTTTAAAAAGAAACTAATAATTAAATCTCTATATATTAAACTGACCTACATGAAATATGCCATGTAAAATATGATTCCTGCCATAAAACACATAATCCACCACTAGTTTAATTCCATTAGAAAGCAGACATGAAGGTCTCTGTATTATGATCATTAGGATAAAAAAAGTAATACAATATTACTTTTATTATGTTTGAATTTAAAACATTCTTCATATGAGCAGAAAGAATAATTAAGGGGATGGGTAGAAAGAAGGCTTTTTTTATATTTATAATGAAATAAGTTCACATGCTAAAGCAAAGCGAATTAAGTTAGCTCTTTGGTTTCTAAATTAAAACCTAAATGTTCCACACCCTTTCCTCCCTTAGAGCCTTTCAACATTGTTTTAATTTCCTTTTTTGTAACCGGGACACTGGTCATGCAGTGTTGTCCACTCTTGCAGGTTTATCAGAGGTTTTTTTCATGAAGTCTCAGCTCCTGGAGTCATGTGACTACAATAGGAAAACAAATCATTTTTTAAAAATAAGTTTACAGCCCTCTTGACTACAGAATAAAGTTTTAAAATGTGAAAACTGAGGGCTCAAAAAGAATCTGACTTTTATATGGCTTAAAATCTCATGATTTTTAAAGCCAATCTCAACATTTTCTGAAGCCTTAATATGCAGGGTTACATTTGTTCCAGCATAAATCCATTGTCAATCACTAAATCTGCATAAAAATCCCATCTCAATGTCTGTGTGCCTGATGCCATCAGGGGCCACTAGTGTCATTCTGAGCAGCACTAGTTGGAAATGTTCTAGCAAAAATGGCTTTTTTTCCTAAACCAAAGTTTTTGCAGAAAATTTTCATTTCATTAGAAATTTTCAGTGAAAGACCAAAAGCTGGAGATGCAGGGGGAAATTGTGAACTTTTTGTTTAGTGGGAAATGTTAATTTTTTTCCCCATTGAAATTGTCCATGAAAAACAGTAGGTATTTTCTGTTTTGCAGAAGCTGATAGCTCAGAATGTAGGCCGCACATGGCTTTGTGGGAAAGGATGGAACTTGGCAAGCGGCCCTATGATGAAGTGGGAGGTTGGGGCTGAGGGTTCTGAAAAGTTCCCTCTCGCACCATCACGTTTTCCCTCATGAGACAACATCCCAGAGGAGACCCCTCTGGCAGCAATTTCATGCTGAAGTCTGGAGACATGGCTTACGCAGGACCGGAGCAAATGTTTTGCCTGGGAAGGGTTGCCATGGGTGAATCTGCCCAAGATGTTTTAATAGAGTTGTCAGATTTGGAATCTCTCTTTTGTTTCCAGTGGAATGACAACATTTCAGACTTGTCTGTCATGCATGCAGCCTACAGGCTTGTGGAATGGAAAGGCAGATGCCAGTTCCTCAGGGATGTCCCCATTAAATATCATTCTGAAAATGCATCTCTGCTCTACAAGGCCTTAGATCCATTTATAAGCCCTATGTACGGCTATTAATTGATCACATGATCATATGTTGTATCCTAGCATGATTCGTTCCAGCTCTATTTAAGTACAGTCACTAGCAGGATACAATACATTCGCCTATATATTCTGACAAGCCAAATCACTTTTATTTCAGATTTCTGGAGAGCAAAGGTCTCTGCCTCTGGAACATCCGAGGAGGAGGTAATAGGTGAGTCCATCTCAGAATGTTACTGTCTGTACAGGGGTGGGAGCCAGAAACTAAGAAAATACAGTAACAGCAACAACTATATTTCAAGGATTTTAGACTTTTTCTGTTTTAATTAGAGCAATGGGAATGCAGACTGGAACCCCAGAGACTATGAACAGTGGCAGTATACAGGTTTCAGAGCCTGATTTTTAAACAGAGTAGAACCATCATGTGCTTTGTAAGTCACATCTAAAAATGCTGCTCTCTCCCTTCAGCAAAAATTCGAATAGCAGAGTTGGTGAGTTGGGGGCTCCTGGCTCTAAGCCTTCCTGACTTTTACAAAGCCACCTACTAGTATTCCAGGAAATATTATTATAATTACAACTGAAATAGACATTACGCACAGTGATGCCATAACCTGGCTTTTTAAATTACTATTAATATTAACGTAGCAGCTAGGCCCCAAGCCAGCTGGATGCCCCATTATGTTATGTGCTGTACAGAATACACAGTTACAGACAGTCCCTGCCCCAAAGACCTTACAATCCAAATAGACAAGGTCACATGGGATGCCAATGGCAGAGTCAGGAACAGCACCCTTGTCTCCTGAAGTACAAGCCACCAGCCTCGTCTCTAGCCCACGTGAGCTCTCCTACTGACCCCACGTCTTACTGAAGGTTGTTCATTTACTCACTGGCTCACAAAATTCAGCAAGCTGTCCTGGGTCCCCCAATTAGCACAGTTCTACTGTGGGAGTGGGAGGTGTGAATTAGCACTGCGGGTGTGCGGTGGAGGAGGGTCACTAGCTAGCCCAACATATTCAACTTATTCTAAAGTGGGAGAATTAATGCAGCCGCCATTTGCCGAGAATAAGGCTCAGATTAACGTTGGAATCTTTGTCCTATGTCCCCCCACACTCCCAAAAGACCAAATATTTTATTATTTAATAATGTGTATTCAGTGACTTATTTTCATTTCTCCTTGCAGACCCCAAGTATGTTATCATAGGAGTTACCCTGGGAGTCTTCCTAGCAATTGGTTTTTTAGCACTAAAGATCTGCATGATCAAAAGGCAATTGATTGACAATGATTTTGTAGGTAAGAGAAACGTACTCTTGCTTTCTGACTTAGAGGGAAATTCTTCTCACGCATCAACGGAGCAAAGCTAAACTCCATTGCTCTGCTCCTTTAGAAGGAGTAGATCTGTGTATAGTAAGAGCAGAGTACCTGCTGGGTGGAGCTGTGAAGGGTATTGTGTTTGAAAAGGAGTGTGAATTTCAGATTTGAAATCCCTGGTATCCATAGATCCCCATATTTGAATCCTGACATGTCAACTCAGCTTTCCAAGGGAAATAAACTGCATTGCATATTGGAGGAGACTTTTTAAAAAATGGCTCTTTCTGCTCTGCATATATGTTAAAGATCCCATGGCATGTTAGCTATGAGTAGGAGCCTGCACAAGCATCCTGACCAGAATTTTCACTTCCCCCACTGTACTGGTTCCACCCTTCCTACTCAGAAGGCACTGTCTGATTCCTGTAACTTCCATCAAGGTATATGCCTGGCAAAACTCCCACTGGCTTCTAATGAGAGCAGGAACAGGACCTTGGCTTGTAAGATGCTGTTGGGTTCTCTGGGATGCCAGTTGCTGCAGGAATGCATGCTTTTACTGGCTGCATTATTTAGGGCAGAGAAAAGCTCTGTGGTCTCACTTCATAGCTCTTGGAACCCACACTTCCTTTGGTTTCAGACCACACGGCTTCATAGGCCACTCAGAGTGTTGAGTTCAAACCAAAATCTTAAAGTGAAACTGAGCGGAAACTGCCTCCTTTCTTGTGAATATACAGCACTTTAAAAGAGAGCATAATTTGCCCCTCTCACTTCCCTGTGGGGAGATGTTGACCCACTGACTTCCCTGGGGGTAGAGTGTGGCTCATTGGCATACATCCTCTGCACAGAGCACCTCTCAACCCAGATTCCAAAATGCTTTATGAACTAAAACACAGAGTAAAGAAAGAGATAAGTTCTCTCACTGTTGAAATGCAATCAGCTCTGGTGCAGGATGTGATAACAGCACACAGCAACACTCCACAGAAGTTGAGAACAAGGAATAAAGAGAATACCAAACCCTGCTGCAACTATAGTGAGAGATAAGGCAGCAGAAAATATTTACCCAGATTGAAATTTTTCCAGAATACCAGTTTGAACAGCCCAACTCTTGCAAAAAGACCCATGGGATTTTTAAAGAGAACAAGATCCCAGGAGCTCCAGTTTTACTTGTCAGCACCTCCAATAGCCACAGCATGGGTTAGAGGGGAGACATATTGCCTGCCGAATCACCAACAACCCCTTCATCCAGTATCCTGGATTTTTCTTGAAGGTCTTATGCCCCACGCACTGCAGAACTGGTTCTAAACCAGTATCCCATATCCAGACACTCCAGAGCTGAGGGAATCCTTGGAAAAAAAACCTTCTCAGCTTCATAGCCTGAAAACTTGTGTTGTCTTGAATTACAAAATATTGATTTTTAATACCTTTCCCAAGCCACCTTTTATAAAAAAAAAAGGCATCTTGAATTGCATTATAGCACAAAATGGAGTCATGATGCAATTTAATGTAATGTGGTCATGGAAAAACAAATAAAAGCCCCCTCCCCCCCCGATGGAAATGTAATTATTGTAGGGCCTGGGACGCAAGCAGGTACTCTCTTTAATGACATTTCTGTGATGAATTCCAGGTAAAGCACAATTTGTCAGTCATGCAGGGAACTGATGCTAATCTAGCCTCTGTTTAGATGAAGGGTAGCCAGTTTGTGCCATGAAAACCATGCCACGTATTAAAAAGGAAAATATTCTGAAAGACCTTGGAACGTTCACAGAGAGAAAGAATGAGAGCATGGCTAGGTATTTGATTGGCCATCCATCGCCTGCATTTGAAAACATTTGCTTCTTCTTCGAGTGATTGCTCACATCCATTCCAGTTAGGTGTGCGCGCCGCGCGTGCACGTTCGTCGGAAACTTTTTACCCTAGCAACTCCAGTGGGCCGGCAGGTCGCCCCCTGGAGTGGCGCCGCCATGGCGCCCAATATATATCCCTGCCGGCCCACCCGCTCCTCAGTTCCTTCTTACCGCCGTGTCGGTCGTTGGAACTGTGGAGCGCGGCATAGCTGTCCTCCACGTCCCTAGCTCTCCTTGTTTTTCTATCGTTATCTCTATTGTAGTTGTTAATTAGACTGTTAAGTTAGATAGTAGTAGTTAAGTGTTAAGTAGTTGTAAATAGTTTTTCGCCGGGGGCTTAGCCCTTCCCGGCACCCGGCACCAGGCTCATGCCTGGTTCGCCGGGCTTCAAGCAGTGTGCGGCCTGCAAGAAGCCTATGCCCACCAGCGACCCCCACGACGCGTGCCTGAAGTGCCTGGGGGAATCGCATAGATCCGACAAGTGCCGCATCTGCAAGGCTTTTAAGCCAAGGACTAAGAAGGAGAGGGATCAAAGGCTCCGGACTCTCCTCATGGAGGCGGCACTTGACCCGGCGGCTTCGCAGGCCGTGATCTCGGCGCCGGCACCGGATCGCACCGGCACCGAGAAGACTCCCCGGCACCGACCTTCTCCGGCACCGGGGACAGAGCCTAGGCCGTCGAAGTCCATTACTCCGGCCAGGCACACCCGAGTGGAGCGCCCGGCCTCAGCATCGGCCGCGGCGCCGCCGGCACCGTCGACTCCGGGCCCGGCGGGTCCGTCGAGTCCGGTGCCGCCAAGCTCCCCCATGACATCTGGGGTCGAGATAGTGGTGCCATCTACACCAGAGACCTTCGCCTCGGCACGGCCAGAGGCAAGCCTATGATGTCGGCACCGTCCCGGGACTCTCGTTCTCGCTCCAGGTCCCGACGTCACGGTCGCTCCAGATCCCGCCGCCGCTCGCAGTCCCGGCACCGCTCCCCTCAGCGGTACCGGTCGCACTCGCGGCGCCGGTCGACACCGAGACGATCGCGGTCAGACTCCAGCCGTCGTTACCGGCACCGCGAGTCCAGGAGCCGATCCAGACGTTCGCCGCACCGGTCGACCTCCCGGCGCCGAGCTGGTGGCAGGTCCCGGTCCCGGTCGACCTCCCGGTACCGAACCGGTGGCAGGTCCCGATCCCGGCACCGAAGCGGCGCCCGGTACCGATCCAGATCCCGGCACCGTGGCAGAACTCGGTCCCGCTCCCGGCACCGTTACGACTCCCGGCACCGGTCCCCGGCACCGAGACGATCGCCCGTGCCGGCCCGCGCGGACCCTTACCATCCAGGGTCCGCCCCGCCATGGCCCTCTAGGCAGCCGTCCGTGTCTTCGCTGGCGGACAGTGGGTACGCGCTGGGCACCGACCGGCAGGCGGCGCTGTTCAGCGAGCCTCCACAGCAGGACCCAGCCCCACAGCAATGGGGTTTCTGGACACCCTGGGCATATCATCAGGCCCAGGGCCCCCAACAGCTCCCTGCTAGGCCGGCGACTGCGGAGCGCAGGGCACCTGAGGCCTCGTTGTCTCGCCCCCCTCCCTCCCCGGATGGGGAGGAAGGATCCAAGCACCAGGACTCCACTTTGGCTCCTGAGGCAGAGGCGAGGGCCGAGGGAGACCCCCCTTTAGACACCCTCTTGCCGGGGGTCTCCTCATCTTCTTCCCCTGATGAAGCGGTGGCTGGGACCTCCTCCAACAGCCCCCCCCCGCTGGACCTCAGGGCGCACCAGGACCTCCTCCGGCGAGTAGCCCAAAACCTGAGTCTACAAGCCGAGGAGGTCTCGGAGGTAGAGGACCCTATTGTCACCATCCTCTCGGCAGACGCTCCCACCAGGGTCGCCCTGCCGTTCATACGGACCATCCAGGCCAACGCCAACACCATCTGGCAGTCTCCGGCCTCCATTCCTCCCACTGCGAAGGGCGTCGAGAGGAAGTACATGGCTCCTTCTAAGGGCTACGAGTACCTCCACGTACACCCGACTCCGTGTTCCCTGGTGGTCCAATCCGTCAATGATAAAGAGCGTCATGGTCAGGAAGCTCCAGCCCCCAAATCCAGGGAGGCCAGGCGGATGGATCTCCTCGGCCGTAAGGTGTACTCGGCAGGGGCGCTGCAACTCAGGGTCTCCAACCAACAGGCCCTGTTAAGCAGATACGCCTTTAACTCCTGGGTGGCAGCAGACAAATTCAAGGAGCTGTTGCCACAAGATGCTCGTCAGGAGTTTGCGGCCATCTTAGAGGAAGGCAAGAAGGTCGCACGCACGTCCTTGCAAGCCTCTCTGGACGCTGCGGATTCGGCTGCCCGTACCCTCGCGTCGGGTGTAACAATGCGTCGCCTCTCCTGGCTGCAGGTTTCCGGCCTTCCGCCGGAGCTCCAGCACACAATACAGGACCTTCCTTTTGAAGGCCAAGGGCTGTTCTCGGATAAGACAGACCCTAGACTCAAGAGTCTAAAAGACAACCGAGTCATCATGAGGTCACTGGGGATGCACACTCCAGTGACGCAACGCAGACCCTTCCGGCCGCAGCAACAGCAACAACAGCGCAGGCCGTATCTCCAGTTCCACCAGCGGCAGGACCTTAACAGGCGCCGCGGCAGGAACGGAAGGCGCAGGCACTCGGGGAACCAAGGGGGCCAAAACCAAGGCTCCTCTAAGCCCCCGCCTGGTCCCAAGCCTTCATTTTGAAGGTGCGCCCGAGGGCGCAGTAACAGTTTCCCCATTGGATCCTTTCCCCCCGTTTTCCAACCGCCTTTCTTTTTTCCTCCCGGCGTGGTCCCTAATAACATCAGACCGCTGGGTCTTACGCACGGTGCAGTCGGGATACCGCCTGCAGTTTGTTTCATTTCCTCCTCCCCGCCCCCCTTCCTCGTCCCTCTTCAGGGACCCCTCTCACGAGCAATTCCTTCGGCAGGAGGTGCAGACGCTCCTCGGCAAAGGAGCTATAGAGGCGGTGCCGGAGAACGAGAAAGGCAAGGGGTTTTATTCCCGCTACTTTCTGATCCCCAAGGCCAAGGGAGGCCTCAGGCCCATCCTCGACCTGCGAGAGCTCAACAAGTACCTGGTGAAGTTGAAGTTCCGCATGGTTTCCTTGGGGACCATTATCCCATCCCTGGATCCGGGAGACTGGTACGCCGCCCTCGACATGCAGGACGCGTATTTTCACATTGCTATCTGGCCACCCCACAGACGTTTCCTTCGCTTCCTTGTGGGGTCTCTGCATTACCAATTTGCAGTCCTCCCATTTGGCTTGTCCACGGCCCCGAGAGTGTTTACGAAATGCATGGCAGTTGTTGTGGCGCAGCTTCGGCGCAGTCGTATCCACGTGTTCCCGTATCTGGACGATTGGTTGATTCGAGGCACGTCGCACCAACAAGTCTGCAGCCATGTCCGTGTGATCACCGACATGTTCGCCGCTCTGGGCCTCTTGGTGAACACAGACAAGTCCACCCTGGCCCCCACACAAAGGGTGGAATTCATCGGGGCCGTCCTGGACGCCACTGTGGGCAGGGCCTTGCTGCCATTGCAGCGGTTCCAGGCCTTGTCGGCCATCGTGCAACGGCTACAGACAGCCCCCTTGACGTCAGTGAGGACGTGTCTAACCCTGTTAGGCCACATGGCGGCCTGTACTTTCGTGACCAATTACGCTCGGCTCCGCATGAGGCCACTCCAGCTGTGGCTCATCGGTCATTACAGGCCGACAAGACAGCCACTAGATATGTTAATCACGATCCCCCAGGGGGTCTTAGATTCTCTCGACTGGTGGCTGGACCAGTCAGTGTTGTGTGCGGGTCTCCCCTTCCACCCATCTCAGCCCTCGGTGTCCCTAACAACAGATGCCTCAGATCTCGGCTGGGGGGCCCATGCAGGGACCCTGAGGACGCAGGGCCTGTGGTCCCAGGAGGAGGTGCGGCTACACATCAACATGCGGGAGTTGAGAGCGGTCCGTCTTGCTTGTCAAACGTTCTGTCATCAGCTCCAGGGTCGTTGTGTCGCGGTGTTCACCGACAACACGACGACCATGTATTATATCAACAAGCAGGGCGGCACCAGATCCTCCTCCCTGTGCCACGAGGCGATACGACTCTGGGACTTTTGTGTAGCCCACTCCATTCACCTCATGGCTTCCTTCCTCCCCGGAGTACGGAACACGCTGGCGGATCGATTGAGCAGATCCTTCCTGTCACACGAGTGGTCCCTCCGCCCAGACGTCGCCCTCTCCATCTTCCGGAGGTGGGGTTATCCCCGGGTGGACCTCTTCGCGTCCAAAGGGAACAGGAAGTGCCAAGCGTTCTGCTCCTTTCAGGGCAGGGAGCCCGGGTCGATAGCGGATGCCTTTCTCATCCAGTGGTCGACCCACCTGTACTATGCGTTTCCCCCATTCCCGTTGGTCCACAGGGTCCTTCTGAAGGTGCGCAGGGACAGGGCTCACGTGATCATGGTAGCCCCGGCATGGCCCAGACAGCACTGGTACCCCATGCTGCTGGACCTGACCATAGCCGACCCAGTTCCCCTGCCCCTTCATCCGGACCTGATTACCCAGGAGCACGGGACCCTCTGTCACCCGGACCTGCAGTCGCTGCACCTAGCGGCGTGGCTCCTGCGTGGCTGACTGGCTCTGAGCTGCGCTGTTCCACGCCGGTGAGGGAGGTGCTCTTGGGCAGCAGGAAGCCGTCCACAAGAGCGACATATTTGGCCAAATGGAAGCGCTTCTCCTTTTGGTGCGTGGAGAAAAATCTCCGCCCTATGGAAGTTTCAGTAGCCGACATCTTAGACTACATTTGGTCCCTCAAAGGGCAAGGTCTGGCCATATCGTCGTTACGAGTCCACCTAGCAGCTATCTCCACCTTTCACCCGGGTGCGGATGGTCGCTCTGTTTTTTCCCACCCGACGGTGTCTAGATTCCTTAAGGGGCTGGAACGTTTATACCCTAACGTCCGTCCCCCTGCTCCAACCTGGGATCTTAACCTGGTGTTGTCCCGGCTCATGGGGCCCCCCTTTGAGCCGTTAGCTACTTGCTCCCTGCTTTACCTCTCTTGGAAGACGGCCTTTCTAGTAGCTATCACCTCAGCTAGACGGGTGTCGGAACTCCGGGCTCTTGTGGTAGACCCCCCATATACGGTCTTCCACAAGGACAAGGTGCAGCTGAGACCACACCCTGCTTTTCTCCCCAAGGTGGTCTCAGCCTTCCACGTCAACCAAGAGATATTCCTCCCGGTTTTTTTCCCGAAACCTCACTCCTCAGGCAGGGAGCAGCAGCTCCACTCGCTTGATGTCCGTAGGGCTCTCGCGTTCTACGTGGAGAGGACTAAGCCCTTCCGCAAATCCCCCCAGCTTTTCGTGGCAGTAGCGGACCGCATGAAAGGGCTTCCTATCTCCTCCCAGAGGTTATCCTCTTGGGTAACGTCCTGCATCAGGACCTGCTATGACTTGGCCCATGTCCCTACGGGCCGTGTGACTGCGCATTCTACCAGGGCGCAGGCGTCGTCGCTGGCTTTCCTTGCCCGTGTGCCCATCCAAGAAATCTGTCGGGCAGCGACCTGGTCATCGGTCCACACCTTTGCTTCCCACTACGCCCTGGTCCAGCAGTCTAGAGAGGATGCGGCCTTCGGATCTGCTGTGCTCCATGCCGCGACTTCTCGCTCCGACCCCACCGCCTAGGTATGGCTTGGGATTCACCTAACTGGAATGGATGTGAGCAATCACTCGAAGAAGAAAAGACGGTTACTCACCTTTGTAACTGTTGTTCTTCGAGATGTGTTGCTCACATCCATTCCACACCCGCCCTCCTTCCCCACTGTCGGAGTCGCCGGCAAGAAGGAACTGAGGAGCGGGTGGGCCGGCAGGGATATATATTGGGCGCCATGGCGGCGCCACTCCAGGGGGCGACCTGCCGGCCCACTGGAGTTGCTAGGGTAAAAAGTTTCCGACGAACGTGCACGCGCGGCGCGCACACCTAACTGGAATGGATGTGAGCAACACATCTCGAAGAACAACAGTTACAAAGGTGAGTAACCGTCTTTTCTGTGGTTGGAACACTCTGGTAATCCTCATGTAATCAACAGAGGTAAAGGCTTTGCCAACGTGGCAGCCATCTAAGCCTGTTAGGTTAATAGCACTGCAGGACAAGTAGCTCCAACACCAGCCCTACCAGCTACCTCAGTACAACGGCTTAACGCAAGTGGTTTTCAACCTTTTTTCATTTGCGGATCCGTAAAACATTTTGAATGATGGTGCAGATCCTTTGGAAATCTTAGACACAGTCTGTGGCCCACCCCGCACAGGTTGAAGACCACAGCTGTATGGTAATGACAACCTTTTTGCGGACTCCTTAGACATAGTCTGTGGTCTGCCAGGGGTTTGCGGACCACAGGTTGAAAACCATTGGTTTAGTGGCATCACCTTCAGAGTGGCAATAGACTGTCTGAAACTACAGGGTCAGATCCTGCTAGGTCTCACCCCTTTCTTCTAAGGTAGGTAACTTGATTCTATGCTACTTAGTGTAAATGTGGGTCTTTTAAAGGAGAACTTAGGCAGCCCACTTTACTCTGCATAGACACTGAAAATCTACTGTTAAGGGCGGAGGCCTAAATTTCTCTTATTGCTACTATACAACAGCTTTAAAAAAATCATGCCCATTCCTCCTAATTCCCTGATCATCATGTATCTGTTCTCAGAATTGTTTTTCACTGCATTTGGGGCTGATGAATGAGCTGGGATATTAGCTCATGTGCAGTCTTGAAGAAGCAGAATATCAAATGTTCCAAATTAAAGGGTTCAGAAAGAATTTGGAATATTATAATATATTATATTGGGCTTGATCTTGCTATCCATTGTGAGACAACAATCCCTTTGATTCAATGAGTTTGCCTCTGTAAGATTTGGTGGATCTCCCTTCTTAGCCATGGTACCTAGGTACTCATGGTCCCCTCACCTTAGTATCTAAACAGGCTGATCAGCTTTGCAGTTCTATCCCTGGTATCTCACATAACCACCTTTTCTTACTGTTCTCTCTTCAGATTCAGACAACAGAGTGGATAAAAGGTAAGGGTCATTGCTGTAAGCAGTTTCTATGGTGTTTTGGCATGCAAAATGTAAAGTACAAATCCCCCTCTCCCTACATATATTACTGCTAACAGTGATGGTGCTTGAGGCAGAAATATATAAAGGATACAAATCTGCATGTAAGTCGCTAAGGATGAGATTTCCAAAGGCATTTAGTAGAGCTGTGCAGAGAAATTCCATTTTGCTGAGAATTTCAAAATTTATTTTCAGTCTGATTAGGAACGAAATCTCAAAATTTCAAACTTCTTCAAAAAATATTTTTAAATCAGAATCTAAATGAATTTTTCCTATGATATTGTAATAAATAACATAATACAAAAATTCAAACCAAACTTTTGAAAGGAAAAATAAAAATGTTTTGCTTTGAAAATGTTGAAGTGGGACTTTCCCCCCATTTTCTCCAAAACAAAATTTCAGCAAAAATGACACAGTTTTGTGAATCATTTTTATTTTAATGGAACTTCATTCTACCACAGAAAATTTTCTGACCAGCTCTATTTAGCCACCTAAAGATGCAGATAGATGCCTAGTGGGAATTACATATGAGCCTGAACAGGTTGTGTGCCTGACTGATATGGAAACAATTGAGAGCGACAAGGTAGGTGAAATAATATATTTTATTGGACCAATTTCTGTTGGTGGAAGGGACAAGTTTTCGAGCTTCACAGAGCTCTTCTTCAGGTCTGAAGAAGGTAACCTGAATGTCATAGCAAAATACAAGGTGGGACAGATTGTTAAGCAGAAGGGGTTCACACATATTGGAGGATACCATTTACATGAAGTGAGCAATTAAGGGCTAGCAGGCAGCAGGATGTGTTACAAATTGTTGTAATGAGCCACACAACCATAAAACTCTGTTAAGTCCACGGTTTTTAGTGTCCAGCAGAGTTATGAATTGAAGCTCTCAGGCTCATCTTGTGAAGATGTTGTGCAGGTTTCCTTTGAGGGTGAGAGCTGAGAGGTCAGCTATGGAGTGATTGCTTTGTAAGAAGTGATCACCCACAGGTGATAAGGGTGTTTTTGTCTCTTATAATTTTTCTGTGCGAGTTCACTGGAGAGCATAGTGATTGTCTGGTTTCATCCACATAGTTGTTATTGGTGCATTTAGTGCACTGGATGAGGTACACCAGTGTGGTGATAGGCATGTGTAGGACCCATAGATCTTGAAAGAATGTTGTGGAGGGTGGTGATCATCACAGCAATGGAGATATGTCTGCAGGTTTTGCATCTTGTACCGGCAGGGTATGGTATGCCTTGAGTTGGTGTGTCCTGGTCTTTGAGGAGCTTACTTCTGATGATGAACTTTGCAAGACTGGAAGGCCATAAGAGGGGGTTCAGGAAAGATTTCTTTTTGGATGCAGTCCCTATTGAGTATGGGAAGAAATTTTACTGATACCCAGTATGGTTTCCAGTGTGTGTGTGAGGGGAAGGGAGGAGAGAGGAGTAGGTGACAACTAGGTATGTAGTCAGAGGAGATTTTATTTCTGTATTGAAGCAGATTCTCTTGACATATTTTGATGTCCTGTTTCATAATGTGATCTATTTCTCTAGTGGAATGTCCTTATTTAGTGGAACCATTTTCAGAGGCAGGATAATAGTCGTGATGGACCCTGGGTCTGACCCAGCATGGCAGTTCCTATGTTCCTAAGAGTGAGTCATAGAGTGAGTCATAAAGGCCAGAAGGGACAACCAGATCATCTAGTCTGACCTCCTGTCTGTCACAAGCCACTAGTATCACCCAGCATCCGTGCACCAAACCCAACAATGGAATTGAGACCAAAGTATAACAGCCCTCAAGAGACTAGACTCTTTTGTGTGAGAACTTTTAGACTGTAGAATAGGCTCTCACGGCAAATTGTGGAAGCTCCATTGCCTGGGACAATTAAAACCAGAATGAACAAAATCCATGAAAACAGAAGATTTGCTTCTCCGCTTTGTGGAGCCAGTTAAGACTTCCTGATTTGGTGTCAGCCCAGCCCCAGTATCTGCTAGAGCAACCTAGGAGTTGCTGTAAGTTATGCCAGGGTAGAATCAGAAGAGTGGAGCTCCACTAGCCCCCAGACTGCCCCCTACTTTGGGCATGGTGGGGTTGGCTGGCACCAGAGTTGGCTATGCTGGCTTTATGCCAGTAAGGTGTTGCCTTCCACAAGGGGTATTCTCTGCTGACCATTACAGCTTGAATCCAGCCCACAGTCATAACAATCTTGCAACGGCTGGGGTAGGCATGATCTGATTTGTGTTTTTTAGTGTTTAGCTGCTGCAGTGCAATGTTATGGACCCAGTCCTGGGAGGCATTGATCTTCTAGTGCCTTGAACGGGAGTCAGTGGAACTCAGTACCTCGCCAGAGTGCTTAGCACCTATCAGTTTATTAAGAATTAACATGACTCAGCCTATCTACCCATATTCTGTACCCAACAGTAATTCAGTTATAAGCACTGGCCAAAATACCCATAACAGGATCAAGCCTGGGAGGTACTGTCCCATCACAGCCTCCTCCAGACGTAGGGTGACCAGACAGCAAGTGTGAAAAATCGGGACGGGGTGGGGAGTAATAGGAGACTATCTATGAAAAAGACCCCAAAACTGGGACTGTCCCTATAAAATTGGGACATCTGGTCACCCTATCCAGAGGGGTAAGGAAAAGCTCTAACAAAGAGCCCCCAGAAAACCTGGCTGTTTTATACACAAGTGATGTCACTGCCAGTTACTGGACCTTAGTTAAAGCTAGGAGTTTTAGGGTGGAACCCTGCCCTCTGGTTTCCTTCTTATTGCATTTTGCTATATTCCTTTCTAACTACTAAACTATACATTTATTTATAATTAACTAAACAAAACCATTATTTACTGCACCTGGAGCACAATTAACCGTATTTTCTTTATTTCTATTATCTCAACCCAAACCTTAAATCAGATAACACTGGTATTTCCAGGGTCACTACAAGTTTAGTACAGACAATGTCTCTTTCTTGTGATCTCATTCTTTTAGGTTGCGTGCTTTAGGCCTATCACTCAAGTTAAGATCCAAACTCAACTAAAAACCACTAATGTGCTCATATGTTGCTTCTTCTGGATAGGAACAAGTGTAGCCGTCCTTTCCTATGCCACCACAGAGAGCAACACACATGTCAGAGATTCAGTGACATAGCCTGACCCCACCAGAATATGGGACAAAGCCTCTGAACTGCCTGGGAGAATCTTTATGTTAAGCACTTCTGGGCAAGTAGAGTTCAAAAAGTTATCAACTATCAGAGTTTTCTCAAATTTAATCAAATATTTTCTGTACACACACATGCATGACAGATGGGGAAGTTTCTCCCTGCAGGCTGGAAGGATGAGGCAGGTTGACTCACAAACAAAATGGGTGAGAGTCACACAGCTCAGCTTCCTATCCTGACTGTCCCAGAGTTCAAGGTTGTTGAGATCCAGGCTTTTGTTTCCTCACATTATGGAAGCAGGGTCCAGTCACATTTCACAGCATTTTGGGATGCTGGAGTTTCTGATCTGGGGTCGGTCACTAACCTAGCTTCATGTTCAGTGCCCTCAGCTGGAAATGAGGATAATGACCCTGATCCTTATAAAGTGCTTTCACCTACAGGTGAAAAGTGTCCTATGAAAGTTAAATAGTGTCACCAAGGCCCTGGCCTGGCTGTGAGGCTGCAAATAAAGAGAGGGAGGCAGTTGTGATATTGGTTTTGTCATGACCATTGCCAACTGGATTGAGGCCACCAAACCAGTATCAGATGGTTGCTGCACCATGCTACCCAAGCTATATCAGTATGTCATAGCATTTTGCATAATTAATATTAATTCAAGTGTATATATTATCCAAAGTGTGCTGAGTGTTGAAGAGGAAATAATCCTGTTGGCTAGATACCACTGGGGAAAGCCTGGACTTTAAATGCCAACTGCAAAATGACAGGATCAATTTCATACTTTTCTTCTCTGCCTTCTGCATCTGTCTCACAAAACAAAACAAAAAAACCTCTCACTCCCTCTTTTCTCCTTATTTGAGCATATCCAAATAATAATGAGAGCTCTTTCATTGGAGCTGGCAGGTGTGATTTACAGCTCAAGTGCAGTGTGAGTAGCGGGGGGACTAGCTGCTCTGAGCATGTGCCTAGGGTTTCAACTGGAACTCTGCTCAGGACAACTGGTCCCTCCTGCTCCATGTCTATTTTTAGCATGCTAGCTCAATCACAGCTAGTACTGATATGTCTCCTCGAGCTGGAAATTACACCTTCTGGCTCCTGTGCTGACATACCCTAAGAGGAGAGGGGATGAGGAGGGAACATAAGGATTTATCTCCTGCTTTTTATCCAGACTGCCTGCAGGGATCTTTAGTCGCCAGGAAACTGTCCCAGATGGAGTCAATTTTTTCTGGGGTTTGCCCTTTGCACGACTCAATGTTCAGATATCTGCTGTAACTCGAGCAAAGTCTCTAGGACCATGTTAATTCAGGTCTTAATGCCATCCCAGAAGCTTGAAACAACTGGGCACGTCCCAAACACATATGCAAATGTAGCTCCTCCATCCCCACACTTCCAACATAGATCTTTGGGGACAGCTTTAATTTTGTAAAGTCTTTGTGGTGACCAATACCCCCTAAAGAGGATATTTTTTGTTGAATGAGACATAAAGAGGGGTCCAACGTCATTTCTTTTTCTGATTGCCGTATTCCGCTATGAGGGTGAGATATCGATTGCCGGTTCTTTGGTCTATTTTGGCCTACTTGCAACTATATGAACTCTCTGATGGGCTATTAGGCTCTCACACAGTGTAGCTGACAGTGTGGGGATATAGTATAGCTCTCTGTAAAACTGGAGGAGTTCAAGCACTTCGGACAGCGCGGGTGCTTCCAGGCCAAATTCTGAGGTGACAGATCTGAATGTGTTGCCATATTGCAGTACTTGGCATGTTGTATTGGGGTTGTGGAGAAGTCAGTGGTGTGATCCAGCCTTCAGTTATTAAGTGGGACCTATATAGCATGCCACATTCCATCCAGTTTTCCACTTTATCTTCCCCCCAGTTTTTAGCATGGGATTCTCCCCAGACTGGGAACTCTATGTGAGAAGAAGGTGGAATTTGGGTGGCATGCTAAATTGGCCCATCACTGATGGTCTGTATGGATGGCGGGGATTAGATCATTATGGTATCTACAGTATCCAGGGCCTAATATAGCTGTGTGTGGTAAAAAGAATGGCAGCTTCTTCTTGACACTCACCTGTGTAGGCATTTTATTTGTGATAGCGTATGCCCATTGCATGGCCCAGCTTATTATAAAGGCATGATGGAACAGCCACAGATTTGGGAATCTAACTGCCCTAGTTCAACCGGTAGCTGAAGTCTCTTAAAGGAAGTGTGTGGGTGGTTCCCCATTCTCCATACACTAGTTTTAAGGAGATCACTTAAAGGAGATTTTCTGATAAAAGGGTTGGGGTATTTGGTGTAGGAGACCCCTGAGCACATATATTATTCTGGGTAGTGTGTCCATTGTACTGTGTTTATTTTTCCTCAGAGGCCGAGGTGTAGAGTTTCCCATTTACTCTGGTCATTGGTGACTTGTGTAATAATCAGGTCTAAATGGATTTGAGTTATTTGCTTTAAATCTCTGAGGACTAGGATTCCTAGATATTTTAATGCTATTGGCTGCCACTGGAAACCTCACTGACTAAGCAAGACCCTGTATGCCTATTTAGCTAATCCTAACATCTTGGATTGTATATCCATGGATGGCAGGTGAAGCTTCCCCTGGGGAAGCCTAGCTCCCTGTTCCACCTCTTCATCCCCGGCTCTCCCTGCACTCCACCCCTGCTCCACCCACTCCCTGCTTGGCCTCTCCCCGCCATCTCTTCCCGTGAACCTCCCCACCGCCCTCCCGCCCGCTGCTCCCCTCCTTACTCCCTCACCAGACCCCTGTGCCCGCCATGAGACTCCATGCCAGCCACTCGCCTCCTCACTCCCCTGCCAGACCCCCCAACCCCAGCTCACCTCCTCATCGCCCTGCCTCCCCTGGCCTATTATACCCACCACCCATGTGGACAAGCCCCTGAACCTTTCAATGAATTCTAATAATTTGGGTATAGATTTCTGTAGGTTAGGGAGTAGAACCAGCGCAGCATCTGCATACAACATAATTCTTTGTTCAATATGCCCAGTCTTAATACTCATTATATCCACACAGCCCTGGCTTGTGCATGCCAACAGTTCCAGGGCTGTGTCGAAGAGGAACTGGGATAGCAGGCAACCTGTAATAGGAATAGTGCGGAAATTTAGTTATTGGTGATCACTCAGCTGGAGGGGTTAGTGTAGAGCAGTGGTTCTCAACTTTTCCTGACGACCATACCCCTTTCAGGAGGCCAATTTGCCCTGTGTACCCCCAAGTTTCACCTCACTTAGAAACTACTTGCTTACAAAATCAGACAAAAATACAAAAGTGTCACAGCACACTATTGCTGACAAAGTGCTTACTTTCTCATTTTTACCCTATAATTATAAAATAAATTGATTAGAATATAAATATTGTACTTACATTTCACTGTGATACTTGGGCCTGTTTTTCACTCGTGAGCCTTGTCTGAAGCCTGAGCCTCAGGCGTCAGGGCTGCAACAGGTAACTTAGCTTCATGGCTATGTTCCCTCTAAGGTGTGCACCTGCGCAACCACACAGGAGGCCACCAAGGGCTGCACATTTAATTAGCAGGTGTGCTCACTGCACTCAGGGGCGTGGCCACAGGTGGGCCTAGAAGATGGCAGTGGGGTGAGATGGGGAATAGGTGGGGTCAGTGCGGTGTGGTAGGGGTGATGATGGGGGTACTTGGGGTGTGCAGGGCTGCGGCAACCCCCTCAGCCTCGGGGCTGCAGCGTGGCGAGGAGAAATGCCTCTCACCCCCAGCCCTGGGGCTACGTGGGGTGAGACGCCTCTCCCTCCCAGCTCCAGGGCTGCGGTGGGGAGAAACGCCTTTTCCCCTGGCCCCAGCCCCAGAGCGGCTGGAAGAGACGCTCTTCCCCAGCCCAGGCGCTGCTGCAGGGAGAGAGTGCTGGGGGGAGTCCTCTCTCCCTGCTGCAGCCCCAGAGTAGCCTGCATGCCAAACCCTTCATCCCTTGCCCCACCCCAGAGCCTGCACCCCCAGCTGGAGCCCTCATCCTCCCGTACCCTAACCCTCTGGCCCAGCCCTGAGCCTCCTCCCACACTCTGAACTCCCTGGCCCCACCCTTGCCACACATCATATACGGTGCACATAATAAAACTCATCCGCACGTGGATGGGAAAAATTAGAGGGAACATTGCTTCACAAGGTCCCCAGTGATGTGAGACCCTGGGCAGTTGCCCTGCACTTGCGACCCCCCTAAACCCATCCCATGACCTCCTGGGGGGCTGCAATCTGCAGGTTGAAAAACACTTAGTTGAGTACCCCCTGAAAGACCTCTGCATATCCCCAGGGGTACGTGTACTCTTGGTTAAGAACCACTGATGCAGAGCAGCTTAATCCAACCAATAAAGTGTCCCCAAATCTATGTTCAGTTTAATTTTTCTTTTAATTCCAACCCACTATTTTTTAGTATACTTTGCACAAAATAATTTCTCTTACGCTCTGAACCATATCCTTAACTGGGGTAAATCAGTATAATTCCATTGAAGTCCACAGGTCTACACTAATTTAGGGAGGGATAGCTCAGTGGTTTGAGCATTGGCCTGCTAAACCTAGGGTTGTGAGTTCAGTCCTTGAGGGGCCCACTTAGGGATCTGGTGCAAAAATCAGTGCTTGGTCCTGCTAGTGAAGGTAGGGGGCTGGATTTGACTTAATGACCTTTCAAGGTCCCTTCCAGTTCTAGGAGATAGATATATCTATTATTATTATTACACCAGCCAAAGTATTTAGTTCACTTCCACTCCTCCTGAAAGTCAAGTTCAAGGGGCTGGAATGATTATTTGTAGAATTCATCTGAATTTCCCCAAATATGTCAACATCTTTCGGGCATTACAGTTTCCAGAATCAAGCACCACATCCCCAGTACAGAAGCACTAGATAAGCAGTGAGAGAGACATGCCTTAAAGTGTATGCAGCCCAAAATCACGTTGGCAGTTCACCAGGAAGTAACTTACAAAATTTGCCCCTTTATTGACACCGGTACATATCATTATTTAAGCAGTAAAGTCATAATGAGATGCCTGTAAACACGATGGACATGGGATATTTACTAAAACTTTGAAAACCTAAAAGGTTTTAGGCATCATGCTGTCAGTTAACGAAACAGTCATTTCAGTGTCAACTGACAATTATTAGGTATCATTTAAAAAAAAAATTAATAGCTCACATTAGTTTCAAATGCCATCTTGGTGTAAGCTTGGTAAATTATAATGCCTAAAATATCATGCAAGTTTAATGCATTAATAAAAATGTCTGGGCACATTTAATGTTGGCAGTATTTTGAGTTAACTACAGTACATGGCAGACAGATTTATTTTGACAGAAAGAGACAAAGAAAGAGACAGACAGAGGCAAGGAGAAGGACAGAGAGACAGAATATTTACTTAGAAAGAAAATATACGTATTTTAAAACCTTTGCAATAGCCAGCAGGAATTTGTTGACTCAACAAATCCTGAGCAACACATTCACCACCCTCCCCCTCCATACAGCTCATTGTATCAATCATCAATCACCAATGTAAATCACTCAGTATGAGATCATATTTTAAATGCAGTGCACAAGTCATTGGGATATTTGAGGAAGGAGGCAAGGAGCTTGGCAGCTGCATAATCCAACTGCCAAGCCCAGCAAGGATTTTTTTCTTTTCTTTTCTGCTTCTAGGAATAGCCTCTGAATGTTATCTGTTTTTCCATCTCATTTCTTCCAATGTATCTGCTGCCTTTGTAGGCCCTTTGTGGCACTGCCAGTAAGGCTGGTGAGATACAGCTTGCTCTTGTGAGTTATGGCTTTGCAGCATGTTTACCATTCCTTTGACAGAGGCATGAGCATGTGGAATTAATTTGACTATGTATCATATACCTACTACTGGATGTGAATCAGAACTGCTCACTTCTGTGTCATAGTCTCTGTACCATTAACAGCTAATGGAGATTCTTTGTTCTGTAGGCCAAGTGGTAGAGGATTGTGCTTTTGTGACCATGGAGTGCAGCATATCTGTCTGTTCATTTTAGGCACATGTAATGCACCAAATCCCCATGTATCCTGTTTCTCCTAACCTAGCATAGTGAGAATGGTTAAGTCCTTGGCTACCACATATTTCTTATAGTACTGTAAATAAAAAACAAGCTCCAAGGAAAAACAAATCCCCCTTGAAATAGATGCAAGAGATAATTCAACAGCAAAAAGCATACCATTCTCTATGTAACACCACAACATACACAATTTACTCTATTGCAATGTACATTGTTTGTATCAAGGGTGGACAAAGCACCACCTACAGGTCAAATGTGATCCATAGAGTTCTACAAAGTGGCTCATGATCACCTACATTTCTAACATTGAGGTGCTGTCTCTAGAAGACATGGCCCACAATGCTACCTGCCATCGTAATCCAACTAGCCTCCACTTTAATCAAGATGCCATGTTGGGATCTGTTTTCTCCATGAGTTGAAACATCCTCTAGCATTTGATTTAATATGGCACAGAAAGATGGTTCTGACTCTTGGCCAGTATCCCACACTCTGTGAACGACACTGGGCTTTGCAATGCATGCCTTGACTAATATACTGCACAAACTATTCACACACAGCGGTATACATTCCATCTATACCCAAGCGAGGGCTAAAATCTCAGCAGCTATACCATCCATTGAAATTGTATCTGTTTAAGAGGCTGACACACGCTATACTGTAAACAAGTTCTCAGAGAAGAGCACTCAGAATAGCTAGATACCAAAAATACACCTACGGAGGAATTCTCTTTCTCTCAAAGTTCATTCCTGTGGCGCAGGGCGGGTGGTGAATGAGATTTTACACTAGGGTGACCAGACAGCAAATGTGAAAAATCAGGACGGGGTGGGGGGTAATCGGAATCTATATAAGATAAAGACCCAAAAATTGGGACGGTCCCTATAAAATCAGGACATCTGGTCACCCTATTTTACACACATTGAACAAGACGGGGCCAGGAATTTGCTGTTGTTTCAACACACACTACAGTCTTTTTGTGGATTTTAACGTTTTCAGCTGAATGTCCTCCTCTCTGTGGAGACTGCCAATGTGAGGGTAATGCCCACTGTGATGGGGACACCTTTCCATAAGGAAATGGATTGAAATCATCAAGTCATTTCACATAGGCCACTGAATAGTCAGCAGCTAGAAACTGCTTACAACCACTATCCACGTCAGCTGCATTTGAAGCGGTGAAATTACGGAGGCATCTGTAGCAACTCCAAAGTTCAGGCTGCGTTGAGATTTCCACTGAAAGCAGGATTTATAATCCCTCCATTTCACAATTTACAAGTGAATTTACTTTCCACATGTAGCAGATCAACTCTTCAGAGGCCAACTGAATTTTCCATCAGATTTTCCATCAGACTCTCTTCCTTTCCCTCCCTCTCTCTCTCTCTCTCTCTCTCACACACACACACACACACACACACACATTACATTTGAAAAGTGGCTTATTTCTTAAATATTGAGTTATCCCCTTTATTCCTTTATTTGTCACTGTCACAAAGCTGGCACTTCACTGGATGGACACCACTCTGCTGAGGGGACCTGACCGCCGGATCCCATGCACTTCTAAGCCCCCTGGGTCTGGTTAGAGCCAGGCCACTGTTCCTAGCTCTGGGTCTTTGGCACACTCCCAGCACCGATGCCATGTCTGTCACCTTTCCTTGGGATATGGGGCTCCACAGCCCAGACTCTTGTATTCCCCAAATCAGTGCCCCAGCCTTCCCGAGCCCCCAGTTGCTAAAAGCTTTACCTTACTATGAGTGCTCTGAGCTTCTTAACTAACCCCTTCAAGAACAACGTGACAGTCAAGTAAGGAACACGTGTCATTTTTACTTTCAGGAAAGCACAAGAGAGTTACAGATCTTTGCAAAACAACCAACAGTCCCAAGTCACACTTCCTCCGTCCAATCTGACCCCTTCTGTGAGTCAAAGGTCCGGTCAGCTTTTCAGGCAGAGTCTCTCTTACTCTCTCTCCCTCCAGCTGGACTTCTGACATGTGGTGGACAGCCTCTACATTTTCAGAGAGCATCTTCTCTCTCTGGTGCTGTTTGCCATGTGCCCAGACTGCAAAATTTGGACCCCCCAGGCATGAGAGTCTGATATGAAGGAATCCCATGTCCCCTGAGGCGGGCCAGTCCTCATGTGTCATTCAAAATTGATGGCCCTCAGTGGCTCTTTCATCATCCCTTCTTGGCAATGCAGCATGTGGAACAGACTGACCTTCTCAAGGTCACACTGACAGTCCCACACAGAATGACACGTAGCACTCTAAATGGAAGGCACAAAACCAAATGACGTTCACAGTTTGGATCAGACATGTCACAATAATCATCTAACTTAATTCCCCACTGGAACTGCCCCGATCAATCAGCTATTGGCCAGCTCTCCTCACACACATCCCTGCTGTTCCTGAGAGCAAGGAGGCAGGGGGCAGGCTAGAGTGCAGGCAGACTGGTGTGGGGCTGTGGGAAGGCAGAGAAGATGCTCTGGAGAAGAAATCAAGAGACCACAAGCCCTGCCCTGATTTTCCTGGCAACAGACACCCTGTGGTTTGCTGCCCCGGCCCTGCGCTCTGAAAATCCACAGGAAGTTCATCAGGTCCCTGATGGCAGGGGTGAGTTAATGGCTGCCAGCCTCCTCCCACCCTACCATTCATTCTCCTCCCTGGCCCCAGCAGCCCTGCTCATTCCCTTGAGCACACGTGACTTTCTTACTTCCCCACTGTAACCTCCGCATCCTGGCTCATCCCCCATAAGGAGCACTTGAAATATTGTTGCTTCACTGCATACTGACTGAGCTACCCTCCGCATTCCAGCCTCAACTCTCCTCCAGAGCATCCCACAGCCCGCATGGCTTCCCCACTCTCATGTGTTATATCCTTGGGGGCAGCCAGTATAGGAAGAAATCACTTGAGGTCAGACAGCAGACAGCTAACAAAACTACCATTTATTTACAGACACAGAGCTCGCCTAACCGGCCGAACCTGGCTGGGCTATCCCCTAATAATCTAACTCAGTTGCCATAGGAACAAAAACCGTGACAACCAAATACACAACATATTCCTCCCCCCGTAATAAGAACACCTCTCCTAAATAAAAAACACACTAGACTAGAGAAGGAGGGTAGACTGCCTCCATTACCGGCTAAACCCTGGGGATTATTTTGCCCCATAACCGTGGGTTCGCCCTAGCTAAAGATCCAGCTGATAAGGAGGCCTTCTGTCTCTAGGTGGATTACAGCGAACTTCTGGTGTTGTTGCACCCGAAAGTACCATGGGCTCAGGGTCCGCAGCACGAGCAGGTGAGCTCGTGCTGGGCAAAGGGGTATCTCAGCCGCTGGCAGTAACGGAGGAGAACAGTCAGGAACAGGTGATTCGTGATTCGGTGTCTCACCAGAAGAGGAGAAGTCAGACCACGAAACTGCAGATGTGTCCTGAGGACTGGCATGACCTGGCAACAGCTGATCTACATGTCGCCGCCAGGTAAGATTCTCTATTGTTTGAGGAAACAGGTCCTGTTTGAGTATGATCATGGCAGGGACCCATTTAGCTCTGGAAGTATAATTCTGAGCCAAAACTGGCTGTTCTGGGCTAAAGGTTCGGTCTTTTGCTCTGGGTGCCCGTCTGATGACTTGATATTGCTGCTGATGTTGCACAGTTTGTCGGGATTCAGAAGGCTTCAGCAGATCAAAGCAAGTGCGCAGCTGTCGTCTCATCATTAGAAAGGCCAGGGATGGCTGGGTCGTAGCATGATGTGTGTTTCAGTAGGAAAGTAAGAAGGTATCCAGACGCTTTTGAATGGAGTGTTGTCCCCTTGCTGATTTCAAAGCGTGTTTCATTGTCTGCACAAATCTTTCAGCTAATCCACTGGTGGATGGATGATATGGTGCTGACGTGATGTGGTGTATCTCATTTGCCTTCATAAAATTTTGAAACTCCTGAGAGATGAACTGCAGTCCGTTGTCGCTCACAAGTTGTTCTGGCAGACCGAAAACGAGTCCCTGTAGTTTTTGGATAGTATTCGCTGCAGTAGTGGACTGCATTATAGAGACTTCTGGCCATTTAGAATGGGCATCTACTGCCACCAAGAACATACTTCCTTCAAGAGGCCCAGTGAAGTCAATATGAATACGTTGCCATGGGTTTTCAAGCCAGTCCCATGGGTGTAGGGGTGCCCACTGGGGTGCATTCTTCATACCCTGACATGACATACAAGCTTTTGTTTTCTCTTCAATAGCACTGTCCAATCCAGGCCACCAAAAATAGCTTCGTGCAATTTCCTTCATGCGCACTATTCCACAGTGACCGGAATGTAGCTGTTCTAACATCTGTGATCTCAGTGGTGGTGGAATAATGACATGTCTCTCCCACAACAACCAACCAGATTGGACCGATAACTCCATCCTCCTGGACATGTAGGTAACAAGGTTGGGTGAGACCGGAGAGGTTTGTCGAGATTTTCCATGCACCACGAGGTCCATAACTTGGGACAATGCTGGGTCAACGCGAGTTGCCTTCTTTATCTGAGTAGCAGTGATGGGTGTATTCTCCATCTGTTCAAAGTAGAAGATTCCCTTTTGGGCACTGTCTTGATGTTTGACCGGCAAAGGCAACCTTGAGAGGCCATCTGCATTGCCGTGCAGAGTGGATTTCCGATATTTGATTTCATATGTGTGTGCTGAACGTAACAATGCCCAACGTTGCATACGACTAGCAGCTAATGGAGGAATGCCGGTGTAGGGTCCAAAAATTGACATCAGAGGTCGATGGTCTGTGAGAAGAGTAAACTTCCGCTCAAACAGGTACTGATGAAACTTCCGAATTCCAAAAACAATTCCTAATGCCTCACATTCGATTTGGGCATAGTTAGTTTCTGCTTTGCTTAGAGTGCGTGAAGCAAAAGCAATAGGTCTCTCTTCTCCCAAAGGCATAATGTGTGACACGACTGCTCCCACTCCATAAGGGGAGGCATCGCAGGCCAATTGTAGGGGTAAGGATGGATCAAAGTACGTTAGAACTTCAGAATTTAGCAATGCATCCTTAGCTTTGTTAAATGCAACATCACAGGCTTCAGTCCACTTCCAGGCCTTGTTCTGCCCAAGGAGCTCATGAAGTGGTTTTAGCAGTGTGGCTAACTGTAAGATGAACTTTCCATAATAGTTCAATAGTCCTAGAAACGAGCGCAGCTGGCTTACATTTCGAGGTGGGGGAGCCTCCACAATAGCTTTAACTTTTGCAGGGGCCTTATGAAGACCTGCAGAATCAATGATGTGTCCCAAATATTCAACAGAGGGCTTGAAGAATTCACACTTGTCTTTGCGAACTCGTAGGCCATACTCTTCCAGTCTTTGTAGGGTAGCCTCTAAATTCTTTAAGTGATCCTCTTCATTCCTTCCAGTGACCAGGATATCATCCAGATAGCACTGAACTCCTGACAAGCCACACAAGATCTGGTCCATAGCCCTCTGGAACAGGGCGGGAGCAGACGTTATTCCAAAGGGTAGGCGACAGTATCGATAAAGCCCCTTATGAGTCACAATAGTCAACAGCTCTTGGGACTTGTCATCGACTTGCATCTGTAAATATGCTTGACTCAGATCAAACTTACTGAACTTTTGTCCCCCAGCCAGGCCTGCGAAGAGGTCATCGATGCAGGGAAGCGGGTATTGCTCTGCACACAACACTGGGTTGACAGCACCTTTAAAATCACTGCAAATCCGGAGAGAGCCATCTTTCTTCACTATTGGAACGATAGGAGTGGCCCATGGGTAACTGGTATTAGGACTCCATTGGTGACGAGGCGCTCCAGGTCTGCTTCAACTTTTGGCCTGATGGCATATGGCATATGGCACAGTTCGGGCTTTCAGATATTTTGGTGGACTGTCAGGTTTAATGTTCAATGTCACAGTGATTCCCTTTATACTTCCCAAATCCTCTCCAAAAACAGCAGCATGTTTCCTTAGTACAGGGGTTAGACTGGTTTCTTCTTTAGTCATCCGGTGCACTTCTGCCCAGTTCAGCTGAATCTTCCCAAGCCAAGACCTATCCATTAAGGCTGGGTAGTTACTTCTCACCACAGACAGTGGCAATTTAGCAGTCTGGCCATTGAGCTCCACCTTAACATCAGTAGTGCCCAACATGGGCACAGCTTCTCCCGTATATGTCTTCTTCAGAACAGTTTTTGTTGCCTTAAGCGGAAGATGCTGTAGCTTTTCTTTATACGCAGTCTCGGAGACCAGCGAGACGGCTGCACCGGTGTCCAGTTCCATGCATATAGGTTTGCCATCCAACAACGGGGTTACCCAGTATTCATGTGAGCCCACTGGCAAAGACAAAACATGCAGTGGCACTTCCTCTTGCGATGAGGTATCACCTTGATCATCCTGGGTCTGCTCTAGGATATGCAGGGTTCCTTTTTTTGTCAGCCAGACCACAGGCCTCTTTTTCTTTTGTTTACAGGCACACTCAATGTGTCCCTTTTTGCCACAGTGTTGACACACCAGGTCCTTACACCAGCATTCTGATGCCTGGTGACCTGGCTTACCACAGCGGTAACATTCCTAGCTCTGCACAGTTTTCTGGGTAGGTTCTTGTGACACTTTTTGCACCCTAGGGGATGCACCCATGTATTGCGCCTCCCTTGTAGCCAGTTCCATGGAGATAGCAATATCAACAGCCTTCTGTAATGTAAGCTGAACCTCTGTCAGTAGGCGCTTCCGTATAGCTTCACTGTACAGGCCACACGCTAACCTGTCACACAGGGCATCATTTAACATCTCTTTAAATTCAGTGTTCTGCTAGCTTTTTTAAAATTGCTACAAATTGTTGTATAACTGTTTCATCTTCTTTTTGGTCTCTTTTGTGGAATCGATATCTTTCAGCAATTACCAGTGGTTTTGGGGAAAAATGGGACCCCAGGATTTCCACAATGTCACTGGTAAGATTTAGTCTCAGGCTTGCCGAAGCTGGCTGAGCTATCCTCTAATAATCTAACTCAGTTGCCATAGGAACAAAAACCATGACAACCAAATACACAACATCATGGTTACAGGGCTAGCTACACCTCTGTCCTCTCTAGTCTCTCCTGCACTTTTCCTAATGTCTCCATAGTGTTGCTGCCACCTTTCTTTCTGTGGATGCTAGTACTTCTCCAGCTAACCTCTCCCAGATCTTTTCCAACAGCACAATTTAGACTCTATTCCACCGTTGCTGTCAAATGTCTCTCTCTCCCCCTGCTTTATCCGTTACCTCTTATCTGCTCTGGCTTCACATGAGGGAGGACATGATACCACCTCAAAATATATCAGGCCAGATCCTCAGCTGTTTTAGTCAGCATAGTTTTATTGGCTTCACCAGGGAGGATCATTACTAAGCATGCAGCCCATAGTAAGGGGCAGTGCATTGAGCAGTGGTCCCCAACCTTTTTGTGCCCAGTAGTCCCCAACCTTTTCAGAAGAGTGTGGTGGGCACCAACAATTTTTCAAGGCTTATTTTGTATTTGTACATTAAATAATACAAAAAAATCATATTTAATATTACATAATATATGAATCCATGAGCTAAAAAGGGTAATTTTACATGTAATTTTTAAATCAAATTATTCAGCAATTACTCTTGCACCTTACCATGTGAATTTGCTCTTTTTTATCTACCTGTAAGAAAAATTAAGAAGTTTTTACAAAATAAATATCATAAACAGTTTTCATCTAGAGCAGTGTGGAAGAAACCATCAATCTCTGACCACCAACCCATTTATTATTGCCCCATAAGAAAACAGGTAGTTCAAATGCATTTTGTATCAATGCAATCATCAAACATCCAGGAAATCACCAGTTAAGACATTAACCTGCACAGCATCTCTTTTCACATATTTGATTTGCCAATCATATTACCCCAGGACACACAGACTCCGTCTCCTGTAGCAAATGCTTTGTCAAATCTAGAGTCACTTATAATGCATACATCCAATTCCTGACAGCCACACTCCTATCCTAACTTGTAACTCAGATGTCATGCTTTCTCTTGTACAAATACTATACATATGTCTACCACTACTATGTCTTTAACTCTGACCACACTAAGATTAAGTGTGTTGAGAGAGTGCAACACACAGAGTGATCACTGATGTATTCTGTTAGCCAGCGAGAATAATCCCAATATGTTTTATTTTATGTGGGGAAATACATCCATTTGCAATTTGTCCCATTCTACATTCAGCTGGTAGATTTTGGTGCCATAATCAAAAGAAAGTTGTGTTCATTTTTTTAAATGACTATAGTCCTAATCCTGCAAACACTTGCATAACTTTAATCACATGCTTACGGCTCCATAACTTCAATGCGACTAGCTATATAAGTAAAGTCAGGCAGGCGTATAATTGTTTGCAAAACCAAGGGTTTTGCTTGGTTCACAGAGTTTATTTCAAAGAAAAAAGGCTACTTTAATTTGATTTAGTTTAATTTATATCACGGGGTGGCCAAACTTACTGACCCTCCAAGCCAGATACGACAATCTTCAGAAGTTTGAGAGCTGGGGAACACCTGCCGGGGCTTTAGCCCCGTGGGAGGCACCTGCTGAGGCTCAGGGCTTCAGTTACACCAATATGGCTGCATGCAGAGGCCTGAGCATTATTCCCAGATCTGCTTTGGACTTCTGTGACATGGGGCAAGTCACTTATGTCATAAACAGATGGTTAAGGATTAATGTCTCTTTTACCTGTAAATGGTTAAGAAGCTCAGTAAACCTGGCTGACACCTGACCAGAGGACCAATGGGGGGACAAGATACTTTCAGATCTTGGTGGAGGGAAGTCCTTTGTTTCTGCTTTTTGTTTTGGGGGTTGTTCGCTCTTGGGATTAAGAGGGACCAGACGTCAATCCAGGCTCTCCAAATCTTTCTGAATCAGTCTCTCATGTTTCAAACTTGTAAGTAATAGCCAGGCAAGGCGTGTTAGTCTTATTTTTGTTTTCTCAACTTGTAAATGTTCCTTTTTTTGCTGAGAGGATTTTACCTCTGTTTGCTGTAATTTTGAACCTAAGGCTAGAGGGGGTTCCTCTGGGCTATATGAATCTGATTACCCTATAAAAAATTTCCCATCCTGATTTTACAGAGATGATTTTTACTTTTCTTTCTTTAATTAAAAGCTTTCTTTTTAAGAACCTGATTGATTTTTCCTTGTTTTAAGATCCAAGGGGATTGGATCTGGACTCACCAGGGATTGGTGGGGGGAAAGAAGAGGGGATGGTTAATTTCTCCTTGTTTTAAGATCCAAGGGGATTGGATCTGGACTCACCAGGGATTGGTGGGGGGAAAGAAGGGAAGATGGTTAATTTCTCCTTGTTTTAAGATCCAAGGGGTTTGGATCTGTGTTCACCAGGGAATTGGTGAAGTCCCTCAAGGCAACCCAGAGAAGGGAAAGTTTTGGGGGAACAGAAAGTGCTCCAGACACTGAAATTCTAGATGGTGGCAGTGTACCAGATCTAAGCTAGTAATTAAGCTTAGAAGTGTCCATGCAGGTCCCCACATCTGTACCCTAAAGTTCAGAGTGGGAAAGGAACCTTGACAACTTATCTCTATAAAAATGCAAATACCACCTTACGGATCATTCTGGGCAACTGTGGGGCATAACTCATGCTTATAAAGCACTTGGATGTAAGGTGCTATAGAAATGCAAAGCATTATGGGCCATATTCTGCCATCATGCTCAAATTGAGTAGACCCTTGTTCTGTGAATCTCACTGAAATCGAGGTACTGTTTATGGAGTAAATACTATAAGTGTGGAGTTTGCAAACAGGGGCAAATGTAGCCTCCCAGTTCAGTGGCTGCACCATCCCCTTCCAGGAGTCTCTGCCTACCCCCTCCACACACACTTCTCACCCCCCTGCTAGCTTGAGGCTTCCTGCGGCACCCTCCATCATTTGTGGGGGGCCCTCTCAAATGGGGAGCTTGGGACAAACTATCCCTTTCTCTCTCCCACTCCCCAGTGGGCATCCCTGACTGTGTGAGTGCGCATCCAGGCCTGATTTCTGTGGGCACACTTGCACCCACGGATCCTGGCTAGAGCTGCCACTGGTTTGCATGTAGAAAAAGGACACGAAGGGCCCGATTGTCTTCTCATTCTAGTCTACACTGGTGTAACTAGGATTGCCAACATTGTATTTCAAGAATACTGGACAGTTTTCTTAGCACAACCCTGCTCCTCACCCTCCTTGTTGGTTCATGTCTGTTCCACTCCATGGTCCTTGGCACTGAGATGAGTCCTTACACTATGCCCTCCCAGAAGCCTTTGCTTCCCCCTCCCAGGTCCCTACTCTTTACCCCTCCCCACTGGTGAACCTCAGATCCGTCCCACTTCCCAGGAGCTTGCACAATTTCGACAAGTTGAGAGCCTGGGCCCAGCACAGAGAGCAGGCCCTGGGGTACCACCCTGGCTGTGGTCCCAGCCACATGAGACTGGGACATGTGCAGTATTGCTGCCAGGCCTTGCATGCGTGCAGCTTATGTTCTGGGTTTTTTTCCACTGGGACCAGTATTCCCTTAGTGGATCCCAGTAAAAAAATTAAATGGCACATTTTCACCAGCAATCGGCAAGGCTGTACGAAAACCAGCCAGGAGGCAATCCTAGTTGAAATATTTCAGAGTAGCAGCCGTGTTAGTCTGTATCCGCAAAAAGAACAGGAGTACTTGTGACACCTTAGAGACTAACAACTTTATCTGAGCACAAGCTTTCATGGGCTACAGCCCACTTCATCAGACACATGCAGTGGAAAATACAGTAGGAAGATATATATACACACACACACACACACACACCCATGAAACAATGAGTGTTATCATATACACTATAAGGAGAGTGATCACTTAAGGTGAGCTATTATCAGCAGGACAGAAAAAGAACTGTTTGTAGTGGTAATGAAAATGGCCCATTTCCAGCAATTGACAAGGAGATGTAAGGAATGGGGGAGGGGGGGGGAATAAGCATGGGGAAATAGTTTTACTTTGTGAAATAGGGGATCAAAGGCACCCCAAACTGATTAAATAACATATTGCCTGTCCCATACTTAAATAAGGGACATTTCTTATAATATGGGCCTGTGGGCAACTCTAGGTAAAACTACTGGCCTCCAGTGAAGTTACTCCCAGTTAATACTGGTGTACGTGAGAGGAGAATCAGAGTCCTTAAGAAAAAACTGAGACCTAATGACTTGTATTGAATTTCTCTGCTCTTGCACCCTATGTTTCTAAAAAACAGTTTGGCTAAAAATTTCTTTGAGGGAGGAAAAAAGACCTGTGAAAGGCCAACTGCTGAAGAAACATTTCCTGCTTGCCAAGGCTCTTAAGAGCTTAAGAGCTCCTTTTCTGCAGCTGTCTTTAGTCCTGAAGGAAAAGAACTCTGCGGAACTTTAGTTTCCAGGAACTGACACTAGGGGGAGTAAAACAGAATAAAAGATTAGAGAGAAGCAAAGAAACCATGGAAGAGTTAAAGGAAGAAAAGAATCAGTGTTTTGATGGGTTGATTCTTTGAGTGAGCACCTTTGGATGGCTTCTCCTATACTCACACTCCCTGTTTCATTCTTTTACACATTGCAGGTCACACGTGGAATCAGCTGCGATGAGGTATGTTCTACAGAAGGAGCCAGGTGGGAAGAGCTCAAGGTCCTCCTCCAATCTGATGCAGCAGGAATTGGGGGGTGAGGGTGGTAATACAGAGTCTTTGATGGCAGCCTGGAGTCAGATATAAAGAAGCTCGGGAGTATTTCTAAAACTGCATCCAGGTACGTAACAAAGAAGAATAAACATGGCACGTACAAAACAATGAAGGAGGGCTGTGAAACCCAGGTCCAGCAATTGTAAGCCCAGGTTTACAATGCAGTGTGGACACACATGTGTGGGCTTGGAAACACCAAGTCCACTACTCCGGGTCCCACAGACCCAGGTTTACATTGCAGTGTAGACATGGCCTTGGCAATTCTGGGCAAACCACTTAACCTTTCTGTGCTTCAGGCTCCCCACCTGTAAAAAAGTAGTAATAATACTTACCTACCTCACAGGAGTATCACAAGGCTATTTGTTTTAATGTTGGTAAAATGCTTTCAGATCCTTGGGTGGAAGGTGACAGAGAAGCTAAAGTGATTTTATCATGAAGTGCCATTCTCTGATATGTATCAGTTAAATGTCAGACCCATAACATGTGTTTGCTAGTGTAAATTGCCTCCGGGACAATTCCTTTGCCCACCAATCATATGTGGATTTTGAATGACCATTGAGGAAATTGGAATCCGTAAAAGTAAAATAATGAAAGTAAACCTCTGATGCACACACAATCCTGCTTCCCTATGCGTTATGTTACTTAAAGGGAAACTATATCTTTATGCTATAGGCCAGTATTGTGAAATGATTAAGAAGCACAACCAATTTTATAAAATTCACTCAAAATAGCAATGAAAAAGTAGATTTCCAAAGCCACCCCTTGTGAGTGGGAAAACTCCTGGGAAAAATCCAGAAAGCCCCCTCACTTTATCTTCCTTCCAATCCCTCCCTTCAGATTAGCTCTGCCTCCTACGGAGCACTACCAGCTGAAAATAGTTTGGCGAGGTAGCAAGTTGAGACCCCGTGCTTAGGGTAAAACAGTTTGTGCTCCCCTTCCTTCTGTTCTGTCTCATTTACTTCTTGCACTTTGTCATAAACTAGGACCTGATCCTGCAAACACTTATGCATGAGCTTGATTGCAAGGGCAGTTCCATTGCAGTAAGTGACACTTCACATGCATAAGTGTTTGCAGAGGCAAAGGCCCTACATTGTTAGCTTTTTGTGGCATGACTGTCTTTTACTGTGTCTGTACAGTCCGTGCAACGGGGTCCTGATCCTTGGCTGATGCCTCTAAGAAATACTATAGTACAAAATTAAAACTAATACTATAAACAAATGTTGCTATCTTTTATTATCAGAATGCATGTTGGAATCCATATCTTTGCACAGAAATATAAATGTGAAAAACAGAACTATCCCAGATTTTGTTTAAATGAGCTCCTTCGTCATTTCTGCACCAGCCATTATAAAGCTCTTTTATGTTTGAAAAGCAGAACAGGATTCCTTGAAGCAATAAAAATAACACATTTATAGCATTTAACATCTTCAAAGCATTCTGTAAACATCAGCTATGCCTCACAACCCCTGTGAGAAAGGTGGATCAGTATTATCATCTGCAGTTCACACAAAGAGAAACTGAGATGAAGCAACTTGATGAAACCACACATCAAGTGAGTTTCACAGCTGGGGTTATGTCACATGATTTCCTGCCTCCCCTGCCAACACTGTGCTCAGTCCTCCAGGCTACTTGCTGCCAGGGACTCTGCATGCTGTTAGTTGACCCCTTCTTGCAGGGGAAGATGCATCTGCAGTCATTTCCCCAACTAGATCCACAGGTTGGAAATACACACAGTGTATTTGTGTGTCACAGTCAATTTGGTAAAAACAGGACAGCTGTAAAGACAGAGAGATGTCCTGCCAAACAAGAGTTAACTGTGAGGATCTTTATGACTGTAGAAATGGTCAAATAATATTAGAATAATGCAAGGGTTCTCAAAGTGGGGGTCATGAGGTTATTACATGGGGGTTACTGGCTGTCAGCCCCGCACATGGTGGGTCTCTGGCTCTAAAGAAAAGGTGTCAAAACAGAAGTTTGCCCAAGGTGCAATTTTCCCTAAGGCCAGTCCTGGGACTGAGACAACATTAGAGAGCTTGATTGTTCAGCAGCTGAAGAACTGGATTAAACCGCAGACCAATCAACAGACTGACAGCAGCCAACCGCCCCCCCATTTATAATTAACAGTCAGATTCACAAGCAGGGGTGATCCTGGGGAAGGCTTGCAGGGTCTATAGCCACCCCAAAATTTGACTTAGTGCACCCATACCCACTCCTTCCAGCACAAAGCACAAACATTCTGCAGAAGTAAGGGTAGCGTGGTATGACATTGCCACCTTTACTCCTGCAGTGTTGTGCTGCTGCTGGCGGTGGCACTGCCTTCAGATCTGGGCACTCAGCCAGCAGCAACCACTCTCTAGCCACCCAGCACTGACGGCAGTGCCTGCCACCAGCAGCAGCGCACAAGTAAGGGTGGTAATGGGGTGCTAAGTCTGCTGTGAACAGTGATACTGACAAAGTTTCTTCGTCCCCCGCCCCCCAGTAACTATTTAACTCAAGAGGCTTGCTGTGTGAAAGTGGTGGCCAATACAAAAAGTTTGAGAACCAACTGGCATAATGGATTAGAATGACTTTCCTGCCAGTTAAAAAACATTTATCCAGCTCTAACTTTAGTATGTTACCCTAGATCACTGCTACCAAAGGGAGAGAAAAAAAGTCTTGTTTATCTAGGATATTTTTTCTTTTTCAGAGAAGTCAATTCCCAAGAACAGCAAAATACAACTGATCTCTAGCCATTTTGGAATGGGGTACATTCAGACGGGACATTTAACTACTGCTGCACCTGATCTCTGCGTCAATGGAAGACCTTTGTCCATGGGGCTGTCTCACCAGCCCCAAATTCAATTTTTTGAAAAAGTGAACTGAATAACTGATTACAGGAAACGCTTTATAGTGTGCACAACCTAAGGTTATCTCTGCACTCAAAACACATTGTGCACTCATGTCATGTGCCTGAGGGGAATGCATGATAGAAATACACGAGATAGGCTTTGTTCATTAACAGGTCCTGTATGGGCTATGATAAATATATGATTTTTTAAAAAATGAATGGAATCAAAGGTCCCCCAGAACTAGAGATGGGTTCAAGCAACAACGTTCATTTGTATTGACATAGCAAGCACCTCAGAAATGGAGCTGAAGGGAGAGAAAATGGCAAGCGGGGTTGCTCAGCCTATTGCAAATATAGGGGCCATTTGCAAAATGTGAAGTAAGATTTAGTTTTTGAATACCAGCATGATGCAAAAGCTACAGGTGTTCTGATCTGGGACCTCAATTCTGTAACTGAACTAGAAGTAATGGTAGAGAAAATGGATTATTCATGTTCTCTCTTTAATATATGTTCTTTGTTTTCATTTTTTATTTTATTTATTTTTTCCTGGGAATTTCAATTTTTATTACAACAACAAAAGGAGATGAAAATCAGTGCAAAAAACTATTAGTTTTCTGGGTAAATATCTGGGTCTATTTCGGTGGACAGAAAGATGGAGGGGAAAGTATTCAATAGATTAATGCTTTGAATTCCGATCATCAATGCGGTTTGCTGCCAAACTAAAACAGAACTCAAGCCACAATGCCACATCTGACTTTAAGAAAAAAATATATCCCTAATCCCCAAATAAACCTTTTCATTTGAATAAACAGTTTGCTGTTGTAGACTTAGAACTATTAGCCTATAAATATTTACATTAATAATTGGGCCACACCATGTGCAGCGCGTACACTCAACTTCATCCTTTAAGCTGTGAGTCTAAACTTTGTAGCTCTGGCTCATCTCTACAGGCTTGATTGCTAAATCTGAATTTAGAGCCCGCTTCTGTTCTCAGTTACATCAACATCAGTCTGGAGTAATTCAATTGAAATCAGTGGAGTTCTCCAGTTCTGCACCAGAATTTGTCCTTTTACTCAATAGCGGTGGTAGCCTGAAGCCCAAACTGGAAGCACTGTGTCTCAATAAGGACAGACCACTTGTTCATGGATTTGCAGAAGCATGGAAATGAAGGCCCCAATTCAGTAATGAACAGGAGCAGACACAGTTGATCCTACATGGTTAAGCAAGGGCTGAATGAGGGTCTTAATGATCAATGCACATTCGTTGCTTGGCCATATCATAACTGCACAGCTCTCAAGCCAGTTTTTTGCACCTGTGAAGAAAAAATATGTTTACAGTGTCTAAAATCATGACAAAAACATGATTTGTTCTATACTCAGCGAACTGGAGGATTCCAAATATGTTAGTGAAACTAGTCACCATGGAGCTCTCTGCTTTAAAATACACCTCATCATTCATTGCTCAGAATAGGGGGAAATGCAGTCGAGACAAAGAAAAGAGCTATATTAGAATGATTTGCCTGGATTCCCAAGGTGTCTTTTATCCGATTCAGTAGCAAATGCTGCTAATGAACTGCAATGTTAACAGATCACCTAAAGCAGTAATGTGATACTTGTAAGTAATTTTTTTTGGGGGGGGGTAGGAGAAAATAAAGCATTGTGTAGGGTATCTGTTAATTGATTTGCTTCCTTTAGCATCATTTTAATTAAGACTTCTGGTTTGGAAGAGGAGAGAGGATGTGGTCATGGAGGGAAGTTGTACCTTTACTTATCTTTATGAACAACTCTTTCCTTCACACCCCTGCAGAACTGCACAGGAAAATGAGATGACAGTAACAGGGAAAATAGGACATTACAGGCCGTCCGTGAACGGGCAGGGTTGGGGAGTCAAGGTTAATAATATAGCTCAGGCAAATTTAAAGGGCTGAAGAATAATGCTCTTGGGGAACATGGGCTAGGAATGAAAAATATATTAAGGATGGGAGTTTCAAAAGCACTCATGAGTGGCCCAGCTTTGCCTGTGATTTCAAAAGGAGCAATGTGAATGTATGATAACTCTTCCTCACTCAGTCTCATAGGCCATGGGCATAATAGGCCACAGCTGCCGCTACCCTGCCATCTGGGCCATGGTAGCCCCGCCTGCGCCCCGCCTCTTCCCCTCCCTGCTCCACCCCTTCCCCGAGGCCTCCACCACTGCTTGACAACTGAATGTTTCCTCTCCTTCACTCCACTCCCCATCTCCAGAGATCCCTGCCGCTCACTGCATCCTTGTGGGTGGTGGTGGCCTCACAGGGGCAGGGGGGTACAGGGGATGAGAGACACGGATAATGCACGTGGCAGGGGCCTCAGGAGAAGGGGTGTGAGAAGGAGAGGAGGAATGCAACAAGCAGTGATGTGGGGTGGGGTGAGCAGCAGGGGCTGGCATGGAGTGTGAACGGGGCCACAGGTGGAAGAGGTAGGTGGGGCTCGAGCGAAGAAGATGTGGGACAGGGAACTAGCTTACCCCAGAGGAAGCTTCACCTACTGCCCATGCTCTGCCTCTGTGCTGTCTACTTAGACTGCAAGCTCTTGACAAAGCAAGGCTTGGCCTACTATGGGTCTATAACTGATTGGCAACTTTTCAGAAGTGGCGTGCCGAGTCTTCATTTATTCACTCTAATATAAAGGTTTTGCATGCCAGTAATACATTTAAATGTTTTTAAAAGGCATCTTTCTATAAGTCTATAATATATAATTAAACTTTTTGTATGTAAAGTAAATAAGGTTTTTTAAATGTTTAAGAAGCTTCATCTAAAATGAATTTAAGATGCAGAGCCCCCCGGACTGGTGCCCAGGACCTGGACAGTGTGAGTGCCATTGAAAATCAGCTCCCATGCCGCCTTTGTCACGCATGCCATAGGTTGCCTACCCCTGGTCTATAAAGTGCCTAGCACACTTTAGAGCACTATGGTCAGCATTTTCAGAAGTGCTCATTAATTCTGTATTTTTCCGAAGGGCTCCGACCCTGCACCATTCAACTCAATAGGACCTCTGCCCACGATCAAGTCCTGTTTGTGTGCCCAACCTGAGACACCTTGTGCCTAGTTTTCAGAGATGCTGAGCACCAAAGTGCTCAGTGAAGTCATTGGAGTGACTCTGGATTTATACGTGTGAACGATTTCAGAATTGGCCCCCTGATATGCAGACAACTACATTCACTATTTCCTACTGGACCATGCTCCTTACTCCTAGCAGATGGACAGAGTAATGATGGATTGTCTCATTTCGATGAGACAACAAAACATTTACTTGCAGGTCATGTATAACAGTTAGGGTTTCGTATACACCATGCCTTTTTAATGAGAGAAGTAAGCAATCAATACATTTAGTGACACACAGTTTTCCAGCTGCTGCTGGAATTGTTCACTAGACAGAGAGAGAGAGAGAGAGAGAAATTCTGCTCCAGTTACACCACTGTAAATCAGGAGTAACTGTTGAAGTCAATGGGCCTGACTGTGCTCTTACTCATATAGATATAAAATAGGAGTAATTCCACAGAACTCACTGGAGTTACATTGGCATAAAAGCAGTGGCAGTGAGATGGCAATCAGTCCCAGTGAATCAGGCCACACAGGTATACATCTGGTAACTGAGAGAAGACTCTTCCCCCATGTTTCCCAAACAGGACACATTGTGAAACATGTCAATAGGCAAAACAGTTGCCTCCTGGCTATCCCTTAGCTGCTCTCCTGCCCATAACTGGAGAATCAGGTCACTTGAAATGTAGAGGTCAGGAAACAAAAGCGCCCTTCGCTAATCAAGTGCAACAGATCTAGACAATTACCAAAGAAGGGACTCTGACTCACCAATGAAAAAAGGAAAAAATATAGCCAAAGGAAACTACACACCTACCACACCCGTATGGCACATAAGCAGAATATCTGAAGACATGACACACATCCACAGAATACTAATTAAACAGGAGACTAAAGCAGAGAAAGGTATGTGTGGTGATGAACACCAGGTGTGGTTTTCTAAGAGCTACAGGGCACCTACAATTCCAGTGGGAGCTGTGAGGGTTCAGTACCTCTGAACCCTCTTTTACACATGTACTGGTCTATCAGAATCAGAAGAGAGTGAGGCATGCAGTTAGATGTGAAGTGAGAGATCCTCCTCTCAAACCCAGATGAAATAACTTGCCTATTTGTTTCACATCTAAAATGAAGAGGCACACCTTAGCAACTGCCAGGGCTTAGGGTAGGCTAGTGAAAACAGGCAGCACTGTATGTCCAGAGATGGCTTGTACCAGACATTCCTGAACTCTGGGTGAATTGGACCCAAAACCTGGACTGAAACATGAACCAAACAGAAAAAAACTCAGACCTGAGCACCTATAAACTTTGGGGGAAAGTTTCTAAATCTGGATCCAGAAGGGGTTCCCAATTTTGCAGCTAAAATCCATTCTGCTGCGAAAAAAGACCCTACATGAATGAGTTTCCCAATTGGGCTAATGCAGCTCTTTGTTCCTACTATAATGAATGCTGCCCCTGGAGAGGTTGTCTACCAGGACTGAACTTTGACTTCTGGTCATCAAGGTTACACACATTTCCTAGCTGAACTAACAAACAGACAAGGTCACTTGCTGGCAGGAAGCAATGGATTCCTAAACCTCACATATGGCCTAACCAGAGAGGGGGAGACAAAGCCACGTTGTGTCAGCAGGCACTGGAGACAATTGGCTCCCACCAGTATTTAGGGCCTGGTACTGTTCCTTTGATTTCAATGGGAATATTTTATATTTAGCTTAATGGGAACAAGATTGATCACTTAAGCATTGATATTTATGGCACACACATTAATGGTTTCCTTAGGTAACTTGGTCACAAACCCCAAACAATTAAGAACAAATAGGACATTCAGTATATACTCTAGCTCATCCATTAACTAAACACCAGGCTTCACCATAACAGTGAGTTTCAGGAAAGCTTATTGTCTATGAGGTTATCTGATTGATCTGAAAAGGTTGGCTGTGCAGAGGGAAAGAGTCAAATTACCACTTGCCACTGTTGCATTTTAGATTGAGTAAGATCTGTACGGGCTTCGAGGAAAGCCACACAAAGGTCAGGCCGAGTCCGGAAGCAGCGCTAGGCCTTAGACCGAACAGCAGCTGTTCGTCCTGTGCTCCCAGCCCTCCCTGCTGACTTATTTATTATCTCTTCCTGCATCATCTGTCATAATCTCTGACTAGTCAGGCCAATTAATCATGGCTCAGAAAAAATGAGCTCTCTCACAAGATTATCCATCTCTGACAAATGAAGGATAATTCAATTAGCTTCCTTTTCTAAACATTTATTAACTGGTTTGGGTAAATTAGCCCATTTTGTAATTTAGCTATAATTTGGGAAGATTTAATATATCATTAGGTGCACAAAATCCTATGTTAATGGAACATTACAGTTGAGATTTTAATTACCCCAAAGACAGAGCATGTGGAGGTAAGGGGTCTGATTCCCTCAGGGAGAGGAATGATAGAATGTCATAGGTACGAAACCAACAAGGCTCTAGAGAAGTTACCCTTAAGAGCCCCAGTTCTGGAAAACATTTAAGCACACGCTTCATAACTTCCCTGAATAGAGAGTTTTCCTTGAATTGGGATCAAAACCTGCAGAATTTAACTGATAATATTTATCAATTTTTGGTACCATCCTATAGTGCATATATTATATAAACACACACGCACACCTCTATCACAGTGGTTCTCAATCTTCCTATACCTGGGAGCCCCCTGGGACTTTCCTCCGATCTAGCCAGAGCTAATTAGCAGTACAGGTAGGGCAGGGTGGCTGCAGCCACCTGCTTGTGACCGTATATCAATTCAATTCTATAGGATGACTTGGAGAACCTGCTGAAATGTTGTTAACTGGTTAATGTTGTATAGGCTGTTTTCCTAATGGTGTTGCCAGTTTCATACTAGGGCACTTCTGTTGGCTTCAGTGGAATCATTCCTGATTGATACTGAAGCAGAATTAGGCTCATTCACACTGGGGTAAATCAAATGCACTGAAGCCAATGGAGTTTATATGTGTAATGTAATAGAACTAGGTGCAGTATAAATATACTGTAATATGACACACTTCACTTCATTTACTCAGTCTGACTAGAGGAGCAGTGTTGAAATTGTGCAGAAGAGGATGTACAATAAATAGATGACCCTTCTCTGTGGCTCACTTAGCCCTCCCTTCTTTGTGCTGTGTGCGCATCCAGGCAAATGTCCAGGGAGGAGGAAGAATGCGAACTTCGGGCTGCTTCTGTACTGACTGTGCAGATAAACTCCCACTGCTAACAATGAGAGCTCAGTGGGTGCAATGGCAGCCCGAAGAGGGCTGGGTCATGTGAATAGGATATAAGTCACTCCAGTCTGAGTAGTGGAGCAGTGTTGAAATTGTGCTGAAGAGAATGTACAGTAATGCATGACCCTCTTCTGCTGTGCTCACTTGGCCCTCCCTTCTTCATTCTTTCTCCAAGTCTGTGTGTATCCAGACAAAGACAGACATTCTCCCTTCCCCCCCACTCCACCAACTTTCACGCTTTAAAGCAGTGTACTCTATTGAATTTGGTACTAGTCAAGTAATTTTCTTAAAAAAAAATATCATGAAGGATTCTATTATGCAAGTGTTGCTCAGGAGAAATTCCAACTGACCTCAGTGGGAATTGTGCCTGAGTAAACATCCCACTGAAGTAAATGAGACTACTGTCACCTGCTTATAGTTAAATTAATATGACTTTGCAGAGTCAGGGCCTATCCTTTAAAAGGTCATTCATAAACTCTGAGGTGTGGTTAACAACACAGGTAAAACTTTTTAAAACTATTGGGCCAGATTTGCTCTAGCCCTGGTATACCACTTTGGTAGACCCCTTCATACTCTGCAAAGGGCTGGGGGAGAATTCTCAGGCTCTGTGGAGTACACAGTACATTGCCACCTCACAAGCCCCAATATAGGGAAGCGTATTGGGGATGAAAAGGTGCCTATCGGGGCAAGAGGGGCCGTCTCCATGGCACACAGCACTGTGGAGTTTCTGGCTGGTGACAACTCATTGGGAAGCTTCCAGAGGCTATGGTAAATTAGAATGAGGCAGCTCTAGTTTTCCCCAGGGATTGAAGTATGAATTACATTTCAGGCATGCAGGAGCCTTGTCTTTCAGGGAGTGTTTTGAATGTATCCTGCCTGTGTGGTTGAACGCTGACGCCTCCTTTTGAAAAACTGTTAACAGAAAAAAAAAACAGGGGCCAGGGGGAATTCTGATATTAGTTCCAATGGTGTAAATCCAGAGTATCTCTGCCAAAGATTTACACAGGTACTTAAGATCAGAATCTGGCCCAGGGGATCAGAACCTTTAAGCCCTTTCACCCATTCTATTAACCCACCAAATGTACAGTCTTTTACAATGGAAATAGTGAGAAAGTGCTACAGATTTTATTCATTAGTGGGACATTACTCACATTTCATCTTAAAACAGACGTGTGCAGATTTTAATTACAAAGACTAATAGAGCATATGCTATGTTTTGCGAGTAGGCTGTGTTTCAAGAATGGTTTTGATTTTATTTACTTTCCTAAGGTTATTGCTGGAGGACACAACCATAGTTGTAACATGCAAATTGATCAAAGGAACAGAGAAGGTCTCCCTGTATTATCAGAAACATGTGTTTTGACATGACAGTTACAGCTAGTAAGCAGAATGCTAGATTCCCAACCTTCACTCAAATTACTCCTTCTCAATTATATTTCTCTACTCTAAGGCTATACCACATAATTACTGTATATTTTAGTGCATGCCCCATGTACTACTATTTTTAAAAGAGATAGAAAAAAGGAGACTAACAGCTTTCATTCTTTACAGCAGTGTACTCCTCTTAGAAAATTACTTGCATATGCAGCAGCTTATATTCTGCTTATTTACTAGTGGTCATGCTACAGTAAGCATAGTTTCTTTTTGGTCAAATTGTGGATTGCCTATTTACTGGCAGCTGGACAGGAGTCTGCCTGAAAAAATCAACCTATTGGAGCAGAAACTTGGTCACTACAAGCTTTGATAAAACTGCTGATGTTAATAGCTTTTTTTGTTTTATAACAGACATTTCATAGACTCAAAAACAGATTTAAAATAACTCAATAGACATATTTCCCCTGACTAGTATCATTCCCTTGAATATTCCATATAGGATCACATCAGTGCTTTGTCCAGCAGTTTTACACCAAGTTTATATCTTGCAGACATACCACCTTTTGCTGTATCACTGCCAGAGCTCAAGAACTAAGCGGTGGCAGGTTGGGTCAGTATTTGCATAGGAAACCTCCAAGCAACACCTCAGTGATGCAGGAAATAGTGGTGGAAGCTAGTAGGTGGCGCCCTTCTCTGCAAATCACTGCAGAACCAATCCTAGCCTGACTTTAGATGGTACTATGCTGCTGGAGTTCTCCATATCAGATGAGATGTGAAATGGAGGCTTAATGGTCTGTGGGCGTGATTGAGTATTTAGGCTGGTGGCAGCATTGCTTTGGTTAACTTGTGAGTCCCAAAGTTTGGGATGTTTGAATGTTTTTAAGGACATGTTTAATGCTCCTCTGCAATTGCCTCAACACTTTCCATCACAATCCTATGTTTCAGTGATTTATGTCTTTGAGAGACTTTAAATATTGGTGTCGAAATTTTCCAGGCTTGGTCTCTGCACCAGGTTGGGAGTTTGTTTGGAGAGACTAAGCAAAACTTGTTCAGCTGTTTGAAACGCTGAGAGTTTTGCCAATATTAACATTTTTCTGACTAGTTTTGTGTTTAACAGCTTTAGCACCATCATAGTTAGGAGATGGTACTTGGAACTTGTTCAGGCAGTTCAGAGATCAGAGAGGTGTCTTACACTGACCCCATGAAAATCCATCCAGATTTAGCCAATTTATGAGACGGGGGGACATGCCTGTACATGTGCAGCACAATTTGTTCTATTCTTGCTCTTAATTCTGAGATAACCCTGCACATACTCTGCAGCCCCACTCTGCCTATTGCATCATATGCAATGTGAGACATACAGGCCAGAGCTCCAGGCAGGACACAGGCAAAATGGATCTTCCTTGGGGGAAAGCAGCACATCAAGATACCTTTTGGCCCAGATAAAGTGGGCTGAGAACCAAGACATGCTGCATTCTAGTCTCACCTCTTCTACTGCGCAGTATAAAGAATTCTGCGTACTTCCCAAACCTGGAGGGATAGCTCAGTGGTTTGAGCATTGGCCTGCTAAACCCAGGGTTGAGTTCAGTCCTTGAGTGGGCTATTTGGGGATTGGTCCTGCTTTGAGCAGTGGGTTGGACTAGATGATCTCCTGAGGTCCCTTCCAACCCTAATAATCTATGATTAAAACAAGTCCTTAGGAGGTACGCAAGTATCCTTCCCCATCCACCTTGAAGATCAAATTGGTAACAAAACACCCTTTTTACAGATAGGGCAGATCTGACAGTTTGTACGAAATCACCTATGACTGCCCAGTTTTAGGAATGGCAAACCCATGTCTCATCTACATAGCCATACAGTTGCTAAGAAAAAATCTACCTAGTGTGTGCTTGGTTACAGTAAAATTTGGCTTCTGAACATGCAAAGCATCCTTAACAAAGGGCACCTGAAATTCCTAACTCTGTTCCTTTTTTATAGCAGTTTCCACCATCACAAGGTAGCTGGCCCCTGTGAGCAGAACTGGGCCCAATGCCCATGTGTCAGAGCTGGTGAGCCTAATCCAGCCAATTAAAAGGGGCTGGACTACACTGGGGCCTATAAAGGGCTGCCAGAGGCTAGGAAATAAGAGCTGGAAGTGGGACAGGCTGTGCCTGGGGAAGGGAAGCCACGGCGGAGTGTAATTAACTCCTGTTGTGGGTCCCTGGCACAAAGGGCCAGGTGCTTATGGAAGCAGCCTTGGGGTTCCTGCTCCAGGAAGGGAGCAGAGCTGACTTAGAACTGGGAAGCTGCCAGAAGCAGGTGTATGGGAGACCCTGGAGGGGTGGCCCTGAAGCCTGAGAGAAAAGGAATGAGCTGAAAGATTGTGTAGCTTTGCTTGACGGTGTTAAGGAAACTGGGTGTGGCAATGAGTGTTTGGAAGCTGTGCAGAAGTCCTGCCTGGGGATACCTCATTTTTCACCTTTAAGGAGATGAGGAGACACACACAAGATATTGCATCTGTGGTTTTACAAAGGAGAAAGCAAATCAACTCTACCTTCCTTACCAGCCTGTTCCCCGCCCCAAAGGCAGCTATTACACCACCTCCTCCATGACATGTGCAGACCATGTCCTGAAAAAGAAATATACCAACAACATTAAAACCCAATGAGTAACATTTCCCTGTTTTCAAAGCTGTGGTGAAATGCTTTGAAAGGATCAGCAGAGAACACAGAGGAGGAGACTTTCAAATCAATCAGATTAGAACTTGTATAGGGAGTAGAGAAACAGTGGACTGGTTCACAAGTTTGCTTGAGACATGCAGAGAAAATGTAGTTATAGTACACAGCCCTTTCAGTTAATGGTAAAATTCCTATTGACTCCAGTGGAGAGAATGTACATCAACTGAACAAGCAGGAAGCAGGCAGAATAATTACTTACGGTGGTAAATGGGTTTTAAGTAGGAGTGCCAGGATGAAACCAAGCAAAGAAAAATGCTCTGTCTGAGCTACAATCTGTTGGACTGGGGAATTAACTGAGGGGAAGTGGGGCATTATTTGGGGGTATTTATAATGGTGCTGGACAAAATTTTGGAGAATGGCTGCTAGCACTATGTATTATATTCACATTTCCTGGCACTTAAAGATTGTTTTCAGCTGTATATAACTTTCTCTAATGTTAATCATCTGGGCTGAAATTTAATGTGCTAGGTGTCTGCCTCAGGTTGAATTATTTTGAAAAACTTCAACCAAAATGATTCAGCCAATCCTCGGGACCTTTTCTTTGAAAACTCTAGCACCCGCATGCTTTAGAGCAGTGGGAGTAGCCTTTGTGTCAGCAGTGTGCCTTTGCTGGCCCTGTGAATTTAGCCATGTATTACACCTCTAAAAAAACAGCAGCCTGCACATGCTCAGAAACTTGTTTTGGATCTTTGCAGCTAAAAGCCCCAAAGATTCCAGCTGCACTGAGCATGCTCCAGTCTGCCCAGGCAGGGCATTGAGCAAGGCTTTGCTTGAAATTACAGCTCTGCTGGGGGGCAGGGCAGGGGTGAGCACCGGAACTGAAAGCAGGGGGATGTCTCTCCTGTGCTTTTAATGCTCCCTGCTGGGCTCAGGTAGTGTGGAGAAGGAAGCAGCATTATCTGAATGCTGAGGGGACAAGCACAAGACATACAGGGGCCAGGGAGTAGGTTAGGACAAGGAGCTAGGAAGAGCAAAGACTGGGGCAGGGGAGGAGACTAGGAGTTTGGTTGGGAGGAGACTGGAAGTGGGATGAAAAGCTTGAGGAGTGGAGACTAATTGGCTAGGAGAGGAGAATAGGACAGGGACGGGTTTGAGGAGACTGGGCAGAAGGGGGACATAAAGTAATCTGTGACCACTAGAGCACACTCCCCTTCCAGAGCATGGAGTAGAACCCTATGTTCCTGAATGTCATTCCTCGGCTGTCAGCAGATATCTGTAAGACCCGTCGGCAGACGGTCACTTTCCCTTCTAGTTCTAGTCCACACAGAGGATGACAACCTACTATTTCTATCAGTTACTCCAGTACCTGAAGTGACAGAGGTCCTGGTGGAGGATCAAAAGGTTCCAGCCCTGCTGATGAACCATGAGGTGTTGATATGTTGCCACCTCAAGGAATTTCTGTTTCCACAGTTTGCTTTAAAAAAAATAAATCTAGGAAATGACACACAAACCTATGTTAAAAGAACATTGATAAGGACACTGAGTCAAGTGCTTAGAAACTAGGAAATGTCAGAATTAAGATTGCCTGTGGAACCTTAATTTGTCCATGTAATGGGGCTCACTCACCACTCTGGTGCCTCCTGCCAGCTGTCCTGGGAATTAGCTCTGCATTGTAGTGCACCCACTTCAGGTGGTGCCACACTGCTGCCACTCCTGCTCTAAGACCAACATCTCTCCAAGGACCACAGCATCTTCTTCAACAACACAGCCCTCCAGCTGTGCCACACTCTATATGCCCCACTTCACAGGGACACTATCACAGTCCCTCAATCTAGCCACTTCCTCAGTGGCAAGTGGGGGCAGGGGAGACCCAGGCCCACCCACTACTCTAGGTCCTGGCCTGGGGATCCTGTAGATGGCTGCCACTTGCTGCTCCCCCTCTGACTCCTCTATAGACCTCCCTGGGCTACTTCCCTATGGCCCTAGCACCCTCTTTGCCCTTGCCCTGCCAGCACTACCTTTAGCTCCCTGAGTCTCTGCCTGCAGCTATCCACCTGCAAAGCAACCAGTCCTCTTTAAGATCCAGGAACTGACTGAAGCTGCTCTGTTCTGCAGCTCTTCTTATATGGGCCTGCCTGGCCCTGATTGGCTGCTCCTATAAGCCCTTCTGTGATTGGCTGCCTCCTGTGTAGCCTCCCTAGGACTCTATTAACCCCTGAGAGCCCAATGTGGGGCAACATAGGCACCGACTTCCCCTCTTTTCCATGGGTGTTTGACCCCCCTCGACCCCATCCATAATCCATCTCTTCTATGAGGCCCTGCCCCACCCCTTCCCCCCCGTCCTGCCCCCATTCCAAACCCTTCCCCAAAGTCCCAACCCCAACTCCGCCCCCTCCTTGCCCTATTCCTACTCCTTCCCCAAATCCCGTCCCTGCCTCTTCCCCACCTCCTCCCCCAAGCGTGCCACGTTCCCACTCCTCCCCATCTCTCCTGGAGCATGCTAACACTGCCAAACAGCTGTTTTGTGGCAGCTGGGTGGGAAGCGCTGGGAGGTAGGCGGAGGAGCAGGGATGCAGCATGCTCAGGGGTGGGGGTGGGGATGAGGGGAGGTTCACTGCAAGTGGATGTAGAGCACCCACTAATTAGTTGGCACCTATGTGGGGCAGGAGCTTTATCACACACCCTCTTGGGTGCCTGCATTGTGATGATTACATACTGCATGACTGATTACATACTGCCTCCTTAAGTGCTTGGTCCTATTGATCCTATCAGCCTGAGCCAGGCAGATCCCCCTCCTTCAGTGCACAGGATGAACCTGCTCCAGGAATGAATCAGGGTTTTGCAGGGAAGGAGGCTGTTGTTTGCAGGACCCCTGCCTGCTTCATTGTAGAAGTAGGGAGGTGTGGAGTGACTGAAAAGGGGATTGCAGGGAGAGGAAGGAGGGTCTTATGGTTAAGGCAGTTGAATGGTGCCCTGGAGAACTGGATTCTGTCCCCTCCATTGATTACCATTGAGCGCTCATCCCTAAGTGCCTAAGTCACTGAGCAGAGCAGTGCCTAAATACCTTTATAAATCTGGCCCAGAGTCTCCTAGCCATCCAGGAATGGTAGAAAGTGTTACTTGCAGATGCTGTAAGAGCTTAGCAGCAGCAGGGGATCCAAGAGCACTACGAAACCACAGACTCAACCGACCCATTATGTGTGCATGCTTCCAACCAAAGGAGGATGAACTGTGGCCACAAACTCTGCAACTCCTCGCAGCCAGGCATTTGTAAACCCAAAAGGTCAGGACACTGTTCTTATCCCAAGTCCTAGACGAATCTGATCAGTCTACACAGTAATGGTTCCTACAGTATGCACTGCACACCTTTGAAACAGAGGGGAATGCCTCAAAACTGGGATAATTTCTTTTTAATTACAAATAATAATTGCCCTCCGCTCTTCCTCTGAAGATCTCAAAGCACTTTACTAGCACTGACTAAATAATTCTCACAACAAACAGGCCTGTGAGGTAGGTAAGGGAGATAAGGATCCTTCCATCATGCACTGAAGTGCAGTCAGTTCTGAAGTGGAGCGCAGCAGCTGTTTACTTGCTAATGTGCTGTGTAATGTTGCTACACACTGTTAAAAAAAGACACTTACCCAATTGAAGTTGCAGGGGAGATAAACAGGATGTAATGATCACAGCAGGAATTTAGCAAGAACCCCTAGGTTAAGACTGGCTCTTAAAGAAAGCTTTTATGTGTGAGCTTTTATAATCACAAGTGGTCAGGATTTTACATGTCATCCAAAAGGCAGCATTTTCAGCAGCATGCTAAAACCCGGCCAGCCATTTGTGCATTAGTGATCCAGAGGGAGGAGTACCACCAACTGATTCACCAGTAACACTTCCTGAACCTCATAGGTGGTCTCGCATCCAACTACTGGCCCAACTCAACCCTACTTAACATACAAGGGCAACTGCATCACAGCACCACAGTTGTTGTTTGAAGAAAAGCATTCCTTAGAAACAGCGGGTTCCTGCTGCCCTGAAGCATCTGTTTTCTCATTAATAGCTGCCAGAGTTCAGAAGTGCCCTTCCTGGCTGGCAACAAAACCGAGTGGACGGTGGGCACCTCTGCCAGGGACACTCCTGAGGCAGAGAAGGCTTCCCTGCTTTTCTGGTGACACGTACAGGGCCATTCACTGTGTGGGCACTTAGCATCCTGTATGGAATGTTTCGAAAAATGCAAAACAAACCACAAAGCGGCAGGATTTAGTCTTAAAACCAAAGGCTACAGAGAGCAGAACGAGACCGTCGGGGAGGCAGTGGAAAACAGAGACGAGGGACTGAATGGCTTCCAACTCTGAGCAGGGCAAAGTTATCGGAGAGAAAACTGGATTGTTTCTGAAAGCTACCAGGAAGAGCTTAATGTTTCTTCCATGGGATGTCCAGTGCCGTCACAGTTCCATCAAGGGAAATAAAGTCATCAGCCCATTAAATTATAGAGGTCGTAGCAACTACAAAGTCTGATTTTAGATTTCCTCCAAACTTCCCTGAAGGGTCACGGTTTTAAGAGAGCCAGAGATTCTATTTAGAGCTCTCTTTAAATTAAAAAAAAGGGCAGGTACTGTCTTGTTTCAAGAAACATACTTGGATGAGGAGGATTCTAAAGGTATCATAGTTCTGTGGCTAGGAGGAATGGCACATGATTTATAGGTGCCAACACACAGAGGGATATATGAGTTAGCAGAGATGGCTGAATAGATTTGCTTAAAATGAGAAACCTCCTTCTCATTTTAATCTTCTCGCAAAAACCTGAGATCCAAAAGAATTCACTTTCCTATTTCTCCATTATCTTCATTTTTGTACCCAGCTTGCCTGGCTGGGTTCCAGCTGAATTGGAAAAGGTAGGGCAGAAACACTGTGAAAGAAGCTCTTCTTGTGGTATTTCTGGGCCAAACAGAAGTAGGTAGGACCAGCAAACTCATGTGAGAGCCCTGCTCTTGTGACATTTCCAGCCCATACTTGCTAACCCAAAAGATTCAGATTAGAGATGGACTGGAAGCTACAACAACGAACCTTAGCACAATGCCCCTTGGACAGCAGGATAGTTGGGATCCAGATCTGAATTTGGTTGCTAGGTCAGACCCATCTCTTGTTCATGACCTTCCAGATCAGCTTCTGATCTCATGGGTGTCCAGCTGAACTGAACCTGAACTTGTGATCTTTTGACATTAGCTCACCTCTTGTAGCAATATGGCTGTTCAAGGGATGAGTATGAACACACTGATATGAGCTCTCAGATGCAGAGACAAGCACTAGCTATCCCATCTAAGGAGTACAGTGCCAGTCTAACATAGTTTTAGAGGCAGTTTGAGAATTTCTTAGGGGTGACAGTCTTCCCATATGGACCCAGCTGCAGTGATGCTCCCATGTTCACACCCCTAACCCGTCAGACTCCTGCCCTCTACTTCCTGTTTAAACAAAGAAGATGCATGTTTTATGACTTCCAAGCCCTACTCCAGTGTCAGATTGCTTTTGGGCCACCATGCCCATGGGGTTGGGCATGCAAACGCACAGCTTCGGGTTTCTGCCACAGGCTCTGAAGAAGTGCCTGATATGGTTGATCCATCCATTCCCCACCAGTATTCAGGGTGTTTGACACCTTCCCACTGTTAGGTGGGGGGCCTGGAGCCAAAGAATGGACTCTGCACTTGATGTATGAAAGATTTTAAATCTGCAGGTGACGTTGGCCGAACTGTCTCCAGCAGTGAATCTTGCAGATCTACCATGCCTGTGCAACCCTCCCATTCAACAGCATGTTGGAATGGTTCTTTCCTGGTGGCAGATAATTTGGCACAAGGACAATGTAGTACACTCTCTCTCATTTAGCACACACTGCTCTTGTTAATGCTCTCTAGTTAACTGCTGTGTTATGCCAGACTGTACGGACTTCCCTGGGATCTCTGCGGCTTTACACTAGGGTAGCTGACAGCAAAATTTGGCATGGTTTTGTCAGGATCATTTTAAATGGGAGAGCCACTTAATGGGAATGTGTGGCTGTGACGTTATTGATATCATCTGGGACCATATAGAACATGGTTGCAACCAACGTCCTGTAGTGGCACCAAATCTTATGTAAAGGGGGTCATATAAGGTGTCTAAGACCAGGTTATGGGTTGCTGGTTATGGTTATGCTGTCTATATGTATGTATCATTTTGTAGTTGAAGTTATGAGGATTGGCTCTATACTATCTGTATTTCAAACTTACGCTGTGCTTCTGGGAGACATCCCAGACAAGTTGGTGTTAGCTCTGCCTAGCCTGCTTGATGGCCCATTAAGGACCATCAGCTATACAACTGACCCATTGAGAGAAGGCAGATACGCCTTATAACTCAGCAAAGTACGCAGGGACTTGCCCATGTGACTCCAGACTCCATTTTGCTGTAATTTTCCACAGTAAGAACAAAGAAGTGTTCTTACACCTGGAAAAGTCTATAAAAGGCTGATGCCTCATCTCCATCTTGTCTTCAATCCTGCTTCTTACCTCTGGAGGGACTTTGCTACAAACTGAAGCTCTGCACAAAGGACTGATGACCCATCCCAGCGGGGGACGTACTCCAGAGACTTGATTTAAACCTGCAGTTTACTCCATCACTGCTACAAGCCTGAACTAAGAACTTTGCCATTACTGAATGTAATTGATTCCATTTAACCAATTCTAGCTCTCATCTATATCTTTTTCCTTTTATGAATAAACCTTTAGTTTTTAGATTCTAAAGGACTGGCAACAGCATGATTTGTGGGTAAGATCTGATGTGTATATTGACCTGGGTCTGAGGCTTGATTCTTTGAGATTGAGAGAACCGTTTTCTTTTACTGGGGTGTTGGTTTGCATAACCATTCATCCTCAGGATGAGTGGCACTGGTGGTGATACTGGGAGACTGGAGGGTCTAAGGGAATTGCTTGTGTAACTTGTGGTTAGCCAGTGGGGTGAAACCAAAGTCCTCTTTGTCTGGCTGGTTTGGTTTGCCTTAGAGGTGGAAAAACCCCAGGCTAGGGCTGTAACTGCCCTGTTTAAGTGATTTGTCCTGAATTGGCACTCTCAGTTGGGTCCGGCCAGAACTGCCTTGTCACAGTGGCCAGAAACTGATTTCATATAATGTACTCAACAGGCCTTGAAATGTCTTATGGTGACACCTCAGACATCACCTGCCAGAAACAAGAACAGCTGGAAGCCAAATATTAATTTCTTTGTGCAGCTGAGATGGAATTAGAGTGCACTGTTTATAAGGCCTTATATGACAAAGCATTGAAACTGCTCTGTACCTTATACGGAGCTGAGGAAATGTCTGTGTGCATGAAAGTTTCATTCAGTACAACTTTACCTGTACTGAACTAATATAATGAGTGTAAATAAAGCATAGAGAGTATCTGATATGATAGAGACTCTAAACAGACATGCAGAACTTACCGAAACAGAGGAAGGGCAATCTCTTCTTTCGGGAATTTCAGCCCAGCACTAATGACTGGTACGCAGAGAGCAACTCTGCCTCAAGAACTGACTCTAATCAGAAACACAGAGAAAACTCTCCTGCTGTTCACAGTGACCTTTAACCAGAACCTTTTGTAACCAAAAATTACAACACGTTAAGCATTTTTTCCCAGACTAAAAGCTCACTCGCACTAGATGAAAAAAGAATTTGGAAGACTATGTGTAACAGTGCCAGGTGGTGACACCTGCCATAACAATACCAGCATTAAGGATTTCAGCTTTCTAGAGAAATATATCAGTGTCCACCCAAAAAAAGCAATGCCACTCCAAGCTCTGAAAGTAAAGAGGAAAACTGTGTCCATCCCTGGGTAAAAGGAAAGACATGGCAGAAAGTGCATCATAGTATCTAGCAGCATACCATCAGATCAGAAATGGACAGTAACAACAAATGAACCCATGCAAAAAACCCAACTCAGTATGAAGCCCCATCCTGGGCAGACTGTACCCACCTGTGACAGAGACTTGAGACTCTCACCTTCTGGCAGCCCTGGTACAACCTGTCATGTTGAGGCAGAATTGTTACCTCCAGCAGTTTGTGGAACTCTGGTGCTCCATGGAGAACTTTGTTGGAGATCTGCGGCAGGTGGTCACACATAGTGCTGGCTCCATCTCCTGTTTCCAGCGGCTTCTAAAGATGTCCAGACAAAGAGGAGCCTCCCTGAATGCCTTTAAAAGCAGCTGTAAACAAGGAGAATGAGCCAGCCTAGATGTCTCCACCAGCAGCCGCTGGAAGCAGGAACTACCCTCAGGGTCTGGTTAAAAATAACTAACTATTTTTCCATGGGAGTGAGTGCTGTAGTAGCCACAGGGACATGGTGCAATCACAAATGGGAGAGGAGGCATTCACAAAGCATTTTCCCTGTCTGGCACTTGCATGGGGGGGTGGGGGGGTGGGGAGGGGCTTCCCCCATTTCCTTTCAGAGACTACACCATGGCAGGATAGAATTCTTAGTTAGGACATTCTTCCCGTTCCTTGTTTCAACCCACTGTGACTACTTCTATCCCCTTGTACTGCCCTAAACCATTTCCTCCAAATATTTCCCATCACACAGGCTATGTGAAAACCTCAAAGCCTGAGTTTGCATCCAGATCCAAACTTTTCTGAAGCTCCAGGGTTTTAAGGCTCAAACTTTAGTTTGGTCCATTCCACAGGGGGAGGTGGGGAGGTTGTCCCCGACCCTGGCTGATTCCAATGCACCACCCAAGCAGGCTGAATGCCATCCTGGCAGCCCATCTCTGAACTCCACCCTGCAAACACCGCTACATGCTTGTGCTCCACACTGTTCACTTCCTTCCACTTGCGTCCCACCCCGACACCACCTGGAGGGACTTACAGTCACCTGTAGAGGGTGAGGAGATGCAGTGAACCAGCCTGTACTCCACCCTAGTCCCACAGCTCACTGGGGCTCTATGCTGGTGGATCCTCCATGGACCTGTGAGCACAAGCATGTAGCACAGTTCAAGGACTTTCCCAACACTTGCTCATTGTGAAGCAACAGGGAGACCCAGGTGCATATCTGTGTAGAGTGCTCTAGGTTGCAGTGCCTTTTCCCACTCCTCCAGAACCTCCTGCTGAGTTTCTGCTGCACTTTTCCCCACACCTGCTTGTATTTGCACACTCCATCCATGGCCTCACAAAGTGTCAAGACCTTCTCATCAAACTCTTCCTGAGGCTGGACAAGACGGCCAACCACCAGACCAGGAGGATGACACTTGACCAGGAGGTGTGCTGTGACCGTGGGGCCTCTTTCTTTTCCCTCATGTCTCTGAACAGAGTTTCTCTGGGTGGTGTGCACTGGCTCCTTGGACTCCTTTGAAGAGCAGTGGGCGCTGTCCAGGGTTCTCTGCCCAGTCTCCCCTTCTGGATCCCTTGTTTTGACTCTGAGGACTCACTCCTGTCCCTGTTTTTTTTTCATTCTTTGAGCTCCTGGAATCATTGTTTCTCTGTGGTTCCTCACCCTCAGAGTAGGCCATCATCTTATCCCAGGAACTGCAATAGGTACAGGAGTTTGAGGGGGGCAGCTGTGAAGTTCTGAAGAAGATCCAAACTCCCCCAATACTTGGCAATGTCCCAGATCACTGGTTTGGCTTGGCCTCATCACTGATCACTAAAAACATTAATTCATCAACTGGACACTAGTGGCCATGGGAGCTGCTGCCGACTGTGACATTACAATCTGCCCTGAGTAAGAGGTGGCACAGAGCTGTATGGCTTCAGGAGCTTCACGGAGCATGCTCACCCCACACCACAATGTGGCTAGCCCCGCTCAGGCCCCTTTACTCCCCCGAAACAGGGTCATAAGGGAAAGCCACACAACCTTGCTCGCAGTGACTGAAATCGGCCAGGGGTCTGTGGAGGCAGGACGGAGATTTTGGGAGGCCACAAAGAAGGAAAATAGGAAAAGCTAGACTGAGAAGAGCAGCCAGTGGGGAAGGGGTGGGGGGCAAATCCACCCCTCTGCAAAGGATTAGCAGAGCAGGAGGAATGTGAATAGAAACCTTCTCCCCGGATAGCTAAGGAATTTGAATAGCAGCTTCTCCAGAGAATGAGGGCTCCAAACTGGGACCGAGAAAAACATCTGATCTGAGTCAGCTGCCCCAGGAAAGTGCTGCGCAGGCCCTTTCCCAGTTAGAACAGACCCATTCTGACAGGAAACAGGCCAGATAGGTGCTGCCAAGGCAGCGGAAGCTGTGTCCAGAGAGTCGGAGCCTCAGCAGGTGTGCATCGGTGTACGGAGCTATGCCAACTTACGCCAGGTCAGATCCCTGCTAAGGGAAAGTCTAATGCACACCCATCAACCTCACCGGGAACCTGTCACTTCTGTGTGGCTACACCGGAATCTGACTCCGGTGAGAGGCACAGAGATGTGTGAAACATCATCTCCAAAGCAGAAAAAAATCTCCATTGCCACAAAGGGGTTAAGAGACAAAGGGTTAGGCCAAGACATATGCATTGTAGAAGTGCAAGTGTTCACCCAGAGCCAAAACATTTCTACACCCATCAATGAATCCTCACAGCCCTGATGTGCAGAAGCTTTTCACAGGAAGTCGGTGGCAGAGACAAGAACAAGGTTCAGGAGTCCAAAATCCTAGTGCTAGTCCCTGGCTTTCTAACCACAGGACCGTGCTGTGTAATACCCTCAGCAAGGTCTGCATTTTATGGCTGATGTCTACATCTGCAATAGACCCACTGAACCCCCTAATCCAAACAGCCCCCAACTTCGGGGGATTTAAATGCTGCCATCCATCATGCTGCCTGTAGGGCTGGGACAGCAAGGTTTACATTGCTCCTTGTGGAGATTTTGGGTCACAGCCCCGCTTAGCCATTAACCTCAGCCCCACTGATGGAATCAAAGTCCTGGAAATTCTCATTAGGTTTTTCATTCACCATGAAAAAGGGGAAGATTTAGATCTACAGAGCCCATTGAATTCCCTGTGTAATAACTTTTTGTAATGCTAATTTTAGTTCCTCTATGCTCAGGATCTTCCTGCCTTGTAATTCTCTCTGGATTGCCACCAACATGGGATGTTCATTTGGGCAACTCTGCTGATCTACTGAGATGGCAATTAAGGCACATTCAGAGCATTGCTGAAAGAACCAGACTGGCCAATGGCCCAGCCAACCATGTAGCACATTAGTAAGCCCCTTCGTTTTCAGTTTAAAACTATTTTTACCAAAAAATTCCCAGGTTTACAAAAAATATTATTCTTTTTTTTCCATCAATTTTCACCCTTCTTTTGTAACCTTCAAATATATAAAAAAATAACTTTTTAAATTAGGAAAATAGAATATATTGCATGAGATATATGTATTACGATAATATATTAGTCTGTGTGAACATACAAAGCTGCCTGTTGAAGTGAGGTTCTGTATTAGTCTAGATACACCCAATAAAGAAACAGGCACGCTCGCAAGCTCTGAAGGGTGTGTGCATCTGAACGTACTGATGAATCTCACGCCCACCATGTCCACATTCCAAGCAGATAACAATTTAAAGATGTGACACATTAAAATGGGAAGAAAACAAAAATCTGTATCAGAATATGTTTCAGAACACAAGGAAGTATTTGAAAATTTTAAAAAAACAAAAAGAGAAAAAGATGAAGTTGAGCGTACGTGCTGCACATGGTGTGGCCTGATTATTAAATGTAAATATTTATAGGCTAATAGTTCTAAGTCTACAACAGCAAACTGTTTATTCAAATGAAAAGCTTTAATTGGGGATTGGGATATATTGTTTTCTTAAATTCACAGATGGCATTCTGTTCTGGTTTAGTCCTGCAGCAAACCACACTGATGAATGGAATTCAAAGCATTAATCTACTGAATACTTTCCCCCCTGTCTTTCTGTTAATAGTTTTTTTCACTGATTTTCACCTGTTTTTGTTGTGGTAATAAACACTGAAAAATTTGCAGGAAAAAATAAATAAAATACAAACTGAGAACAAAGGGTCCTACACACCAGGGACACAGGCCTAGCACCTCAAAGCTATTCAGTTCAATGGGAGACAGGCACCTCAATGCCTTTGAGGATTTAAGTCCAGCAGTGGCCCTCACTTTCCGGCAGCCTTGATGGAAGCTAAGGCCACTCGGCAATTGCTTAGCACATCTCAGGGTCAGTCCCTCGAGGTGCCCAATTTTCATAAAACAGACACATATTGCCTTGACTAGAAGAGTTTTGGCTCAGGCATGGAGCAGCTAAATCAGTACTAATTACACTAAGTAGGGAAGCGGGGATTCCAAGGGGCTTGTATCATGCAAGCGTCACACAGGTTTAACACTAACGTTTGATGCAATCCTGCACAACTGTCAATAAAAGGATTAACTGACACTCCATCCTTAGAGGTTTTTAAGGCCTGGCTTGAAAAAGCCCTGACTGGGATGATTTCATAGAATCATAGAAGATTAAGGTTGGAAGAGACCTCAGGAGGTCATCTAGTCCAATCCTGTGCTCAAAGCAGGACCAACACCAACTAAACCATCCCAGCCAGGGCTTTGTCAAGCCAGGCCTTAAAAACCTCTAAGGATGGAGATTCCACCACCTCCCTAGGTAACCCATTCCAGTGCTTCACCACCCTCCTAGTGAAATAGTGTTTCCTAATATCCAGCCTAGACCTCCCCCACTGCAACTTGAGACCATTTGCTTCTTGTTCTGTCATCAGCCACCACTGAGAATAGCCTAGCTCCATCCTCTTTGGAACTCCCCTTCAGGTAGTTGAAGGCGGCTATCAAATCCCCCCTCACTCTTCTCTTCTGCAGACTAAATAACCCCAGTTCCCTCTCCTCGTAAGTCATGTGCCACAGCCCCCTAATCATTTTTGTTGCCCTCCGCTGGACTCTCTCCAATTTGTCCACATCTCTTCTGTAGTGTGGGGACCAAAACTGGACGCAGTACTCCAGGCATGGCCTCACCAATGCCGAATAGAGGGGAATAATCACTTCCCTCAATCTGCTGGCAATGCTCCTACTAATACAGCCCAATATGTGTTGGCCTTCTTGGCAACAAGAGTACACTGCTGACTCATATCCAACGTCTCATCCACTGTAATCCCCAGGTCCTTTTCTGCAGAACTGCTGCTTAGCCAGTCGGTCCCCAGCCAGTAGCAGTGCATAAGATTCTTCCATCCTAAGTGCAGGACTCTGCACTTGTCCTTGTAGAACCTCATCAGATTTCTTTTGGCCCAATCCTCCAATTTGTTTAAGTCTTTCTGGACCTGATCCCTACCCTCCAGCGTATCTACCTTTCCCCCCAGCTTAGTGTCATCTGCGAACTTGCTGATTTAGTTGGTGTTGGTCCTACTTTGAGCAGGGGATTGGACTAGATGACCTCCTGAGGTCTCTTCCAACCCTAATCTTCTATGATTCTATGACTGTCTCTGCCCCCTGCCATGAGACTGTTTGCTCCAACACTCCCCTCCTAACTAACCCCCCAACCCAAAACATGGTGCTAACACACCGCTTACTGCTGTCACACTGCTCACTCTGCTGGTGTGTGAGACCCCTCTCCCTGCACTGCAGCTGCTGTCTATTTAGACTGTAAGCAATTCAGGGCAGGGATTGTCTGCTACTCTGCACAGCACCTAGCACAGTAGGGCCCTTAGGCACTACCAAACTAAACATGATTAATAATTGCTAAAGGATGTGGCCCAAAGAGCTTTAGAATGTGTGGCTAAAAATCACTTCACTTTGCAGACTACTCAGCCATGATATCTGCGCCCCCTCACCCCAGCCCCCTCTCTTCCACTGAAGTCAGTAGGAGTCGAGGGTGCTCAGCATCCAGCAGGATTGGGTCCTTAGGGTGGAATCTGGTGATTTTTTTCCCCATTGAGCCAGCTGGAGCTGCTCCTCTCTGGTTGGCACCAACTTCCCTCCATCCCCAAAAACACCTTCAGAAAAAGATTCCGGCCCTCTTTACTCATAACTAAGCAGCAAAAAAGGGGGGCAAATCACCAGGGCTTGCCTCCCAATGAGTCACAAACTCTGCTGAGATTCTTTGTACCTAGGGATGCCAACTTTCTAATTGCACAAAACCGAACACCCTTGCCCTATCCCCTTCCCCTCTGCCCCTTCCTCTGCCTCACCCCTTCTCCAAGGCTCACTCCATCCCCCCTCCCTCTGTTGCTCACTCTCCCCCACCCTCACTTGCTCATTTTCACCAGGCTGGGGCAAGGGGTTGGGGTGCCGGAGGTGGTGAGGGCATCAGTGTGGGTGTGGGCTCTGGGGTGGGACTGGGAATGTGGGGTTTGGGGTGCAGGAGAGGGCTCTGGACTGGGGGATGGGGCCAGGGGATACAGCTTGTGGGAGGGGTCTCTGGGCTGATGTAGGTGTGATGGGGGGGTGTGAGCTCTGGGCTGGGAGGGTAAAGGCTCTGGGGTGGGGCCAGAAATTAGGGGTTCAGGGTGTGGGAGGGGGATCTGGACTGGAGCAGGGGGTTGGGAGGGAGGGCTCTGGCTGGCAGTGTGGGCTCTGGGATAGGGCTGGGGATGACGGGTTTGGGATTCAGAAGGGGGTTCTGAGCTAGGGCATGAGGTTGGGGCATGGGAGGGGTTTTGGGCTCCGGGCTCCAGGCAGTGCTCATCTTGGGCGGCTCCATGCAGGTGGTGATGTGTCCCTCGGCTCCTAGGCAGAGATGCAGCCAGGCAGTTCTGCACGCTGCCTCTGCCCACAGCCTTTGCCCCTGAAGCTTCCATTGGCCTCAGTTCATGGCCAGTTGGGAGCTGCAGAGCCAGCGCTCAGAGTAGGGTGGGGGCAGTGCACAGAGCCCCCATGGCCGTTCCTCCACCTAGGAGCTGAGGGACATGTCACCACTTCCAGGGAGCTTCATGGAGCCAGGTAGGGAGCCTGCCAGCCCCATGCCAATTGGACTTTTAATAGCCTGGTCAGAGGTGCTGACCAGAGCCACCAGGATCCTTTTTCGACTGGGTGTTCTGGTCAAAAACCAGACACCTGGCAACTCTATGGTTGTACCACAGGAGTTCAAACCTCTTCATCACCTGGAACACCGCTAGATGCACAGATGGACACTGTCCCTCCCCCCTCAACACAGCATGCAAAGCTACATTGTCAGTTGCCACTCTAAATCAGTTAAAGAATGTCCAGACAAAAGGATTGCACCCCAGGGGTTGTCCATGATATGCAGGAGGTCAGACTAACTGGTACCTTCTGGCCATAAGCTCTATGAATGTATCTACACCAGTGCAATATCTATGTGGTGAGAAACCCTAAGAGCATCCTGCTATACTTGACAACTTTTAGAGATCATCCTTGAACTGAGGGCTCACCGATGATGATACCAGACAACTGATGAGTTTGATCATTTTTTTTAGACATTTAGGCCCCATCCTCAAAGGTGTTTAGGAACCTAACTGCTATTGATTTCAAACCAAAATACCTTTGAAGGTCCATCTGGCAGCAGGGCTGGGAAAGATTTCAAACCCTTCTAACAATTGGGGGGAGGGCTGGAGGCAAAAAAATGCCTCCTCCCCTGCTTCCAAACACCAGGGGTGCCAGCAGGGAGCCTCAGCTGTGAGGGAGCTCTCCCCTAGGGTTATCAGATGTCCTGTTTTTATAGGGATGGTCCTGCTTGGGGGGATTTTTTCTTATTTAGACGCTATTACCCCTACCCATTTTTTCACAGTTGCTATCCGCACCCTACTCTCCCCAAACTCTTTGCATCCTGGGAGAGCAGAGCCCCAGTTACCCTCCGCAGAGATCCGATTCCTCCTGGGATGGTTCTGACAGCCACAGCTGGAGCTCTCCGCTCTCTTCCCCCACCCCACACACAGAGCCGGTCCTGGGGGAGGGATCCCAGGGAATTCCCCAAGGGACTGACTGGAGAAACCCCAGTGCTCGCCCAGGCTAGCGGGAGTCGCTGGGAGGGGTAAGGCGAGGAGAGCAAGAGGAAAGAGGCTGGGATCCGGGAGGAGGGGAAGGGGACGTGTCGGGAGGGGGAGGAGAGGAGGAGAGGCGAGATTCAGGCTGGGAGAGAAAACAGAAGGGTCCCTGTGCGCGGTGGGCAATGCGCCTCCTGGCCGTGGCCCTGGCCGCCCTGCTGGCCCAAGCGCCCACCCCAGGTAAGGAGCGGAGCGGAGCGGGGGCGGAATCTCCGCACGGCTGCGGGCTGCCTCCCCCGCTCCCGGCAGCGGAGCCCCGTCCCCCGCGCTGGCTCTGGGGAAATCTGCGTCTCAGGTTAAAGAACTGGGGCTGCGGGTATTCCAGCCCCCGGGTGCTTTGCCCCGAGCCCATCCCGCGCACGGCCCAGGAAAGGGGGCCCCGCCGCCCCGAGACGCGCGGCCCGTTTCTTGGCCAGGTTTTCGTGCGAGCCCCCAAGCCCGGCCCGCTGATCCGACTCCTGCCCCGGGACCCGCTTGTAACCCGAGCTGGGTCCCTGCGCTTTCGCAATCAAGTCTTCTACGCTCTGTCTCGGGTCGGGGCGGCTTTTGCTCCGGTCATTGCAGACCCTGGCAGCTGCTGCAGATACTCGGCCCTAAACTCCAAACAATGCGTCAACAGCACCAGGAGGGAAAGGAGAAGACACTGAAAGAGTTAAAAACCCAGCCCCCCCCCCCCCCAACCCGACTGTAGAGTTTGTGACAGTTGTCGCTTTCTGTTTAACGGGGCAGGAACAACATACAGCTCCCAGTATTTATTTTTTTTAATTACCCTCTTTACTAACCTTGGACCGTACTAAAGCTGCAGGAATTTTAAAACCTCTAGTTTACTTTGTTTTAGGTTTGCTGCTAACTTTTTGCTTTTCTCTCAGCTTGGGCAATTGAAACGAGACTTGTCATTTTGACTTCTCTGCTCAGTTCCACTATCACAAGCCTTGGTTGCTCCCTGCAGAGGGGGCGGGAGGACTTAATAAAATATCATGTTTCCACTGAATTTAAGAAGAAACCATGAAAACATTTCTTGTGTCACTAGAGGTGAATCTGTAGCAGTGAGCGATTTGGGGGACAATTTTCAAATGCATCTAAGTGATGTAGCAGCCCAAGTCCAATGAGAAAGTCCATAGACTTTCAATGAGACTCAAAGTCCGTTTTGAAAATGGGACTTAGGCACTTTTGTAATTTTTACCCGTGACATCTATGCTTCCCAGACATGGGGTTCACCTGGGCACTGCTGATGAACAAGAATTAATATTCTGATGCTGCACACCACTCCAGACCTGAACTTCAGAGTTTGGGGATATTCCAAGCAGGGATTTTTGTTTGTCTGCCTGAGAGTTCTGGATCCACATCTGCCTATCAAAGTTTTGAAGGCTGAATGGAGGTTCAGGCCAATCTCTGGAACTAGGCTGAGAAGTTTTCTTTGAGAGAGGGGCCTTCTTACCAGTGAAACTTATAAACATCTCAGGCCAACTGAAAACATCTGGTTGCTTGTTGTGATCTTTCTTGCCATATGCTAATTATTTTTATTTTATTATTGTCACTCAGTGGGGTGAAAAAAACACTCCCCTGAGTGACATAAATTTGCCAGCACAAGGCCTCGTGTGCACAGCGTTATGTTGGTGAGAGAGCTCTCTCCTGTCAGCATAACACAGCTACACAAACACTTTTACAGTGGCACAGCTGCATTGGTACATCTGCCCTGCTGTACGCTTGTAAGTGTAGACATGGCCTTAGCAGCAGGGGGAAATCTTTGCAAGGTGTCCCTAGTGTAGACAGGGCCCTGGTCTTGCAACTAATCCACTATCCCAGGCTGCCTCCCAGCGAGCCAGGGAAAAAGGCGTTTGGGATCCAAGGGAGACAAATGAGACTAAAGCATTGACAATTACAGCAGCCAGTTGTAAATAAAGCTAGAGCAGACAAAGACCCTTGACAATTAGGAATGCTGCAATTCAGATAATGCAGACTGGAAATAAGGCGCACATTTTTAACAGTACATGCATGTATTCACCCACGAAAGCTCATGCTCCAATACTTCTGTTAGTCTATAAGGTGCCACAGGACCCTTTACTATTTTTAACAGTGAGTAACTAACCATTGGAACAACTTATCAAGGGTTGTGGTAGATTCCCCATCACTGACATTTATTAAATCAAGATTGGCTGTGTTTCTAAAAGCTCTGCTCTAGGAATTATTGTGGAGCAGTTCTCTGGCCCATATTGTACAGGAGGTCAGACTAGATGATCACAGTGGTCCCTTCTGGCCTTGGAATCTATGAATGTATGACACGAGTCCTGAATATTTGACTCTTTTTTTTACTTCTTCCATGCACTATAAATAGTTCCCTTCTCAGGCAGTGGTAACAGCAAGACTAAACTCTTGTGGTGAGCTCTGTCTGTGCTGCAGCGTCATCCATGCCACATAGTTTTCATTCCCTGCCGTCCCAAATCTCTCCCCATTTGAAGCAGCAACCATGTCAAGTCTGCAAACCCAGCACTGTGTGTGCACGAGGGTCTGCTGTTCTCTAATTGATGAAGCATGCTCCACTATTGGAAAGGAACCTGTTATGGGAGTATCCTTCACTTGGGGGCTGAGCCAAACCCACTTGAAGTCAGTGGGAGGCCTTCCACGATCTTCAGTGGGCTTTGGATCAGAGTTTTCATTACCGTATGTGTCTACAATATCCTCAGTTTCCCCAAATCTCCTACTGTTACAACTACCATTCCGGCTCCACTAGCTCCATCAGTCACTTGTTTGCTTGTTTTAAAAACAGTATTACCTAACTCTGTTCACAGCAGGATTAGATGACATGGTGGTTAAAATGCCAGTGGCTTCAAATGCATAAAGCTCTCTCTATTGCTACTCACCGCCCCAACCCCGCCTCCCAGAGCAGCTCTGGTGATAGCAATAGCAAGAAGTTTTAGTGAACAGTGTCTGCTATTGGGCATTTGGACCAAATCCTACATTCCTTACCCATGCAACTAGTGCTCTCGAGTCTATGGGCTTTCGTGCTTGGGAGAGGTGAGCTGAATGTGATCATTTCTTTGGAACAACCACAAAACCCAACAAAAAGCCAAAAACTTGGACATAAAAAAAAAGAAAGAAAACTTTTATACTGGGGCCAATACTCAGGTAGAAGTGATCAGAAAAATTGAAGAAGTAGTACTAATTGCCTACACTGGTCTCCGCCACAGCAGTATCTGAACTCCTCTTTTACATATTCTGTTGTGTATTTTTTGGCACTGTGTGCTGTCTAGTTTTCAGTTACTCAAACAATGGTCTCTTACTCTGGGATACTAGACCATAATTAGAGCTGGTCAGCATTTTTTGAACAAGAAGTTTACACATCAGAAAAGGACATCATAAAAATGGTTTGTCCTGAAAAATGTCAGGACATTTGAATAATTGCCAATAATGTCTTATAGCGCGTTCAACTGACTAAAAACACATGGGTTTGATCAACCAAAAAAAATCAAACATTATAAATGTTTGATAAATAGGTAATGAAAATGTAGAAAAAACCCTGATATTTTTAATGAAACTTTGAATTTCTAATTTTTTTGATCAGCGTTATCCACAGTCTTAAAGATCTCATTTAGGGTGTGAGACAGCAGGCCTATTTGCATATCTCACTGTAAAGCACCTAGTTAGTTCACTGTTAGTGTTAGAGAAATCAGTAATAAAACCATCGTCACCTCACTGCAGGCAGGTTTTTCCTGCTATTCTGCCTAAATTTCCTTTTCTTTATTGCAAGGTGCTATTTCTACTCAGACCCCAGCAAACTCTGAAATAACATCTCTCCTTGGGATTTACAACTTTCTGTGCTTATGAACAGTTATCATGATCCCTCAGTTAATATCACTGATCCAGACTATGCCTAGCTGGGTCAGACATCTTCTTACAAATCAATTCAAATAAGATCCATTCAGTATTATGGGATAATAAGTATGATATTTTTATTTTCCTCTCATTTTCTTTTTTAAATGGCCCTTATTTTTTAAAACAACCAACCAACCAAATGCAAAAAAGTAGAGTGGTCTATAAAACAGGCCCCAAACAGTACAGGAATCCATAGTTTTACTGTAGTGTTTGGAGCCATTACTGTAATAGTATTACCTAGCTTTTCTCAGCTTTAGATCTCAAAGCACTTTACAAAGGAGATCAGTATCATTACCCCATTTTACATATGGGGAAACTGAGGCAGAAAGGGGACATGCTTTGCCCAAGGTCAGCCAGCAGGCTGAACCACCAATCGAATTCACATCGTCTGAGTCCTAATTCAGTACTTGATTCACTAAGCCACCCTACTTTTTGAATAAAGGGTCTTCTCTTAAATATTTGTGATAAGTAACACTTTATTTGAAGTCATAGCCCACTAAAGTAAAATATATAACCACAGCACAACACTTAGTTTCACAGCTTAGTTGTGCCCAAACAGAACTAGCACCTCTACTTCCAATACTCCTGCAACAGTAAATGGAAATACTTGACTTGCTTATTTTAAAGATAAGTATATGTTTGTGTTTCAGGAGTTGATGTCAGACAAAATCCTCTACCAAATGCTCATCCTCTCTTGGTTAACCTGTTCCTTGCTGATGTGCTGAAAAAGTAACGGGAAAGGAGAGAGCCATTCTCCCTTGGTTGCGTATATGCCATGATTGTTTGTACAAACAAGGCAGAGGCCAGAATAATACTTCACATTTTCAAAGTGCATTTCATCCTGAAGGACCCCAAAGTACTTTGCAGAGGGGACTGCAAGGACCACTTGCCTGCTGCTGAAATACAGCTACGACTAGGGTAGAGGGCAGCACACTATTCGATAACACATTGGAGACAATCTGTGGAACTCATTGCCACAAGACAAGATTGAGGCCAACAGTTTTGTAGACTTCAAAAGTAGATCATAAATAATGAGAACATCTATAGTTACATTAGAAAGGAAGAAATAGGAATATAATCTCTTCTGTTCCAAGGTATAAGTCATGCACTATCTGTCTGACAGGGTCAGGAAGCAATTGCCTGTATGTGTAGATATGCCATAAATGTCTATTACAGGATTTCTTCCATCTATCTCTGATGCAGTTGGTACTGGCCACTGCTGGAGGCAGGACAGCGAATTAGACATAGCACTAGTCTGATACAGTTTGGTAAGTCATACATGGGGAAAGTTTAGGCAAGAACACTAGGGCAAATGTCATAGGCTCTTTAATATACATGGAGAGCACCCAAGATTTCAGGCTTTAAAAGCTCATCAGAAACTCAACTGCACAGACCCCGATTTATCTGCCTCACAGTTAACCTGCCAATCTAGCTGTTTGCTGATTCAGGTGCTTTTGTGCTGCCATGGAAGATTCTCATGATCCATTCTCTGTTTTGCAGATGTTTGCGAGGCTCTGAATGTGACAGTCTCGCCAGGACCAATAGTGCGATACGCTGAGGGAGACAATGCTACCCTTTATTGTCACGTTTCTGAAAAGAGACGGACAGACAACTTACTGGCTGTCCGATGGGTTTTTGCCCTCTCACCCACACAGGAGTATCTGATGATCAAAATGACTAAATTTGGAATTGTCCAGTACTATGGAAATTACACCCACCACTTCCACAAGCAAAGACTTCGCCTTCTCCAAGAGAGACATGGAACAATGTACAAATTCCTAATTCTGAATCTGCGGCCAACGGATCAAGGCCATTATATATGCAAAGTCCAGGAAATTGGCAAGCACAGGAATAAGTGGACTGCATGGTCAAATGGCACAGCAGCTACTGAAGTAAAAGGTGAGGATGCATCTGATGCTACTGAGTCTGATCCCAGCCTTTCTCTTGCTCATTATCGTTTATTGTTGGTTTTCTCCCCATGTCAAATTAATCCAGATGCTGCTTGAATTTAGTTTTTTTCCGCCAAACATCATTTTGAAATATATCATATAATACTTAGCTTCATACATAATAATTATACCTCACAACTGAAAAATTAAAGGCAGCAATTGAACATGTGTAGAAATTCACTGCCATAGATTTCTAGATCATTGCCTTAGCTGTTCAGCCAAAATGATGATAGTTAACAATACTTTGCACTCATTCAAGCATAGGTCTCAGAGAATTTGCAAAAGGGACTAAACAATATTATCCCCATTTTAAACAGGGGGAAACTGAGGCACAGAAAGAGTAAGTGATTTTCTAAAGGTCATACAATGAATCAATGTCTGCGCTGGGAATAGAAACTGGTTTTCCTGTGTCCCAGTTCTCCATTCTGCTTCTAGAAACCTCCAGAGAATAGATCTTCCTCATGAGATTGCTTTAAGTTCTAGTCCCAGCTGGAAGTAGTTCAGGAGCAGTCTCTCTAATGCAGTTTCTGCTCTAGTCTTGGCCTGAAAGTGGAAAAGCACTGATCGGAATGTTCCAGAATTGCATAGAAAGATTGGGTTGAAATCAAGCATAAAAATGACCTGAGGAGGGCCTTCCAAAGCCAGATCCCACGCTTACAGCTGCCCCTTGCCCCTTAATAGTAGGCCATATCAAAGCCCCTGATACAAACAAACCCAGACTTTGAGAAAGGGTTGTGTTCTGGATTTGTATTTCATAGATTGGGCTCATGTCAGAAGGCAGCTGTGCTCAAGATTGCAGTGTCAATGTTGGCTGGGAAACGCTCCTCTGTGTCTGATAGATGGTCTCCTCATAGACATGGGTGTGTGGTAAAAGGAAGTGTTGACTAAGTTCACTGCGGCCTGATCCAAAGACTACTGAAGTCAGTGTGAATCAGGCCCTAAGTTACTGGAACTGAAGGGTGTGAATGCCTGCATGACCTACGGGGGAATCACCAACCCAGCGTAGACAAACCTGTCGGATGAAAACTCTAGGGTTCACCTCATAGAATTTCCGCCAGCCCTGCCGATGCTTGACTTGTTGGGCGGGTGTTTTTAAATTAAGTAGCTGCACTAAATATTGAGGCAAACATATTCCTAATTAACTCATATGTGTTTCTGGGGGGAAAATGAACCTGATTCCCCTCTTACTTATACCAGTTTTAGACTGATGGAGCTCCACTGACTTCAGCAGAGTTCCTCCTGATTTACAACTGCTGTGAGATCAGAATCAGGCCCAAAGGTCTCATTTCGTTAATATCTTGTGCCAGAGAAACCTAAAGCATGTTTCCCGTGGTGCTAGCTTCATAGTTCTAATTAAGCTTCCTATAGCATCTTTGTACTAATACACAGAGGGAGAAAAACAGTGCAACAGACGATCTCTATTGATAGCTCATAGACATGACAAGTTTTTGCTTTGTTATCTCACAGATAAAAGACAGAATATGTAAAATATATGATCAGAAAAATAGCAGCTGCATTTTACCCACTAATGTTTAAACCTGCCTTGATTAAAATCAGAGGATTAAAGTAATGTAATTAGCTGAAGTTATTAGTAGCTGTGGAAGCTCTTCCAAAGATCTAGAGTTGAAGTTCAGTTTGGCTCAGTACCAAATTTTATGAATGTGAATTTTTTCAAAAGTCATAATCTAAACCATCTGATCCTCTTGGGCCTGCAAAATTTGGCAAGATTTCCGCAAGATTTTGAATGAGATTTTCCATGCTTCCTGTATGCAGCCAGACAGACATAATGTGAGAAGAGCAACCTGATCTGAAATCTCAGACCCAAGCAACCCTCACTTATTTTGGGGAATGTACAGATCCAAATCTAGATCTGTTCTTTTCCTCTGGCCCCTAGCTAACTACCCCAGATCTTAATTCCCCCAGTTTTTGGAGCGGTTAAATGCTAGATTTGCATTTCCTCTCTTTGTGGTGTCCAAATATCTCTATTATTTTGGCATTTCTGCTTCAGATCCTGGTCAAAATGTGAAAAGAAGCACAGAGAATTCAGATAGGAAAAGTACCAGGGGGCCGGGAGGAGGAGGGAAGAGAAGATTCTCACACTTCCCCAGACCACAGAGAAAGCTCATGTTTAGTTTGAGTTTTGGCCAAGGATGTTTGTCTTAGTTTATCCAAGTGGTGTGTTTCCTCAAAGCAGGGCTCCACACCTCAGCATATCAACAGTGGAGTTCTGACCTTCCAGCCACAACTGGATTTCCTGTAGAATCTGACATGGGCCTGCTCCAGCACCCTGTGAAGTCCATGGATGGACTGCCACTGACATCAGTGAGCCGACCCTTGGATTAAAATAAAAAGCTTGTAGTGAATGGATGAGAAGTCAAAGGAGGGCAGCAAAGGTGTTAAATGGTGACTTGAGAAAAGAACTGAGTTTTCACAGCCAGGGAAACAGATTGTAATCCACTGTTTAGGATACGCTACACAGCCCCCTCTCGTGACTGGGGCAGAGGACAGAAGTCATACAACAGCTACTGACTGGAATCAGTCCTTTAGTTAAGTGAGTGAGGATCTTGATTTTAGGGTCCTTGTGACAACCCCTGATGGTCACCATTACAAAATAATTGGTAAGCATGGCCCTAAAAATCCACCTGTCCTGAAGGGAGAATTTTATTGGGAAACATGAAGTTCATGCATAAAAAAAGGACACTTACCCGCTGCAGAGCAGGTGGAATCTTAAGAGTCAAAATCTGTAAGAGGAGTTCAGCATAAATCATGAGTCCGGCCCCAGAAATCATGAGATTTTAAAACAATCACAATTAAAAAAAATACATTTCAGGTTCTTTATGTGCCTCCTGGTTTTTGAGTCACATGTTCCAGCTTTTCTCTGTAAGGCTAGAAATTCTCACAGCAAGAAAGAAAGCTGAGATTATCCTACAATCACAAGCCCCAGGGAGCTTGAGCTTTAGGGGGAAAAAACACCAAATATTGCGAGCATTGCAATAAAAGTCACAAGAATTAACAACCACAGATGTTCCAAAACTAATCCTGGGGCCAAGTCTCAAAAGAGACCCCCTCTTTTTTTTTTTTTTTTTTTTTTTTTGCACTGGGCTGAAGCAAATTGCTAGATCCAAGCATCTGCAGAACATGGTGATCTCCCAACTCTGGGTATTAGCCTTTGTAGCTCTGACTGTATGTCAGGTGACTGGGGCCAGTCACAGTCTCTTTAATGACTCAGTTGTGTGCAATGCAACTTGACTGCATGTGTCATAACCTCATAGCCCTGCTGAGCTGTCAGGCATCCAGCCCAGCACCAGTTAGTGTTCCTACGGAGGCTTTTGGCCAGCCACGGTGGTGCCATGCCGACTCTCCTCCTCCCTTCCCACTGCTCCTCCCAGCCCACAGGAAAGAGCCAGCCATTGCTGAAAGAAAGTGAGGAGGAGAGGTGGGCAGTTGCCTCAGCCTCCCACCAGTGGGCAACTGGGAAGCAGGCTCTGGGCAGTGGGTGTGAAGAACTGGTGGCTCCAGGGCTGTGCTGGGGCCTGGGCACTAGGGCTGTGTCTATTGAGGCTATAGGAATGTGTAAGCAGGGTGTGTGGGGCACTGGAGCTGTGCAGGGCATCAAGGCTTTGGGCATGATTTAGGTGGGCTCCTGGGCTGCACACATCCAGTAGGAATGCTGGGTGAAGACTGGCACTAGCCCTGGCTTCCCCTTGGTTCTGGCATCAACTGCCCCAACATCTCCTATCCCCAAGCACTGAAATCCTTAAGGACGATTCCCAACCTCTCGTTCCCCTTGCTCCTTTCTGCATGAGGGCCCATTCCCCACATCCTGCTGCCCCCACCCCTTGATTCACACAGTTCCCATTGGCCCTCCCATGCCACTCCCTGAACTGAGCCACCCTGCTCTGCTAACTGTCCCCAAACCATCAGCTCTGGCTACCCCCAGACCCCACACAACCCTGTGCTTCCTCCAGCTCCCAGGCTCTGCCTCTTCCTCTCCAATCTAGCCACAGCGTGATGTCACCCAGAGAGCTGCCCCAAAAGCCCTGCCCATTTCCTTCTCTGCTTCTCATGCACCAGCCTGAGGTTTCCAGCAGAGCTGGAGAATGTGGGTATTAAACAGACTGAGGGGCCTCGGCTACCGGCACTTGACAGTCCCTTTAATCAGTTAGCGTGGGCACAGGCTCAATGAGAGTCTCTGTCCATACGTGGGAAGCGGGAGAGCCGGGGCTCACTGCTGTGTCGGGGTCTGGGAAAGGAAGGGGAGCCTTGGGAAAAACCTTGCTCTGAATTCCGTGCCATGAGGGGTGCATTGCCAAGCAACCAGCACTCAGCAGCAAGCCAGAGAGAGGCCTCCGTGCCTGCTTGGCCAAACTGCATCCACTGGTTTTTTTTTTTTAAAACTGAACAAAGAGTTTTGCTCCTTGTGTGTGTTTTAATTAAACTCCAGGCTGGTGAAAGGGGCCATCCTTGGAGGCTAGAGACTTCTGTAGATCCTGTGCAGAAAGCTCCATTACTGATGTCCTGCTCTCTCAGCAGACTACTTAGACCAGCAAAGCCCATGGCCAACTCCCCCACACTGCAAGGTGCCACCTGTCCGGGTTTTACCTAGACAGGCCGGTTTTTGACTTCTGTGTCTGGGGACCATTTCACGTTGTCAGGTGTCCGGTTTTCACACCAACCCCTGCTCAACTGGGGCTGCTTCCTACCTGCTGGCAGGCTCCTTGTCAGGCCACAGCAGCTCCTGTCCCAGCCCAGGAGCAGAGGGAGCTCAGCTAGGGGAGGAGGAAGGAGGTGGAGGTGAGCTCTGGGGTCAGAGAGAGGAACGAGTGATGGGGCGGGGCCTTGGGGGAAGAGGCGGAGCAGGGGGCGAAGCCTGGGAGTCCGGTTGCTAGCAATTAAAAAGGTGGCAACTCTTCTGGACACTTGGGGGATCAGGGATGTAAAGAAGAATCTCAGCTTCCATTTAATAAATTGCAAGGCCAGAAAAGACTTATGAACATCTAGTGTGACCTCCTGTATAGCACAGGCCAGAGAGCGTCTCCCAAAAAGGCTTACAGCAGATCTTTTAGAAAAACATCCAGTCTTGATTTAAAAATGGTCAGTGATGGAGAATCCATCACAACCCATGGTAAGTTGTGCCCATGCTGAATTATCCGCACTGTCAAAAATTCACACCTTATTTTCAGTCTGAATTTGTCTAGCTTCAACTTCCAGCCATTGGACTGTGTCATACCTTTCACTGCTGGATAGAAGAGCCTATTATCAAATATTTGTTCCCTGTGCACGTACTTCTAGCCTATAATCAAATCACCCCTTAATCTTTTCTTGGTTAAAATAAATAGATTGAGCTTCCTGAGTCTATCACAAATAGGCAGGTTTTCTAAGCCTTTAATCTTTCTCATGGCTCTTCTCTGAACCCTCTCCAAGTTATCAACATCCTTCCTGAATTGTGGGCACCAGTATCCCAGCAGCAGTCACACCAGTGCCAAATACAGCGGTAAAATAGCCTTTCTGCTTCTACTCAAGCTTCCCTTGTTTATGGATCCCAGGATCACATTAGCCTTTTTGGCCCCAGCATGGCACTGGGAGCTCATGTTCAGCAGAATCACTTTCTAGCCCATTCTCTTGCAAAGAGCCTGCACAATGTATCCAATGTTGCAAGCTTGCTGCCCATCCCTGGTTCTTCCCAATGATGCCAGGTTAGTCACAACTCCTCACAGCCTCCCTTGATTGGGATATGGGGCCAGTAAAACCGTGGCCAATGTTCTGGGGGCTGTTGGGAAGATGCTGCCTCAGTTGTCAGCTGTAGTGAGCAGCCCACACCAGGCTATCACTTAGGGCACTGGGCTACTGGAAACTCCCTAGCAGCTGCGGCCTAAGGCTTAGCCCACTCCTCTGCCAATGCAGCCCCTGCCCAGAGGGCAGCTGGAGAGCAGGTGCAGCATCAGTGGCTCACCAAGGGCAGGGCTGATCCCAGCCCATAATCAATATTTTCTGTTGCTTGCTTCTTCCTGTCCATTTCAGCTAGCCCAGCTCAGGTAATGCGTTGTGGGCATCTCTGCTGGTGAGTCGTGAGGCCAGAGGGAAGGAGAGATAATTGCTTTAGCAGATTAGTTCAGGGATGTATGTGCTATCACAGTGCAGGGCAACTGCGCCTGTATTCTCCTTTTATGATCCAGCAAGGCCACAATAGGCTCCCTGCCCCTCATCATCACCTATCTTAGTCAGAGACCTATGTCTCTCTCTCCCTTCTGACCATGGTTTTTCCAGACTGCACAGCTCCCTTTCATATACAATGATATTCCTAGCAATCCAGACTGCTTAAGTAAGCCTGCTTGGCTTCTCTCCTCAGACGGTTAACTATGTAAGTGTCCACAGTTATAACTGTTACCACACAGTTCTTTCTAAGCAAGCACATTTATTCTTAAGGTGAAAGCATGACAGAGAAAACAATACAGAACTTATATCCATCACCCCAACTCCAGCCTCAGGCGCTGGCAGGCGTCAGTCCTTCCAGCCCTTCCTGAGGATTGGGGCCCCCCCCTTGGATAGATGGGCCTCTCTGCTTGCTGAATCAGACAGAAGATTCTGAGTCAGTTTAAACTCAGGCGATTTAACCAAAAGACCTTTCTTTATCTACTGGTCTCTAATGAATCTAATTTGAATTGGTGTATGCGAGCCTCTCCAGGAGGTGGTACCTCAAGGTGCTACAACCTGAGATAATTTGTCTTTGTTCTTAGTTCCTGGAGGGCTGAGGTCACCTTCCGCCTGGAATTATAGACAGTCTCTGGCACACAATGATACCTAAACACAATACAGTAAAAGCTCCTAAAGACAAGGCAGGAAATTGTCATATGTCACATCCCTGTTCCCTGAGTATGGGGCTTTGTGGAAGTGGGGATGAGCATGGCTGTAGGAGAAGAGGACAAATGGGTAGCATAGGCGGGGTGGAAGGAATGGGCGTGAGGATGCAAAAAAGGCAAATAAATAGAATTATGAAGGACCAGTTACATTTGAGGTGCAGGCTAAATGATCTCCTCCCACAAACCTTCCAACCCTGTTCAGAGCAGTGTGATCATACAAGTGAAGGACGGCTTAAAATTGGCCATAGCATTTCTAGCATGAATTTGGAAAACTCCAGGGAGTTGCAAAGTATTATGAGGAATGCATCCAAATAATGAAGAACAAGATCAGCAGGATTTTAGGGCTACTGGCATGTCAAATACACCGTCATTTTTGTTCCTTATTCGATCAGGTCAGATTGTCAGGCCCTTTCTGCTTATGCAATGTTTCTCCGCACAGTTCACATAATCCACTTAAATATAGCCAGGCCATTAAAGAGGTGGTCATGTGTGTGTTTCACACATTGAACAATGTAATTTCCTGAATGTCTGCAAAACAGGGCACACATGGATTCATGTGGAATACATGGACAGGGAATGAGGACATGTTCCAGGTAATTGGCAGCAGAACAAAGGCCACTATAAAATATGGGCAGGCATCCTTACAGACTGCTGCTCTGTATCTCTAATAGCCTCACACACTCATGATACCTGCAATATACAAATCTCTGAAAAGTCCTAAGTGACAGCTGTCAAATTGCTATTAACAGCTGAAGTCTGAGGTTCAGATAAGTTTCAGTCTTCCAGGGAAGAAGAAGGGCAAATTTTGAAGTCTAGTCAGAAGGTCAATCCTGCTCCCCATATTTACAAGTACCGTTAAAAGCAATGACAGGGAATCAAAGTATTGGTGGTTCTCTGCCCATGTCACCCATACCCCTAGCTCTGACCATATGCAAGATGCCACTGTTCTCTCCTTTTCAGCCTCTCCTCAAGATACAGGTTTGTGATGCATACAAGAAGCCATCCTACTAAGAATTGATTAGGCTAAGGAACAGTTAAGGATAGTTGATATTTATTTCATTTTAAAATAGATGTAATGTTTAGATGTCAGATGCTATTTATCCTTTTTTGGGGTGAGGGGGATTTTTAAGTAAGCCCAAATCCCAAGTGATTTAGGTACTTTTGACTATTCCACCCCTGGCTTGTGAACTTGTTGGGGGCAGGGACTGTATCTTTATGTGTCGACAGCATATGGCCGCTAACAGATTGCAAATAATAGTAGTAACGCCATATTTCAGGGTCGGTTGTGCTGCACTTCAGCATATGACCCATTCTCTCCTTCCAATTCCACTTACTGTTACCCTGATTTGGAAAATAGTGTGCACACCATCGATTTAGATAGTGATATTAAAATAATCTCCAGTTCATTCCTTATACATCATAATATCCACATCAAGATACTACACACACACTAGCAGAGGGGTAGACTGGGCCTGAGTCATTCCTTGAAAGTGCCATAGTTAAGAAATAATTTCCTCACAAGAAAGCCAGGCTGTGAGTCTTCCTATGACCTTGTCTTCTTGGAGATAATCTCCACCTCCCGCGGTTTTATCGAAGTATTGTTTAATCTTAACACTAGGAACAAAGCAGAACCCAAGAGAAGAGGTTATGAAAACAATACAAGGTCCACACATGACTCACACACAGAGTCTTAGGTGAGCCTACCTTACCCCAGACACCCCACTCTCTGGGGTCTAGGTTCACCTTAGCTCAGCCTTGAAGGATTTTTTTCTAGAAAGAATCTTTGAGCTTTTTTCCTGGGCTTTCTCTCTCCCTTGCTAATACAAAACTAGTTTGGTGAGCTCTGCAGAGGGTTGGAACCAGAGCATCAAAGTGAATGGCTTCTGCCTGGTCCCTGGTCAGGATACACACAGGCTCACCTCCTTCTAGCATAGGTGCTGCGGGTGCTGCCGCACCCTGGCTTGAAGTGGTTTCCATCATATACAGGGTTGATAGTTTGTTTCAATGGCTCTCAGCAACCCCCACCCCATAAAAATTGTTTCAGCATCAATGCGCTTCAGGGTGCATTTTCTGCCAAACCAGCTTGTGAATTAACTCAGTATATGCATGCAATAAACACAATTACCTGGTCAAGATACAATATTCATAAATTATTACAGGTCGCTCCAAATCTGCCACAATGATAGTTGCTATGGTAGCACTGAGAGACCTGAGCTGAGATCAGGGCCCATTGGGCAAGGCATGGACATAGTACACAGTCCTTGCTCCAAAGAGGCTACAATCTAAACAGGAATAATAACACATGGAAGAAGAAACAGGCATAGAGAGGTGACATAACTTGGCCAAGGTCACATTGAAGAGCCAGCCCGAGAACCATGGTTTCCTGACCCTCAGGCCAGTTCCCTGCCCACTGGGCCGTGCTGACATGCTCCCAAAGTACGCTTTCAAGTATAGTCTTTCTTCAGGCAGTTTGGCTGTTGGCCGATGAACAGAGCATTAAGTGACAAGCCATTAAAAAGCCATTCTCTGGAGAGCTAGGGCTGCGAGCCTCCTAGCTGGAAAATGATATTCTATCACCAGATTGAAGTTTTGTTGGATTTTGTTTGCTGGCAATCAGCGAGTAGGCTCAGCTGGGAGAATCTTTCACATGAGGTTAGCCAGAGTTGTGGCATGACTGCACATCTGTTTGGGGAGCATGGTGAGGTGCTGCCAGTCACAGCCTGGGGGTTCTAATCCCGGCTGTGCAGCAGATGGATTCTGTGCCTTTGAACATGTCGCTTAGCCCCTCATGGCTGCAGTTTACTTCTCTGCACAATGAAGAATGCAGTTCTGTGCAAAGAGCTGTAGGTGTCAAGTCTCAGGCAAGTCTGAAGTTCTTCAGCCATCCTATGCCACAGTTCTTCCATTTGTAAAACTGACCTAGTAGTAGCATTCACTTGTGTGAGTGTGAGCAGTACTGTTGTACAGATGGGAAGGCTAGCCCCTCAGCTGGAGTAGCTCCACTGAACTCATTGATGCTCTGGCAGTTTACACCAGCTGAGGAGCTAGAGTAGTGTAACTAAGTACACAGATCTGAACCAGTATTTCAGAGCCACTGAGATCTGGTCGATAATGACCTCTCCCCAGCTCTGCTACATGCTTCCTGGGTGAGCTGTGGCAAGTCACGATGTTTCGCTGTGCTTCAGTTACCGTTTCCGCAGAGCAGGGGTGAAGTTGGCCTGGCTCCGTCAGAAGTGATATGGAAAGGTTTGCACATGCAGAAAAGGGAAACCTGTAATTGAAATAAACCATAGGGGGCTTCTAACACCCAGTCCAGAGCTCATTGTGATGGACTGAATGGGTGCTTGTCATAGGGTGGCTGGCTCATTAAGGGAGATGGGCCTCAGTCCACCTGTGACAGGCTTAACTCACCTTCCCAGGTGGAAGGAATGAAGGTCATGTAACCAGTGGGTCAGGTGACCAAATCAGGTTTCTTATAAAGGAGAGCCCTGAGGCGCTGCTAATACTCAGCATGTGCCAGCTGTGACAGACTGCTGGAAGGCTGTAGCTGGCTGAGAAAGCAGCTGCAGGCAGTAAAGGGACAGTGTGAATGATAACCCAACACTGGGAAGGTGGGCTGGGGACTTCTGACTCAAGATCAGGGAACCGCGGAACCAACGGCCAGCTGGGAGTGTGAGGTACTGTGTGTATAGACTGAATAGGATGGATACCCTCCAGAAGAGTTATATTTTAAAAGGATATGGACTGGTTGGGTTAGTGAGGATGCTTGTAAGAGAGGGAGACTGAGGCAGAGTGCTACAAAGCCACCCCAGGCCATGTGTGTGTGTGTGTGTGCTGAGGTGGCAGCTACCCTGGTACAATGCTTTTGTAGGACCTACAGGAGTGTCCCATTCACCAGGACTGGCATGTCCCAAAAATATTTGGTAGAATCCTGGCTGTTCAGGGGACTATGGAGTCAGCTGTGGAGCGCAGCTAACCCTGCAGTGACTCCTTTAGCTTTGAATTTAGCTAGAACAATTGTCACATTTATTGTACACTGTCATGTTGAAAAAGCTTCTAACTTGGTCAAATCCAAGTCAGTTTTCTCAGGAACTCTTCAAAGCACATCTCCTCTGGGAGGTTACTTTACCCCCAGTGTTTTAGCACAAGACCTCTTTTTTTTTTAAAGAGATCTTTGTTAATATGGATGTAACTGGAAAATTAATAAGGTTTTTTCCTTCTCCTTGTTGGCCTACAAACTTTCAGAATCGTTCACTTTGGGACAGAGACAAGGTTTGGGAAAATACAGTCCCCAAGACAGAACTTTTGGAGAGTTCTGACCAAAGCAAGGCATCAGAATGGAAACATTTATATACAGCCTCAGCAACAGGGTTTGCTGCCATACTCGGCCTACCCCACAAAGCTGTTGCACAGCTTGATCAAGTAGTATTTGTCATGCACTCTGCGATCAATACTTGAAAGTCACCTGTCACCATGCAATATGGTGACTAGATGTCCCGATTTTATAGGGATATCACTGCTATTCGTGGTTTTGTCTTAGATAGGCACCTATTAACCTCCACCCTCATCCTGATTTTTCACAATTGCTATCTGGTAACCCTACCACACAATTGTCTGGTGGGCCAGCATGATCTGACCCCCACAGAAAAAAGGGGGATGAAGGAGGAAGAAAAAGGGAAGCAGGAGGAAAGTAGTAGTTATAAAAGGGGCATATCAGTATTTAATTTATCATCTACACCCAAATTGTTAGTCCCATTTCCCTATAAATTCTCTTACCTCTCAGGCAAGCCCTCAATTTCCTAGGGAAGCAGGCCCCAGCCTGTGCCCACACTCACAAGGTAATTGCCTCTCCTTCTTTCCATTTCTGGTGCTGCTTGCCCCTTGGCTTTTCTCCAGCATCCCAGTGTTACCTCTTCTCCCCTCTGGAATGAGCTGGGTGTGGTTTATATAATCCCCAGACCCTTCCCACTCCCAGCAGCCTCTGAGGGGACTAGATAATTGGAGTCAACTGCTCAGGTTTTTTTCCCCTCCCCCATGACAGTTCACTCTGCCACGGCACCAGATCGGTCAAACATATTGCTATCACGAATCAGTCTATTTAGCTCCTGTCATAGTCCAAGGTGAGACAGAGCTGCAGGTTGCCAGCTCATTCTGTTGCATCATTGCATGTCTTCCTCCAGGACTCAGTCTGGAGAGCTCGCTGCCACTTCTACGAGAGTGGCAGATATTTGGTGCCAAAAAGGATCAAATCTTGCCAAGAGACATGCTGCCATTTTATAATTCAGTTGTTTCAGCATAAGAGATGAACATTCTGTTAGACAGCAAAGAATCCTGTGGCACCTTATAGACTAACAGACATTTTGGAGCATGAGCTTTCGTGGGTGAATACCCACTTCGTCGGATGCATATTCTGTTAGACAGTATGGGTGAAGTCCTGGCCCCATTGAAGTCAATGGTAGAACTCCCACTGACTTCAATGGAGAATTTCACCCCACGTGCATCATCATTATACTGTGTTTATTTGTCCTTCACAGTGATTTCATCGAAAGCTTCAGAAGATCCCACTTTTGAGAAAACCCATGAGGCCTGGAAGTTTTTTGAAGGTAAAGATACATTTAACGTTATCACTTGTTTACATGCAGTTTCTCATTAAGACGCTGGCTGTAGTTGTATTGTGGTAGCAACCGAGAGCCCTGTTTGTGGTCAGAGCCCCATTGTGCTAAGTGCTGTACAAAGACAGGCTGCTCCCGGAGTGCTTACCATGAAATACTTAGATTTTCAGAAAGCCTTTGACAAGGTCCCTCACCAAAGGCTCTTACGCAAAGTAAGCTGTTATGGGATAAGAGGGAAGGTCCTCCCATGGATTGGTAACTGATTAAAAGATAGGAAACAAAGGGCAGGAATAACTGGTCAGTTTTCAGAATGGAGAGAGGTAAATAGTGGTGTCCCCCAGGGGTCTGTACTGGGCCCAGTCCTATTTAATATATTCATAAATGATCTGGAAAAAGGAGTAAACAGTGAGGTGGCAAAATTTTCAGATGATACAAAACTATTCAAGATAGTTAAGTCCCAGGCAGACTGAGAAGAGGATCTCTCAAAACTGTAGAGAGGATCTACAAAAGGATCTCTCAAAACTGGGTGACTGGGCAACAAAATGGCAGATGAAATTCAATGGTGATAAATGCAAATTAAACTAAACTAAATTAGCTATTACCACTCAAGAAGGAGAGCTTGGAGTCATTGTGGATAATTCTCTGAAAACATCCACTCAGCATGCAGCAGCTGTCAAAAAAGCAAACAGAACCATGGGAATCATTAAGAAAGGGGTAGATAATAAGACAAAAAATATCATATTGCCTCTATATAAATCCAGGGTGTGCCCACATCTTGAATACTGCATGCGGATGTAGTCATCTCATCTCAAAAAAGATATATTGGGATTGGAAAAGGTTGAGAAAACGGCAACAAAAATTATTAGGGGTATTGAACGGATGCCATATGAGGAGAGATTAAAAAGACTGGGACGTTTCAACTTGGAAAAGAGACGACCAAGGGGGGGAATATGATAGAGGTCTATAAAAACATGATCGGTGTGGAGAAAGTAAATAAGGAAGTGTTTTTTATTTACCCCTTCTCAGACTACAAGAACTAGGGGTCACTAAATTAAATTAATAGGCAGCAGATTTAAAACAAACAGAAGGAAGTATTTTTTCACACAATGCACAGTCCACCTGTGGAACTCCTTGCCAGAAGATGTTGTGAAGGCCAAGACTATAACAAGGTTCAAAAAAGAACGAGATAAGTTCATGGAGGATAGGTCCATCAATGGCTATTAGCCAGGATGGGCAAGGATGGTGTCCCTAGCCTCTGTTTGCCAGAAGCTGGGAATGAGAGACAGGCAATGGATCAGTTAATGACTGCCTGTTCTGTTCATTCTCTCTGAGGCACCTGGCATTGGCCACCATTGGAAGACAGGATACTGGGCTAGATGGACCTTTGATCTGACCCAGTATGGCTGTTCTTATGTTATAATCTTATGTTACAGAGTATGGGAAACCAGAGAGGGGAAGGTCCCCACTTCATCAAGTTCTCGTATCACTGAGTTTTCTTTTTAAGACGATTAGGGAACTAATTTGTATCTGGCCTGTAGGCGAGAGAGCCATGGAAACACAGGACTCAATCCAGCCTGGTGCTGATCACCTCTTAAGACATACCAAGCTCCCTCATCTTCCAGTGACTTCAGTGGAGGTTGACTCAGTGAGTTTAGCACTTCCCGGACACTCAGCGCTACTCTGTAGTAACAAGCCAAGCAAAGATGTCTGGTCTGTAGCATGACAACCCATCTCCCTAAGCAAAGATAACCCCTCTAGCCCTAAGCAAGCAGCTGTTCAGTGCAGTCCATTTGTTCAGGACCTGGCATGCCATTACACAGTTAGTTCTGCAAATCTGGGGGCATGTGAAGCTTGGCCCCTACATTTTTAGAAGTCTGGCCTGAAGCCTTCATACATCACTTTGCCACAGTGTGTGTCTTTGGCGCTTTGCTCTTGCTCCAGAAGAACATGGATTTCAGCAAAACACCCCATGTGGGGTTTTTGGACTGCACTTGTACCTGATAATACCACACCTTTGGTGAGATGATCAAATGGCTGGTTATTTCTAGGGCCCATTATAAAGTAGAAAAATACCAAATAGAGTACTTATGGCAGACTGGTGAGTGACTATAGTGTTACTGGGATCAACCAACCTTTTTCAGTGCATGCCAGTCCAGATTAAGTGACAGGTGTTGCAATTGTTCACAGCTATTCTGTATGGGTTTGCTCAGTTACTGCTGTATTTGACAATGTACAAAGGTTCCACTTGGGAGCTTTTGTGACATTCTTTAACACACAGTTTACAAAATATACAACTGACCTGGGCAGAAGGAGTGCAGGCTGGTGAGTAGAAAAGAGGGTGACCAGCCAGGATTCTGTTCCCACCTCTGCCACTTCCTACAAGTCACTTGAACACTCTGTGACTCAGTTTCCTCTCTGTAAAACTGACATAAAACTGGCCTGCTTCCCTGGTGTATTGAAGGCACTTAGTATGTAAAGCATCCTTCAATGAAGTGGGCTGTGTACATTGTTATATGAAAGGCAGGAACAGGAAGAAGCATGAGGCCCTATTTTAGAAGGCAGGAGTTTTCAAAAGTGCTCCATGCTGACCCAAATCTGGGATGATCAAATTCTCACTGACTTCAGTGGAAGCAGAATTAGGCCACCGCGGGGTAATTTTGAGACCCCCAGCCTACTTGTCTTGCTCAGTTTAAAGGTGGAGGGTAAGACTGTCAAAGACATGTAGGTGCCTAAATACTATAGACTTTCAATTTAGGTGCCTATGTGACTTAGAAACTTCTGAAAATGTTACCCTAAATTCTTTGGGGCAGGACCTGTCTATTTCTGTCTTGCACAGAGCTGATCCTTTTTCCTGTGTTGAAATGTTAATCATATCAGGAGCTAGACTGAGTAATTCTCTGCTTCCCTTTCAGACCTGTACGTATATGCAGTGTTTGTGTGCTCCATCGGCATCATCAGTGTCCTCCTTTTTACCCTTGTCATTCTCTGCCAGTCACTGCTGAACAAGAAAAGATCAAGAGGTGAGTGACAGACAAGTGTCAGCCCAATGGCAGGGGGGATTGGATTGTCGAAGAGAACAACAAAAACATGAGAAGGCAGCAGATGATGCAGAGAGAGGAGACAAAAAAAAAATCAGCTTCCCTTGAAGTTAAAAATAAAGTCTGCCAGCTTCAAAGGTGGGGGAAAAAAATCCAATTTATTTTCTGCCAAAATTTTGAACAATTTGTACTGGCATTTTTCAGGGAGTAATTTTGATTTAAAAGAATCAAAGAAAGAAAAGCCATTTTCATTTCGCTTGGCACTGAAATTTGCCTCACTTTGGTTTTCAGAACAAAATGAATGTTTGGTAAACCATTTTTTTGTTTTGATTTTTTTCATCAATCTCCCCCTGAATTTTGTTGAATCAGACTTTTTGCAAAATATTTTGACTTAAAATGAAGTGGGGGGGGGGGAGGGGGATGGGGGAGCAGTTTAACTAAAAATGTGACCAGCGCTAGTTAACATCTAGTTAAAAAAACCTTTGTTTGAAGAGATGTGTGCAGAGGGTATGTCCCAGGGGAAAGACTTGCCCTAAGTCTGTAAATTGTGTAGATAGGGCTATAGTGCCTGTTGGTTCAGAGAAAGCAGGCCAGTTTCTAGCCCCACTCACTTGGTGGCAGTGGGCAGTGGCTATCTTCCCTTGTTTTCCCATTTATTACCTCAGACGTCTACTTCCATACTCTTAAAAATAGGAGATGTCACCAACGTTAATACTACTGCCACCACCACCAAAGGATCACTCTGTTCTGAAGGCTGTTTTGTATCAGCAAGTGTGAGGAAGAAGTGATCTTTCAAGACATAAGCTAAAGCTTTTGTAATTCACGTAAAACGAAAAGAAATATAAAATACTCTATAAGGAAGTACAATTGCAGCCTCTCATAGATCAGAGTGTGCTGAATCATAGAAATATAAAGGTGGAAGGACTTCAAGCAGTCGTTTAGTCTATTTCCTCACAGATATAATGCTACTGATTATATCTGCTTGGAAGGAGCTGTAAAACATTTAAAACATTTACTAAATTTGCTATTAAGGAGTTCCTTCAGCTGTTGCTATTGACTTTAACATGTGCTTGGATAAAACCCACTGACTTAAGTGAGCAGGTCGGTGATCCGCACCTCTGAGGATTTGCCATATCAGATGACACATTTGTTCCTTCAAGTTCTGTATCCTGCCTCTGGTACAATTGCATTAGCATTAGTAGAGTCAAAATGTTCTGACTTTTGAAGGACTATATTTGTCAAAAATTCAAATAATGGTAGAAAAGAAACCTTGAAAAATGCTGGCAATTTTTCATTGACCAGCTCTAGAGCTGGTTGAGGTTTTCAAATTTTGAAAAAAAAAAGTTTAAATCTCACTGTAATTTGAAAAAACAACAACAGTTAAATTGACAAATTCCCTCAAAATATTAACTTTTTTTATCAGCTGTGCTTAGAAATAGGGCTGGGTGAATAATGGATTTTTGATTCATTGGCAGTTTGGGGAAAAAACATTGAAAAAAGGTTTGTTTGATTCAACCCAAAACAATTTTAAAAAAATTTCAGCAAATCCAAAAGTGGAAAAAATGTGGAGCTAGGCTGAACAAAATGTTTACTTGCCTTTTTTGGGGGGGCCCAGATCTACTCAGAGGCATTGTTCTAAGCAGGGACTTTGTGGCTGTAAATGTTATGCTCGTGTTTAAAGTGCAGATGTTACTTGAAAAGTGAAATGACCTGGCATTTAGTGAGAAGCTTGAACCCGCCCAAACCCTGGTAATGTTGAGATCTGGATCTAGACTTTGTCTTCTACTTATTCTCTCTCAGTGAGACCATGTCAGATTTACTGCAAGTCAAAAGAGGAGTTTTCCAGTTACCAGCCTTGCAAACTACCTGGAGATCTGGAAGCCCAGCTGTGAAATGTCTCTCACATCATCCCCATTAAGAGATAGAGGCATCCTGAAATGGGAATTTTGGCCTGGTCTACATTGGGGGGGCGGATCGATCTAAGATATGCAACTTCAGCTATGAGAATAGCATAGCTGAAGTCGACATATCTTAGATCAACTGGGTGGGGGGAGGAATAGCTCAGTGGTTTGAGCATTGGCCTGCTAAACCCAGGGTTGTAAGCTCAATCTTTGAGGGGGCCACTTAGGGATCTAGGGCAAAAATCAGTACTTGGTCCTGCTAGTAAAGGCAGGGGGTTAGACTTGATGACCTTTCAAGGTCTCTTCCAGCTTTAGGAGATAGGTATATCTCTTATTATTATTGATTTCACTTTGCATCCTCACAGCACAGGATCAACAGCTGCCACTCCCCCGTCAACTCCACTTCCACCTCTCGCCCTGGTGGAGTTCTGGAGTCGACAAGGAGCACGTTCAGGATCGACTGTATTGCATCTCATCTAGACGCGATACATCAATCCCCGATAGATCGATCACTACCCGCCGATCCGGCAGGTAGTGTAGATGTACCCTTTGCTAGTGATTTTCTCTGTGGTGCATCAGGCAGAAGAGAATCCATCTTGTTATCTTGTGCTGGCTCTTGAGGACTTATGTGTTTGTGTCAGTAAGGAACGCCCTCGTGACTCTAAGATACACACAAAACAGACATGTCAGGGAAAAGAGGGATAATTTATACAGGTAATCTTGTCTGACCATAAGCACATTTCAAGCCAGGGCTGCCTTTTACAAGTGGAGCACCTACCCAAATTGCTTTGCTTCTGATGGATAGTTTCACAGAGTTTGAGGCCTGAATGGACTATTCAATCAACGAGTTGGATCCCTCTATATCACAGGCCATTACATTTCACTCAGCTACTCCTGTGCTGAGCCCAAAGATCCTACTCCAACCAAAGCATTTCAGTCCTCAGAAGACTAAACTGTGTGCCACAGGCAGAGACCAAGAGGGAGAACAAGGTGCCACCAGGGTTGTGAGTTCAATCCTTGAGGGGGCCACTTAGGGATCTGGGGCAAAAATCAGTCAGGGTTTGTGGGAATAGCAACCAAGAGGAACATGCAGTACTTTTCCTACCACTTCAGAGTGTGGAAGAATCTCTATGCCAAGACAGCAACAAAACACTAACTGTTAAATGTTTTTAACAATGAGTTACACAGATAAGCCACAAGCACTGGGGCCATGGGGCTAACCACACTGATTTATTCTAGCTGATCTTCAAGGAACATCAGCACAGATTTTGCTCCCATTTCTGTTTATTGACACTGATATAACTGAATGAGCAGCCTCGAGAAAAGCCCTCTCTTGAGCTAGAGCTAATGCAGGTTGGGTGCTGGCTCATGTAATTCCTTCTGTGCGTGTGTATGAAAGATAAGCCTTTCCTAGGCTGCTCTAGAATGAAATGAATGGCAGGCTGATTTCAACTTTTATTTAAATCTTGACTATCATCCAGCAAGAAGTGCCAGCATTGTGATTCTGTGTTGGATGGATGAAGCTTAGCCGGGAGAGAGGCTCAGTATGCTATGTTTTGGTCACCTGCAATACTATTAGGGCAAGTATCTGCTCAGACCAGCGCCCCATGAACATGCATTCTCATGAGTTCACATTGTGGAGTCACTTTTGGTTTTGCCTCTAGCCCGGGGCAGCACACAGCTGTGCTAGCCCTAGAGCAGAGCAGGAACCAGCCTGCCTCTGAGAATCACAGCTTGGTCCTTTGCTTGGTGGGGGTATAATCTGCACCACCACTATGCCCAGCCAGCTTAATCCTCCTGGTGTGCTGGCTCAGCTGAGGTGTGACGTGGGGCGGAGCCCAACCACTCCCTGCCCACCTGCACAGGAGCTGGAGCAGCAATGCTATGGAAGCTCCTTTCCCTACTCCCAGTGTGACACTGGTAGCAAGTACAGGGGAGTGAGGGGCTCCTTACATCCCCTGTATGGACATGTACCACAGGTCACATTCTGGCCCCTTCCCATTGAATCTCAAATCTGCCTTTTCTCATCCAACAGCTTCCCTCTCCCTTTGATATTCATATGCAGAACATGCCACCAATAGCCACCTTTAATTGGCTTCCCCAGGTCCCCCTATAACACCCGGTGATACGATCTGTTTACCTTCTCTGGGCCCTTGTGCTCCACACCTCAGCTTCCCCTTCTAGGACAGGCTTCTTCACAATAGGCCCTTCCAGCCAAATCATGCAGCCCAGCTCATCTTCCAGCTGAGAACAAACAGAAAGGCCAACAAAACAGTCATGCAGTAATATCATACTGGGTCTTCAGCTGGGCTTCAGGCTCAATAGTCCTGCCACCCCACATCTCAGGATTGTCACACCTCCTTCCTCTGGGATCTTGTAGGGAGTCCCAGGCCCTCCCTTCCTCTACTGTGGGTCCTAGTCCAAGGACCCAATAGCAACAAAGAAGATCCAAGTGCTCTGGCTCCTTTCTTCACCTCCATGAATTACTGCCTACCTTGGCCTGTCTCACAGCTTTTCCTGTAACCCTTTCCTGGTCAGTCAGTCTATCTCCTAAGCTCACCATGGGTGGTCCAGCCCGTGCCAGATTCTCTGTCTTTCCCCCAGCCCCTTAGCTGATTACCTACTAGCTTCTTGCAGGCCTTTTATACCTAACTTTGGAGAGCCCTTCCTTGCTCCTGTCATCACTCAGGACTCTGCTGACCCCCCATGCTGCTTCTTATATGAGCCTCACACCCAGGCTACCAAGTCATGATCACCTGACCCAAGCCCAAGTCTATCACCTGGCAGGTGGCTAAATAGCCAAAGGTGAGGCTGAACTCAAGTCCCTTAAAGGTCCAGTTCACCTTGTGACAGTGAGCAACTCGTATAATGATGTACAGAAGATGAAACAGTAGGAGCTCTTGTCTGTGGTGTTAGTGTGGAAAAACTTGACCAGAGTTGTGGTTAGTCTCAGGGCACTAATGTGAAAACGAGTAAGACTGGAGCTAATTCATCACAGGTTTAACTCACTGAATTCAGTGGAGTTGTGTCCCATCATGCAGAGTAGCAACTTGTGCAGTTCAAAAGCCCTGTGTGTCTTTGGTAGAGACTGAAGTCCACTCTCTATTCACAGGACAAGTCACAACGGTCTAGACTTCTCCAGTTAGCTCCCCGATATGAAGGGCTGAATGATCTCCTCTAGGCCACTAAACTCTCATCTAGAGCTGGTAAAAAATTTTTCCTCAAAACTGTTTTTTGAGTGACTGCTTTCCTCAAAAAATTTCAACATTTCATCAAAAATCTGAATACCTGATAGCCATAACATTCTTGGTTTTCAACCAAAACCCAAAATATTTTGGCCAAAAACTGAAATATTTAATTCAAAATGCTGCCAGAATGTCTTCCTTGTAGTTGTAGTTTTGATGCCTTATGCTCTCATTTTTCTCAGTTGGCTGGGTTATCATACCAGACTACATCTCCCATGAGGCAGCATAGCCAGGGACTCCTATGAGGCACCCATCCCCTCACCAAAAGACAGGAAAGTAATGCCTCATGGAAGATGTAGTCAGTCAAAGAGCCTGGCCCATACAGGAGAATGAAGGCATAAAACACTCAAAGTACAACTCCCATGAGGCACTGTGGAGCCATTTTGAACCACAATATTTTGAGTATTGGCTGAAATATTTCAGTTTTTGATATTTTGCTGAAAAGTCAAACATTTTGTGTGGGGAAAAATTCTGTTTTCCAACCAGGTCTACATATATCATATCAGCCACCAAACAGCTGCTAAGCAGTAACAACTTTTGATGACCACAGACCTAACCTAGATTAGACTTGGGAACCTAACTGTAGTTTAGCATGACCAATCCCTTGAATCATCAGCTTTCTTTTTAATGCTAAAATGCAGTCCTTCAGGACAGGTAACCATTTCCCCCCCCCCCCCCAAATGGGTGAAGCATTGTGGGGCCTAAAATAAACAAAGATATGCCCACACACCCTGATCAGAGATGTGAGCTAGGCTGGGCCCCAGTCTTTTGCAGCCATTCAGGGGATCCAGGGGGAATATGCCACATAAGACCAGATATCCTGGCTCAGGGCATGGGGAGGAGAATTGGGGCTGTATGCCCAACCTTTCCCCCTGCAAGTGAGAAAGTCAGACTCCCACATGCCAGCCAGCAGAGCTTGCTCCACAAAGGGTGTCTATGAGGCAATATCTCCTCAGTTCCTTCTGGAAGGTAGGGGCGCACCACTGGCTCAGGACTGAAAGAGGGATCGGATCACAAGGACACCCAGAGTTAGAATAGTTAATGCTAAAAGAATTGTTTTGTAAGCGACATAATGCCTCATGCGTCAGGGCCAAAGCCAGTCTGATGATACCTTTCCGGGTGGCAAATCATCCCACATCTGCTACTACAGGGTTCTTACACCAGCCTCTGCAGCTGGTGCTGAGCACTGACAGGGACAGGATACTGGACTTCGGTGCTGATCTCATCTGGCAATGCTTCTGTGTCTAAAGCAGGGGTAGGCAACCTATGGCACGGGTGCCGAAGGCGGCACACAAGCTGATTTTCAGTGGCACTCACGCTGCCCAGGTCCTGGCCACCAGTCCAGGGAGCTCTTCATTTTAATTTAATTTTAAATGAAGCTTTTTAAACATTTTAAAAGCCTTATTTACTTTACATACAACAATAGTTTAGTTATATATTATAGACTTATAGAAAGGGACCTTCTAAAAACGTTAAAATGTATTACTGGCACGCAAAACCTTAAATTACAGTGAATAAATGAAGATTCGGCACACCACTTCTGAAAGGTTGCCGACCCCTGGTCTAAAACCATGACCTAGCTGTATGTTAAGAACTACATCAGCTCCTGTGGGCGAACGGTTTATTTTTTATTTCAGGCTTTCAGAAAGATGCATTTTTAAAAATGAAGTTTGGGGACAGAATGCAGAACTGAAGCACCACAAGACAATCAAAAACTTTTAAGTCCAATGCTCAGCCTTTAGTGGCTGTCCTTAGCCTGCTCTCCCTTGGCTAAGCTGACCACTGGAATTTAAATGGCCCTGCACTTCTGCAGCAGCTTCCTAGCTTTGTTTGTAAGGCTACTAGGAAAGAAGGTAGCAATCTCCTTCAAGTTAGAATATGTTGTGATTTGCAGCATGATGCATGGTTATAGCTAGCAGCTTTCCGGTGGTAAAAAGTTGGCATCTATACAGTTCTAGGAGTGGCTATGCTAGGACCTAACTGCTGTGTCTCTTTGTAGAGCATAAATCCTGGATATGTGAAGCCACATTTATTTATTTATTGCTGTTGTTTTTTTTCTTTAACAGTGAAGCATTATCTGGTGAAAAGTCCCCAGAACAGGTATGAGAATGCACTTCCGTTTATTATAAGGTGTTGTACCAATCTTCTTTTATTTTCACTAGGGGAGCCAAAGAAGATACGTAAAATTTCAGAAAGTGCCTAAGCGAAAGTCAGTGGGACTTAGGCTCCTAAATCTCTTAGGTGCTTTTGAAAATCATACCCAATGTCTTTTGCATGGGATGTGTGTAAAGCACCCAGCATTCTGTTGTGCACTGTATAAATAATAAATAATGGTGGTGAAGATGATGATGATGATGTGTCTACTTCCATCCTCAGACAAATATTGGATGAAATCCAGCTCTGGAGTTCGCACATCTCAAAGATCAGCTGTTCTCATCTCTAGCACAGAATGCACGGCAAAGGAATACAAACATAGTTGCCTCCTGCCTTTGACTCCTTCAGCAAGATCCCATTGAGCAAATTAGACTTTACTGAAAGCAGAAACTTAGCCCAGCGGCAATCAAAGACATATAGGCCAAAGGCCTGTAGTGTTACCATGGACAGCTTAGAAAAGCCCATCATAGTCTGGTATGGTTATAAGTCAGTTAATCATGGAGACAGACAGAATGGTAGAAACTGGACATGCTTAGATTAAAAGAACTCTGCAGGGGTCTGCAAGTCGCCTGGAAAGGTCATGGGATGACATGACAATGAGCGGAATGCTTATTGAAGTGGGAGAGAATGTTTATAGCTGAACTCACTGAAATGTGTTTTGATTGGCTAATGATAATGGACGAGGTCACTGCCTCCTTTGGAACATTGTTTATTTGTGAGTCACTGACTCAGACAAGGAAACAATGGAGGAGATTGTAGATTGGAAGGGGTGAGCCCCTGATTGAAGCTGGGTAAAGCCAGTGTGGCTATGCTGGGGGTGAACACGATCCCTCAACTGTCGACTGCAGGAGGATGTCCTCTAGGAGATGGAATAGAGACTGCATCCTGATATTCCTGTTTCTGTCTGCCGCAAGTACGCACCCATGCCTTGGGCCACAGGCATGGACCTCCAAAACAAATTCTCAGGGGCTGGGTCTCCCAATCAGAGAGCAATATAAGCTTATGCCAGCTGTCATTGCTCTCATTGCTGATGGTCAGCCGGCGTGCCACCAGATGTTAGTGCCACCAGCTAGCCAGGGGCTGCTCTAGACATTTCGCCGCCCCAAGCATGGGACGCCTGCAGGAGGTCCCCCGGAGCAGCGGGATCAGCAGACCCTCCGCAGGCATGCCGCCGAAGGCGGCCTGCCTGCCTGCTGCCCTCCCAGCAACTGGCAGAGCGCCCCCTGCTGCATGCCGTCCCAAGCATGTGCTTGGCGTGCTGGGGCCTGGAGCCGCCCCTGCAGCTAGCCATGGTATTCCTTTCCTGTACACTAGGGGAAAACACTACCATATATTTCCTCCCCCTTAAGAAAGCACTCAATCCCCTGTGCATAAAGACTCTGAGCTATTCCAGCAGAAGGGCGTCTTGGCATGTGCACAGTTCCATGCTAGACATCAGAAGGGAGAGGGAAAGGAAGAAATGCATGCCGGTGTGACCAGACCATTGGTCCTTGCTGGGATTTGAACCATCAACCTTGCTGGAGTGAAAGCTGGAAAAATCTGTATGGTCTCTGTGGCACCAAACGATGCGTTTGTGTGCAGCAGTTGGTTTGTTAACAGTTTAACAACATGTAACAGTCAGCACTGAATTTAAAAAAGAAGAGCTGGGAACTTACAAATCCTCCCCTTGGCGGAGCAGGGACAGGACTTGTGCGCAGATAACTTTACTGCTCCTGTAAATATTTGTGCTGTTGTTCCCACCACAGGGTTCCTAACCAGGGAGCAGCCCTTGCAATCACAACATTCCTATTCCGGTTTACTTTTACCCTCTACAGCAACTGTGACTTTTAGCATTAGACACAGGGTGGGATTTTTCAGGAGTTATTTAGGAGCACAAGTCCCACTGATTTGTGCCCCTAAGTTTCTGAAAATCCCACCCTGAGACCTACTTGCAACCTCAGATGGGAGTTATAGTGGTGATATTCCATTAGCTTCAGTGGAGTTACTCCTGATTTTGCAGCTTTGTAGGGTCACAGATTGGGGAGGGGGGTGAGGATTCAAAGTCCATAAGTGACTTAGGAACCTAAGACTCAGTGGCTTCTAAGTCACTTAAGGTCAGATTTTAAAGTTTTTGGCACCTAACTCCCATTAATTTCAATGGGAATTAGGCACCTAAATGCCTTTACAAATCTGGCTCTGTCAGACTAAGATGGAACCTTTTCTGATCATCTAGTCTGAGCTCCGGCATAGCACAGGCCAGCGATTTTTATTAATGATTCATGCCTACAGCTTAATAAATTGTGGTTGAGCTAAAGCAGCTCTCTGAGAAGGATATCCCATCTTTATTTAAAGACTCCTAAGACTGGAGAGAATCCACCAGGTCCCTTGGTAAGCTGCTGTGGTGGTTAATTACTTTGCACAGCTGTGAGGGCAGAATTCTAGTTTTCAGATCGTATTAATCGCCGATTCCCAACTCTTGAGTTTCCTGAGATATAAATAATACTGGAAGTAAAGTAAAAACAAAAAATGACAATATGTCATATGACCAGCCAGGCCCAGAAGTGGATGCTTCATATTAGTGCAAAGAAAGCAGAGGTTTGCAGCTTTCCAGTGACATAAAGCATTTGTTTCTAGCCCTTGTAGTCTGAACCATATTGGACATCAAATCTATCACTAGTCCCTCAGTCTAGTAGTGCTTTTTGGCTCTGGTCCTGGACTAAGTATAGCATATCCCAGATCCTGCCAGTGTAATGTTCAATCCCCTCTAATGGGATAATTATTGCATTCATGCATAGCAACCTACCCTACACTGAGCCCTAAGTGAATTCACAATAAAGCAATTGATAGTTCAAGAAGAGTCAATGCAGCCCAAGGCTTTGATGTTACTCTTTGAATGACCTCCGTTCTGTGACCCTCCCAGTCACTGCAACTGCAGCATGGATTCAGAAGAGATAGCTCAGCAGTTCCATCTTTCCCTTCACTGATGATTGCTGCTTGTTTCTGTTTTGAAACTAGCAGCTCAGATGAAGCAGGAAGGGGAAAAAATGAAAATAGATCAGTGGAGAACACAAGGAAAGGAGAAAATTAAACCAGTTGAAAAAGCCCACGAGTTCGGAGAGACAAAAATAAGAGTATGGTAGTTAGATACAAAGCCTTGGTAAGTCATGGAGTCTGCCATCCCACCAGTGCCTGGTGTAGCAGTGTGATGCAGTAGGGACTGTCTGCATGGGGGATGGGAATGCAGGGGATGACTTTAGGTGAGGGACAGGACCTGAGCCTGTAACCTGAGCCAGGTGGGGAGAGTCAACACCTTTCCCCGGGAAGCTGGACAAAGGAAGAGAGCCTGCAGAAGAGGTTTTTAGTTTCGGTTTTGGGCTGGCTGGGAAGCGGCAAGGAACCCCAAGTCTGGGGTCTAAGATCCTTGCCACCCAAGAGGGACCTAACTGAGGGGTCCTGGTTGTACCTACAAGCCCTACTTGGGACTGTGTTCCTGTCGTCTAATAAACCTTCTCTTTTACTGGCTGGCTGAGAGTCACGGTGAATCGCAGGAAGTGAGGGTTGCAGGGCCTGGACTCCCCCACACTCCGTGACAAGCAGAGATAATAAAAATCAAATAACAAACACATATAACTGGAGGGAAGGCGGGGGGAATGGAATCACAGCAAAACAAAAGTGCAGGAGGAAACAGGATTAAAATCAGCAAGCAGCAGCATTTTTAGTGTGAGGCCCTGATCTGGCAAACACTTATGCATATACCCAGCTTTAAGCATGTGACTATTCCCATTGACTCCGGTGTTTAAATGTTAGCCACATCTGGGCCTTAGTTAACATATAACATACAAGTAATTTTTATTTTCTACCCTATAATCAAGATAATTTCTCTCCTGGAACATGATCATGAGTCCCATAGAATCTAGCCAATCCATCCAGGAGAGACTGATTGAAAAATACTTGCTAATAAAGTGCCTCAATTCAGCTTGACACTTGCGCACGAATCTAGGGGTGTGAGAATCCATCAACCCAAACCCCTGAACCAGTTTACACGAGACTCTTGCAAACCCTAACTATTTCATTGTGCATAGCTGAGATCCTGGTTAGAGATAGATCCAACTCTCCACCCAGCCTTTGGGACAATTCAGATTTGAACCAAAAACCAGGTCCCTGTTGCACAGATAGGGCTGTCAGAGGGACTTCTATGGCCCTGATTATTGTTGTATCTGAGCACCTAGCCTCAGAGTTTTTAATGTGTATATCTGCAGGGTAGGACAGTGCCACGGCTGGCTTTATGACCCGCAGGGCCCGATTAGAATACTCGGTGGCGGGGCATCCATCCCAGGTTTTCTGCAGCACCGAAGGACCCCTGCCACCGAAATGCTGCCGAAAACCCCCGGAGTGGACCCCCCACCACCGAAATGCTGCCGAAACCCCCCAGAGCGGGGCTCCCTTAAGTACGGGCTCAGGGCCCCGATTCCAGGGAATCGGGTAAATTGGCATAAAACTGGCCCTGGACAGTGCTATGAGCCCCCTTGTACAGATGGGGAAGTGTAGCACAAAGAGATTAAGGCCCAGATCCTCAGAAAAGGTGTTTAGACTCCTAATTTCCATCTGATCAATGGGATTTAGGATCTGGAATATCTTTTAGAATCTGAACTCAAACTTGCCCAAGGTCACCCAAGAAGTCTGTGACAGGGTGGGGAATTGAACTTAGATCTCCTGAGTCCCACAGTAACACCCTAAACTCTAGGCAAGCCTTCTTTTCTGAGCCACAGCCAGTCTTCCCCTTGGGAATCCCTCCATCTCACTCCCATTGAGAAAGTATAGCTTCTGCTTCAAATCCACATGCAGATTTCACAGCTTGATCCAATCTCTATTATCCTGCAGCAGTCTGGAGGAGGGAGAGTACTTGACCAAAGCAAACACAGGAGAAGTGGTGCTTCCTTGACATTAGTGTGGATAGTAAAACCCTAAAACTCAGCATGTTGGTTTCACAAGAGTCTGAAATCCAGAAACACAGTGCATTGATGTTCAACATCAATAACAGACCCACAAATCACCCTCTCCCCCAGTGCTCTAATCTTAAAACAACTTGCATGCCTATTTTTTCCAAATTCCTTGCTTTCTTTTGCTCTCTAAAAGCCCGTTAGATCCTATGAGGAAAGCTTAATGTGACCTGAAGTACAAACCAGGAGATGGAGGGCAGCCGTGGGGGGAATCCCAAGATTAAAAAAGAATCTTTCCTTTTAACTCTGGACAAGAGAAGCAAGACAAAGACACAGTGTTTCTGAGCCAAGGAACCTTTATGAATCTCCTTGTTTAGTTTGAGGAACTAGCTTCTAAGACTGCAAGTGCAATTACAGTATCTTCTGATGCTAGTTAACCCTGCCCAATCCCTGCATTTATAATTAAAGGGCAAGCCACAGATAAGTTTCTCAGTGATTTCTCTTTAAAGTGGTAAAGCAGGAATAATAATGAATGCACTGAATTGACATTAAGCCCTTTCCGATTGCGGCGCTTAACTGGCCAACATCAGGATAATCATATTTGTAAACCGTATTTACGCTCTAACAACCCTTTCAATGCAGAAGACTTTTAAAACAATCAAATCCCCTTTTCATTACAGTTTGATCTTTCCTTTTTTTTTTTTTTTTTTTCATTTTTCTCGATTGGTCAATATAGGCTGTTCAGTTGCATTTCCTGTTACTGTTATTTTTTTGTTTGGTCAGTTTCCCTTTGTGGTTTTCCTGCGGTAACAAATTGCTGGTGGTGTTTAGATTCACAACAGCGCAGGGGAACTTTGAAATTCCTTCTGCCCTCAAACTTAGTTTGCATAACTGAAATTAATTTTTAAAATCACAAAAAACATTGAACATTTCCTTTTACAAAACCCCTTTTTTAAAAGAAACCTACACTCTGGGCTAAATATTCCAACTCTGGCATCCATCAAAAACAATGAACCGGATTCTATTCTGAGGGATGCATGTGTAAATCCAAAGTACTTCCACTGATGGCAATGGCTTTACCCCAGCTTTACAGCTGTTTAAAATGAGAATCTGGCCTGATTTCTGTTACTCAAGATTAGACAACGTGACTGCCTCTTCATCAAGCTTCATTGTAAAAGCATTAGGATGAATAGATTGTAGTGCTGTTATTAATTATTATTGTGGTGGCTGTGAGCTCCAGTTATGGCCCATGATCCCATTGTGCTAGGTGCTGTACAAACGGAACAAACAGTCTCTGGCCCAATTAGCTTTCATGCCTGAATACTTTCATGCATATTCAAACCAGGAAGGACTGCTCTAATCCTGGCCTTGAGAATTGATAATCACACTGGCAAAGCTAAGAGAACTCTGTGGGACTTATAGGCTACTGAAATGTAGTGGTCCAACTGCAGAGGTCCTCTTTCTGCAGGAGTGTTTATGACATGCCATATCTATCATATTCCCCCAAATCAACTAGTGCTCATTAGCAGAATTCTAGATGCTTCTGTTACAGACTAGGAGCCAATGTTAAGCATGTCTGCTCTTTTTTTAAGGCACTTTTTGATCAACTGAAAACTGGGGTCCGCTCATGAGTCATGTTGAGCACCCACAAGTCCTGTTGAAGTAGAGATGATTCCATGTATCCTGGGAGGCTCTCAGCACCATACAGGGCTAGGCCCATAATGATGCTAGTTAATGGCTTAAGAGTAAGCATCGAAATTCATGACTTTACCTGTCAGGGCTATAGTCATTCTGATGCCTTCTGTGACTGCAGACTCATGCGTCTCCAGATCCTGAACCAAATTCTTCTCTCGGTTCCAAAAGTTCACAGGGTAGGTGGTCCACTGGTTAGGGTGTTAATCAGAGACGTGGTGTCAAGACCTCCTGTTGCCACAAACGTGCTATCTGGCTTGGACAAGCCACTTAGGCCCAGATCCTACAATTCTCAGATCTTCCAACTGCCTAACTCCCATTGAAATCACTGGGCCCTAGTGTCTGTGGGCCTGTGGTCCCCAAGAGAAAAAAAAACAGTTTCCTATCTCCTGGTTTGTGTGTGTGTATGTTACAAATTGTAACATGTGCAGATACTGTAGTTCTTGGGTCATGTAAGTATCATAGCTAAGGTACAATTGCCATTGAAATGAACCTGTGTCGAAATCTGGCCATGTGGACACCATGCACTTCCTGTGTTAGCCAGAGCAGATGAAGCTATAAGTCTATCAACCATAGAGCCTGTGTATTGGACAAGGAGTCAGGCCTGGTGGAGTGGGACAGAAGTTGCAAAGCGTTGTTACAGATTTTAAAAACATTTTGAAGTCAGAATCCAAGTCATTGAAAACAATTGGTTGGAACACGTCAGTGCATGGATTTCATTCTTGCCATAACCATCCCCTTTCCCTTCTCTTTGCTTTCCAGTTCGGGGGAGACGGTCACTAGTGTGACAAGTCTGTCCCCGCTACAACCCAAAAAAGTAAAGAAAAAGAAAGAGAAGGCTGAGCAACCCCCAGCTATTCCAGCGAAAGGTATGAGGCAGCCCACAGAGCTGTATTTCTGCCAAGGGGTGTGGTTGAGAAGGGAGGGCAAGGAGTTGGAAGCCAGTTCTATCTTGGACTCTACCACTCACTGCATGAGCTAGGCCAAATTAATTCACGTCTCCGTGCCTCTGATTTGCCACATGACAAACAGGGGCCCTACATACCTCGAATGTGTCCCACAGGTGCTGTGACGTGTAACCAGTGTTTGTGAAGGACTTTGGCCCACATCCTGAAATGTATTTAGGTGCCTAACTCCCATTGATAGGCGCTTAAATGCCTTAGAGGCTCTGAGCCTTGTAATCCTCGCTGGCAAGGCAGTGGAGAGCGGGGATTTGTTATCTGAGATCTGCTAGGGCACATCATGCTATTTAGACCTGTTTATACATCCAGGGCCAGACTGTCAAGTCCTCAGCACCCTGGTAGGGGCCAAATTTTCAAATCTGCTCACCTCCCCTCAGCTCCCATTATGACATTTAATGGGCAGATTTTCAAAAGAAAATGCACCCAGAATGCTGAACTCCTTACAAAATCGTGCCTGGGTTGTAGAGACTGAGTGAGTGAAAGTCCAGTCCTCAGGGCCTAATTTTCAAAGGGGGTTTCAACATAACCTCCAATGCCATGCACGCAGACCCCCGCATGTGACTTTCTGAGCACCATTGCCTGTGCCATGCAAGGGGTGCAGTTTGCCTGGGTATCATGAGCACGTGTGAGTCATAGCATGCAGAGATGCCCAGCACATCTCTCCGAACACAAACAAGGACCATGCTTTGAAAATTGTGCTCTTTCTATGTTACAGGTTTTAATAACAAATGTGCTTCACACTTCAAGACTTACATGTGGGGTTTTTGCTGCTGTTGCTAACCTGCTATTAATCCAGGTGCATAACTGCTGATGCACATGCTAAAAGTAATCCCAAATTGTATTAAGTGAAGTAATCTCTTGATATTTATTTTTATAGCTCCAATAGCCAATACTTTTCAGAAACCTAAGCTGTTGAAACCTCAAAGAAAAATTCTCCTGGTGAGTAGTCTTTTTATACAACTTTATTTCCCCCTTATTCTTTTCTCTCAATATAATTTTGGCAGTATTGCTAACATCCAGTGTTCAGAAAGTTGTGAGATTTGCTTACAAATCAAGAGATCATTTTAAAGTCATACACTTTGGATATTTCACCTTTGCCTTCTGGTGTGTGAGCCTTTAGCTGACACTTGGGTCTTGTCAAGCTTTTCTCTGCAATCATAAGGGCTAGAAATATAATTTAAAAAAAAATGAAAGCTGAGATTGAGTCTCACATGCCTCCAAGAGCTGGGGCTTTGAGAAAAATACCAGATAGCACGAAACTTGATAGATGGCAACGTTGGTTTGAGTGTTTTCTAATACCAAATATAGGGGCCTGATTCTTCTCCAAACTGGGGAAAACAGGAGTAACAAAGGTAACTTCACTAAGTTACCCATCTGTAAAGCTAGGGTGAGAGAAAACAAAACTTCCAAGACAGTTGGTGAATGAGTCAAACTAACTTCCAGATACTGCTGCACTGATGCCTCTGCCTGGCATCCTGACTAATGTTGTCTCATTGTTTCCTTGTATTCCTGGCAGTCTGTCTGTAGCCATCAGTTGTCTCTTGTCTTATACTTAGATTGTCAGCTCTTGAGGGCAGAGACTGTCTTTGTCCCATGTTCCTACAGCACCTAGCACAATAGGGTTCTGGTCTCATGGTTAGTCTGCAGGTTCAAATGATCAAGAACATAAGAATGGCCAGACTGGGTCAGACCATTGGTCCATCTAGCTTAGTATCCTGTCTTCTGACAGTGGCCAATGCCAGATGCTTCACAGGGAATGAACAGAACAGGTGATCATCAAGTGATCCATCCCCTGTCGTCCACTCCCAGCTTCTGGCAAACAGAGGTGTAGAGACACCCAGAGCCTGGGGGTTGCATCCCTGACCATCTTGGCTAATAGCCATTGATGGACCGAACCTCCAGAAACCCAAGCAGACTGACATTTTTCACTGTTGCTAATGAATCAATACCCCAGCAGGGCATAAGCGGCACTGTGTCCCCAAAGCTTCTGTTTAATGACTTTGCTTTCAGATGAGAGAACTGAAACTGGATACCTGTTTGTCAGTGGTTGTTCAGTGTTCCATAGAATCATAGAATATCAGGGTTGGAAGGGACCTCAGGAGGTCATGCCCTTCATGCATGAATGGGGGATAACTGTAATGTCCTGGCCTAATTCCAACTGGTTTCATTAACATCCTGCCAGGCGAGAGTTCCTGGAAAGGCTGTCGCGTTCCTCCCCGGAGGGGGCAGGTTTCACTGGTGGGAGATGTGAAGTTTGCAAAGTGCATGAAAGGAGTTATATAAATGCAGGGTATTACACCATCCAAACACTTTGTGCTTAGAACATTGAGGTCACAGAGTAAAACACTCAAAATCATGAGACTGCCGCTACCCTATAGACTATGTGATAGAAATAACCAAATATTAATTCTATTATCCGTATTTATTGTGCCTGAGAGCCGCTGCTGTTGCTAAGATGTTTCCTTCTTCAGACCTCCTATTTAAAGATCACATGAACAGCCAGATTTAGCCCTCGGTTCAGCACTGTACTTAAGCACATGCTAAACTTTAAGCGCATTTGATTCCAGTTGCTTTGTCTCTCTGGAATGCTGCTGGTGAATCTGGCCGCAAATATTTTTTCACTCTCCAGCTGGCTACATCACACATGGCCCCTGCTGAGGTTCAGTCTCTCTGTCTGTTTTGGAGGTGAACAGCAAAAAAAGGCTTTTCAAAGAAAGTGATCTGCTTCGGTTTTCCAAAGTGAGTGAAGTCTCTCGTTCCATGCAGTCAGCAGACTCTGGGCTAGTGCCTTGCTGTCAGGCTTTAAGCTGGAAGCTGTCTCCATCCCTGGCTGTCTTTTCTTTCACACCAGAGTACACCTGGGGACCCACTAGAGCATGAGGAGTACAGTTCATCTGCTGGTCCGGGCTTGTTTTTTAAAGAACATAATTCAATTCACCCAACGAAAACAATGTGAAAGTGTAGGCATACTAGAACTACTGTAGTGTTAACAACAGTGGGAAATTTTCCAGAAAGGTATTTGCATGGTGCCATTAGACTTAGTATATAAGTTCCCGGGCAAAATTTGCACCCAATGCCTGCAGTAAAGGTGTGTGACCAGATCCCCGAATGGCATAAATTGTGGACTTCAGTGTAATGACCCAATCTGTACCAGATGAGGGTCTGGCCTAATATCCCAGCAGAGTCAAAACCTGCACAAAATGGATTATACTTGTCACAGCCTCTTATATAGAGACACTCTAATAGGCATTTCTGGGTATAGTAATCCTCCTCATACAGCAAAGCTGATTGGTGGAAAAAATCTGACTTAATATATGCCATGTCTCTTATCAATGAGACAATCTTGTCCCGCTCATGGTGTGAGCACACAAAGAAGACATTATGCAAAGCTGGGGGTAAAAGTACATCGGGTCGGAACTGGTTGGACAAAGTGTTTTAGTGAGAGGAAAGAATTCCCTGTTCTTCCTGATTCGTAGTGTTCTGGGATGAAAAACTCAGCTGTGAATGAGGCAGTACAGGGACTTGGACTGGGTCTTCCACATACATGGGCCTTCCAGACCTGCAAAGCTCCAGTTGTGATCCAAAAACAGACATTTTGATGCAAGTTTGTTTTCACAAAAACATTTTGGTTTCATTCCAGTGCAGAACCAAATCAAATTTAAAAGCAAATGTTGCTGTCACTAGACATTGTCATCCTCTGGTTGGCTCTAGTTAAAGCTATAAACAGCATGGGAATGAAAGCCTAGGTTCCATAATCAATAACAGTTATTACATCTCTCCATAATCAGATTAATAATGCAGCCTAAATGGATTAACAAGCATGAATGTGCAAGGAATTTCTGTTACACTTTTGTAGCAATTTCCTTATGCCAGTTCATAAAAATTACCGAGAAATGTGTAGCCGTTATGTTCAGATTTCCATCAAAACATTTAAGGTGCAAATTTTCAAAACTGCCTGAAATTTCAGGTGCCTCAGTTGAGATACTGATGGTGCGGGCCCAAAAATCAAGATTCCAAATTAGTGAACAGCACTAAGTAGGCCATAGCAATTTGATCTAACCTGTTAAAAATGGAATAAAACATACGCCCAAGAAAAGCTCACCACATGGATTTTGGATTAAAAAAAATCACTCAAAGAGGTCTGAATGTTAAGGATCAAATTTACTTTTGGTTAATCTGGTGTTAGTCAGTGGAGTTATTGCTATGAGGGTGAGAGGAAAAATTCAGGTCTAATTCTCAGCTCAGTGGAAATCAAGAGTGACTCCCCTGAAATCAGTGGAGTTACATAGGCACAGGGGAAAGGGAGAAGGGAAATATTCATTTTTCTCCTTTCAGAGTTTAATAAAACTCAGCACTATTGTAATGCTCCCTGTGGGAATCCCCTCCCCACTCCCTATCCCCCCACCCCCACACACACATGCCATCCCCCAACCTATGGCTTCACTCTGGATTCACACAGATCTCCAAGGATTCACCAGACACAAAAGGGAAGCCCCTGGTCTCTGCTATGCACGGACCCCTCAACCAGCCCCTCCCCTGAGCTGCCAGACCCCAACCCACAGCTTCCCCAGGGTGTTTGCTGACGGAGGCTCCAAGGGGAAAAGAAGGAAGATGCGCACGTTACCACAAACTTGGTCTATAGCTTGTGTTTTGTGTGGAAGCATGGAGAAATTCCAACAAATACTTGCCCCTTTCTGCCCCCACCACCTCCAAATCCATGTAGGTAGAACCCCACAGAGGAACTTCTATGAAGTCAACTTGAAGAGGGACCACGCCACGGCAGCCACACTCCTCTCCCCTTCCACACGACCGGGCATAATGTGGCATGTTCTGTCATCAAAGAGCTTTACATGTGACCACTCATTGCACCTCAGGGAGAACAGTCCTTATTATGATTCCCGATGGATAAGCTGGACCACATAAATTTTAACTGGCTTGTCAGAGGTCTCACAGGCAGTTTTCCATCTGAGCTGGAAGTAGGTCCCACAGGTCCTGACGCCTGTTTTCTCACTGACCATCAGAGCAGGCTGTCTCCCCCAAGGGATTTGGACATAAGAACTTCCTAAGAAGCCCAGCACTGTGCGACCCTCAATCACATGTCAGTTCACTCTTTATCTGAGGGCACACCTAAGGAGGAGGTGTACCAGGGACGGAGGGCTGTTTGCACCACTTACTGCATATTTCCTATTGGCATTCTCCCAAGGGCACAGCTACCTATGCTAGGCTAAATGACATTGTAGTAATGTCTTATTGCACAACTGCCTTCTGCGCTAGATCTGTGTTCACAGGTGCTGTGTGGTCACTTGGTGATAGTCACTGGAAAGATAGACTTGCTTAGACAAAGCTGTTTCGTTGTGAGCTTCTCTTGCAGCCTCTCCCTCCACCCCAGACCTGAGATAAGGTACCACAACTTTGATGGAAACAGAGTGCTCTGGAAATCCTAAGCCATCAAGGTAGGCCTCAGAGCCACGTTACCAAATAATTCTAGTGTTGTGGGAGAAGTTTTATAATAACCTAAATAGCAGCAAAATTGTTTCCAGAGGACATGTGCTTTAGGTTTCTGGAAGGATGTTTATAATAAGCTAGAGAATTTCTTTTGTTGTTAATGTGCTAGAATTGGTTGCAGCTGAATTTTACAAAAGAATTAAAGAAATGAATATGGGAACCTGCGTAAAATATGGACATAATTTCAACTGAAAATTAAAAAAAAACAAAAAACCCATAATATTGCACTCAAACCCACAGCCCTGCAAAAAGCTCTTTAAAAAACTTTTCTCGTGTCATATCACTCTTCTTTTATCCGGAATAAAAACTGTATGGTCCCCTTGATGCTTATATCTTCCCTTTGCGGTCCTTTCCCGTTAGTGATAGCAGGAGATGTGCACAGATCAAAGGAAGTAGAGATGCTGAAATGCAAGGAGGGATGTATATTTATGGGATGCTAGAAGCTCAGAGAATAAAAAAGGCCCGAATGCCATGGGCTAAATTCTGCCCTCCATGTGCCTGGGGAACTTCTGTTGTAGCCAGTGGCAGCCTTGTTTGCATTTATCCAGAAGTGTTTGGTCTTATGAGCTGGTAAGCTAATTCTTCCATGGTTTTACACTTCTTCATCCGTGTTGTTTGGCCAGACCTTTGGCTGTCACCCAGAGACTGGCTTTCCTTGCCCAAGCCCTCGGAGGAGCACAGAGTTCCAGCTTCAAAACAGAGTCTCAATAAAACATCTTTGGTATCTGTCACATTGCTGATCTTCAGGGCCGGTGCAACCATTTAGGCGACCTAGGTGGTAGCCTAGGGCGCTAGGATTTCGGCGGCCGCATTTTCATCGGTGGAGACAACGGCAGCCGGATCTTCGGCCGCCCCGGTCGCCGCCGGCATTTAGGCAGAGGGAGCTGGGGCAGGGGAGTGCGTGGAGGGCCGCCTGCAGCAAGTAAGGGTTGGGGGCAGCATGCAGGGGAACTCCCCGCCCCAGCTCACCCCTGCCCCACCTCCTCTCCGAGCACACCGTGGCTGCTTCACTTCTCCCACCTCCCAGGCTTGAGGCGCCAATCAGCTAGGTGTCACAAGCCTGGGAGATGGGAGAAGTGAAACAGCGACGGCGTGCTCGGGGTGGAGACGGAGCAGGGATGAGCTGGGGCGGGGGGGGGGGGTGCCTGAGGGTGGGGGGTGGGGAGCTGCCACAAGGAGGGCACCTCAGGGCGGGGGGGCAGCTGCCATAGGAGGGGGACGCCTCAGGGAGGAAGGGGGGAGCTGCCGCAGGAGTCGGGGGGCTGAGGGCGGGAGTGCGGGGGGGAGGGCGCAAGGTGGAAGTTTCGCCTAGGGCGCGAAACATCCTTGCACCGGCCCTGCTGATCTTTAGCAAACTTAGGGCCTGATCCATGGAAGTCAAAGACTCCCCATGGGTTTAATGAACTTTGGATCAGACCCAAAGCCTGCAATCCTTAATCAAGCACTGACATGAACATCTAGACATCGGTTTTTAAAGAGAGGAATGATTGGGGGTTAAAACACAGGACTAGGAATATTCCTTGCTCAGCCACTGACTTGTGTGACCGTGGGCTAATTACATAACTTCTCCATGCCTCCAAATTGATCAGATAGATTATTTCTTACAAATGACGCCCTCAGCTACGGTAGTCGAATGCTTTGAAATGTGACGCACACTAGCTGTTTCCTCATCAAGGGTCTTAATTCTTCAGAATCTGGTTTCCATAGCTTTTCCTGGACTTTTCTGATAATGTCACAGCCATTTGAGAAGAAGGAGAGGTCCAGGGCTGTAAAAGACAAAGCCCACGTCCAGACTAACCCGTGGCATCGGCGGGTTAAAATCGATTGCTCAGGGATCGATATATCGCGTCTAGTCTGGACGCGATGTATCGATCCCCGAGCGCGCTTACATCGATTCCGGAACTCCATCAACCTGAACGGAGTTCCGGAATCGACGCGGAGAGCCGCAGACATCGATGCCGCGCCGTCTGGACGGGTGAGTACCTCGATTTTAGAAATTCGACTTCAGCTACGTTATTCACGTAGCTGAAGTTGCGTATCTAAAATCAATTTTAATACCCTAGTCTGGACGTGGCCTGAGACAGGGCTGAGGACATCACTTTGGCTTTTGGTAAGTAAGGGCAGAACATTCCCAAAAGCTGACGCAGGCTCCCTTTTCTGATACATGCTTATAAAGCTCCTACTTTTGCGCAGAATTTTTTTCAAAGCCACCTGGGTGTTTTGGATTCCCAATTCTTATTAATTTTAACTAGATGCCCAAATTCCTTTTGCAGCATTGAAAAGCTGAGCCTTAATTATTATTCTGTGCTAAGTGCTGACAGTGCTCTCAGTAGCTCTGTAGTACACAACACTATGGACAGGCCCTGCCCTGAAGAAATCAGAGTCTAATGCTTAATTCATCAACGCGACTAGCCCCTGCAAACGTTTCTTCCGAAAGGACAACTCCAAAAACCTCGGAGGTGTTTTTGAAGGCTAGGGAGGACAGGAAACCAGTGAAGATATCTGCGAAAGGTATGATTTAGTCGTATTTCTTTGTGCATATATTTCCCTATAAATCAAACTTTTCCTTCAGTGTGGTGCCCCATAATAAGCATTCACAGTACTTTTAAGTATAATGAATGTAGTTAAATATTTCACATCACTGTCATCCTCTTAACAAGGCACTGAGAGCACATGCCTACATAGAGCAGGTTAAAAGCATTAGAGCTTATGTTTTCCTAAACAAACGTCCCTTTGACGTTTAGCTTCCAGGAAAATGTTCCTGGCACTACAATCAACCATAGCAACTCCAGACTCACTGCAGGGAGAACATGAATCGTAGGGCCTCGGAGCTAGCACCAGAGCATAATTACGGGTTACGGGTGTTAGTGAATTACAGACAATCCAATTACTGGCTCAGAAATATAAGCTTGTGAAATACAGAGACACGATTTTAGCTGCTGCTTTACAAACCCGTGCTTGGTGAAGCACTTTCCAATATCTGATAGCAACTTTGGAGTGACGTTTTTAAACTAGTCATTTTATAGCCGCAGTCTCTTGCAGGCGTGGGAACAAAATTCATCCATTACATACAACATTGTACTCATCCATATGCCTTGGGTATGTGATTTTTTTAATGATTGAATAAAATCCATTCAGGTCTTTCCCCCCCACATTACCATTATTAACCCAGTAAAGGGGAGGCAGGCAATTTTCTGTCTAAGCTGGTATGTTTGCATGATTATTTTTCCAGTTGGGGTTATACCAGGGATGAGTTTGGTTCATTCCCTGAGTGAAAGGTATGTTGTACATTATAGATATAGGTATATAGCTATAGTGATTTGGGGAGTTTGACCATATGAATGACCAGACATGAGCTCCCCCTGTTTGAGTAGGAGTCAAAGACAGTGCCAGGTGTTTTTGGAAAGGTTATTTTTTTCCCAGGACGTGTCAGACTCAGCTGTGAACTCTCAAGATATTAATGATCTCCGTAGGTGTGATATGAAATTGAGCAAATATACATAGAAAAATGGACTGATCCATTTTCACGGGTCCCTCTGTCATCTTGAAACCTTTCATCCTTTCCCATTACTCATCTCCTTTCCACACTAGATAACCCTAGTTTTTGCAGTATCTTCTCAGAGACACGTCGTAGGAATTGTGGTGAAATTAGCATTTGGAAATTTGAGGGGTTCACGAGAACATTTCTTTTGCACTCCCTGAAGTTTGCATTCACACTGAGGTTCAAACTCAAAGCACAATGCATTCAAACCTGTTGAGTTATGGCGGCTTTCACACCAGGACCAAAAATCATCCTAGCTTCACATATAAACAGAAACAGTTTGTGAAACCTTGTCAGACCTTTCGACGGAGCCAGGGCCAGTGCAAGGAAGTTTTGCGCCCTAGGCGAAACTTCCACCTTGCGCCTCCTCAGCCCTGCAGCAGCACCCCGCCCCCCCCACCGTGAAGTGTGCCCCCCACCCCCGTGGCAGCTCCCCACACCCCGCGGCCGCTTCCCACCCCCTGGCCCGAGGAGCCCTGCTGTACTTCCCCACCCCAGCTCACCTCTGCTCTGCGTCCTCCCCAAGCACGCTGTCCTGCTCTAATTCTCCTCCCAGGCTTGCGGCGCCAAACAGCTGATTGGCGCCGCAAGCCTGGGAGGCGGGAGAAGTGAAGCAGCGACTGCGCAGTGGAACCCCGGGGCTGCTGGGGGCAGCGCACTGACCCAGGGGAACCCCTGGGCTGCCGGCAGCGACGCGTTGACCCAAGGGAACCCCTGGGCTGCCGGCGGCAGCACGCTGACCCAAGGGAACCCCTGGGCTGCAGGCTGCCACAGTGGCACGCTGACCCAGGAGACACCCTGGGCTGCCGGATGCTGCGGCGGCTCGCTGATCCAGGTCCCCTGGGTCAGTGCGCCGCCGCGGCAGCTGGCTGCCCAGGGGCTTGCCTGGGCCAGGGGACACTCTGGGCTGCTGGCTGCCGCAGCAGCACGCTGACCTAGGGGACACCCTGGGCTGCCCGCTGCCGCTGCCGTCGGCAGCTCAGACTGCCTCTACATTCCAGCAGCAGCGGCCGCTCAACCACTTAAAAAAAATTGGGGGGCGCTGCTTTTTGGCGTCCCCAAATCTTGGCACCCTAGGCAACTGCCTACTCTGCCTAAATGGTTGCACTGGCCCTGGATGGAGCTGGGCTAAGCACTGAACAGATACAAAACCCCTTAGCAGATGACATTTTTGCACTGTCATTTTTGATGTACCCCTCTCTAATGAAAGTCCCTGTAGAACTATAACCATTTTTCTTCTCCTTCTTGGGACCTTTTTAATCCCCATGATATCTTCTTAAGAGGAGGTGATCAAAATGGGACTCAGTGGGCCAAATCCATCTCTGGTGTAACTTTGATGACTTTGGTAGCAATATACTAGGGATGAGCTATTACACTGAGGGGCTAAAACCTGTTTGAACTAAGGATGGACAAGCCTCCTGCTTAGAGCCAAAGTCCATGTGTGCAATGACTCTGTGGGGTTTTCTGCTAGCAGTTACTTTCCTGGTGAATAAAGAATGGGTCCATGCGTTATCTTGAAGTGGGGGAACACTATGTAAGAGAAGCGGCCCTTCTCCCCTGGACAAGCAGACATCCTACCGTGGAAAGCTCGATTCATATTTCTAACTCTAAGGACAGCATTTGACATTCCAATGCCATATTTATTGATCCCTTCAAGTGGAAACTCAATTGAACCCTTGACATTTCAAAGCTCACATTGGCCAGCAATTGCATTTTGCGTTCATTTCCAAAAACTAATTCAACTTGCAGATCCAGCTGCATCTTTGCAGAAGCGCTAACTTGTCACAAGTGTCTGCATAAGCAATTTTTAAAACTCCTTTCTTCCAAGGGAAAATATGACTTTCTGGCAGGATTTTCCACTGGGTATAAAGTGTGGGATTGTCAAAAGCACCTTGGGTTGGCCAAACTCTGCTCTTAATGAAGCCAACGGGAGTTTTGCCAGTTAACCCAGCACCAAGTGGTTTGGAAAATTTCAACCAAGGTGCAGTGTTATTGTAAGCCACCCACAGTTAGTGTTGCACATTGATCCCCTCTAGTGGTTGGGTCACAGATACTGGTTGATGAGACTGCTAAAGCCTTTAGCTCAGGCTTTTCGATTCAAAGCTATAGCATTATCTCTGCTCCTGAATTGTAAACTGTTTCATTGCTCAAACACTGATGAGGGTGAAAGGTCCATCCTCCCTAGCTCTTGGGATCTCCAGAAGGACAGGACTGCAGAAGTCTTGGAAACCTTCTCCACCTGGCCATGGGCCTTTGTGTAGAACATTGGGGGAGGCCACTCTGCCTCACTACAGGCAGATTGCAAGTCATAGTTTGGAGGAGACACTCCCACCCCCTGGGTGGGGCAGAGCACAAACAGTCTATAGCGCAGTGCCTTCTGGCTGGGGCCAACAGTAATTAACAGCCTGTAAGGGAGCACTGTCTCCCTGGGCAGGGCAGAGCACAGTCTGTGAGCTCTGGGTCTTTCAGGAAGGGGCAGAGCAGACACAGCAGACAAAGCAGTCTGGGATCTGGTATCCTGGCTTGGGTGCATGGCAGACGAATGCAGGCCTCTTGGGCCTCAGGTGGGGAGGCTGCCACCCCTGGGGTGAAGTGTCAGGGGGCAGGGGGATGCGGGCCCACCCAACTCCACCACGTCTCAACCCATGGCCCGAACCAGGGCAGAGTGTTCCACCACTGGGTCAGCCGGGAATCCCACTGCAACATGCTGACTCACACTCCGGAAGCAGAACCAGACCAGAGTCTGGTTCCCCTGGGCTACTTCCTACCATAGTGTGAGTGTAGGGCTCTGCAGTCCAAAGGTCGTCTGTCTCCTTGGGGTATTTGGCTGCCGGCAGTTGCCACAGCTCCTCAGGGCATTCATCTAGCGGTTGTCCTGCAGCTCCTCGGGGCACTTATCAGTCTCCTCTGGCTGCAAGGCGCAGCTCCACTCAGAGCCTACTTTGGGATCCTGTTGAGATCCCAGCTCCCTGGAAGAGCTGTCGGCTCCCTCCGGTGCTCCAGCCCCAGTTGAGCTCCGGGCATTCCTCTTCTACTTCCTGTCCAGCCTCAGGACTTCCAGCGAGAGAGGGCGGGGCAGATTTAGCTCCACCCACCAGGGGGAGTGTTGTGGTCCCTCACTCTCCTACTGAGAGGGCGGCCACTCTGTCTCACTACAGTGCCCAAATATGGATTTCAGCACCTCGCTTTAGTCACTCAGGTTTGAATATTGAGCCCAAGTGCCTGTGTGCCACCTAGGCAATAAGGATCCCCTGGGACTTCTCACAGTCAATGGGATTTGTACTATCAATCACCAAAACCAAAAGTTTTGGGGGTTCTGGTTAATAATCAGCTGAACATGTGCTCCCTGTGTGATGCTGTGGCCAAAACGGCTAATGTGATCCCAGGATGCATAAACAGGGGAATCTTGAATCAGAGTAAAGAGGTTATTTTACCTATATATTTGGCACTGGTGTGACCACTGCTGAGATCCTGTGTCTGGTTCTGATGCCCACAATCCAAGAATGATGTTGATAAATTGGTGAGGGTTCAGAGAAGAGCCACGAGAATGATGAAAGGATTAGAAAATGTGCCTTACAGTGAGAGACTGAGCTCCTTGATTTTATTTAGCTTAACAAAGAGAAGGTGAAGGGGTGACTTGATCACAGTCTGTAAGTCCCTGCATGGGGAACAAATATTTAATAATGGGCTCTTCTATCTAGCAGAGAAAGATCTAACATGATCCAATAACTGGAAGTTGAAGCTAGACAAATTCTGACTGGAAATAAGGGGTACATTTTTGACAGTGAGGATAATTAAACAAGGGTACAACTTATCAAGGGTTGTGGTGGATTCTCTCTCCCTGGCAATTTTTAAACCAAGACCGGATGTGTTTCTAAAAGCTCTGCTCTAGGAATTATTTTGTAGGCATTCTATGGCCTGAGCTGTACACAAGGTCAGACTAGATGATCACAATGGTCCCATCTGGCCTTGGGATCTATGACTAAAACCTCCTCTGCCCCATGTGTGCTCACCCCATCTGCTAAACAGGGGGAAATCCCGAGAAAGAGCTCCACTGTCCCAGGGCCTGCAGAGGTGGAGCTCAGGAGATTGGGGCAGCCAGACACATTCCTTCCTGCAAAGTCCCATGTGGCTCATGGCTGCTAAAGGGCTGAAGACTCATAAGAATGCAGTGAGCTGACTCCACCTTCCCCCTCCCCACCAGAGAAAAAAGGTGCACCTGGAGAAAAGGAGGCTTTTAAGCAGCCTCTTCAAGGGTAGGGCACGGGGCCCGTTAGCCTCACCATCCTAAAGATCTGTAGAGAATCCCGGGGAAAGCTTGTGGCTTCGGAGGGCTCATTCCCTGCAGCACAACAGCCACACGGAGTATCATGATGCCCATGGCTCTATGCCAAAGAGCTGTGCGCTGCTCCCTCCCAACCCTCTGTGCCCCATAGGAGGGGGCAGAAGCTACCCAGCAGGAGTTTGTGCTGCATCTGGCAACATTGCCCTGTAGGAATTCCCATAGTTATTCTGTAGGGCACATGTATAAGCCACTGGCCAGTGGGTTCTACACGTCTTTCCACAGCAACCTACTGACAGAGGATGTAAGTCTGTTACAGCCCGCCACTACATGTACTAGCTCTTTAGCTCATAGAATCATAGACTTTAAGGTCAGAAGGGACCATTATGATCATCTAGTCTGATGTCCTGCACAACACAGGCCACAGAATCTCACCCACCCACCCACTCCTGTATCAAACCTGTGTCTGAGCCATTGAAGTCTCAAATCACGGTTTAAAGACTTCAAGATGCAGAGAATCTTCCGGCAAGTGACCTGTGCCCCACACTGCAAGAAGGCAAAAAACCCCCAGGGCCTCTGCCAGTCTGCCCTGGAGGAAAATTCCTTCCCAATCCCAAATATGGCGATCAACTAAACTCTGAGCATATAGGCAAGACTTACCAGCCAGACACCCAGGAAAGAATTCTCTGTTGTAACTCAGATCCCACCCCATCTAACATCCCATCACAAGCCACTGGGCACAGGGGCGGCTCTATGTTTTTTGCCACCCCAAGCGTGGCAGTCAGGCAGCCTTTGGCAGCATTTCTGTGGGAGGTCCGCTGGTCCCGCGGATTCAGTAGCAATTCTGTGGGTAGTCTTCCGGTCCCGTGCATTCAGCATACTTACCGCCGAATTGCCGCTGAAGCCGCAGGACCAGCGGCCCTCCCACAGAAACGCCACCGAAGGCTCCCTGACTGCTGCCCTCACGACAACCAGCACGCTGCCCTCCCCGCCCCCAACTTGCTGCCCCAGGCACGCGCTTGCTGCGCTGGTGCCTGGAGCCGCCCTGATTGGGCATATTTATCGCTAATAGTCAAAAACCAATTTATTGCCAAAATTAGGCTCCCCCGTTATACCATCCCCGCCATAAACTTATCAAGCTTAGTTTTGAAGACAGATATGTCTTTTGCCCGCCATACTCCCCTTGGAAGGCTGTTCCAGAACTTCACTCCTCCGATGGTTAGAAACCTTAATCTGATTTCAAATCTAAACTTCCTGATAGCCAGTTTATATCCATTTGTTCTTGTGTCCACATTGGTACTGAGCTTAAGCTGTAGAGACTCATGTGTTTCCCTTTGGAGGTGCCCAGGTCAATTCCCAGGGTTGGCCAACATGGCAGCTGTCCCACATAGTCCTGGCTCCAACAGCTGCGGCTTGCATGAAAGACTATCTGGACTGATGGTGCCTCTTCAATTTCATTCCCTTGCACTCCATGATTTATGCTGTTTCACCCTCTCTCTGCCTTTCTGCAGAGAGTACCAATGATCTGGTCCTTGGGCTGGGTCAGTTCCAACTGGCCTGGAGAGGCCTGTCAATGCTTTTTTGCTGCTGTAAATATTTGGGATGTGATACTGTATATTTATGCATCTGAGCTGCACCATCTGGATAACATCAGCCCTCTTCATGTGGAGCGGTCACAGAGCACGAGTGCAAAACAGGATGTTACTCAAATATCAAGTGGAAAGGACTCAAGCTTTGTGTCTGGCATGTGCAAAAGAAAATGAGTGAAAGAGTGGCCCTTTGGGAAAATACCAAGGAAAGAGTAATTTATAGCATCTGGGCATGGCTGAAAAACTCAACTCTTGAGAGACCAGATTAGATTCAACTTAACAGGGCGGGAACTTGGAAAGGTTCACATCAGAGAGCATTTGGATCAAAGAAGCAATGTCACAACTCATGTCTACGTGTGGCATTTTTAAGCTAATCGTCTTTTCTATGAAGTAGCAATCGACACCTCACAGCACAGTGCAGTCACCCACCCTGAGCTACCAAGTCAGCTGTCGGCAAGAGCTTTGGGAGTTAATGTGCAACTGCTTCCTTGCTGCTCTCCTAGTCCATACACTCCCGCAGCTGAGTGCAGCCAGGCAGAGGAGGGTTTCACTCTGAAGGGTTTCTGTAGTACACAAGAGCTAGAATAAATGTAGTATTTACACAGCTCTCTGAGGTACCTGTTTGGGACACATGTATTTGTGAAGGCCAGAAAATAAACAGATGGTAATTCACTGGGGCAAGTAAATATAACACATTCTCCCCACCTCGCCCTTGTTACAGTCATTCACCATCACATCCATGACAGTCTAATAGCAGTGCAAGAACATGGAGATACTGAACTTCATTGCTAAAGTCTGTAGCTGACACAGTAGTTGCCGAAGCTTTTCTGTCCATTGAGATTTAAAAATGAACCCCAAGTGGAATCGATCAGGTTTGGGCCTTTTTTTTGCCTCTTTACAATGGATGTAGGAAGACCAAATGGCTAGTTTAAAAAAAATCTGCTTATTTTTTTAAATTGAAATTCACACTCGGAGGTTGGAAGCAGAGAGCTAGCAAAATGGTGAGATCACAAGAGCCAAGAGAGTGGAAATTCAGCTATTAAGAACGGGGGAACATGGGCTATTTTGTCAGACTGCTCCAAGTTACCACTTTGGATAAAGGTATCCTTGCTTAAAGGTTCAAAACCCTTCACTCCTTCAGCGAGAGCTCACAATAAACATCCCTGAGACCTCCCAGAAGTTCCCCAGCTAAGCCAGACTTGACATTCCTGATAATTCTAAGGTCAAACTTAAACAATTATTTTTTTAAACCTCACACCTTTCAGGCCTTTTTTGTATGCCATTAAAAAAGCAATAAAAGTACATGCCCACTTTTAAAAAAGTCTTTTCCAGCTCGCCTCTAACATATCAGCTCATGAGTTATGCAGGATGACTACCAGGAAAGATATAGCTAGCAGTGAGTTCTATGGAATAGTCTCCCAAGAGAAGCCCCATTACTGGAGTAACTTAAATACTATCCTGAAGAAGACTTGGAAGGAGAATCATGATGGTTCTTCCTAGTTTTATGATTGTTTGATGTATGTTACACTGTATTGATCATGAAGCCTGAAAAAACAATATTTTACCAAGATGAAGGCTCTGAATCTAGAAACTTTGCTTTGGAAGTGATTTAGAGTCTGAATAATTCATTTTTTACACCATTTTAGATCAACCATCTAATTTTCCAAAGTGCGTAGCAATGGTCAGTCATAGGGTATGTCCACACTACAAATCTATGTTGATTTAATAGAAGTCGATTTTTTAGAAATAGATTTGATACAGTCGTTTGTGCGTGTCCCCACCAGGCACATTAAGTCGGCGGTGTGTGTCCACAGTACCAAGGCTAGCGTCGACTTTCGGAGCATTGCACTGTGGTAGCTATCCCACAGTTCCAGTAATGTCCGCTGCCCATTGGAATTCTGGGTTGAGCTCCCAATGCCTGATGGGTCAAAAACATTGTCACGGGTGGGTCTGGGTACACGTCATCAGGCCTCCCACCCTCTGTGAAAGCAATGGCAAAAAATCGTTTCTCGCCTTTTTTCCTGGGTTACTTGTGCAGACGACAAACCACAGCAAGCATGGAGCCCGCTCAGCTCGTTGTTACTGTATGTCTCCTGGGTGCTGCTGGCAGACGCGGTACTGCAGTGCTACACAGCAGCATCCCCTTGCCTTGCCTTGCGGATGGCAGACCATGCAATATGACTGCTAGCTATCGTCATTGTCCCATGGCTGCTCCTGGCCGACCTCGATTAGGTTGGTCCGGGGTGCCTGGGTAGACATGGGTGCTCCTGGCTGGCCTCAGTGAGGTCGGTCGGGGGTGCCTGGACAAAATTGGGAATGGTCCGGGGTGCCTGGATAGACATGGATGCCCCTGGCTGGCCTCAGTGAGGTCGGTCGGGGGTGCCTGGACAAAATTGGGAATGACTCCAAGTCATTCTCTTCTTTAAGTTTCGTCCAATGGAGATTTAGTCCTGCCTGGAATATCATGCGACCTGGAGGCTTCTGCCTCAGTTTGCTCTCCCAGCCAGCAGCACCGCACGGTTGCACCTACCCCAGCCTACCCCTTGCTCCCATGGCTCATGAAGCCTGGAGAGTAGTAAGGAGCAGTTCAACTATAGGCTGAGCAAGTGCAGAATGGTGTTAGAATGTGCCTTTGGACATTTAAAAGCTCGCTGGTGCAGTTTACTGATTCGGTTAGACCTCAGCGAAACCAATATTCCCATTGTTATTACTGCTTGCTGTGTGCTCCACAATATCTGTGAGAGTAAGGGGGAGACGTTTATGGCGGGGTGGGAGGTTGAGGCAAATCGCCTGGCTGTTGATTACATGCAGCCAGACATCAGGGTGGTTAGAAGAGCACAGCAGGGCACATTGTCCATCAGAAAAGCTTTGAAAACCAGTTTCGTGACTGGCCAGGCTACAGTGTGAAAGTTCGGTTTCTTTCTCCTTGATTCACTTGCCTCCTTGGTTCACTCTACTTCCCTGTAAGCCAACCATCTTCCCCTCCCCACTTTGATCTCCACTTGCAGAGGCAATAAAGTCATTGTTATTTCAAATTCATGCATTCTTTATTAATTCGTCACACAAATGGGGGGATAACTGCCAAGGTAGCCCAGGAGGGGTGGTGGAGGAGGGAAACACAGGGGTGGGGTAGTTGTAGGGACACCGCCTAGAATGGCATGCAGCTCATCATAGAAGCAGCACGTCTGGGGCTCTGACCCAGAGCAGCCGTTTGCCTCTCTGGTTCTTTGGTAGGCTTGCCTGAGCTCCTTAAGTTTCACGCGGTACGGCTGCAGGTCCCTGTTATAACCTCTGTCCTTCATGCCCATGGAGATTTTTTCAAATATTCTGGCATTTCGTCTTGTGGAATGGAGTTCGGATAGCATGGATTTGTCTCCCCATACAGCGATCAGATGCAGTACCTCCGGTTCGGTCCATGCTGGAGCTCTTTTGCAATTCTGGGACTCCATGGTCACCTGTGCTGATCAGCTTGCCACGCTGGCCAAATAGGAAATGAAATTCAAAAGTTTGCAGGGCTTTTCCTGTCTACCTGGCCAGTGCATCTGAGTTGAGAGCACTGTCCAGAGCCGTCACAATGGAGCACTCTGGGATAGCTCCCAGAGGCCAATACCGTCGAATTGGGTCCACACTACCCCAAATTTGACCCAGCAGAGTCGATTTCAGCGCTAATTCCCTCGTCGGGAAGGAGTACCGAAATCAATTTTAACAGCCCTTTAAGTCGACAAAAATGGTTTCGTCGTGTGGACGGGTGCAGGGTTAAATTGATCTAACACTGCTAAATTCAACCTAAACTCGTAGTGTAGACCAGGACATAGTTGTGGTAGCATTTCTAACTCACCCGCACACCTCTTTGAAACATAGAAGGTGAATGACCAGTCATTCATTTCTCTTATCTTCCAGCCCTGCTGATGAGATTGTTTGTTATTAAGGGGGTGATTCTGTTCCAGTAACAGAAGGGTGGTATTCTCCCAGCTCGTACCTTGCCAAAATGCTATCAAACGTAAATGAGAGGAGTTGTGGAATTAGTTTTCTTTCCCTGCCTGTCGGAAAATTTGTTTTCAGATAAACAAACCAGCAAAATAGTATTAAACACGTGGCCGATGAGTGAAATACAAGAAAGTGGTGGAACCCCCACAAAAACTAGATATTATAGGACCTTTAAAGTAGCGTTGGCTCCCATGTACTGTTATTACACATCCTTTGCTGAAAGCTGTACACACGTCTCAATTTTGAACCTCCTGTGTGTTTCCTCATATTTTCAATCAAATTATTACATACTAGAAATATGCATAAGGGAAATTATTCTACACATTTTATGGTGTGCTGTTGCTTGTAGCAGTAATTGAGGTACCTTTTCCACTTATGAAAGTACTAATTTTATTTGGTTTTATTGCTTTTCTAGATGCAATTATTTATTTAGTGTGTTTTGGCTTTATTAAATTATGTTTACTATAGGAACATCATAAAAATGTATGAAAGCAACACATCAGCCAACGTTGCCCGATGACCTGTTTTGGGGAATCTAGTGTTATTTTTCATATCCAAACATAATAGAATAAAGTAGGAATAAAGAGATAATCTACACTAGAAAACAATGCAATTTTGAGATAATATAATAAAACACCTGGACAATATGATTTCATAAATCTTTGTTCTAAAATTTACATGAGCTGGGCGTCGGGGTGGCTATTTTAGGACACATGGCATTTTCTAAATGGAAATAAACGTGAAATGTAATTAAACAGCAGAGGGGAACGCAAACATGGGTTGAGTTTGCCCCAAGCAATTGATTTCTACAAAGCTATGTAAATATTTCCATTGCAAAGGATGAACTGGCACAGTCTTGAGCATTGCAGAGCTTTAAACTGGCAATCACCAGTTTGCCAAGTCTCACCAGATTCAGTTTTGGAAGGATCTCCATCTGCATCATGCAATTTTACTTTTAGGGCCCAATCCAGCTCTCATTGAAGGCAATGGCAAAACTCCCAGTGGCTTCAGGCTTTTAGGGTGGATCTGTTACTGTATGTTTTACATTGTAGCCTAAATGTTTTGCGTATTCTTGCTGTTCTGATTAATGAGACATTAAATTAGCTCAGCCCCCAATTTTAGGTTTTGTATTAAATAAAAGCTAGCTGGGGGTGACGGGGTTGAGGGGCACAAAAGGTTATGAACCCTCCACAGGGCATTTCAGTCTAGCAGACAAAGGCAAAACAGGATCCAATGGTTGGAAATTGAAGCTAGATAAATTCAGGCTAGAAATAAGGAGCACCTTTTTAACAGTGAGGGTAACTAACCGTTGGATCCACCATGGGATATGATGGATTCTCCAACACTGGAGTCTTCAAATCAAGATGGGATGCATGTTTTTGTAAAAATGATGTTCTAGCTCAGTCACAAAGTCCGAACTTGATGCAAGAATCACTGGGTGATCATGCAAGAGGCCAGACTAGATTATCACAATAGGCCCTCCTGGCCTTGAACATCTATGACCTATGAAAATAAACAGAAATTTGCAGCTTTGCAGCATTGTGCTAAGCAGAAATTGAATGGGATTTACTTATGTATCAAAGATAAACACATGAGTGTTTGCAGGAGTGAGGCCATTGGGTCTAATCCTGCAAGACACCCTTACTCACCCAGACAGACCCTCTTCCTGTGAACAGTTCGGTTGACTTCAGCGAGATACCACTTCTTCAGCAGACTCGACCCGAGGACAGGGATCCAGGAGCAGAACTATGGAAAGGATATAATGATATGAGATGTGTGCTGGAAAAATGCAAACGAATACATCTGGAAATAAACACAGATACTGAGTGATATTCAAGGCAAAAATGAAGTGAGTCCAGATAATAGCAACAGAAGAGGATTAAAGGACTGACTCAGAGGGAATAGTCACAGAGCTAAATATGTATGGCTTGGCCAAATGACAAGATAACTCTCTACAAGTATTTGAAGAAAGCAGATGAACTGTTTAGGCTGAAAATTAGCACCGTTATCTTGATGCTGCTTGCAGTGTTGTAGTTGTGTTGGTCCCAGGATATTAAAGCGATAAGGAGAGTGAGGTTGGTCCAATAAAAGATATTACCTCATCCACCTTATCTTGAGTATTTTACTCACAGGAACAATAAAAGTTCAGTTCCTTGTTGGTTATTGAAGCAAAGAGATAAGACCAGCTTCCCGAGTCCTGTGTATATCAACACTATTTTCCAGGACCCAAAAAAGAGCTCTGTGTAAGCGCAAAAGCTTGTCTCTCTCACCAACAGAAGCCGGGCCAATAAAAGATATTACCTCCCCCACCTTGCCCCTCTAATACCCTGGGACCGACACGGCTATAACACTGCATATATCAACAGTAGTCACTTCAGAGTATGAGAGACTGGAAGACCCAGGATGTAGGTCCCATGTCCTGAAACCAGTCTGAATCCAGATGAATTGGACAGTGGTGTATCATCTGATGGCTGTTCTATGGCATATTTATAATTAGTTAAATAAAACCACATGTTCGCTCGGTTGTCTGTATCTTGTTTTGGGTCAAACATTTGCCAATATTAACAATGCTTTAGCCTTTTTGGGGCAGGGACCGTGGCCTAAGTATGACCTCATCTAAAACAGGAGAGACCCCTATCATAACCTTAGTCCCAGATTTGGACCTTAGCGTCCAAAATATGGGGGTTAGTATGAAAACCTCCAAGCTTAGTTACCAGCTTGGACCTGGTACCTGCTGCCACCACCCAAAAAATTAGAGTGTTTTGGGGCACTCTGGTCCCCCTGAAAAACCTTCCCTGGGGACCCCAAGACCCAAATCCCTTGAGTCTCACAACAAAGGGAAATAATCCTTTTTCCCTTCCCCCCTCCAGGTGCTCCTGGAGAGATACACAGACACAAGCTCTGTGAAACTACACAGAGAGACTCCCCCCTCTCTGTTCCCAATCCTGGAAACAAAAAGTACTTTCCTATTCCCCCAGAGGGAATGCAAAATCAGGCTAGCAATCCAACACACAGATCTCCCCGATTTCTTCCTCCCACCAATTCCCTGGTGAGTACAGACTTAATTTCCCTGAAGTAAAGAAAACTCCAACAGGTCTTAAAAGAAAGCTTTATATAAAAAGAAAGAAAAATACATACAAATGTGCTCTCTGTATTAAGATGATACAACACAGGGTCAATTGCTTAAAAGAATATTGAATAAACAGCCTTATTCAAAAAGAAGACAAATCAAAGCACTCCAGCACTTATATTCATGCAAATACCAAAGAAAAGAAACCATAGAACTTACTATCTGATCTCTTTGTCCTTACACTTAGAAACAGAAAATTAGAAAGTAGAGCTACTTCTCCAAAGCTCAGAGAAAGCAGGCAGGCAGACAAAAGACAAAAGACACTCAATTCCCTCCACCCAAAGTTGAAAAAATCCGGTTTCCTGATTGGTCCTCTGGTCAGGTGCTTCAGGTGAAAGAGACATTAACCCTTAGCTATCTGTTTATGACAACCCCATTGAAGTCAAGCATCAAAGGATGTACAATCAGCGTAAGAGGAGAAACAGGCCTTTGACTTATTCTGTAAGGCACTGAGCAGAGTTGTAGGTAATGTACAAATACCACATACCAATAACAGAAGTACCCTGAGCAAGTAAAAGTAGCTGCCTCTGGGTCTGATTATTCTGTGATGGACATTGTTGCATGCGAGGAGCACAGCTGGTAGAAATTGCTCATATTTTGAAATTTGAAAATAAAGTGGGAAATTGAACCTTTTCCCTCCATTTTTCTGACCAGCCAAACAGCTGGTGGCCACTTTTCAAATTTTGAACTGAGAAACACAAAAACAAAAATTCAAATTGCAAAATTTTGGGGGGCGAAATAGGTAAATATTCCCCCAAAATATGTTCATGATTTTTTCTCCCTTCCTTCCCGCCAACCCCAAGCAAGTTCTAGTGAGGGAGTAAACTGGTTGGCTGCAGCGTAGAGCTGAGAGGAAAACTAGGCCTATTGGACCAGATTTTTAAAAGTATTTAGCCATCTTGTTCCCAGTGAAATCCATAGGAGATAGGAACTTGAAATCTGGCTCATTGCATAAGACACTACAGCAGTCCTTCACACTCAGCCGTCCCACCAGGAGATCTGTAAGAACCTTGTAACTATTTATTTTAAATTTAGATTAAATCTCAGGCAAAACTTCCTAACTGTAAGAACAGTAGGACCAGGGGTGGCTCTAGCTTTTTTGCCGCCCCAGGCACGGCAGGCAGGCTGTCTTCGGCAGCTTGCCTGCGGGAGGTCCCCGGTCCCACGGATTCAGCAGCTTTCCTGTGGGAGATCTGCTGGTCCCGCGGCTTCGGTGTACCCACCGCTGAATTGCCGCTGAATCCGCGGGACCGGCAGACCTTCCACAGGCAGGCCGCCGAAGGCTGCCTGACTGCCGCCCTCAGAGCGACCAGCAGGGTACCCCCCATGGCTTGCTGCCCCAGGCACGCGCTTGGAGCGCTGGTGCCTGGAGCCGTCGCTGAATAGGACAGTGGAACAGATTCATGGGGAGGTTGTGGAAGCTTCTTCATGGGAAATTGTCAAAAGAAGGCTGGATAGCCATCTGTCTTGGATGGTTTATACTCAACAGATCCTGCATCTTGGCAGGGGGATAGACTAGATGACCCTTGCAATCTTTTCTAACCCTATGTTTCTATTTTGTGGTTCTGTTTTGTAGCCAAAAATTGCAGAGGAGAATTTAACGTATGCCGAACTTGAGCTGATCAAGCCCCATCAGGCAGCGAAAGGTGTGCCCACCACGACGGTCTACGCCCAGATCCTGTTTGAGGAGAACAAGCTGTAAAAGCTGGTGTCTGGCTAAATGTTCTTTGGCTGTGTTCTATTTAATTCTTGCTGTGCTGTTTATTTATAAAAATCATACAAATGTCCTTATTTTTTTACTTCCATTCATGCACTTCTATATTTTTATGAGACTTTTTAAAAACTTGTAGTTGAAAGGAAATGTAGCAAGCGTAAACTGACAAACCATTGCCCCAGGACCCCTTTTTGTAGCATTCAGCAGCACCCTGGGTCATTTGCAATGTTATTTCCACTTCCATGCAAATCTGAGATCTGAACACAAAAGAGCCCAGGTTAGATAGAGATGGCCATAGTCAAGCAAGCCCAGAAGCTGCAGTGATTGGATCCACCGTGGCAAGCCTGATGCCCAGGGCAAGAGTCAAGCTGGTGAGGAATTTTTCCTGTGAAAAAATCAGAAAATGCCAATTTATCAAAACCGAAACTTTGCCCAGGAAAGAATTGGGTTTAATGAATTTTTCAATTAAAAAGAGAAATTTCTTTTCAAGTTTTGAAATTGTCAAAACTTTTTATTTTGATATTTTCTAACTAAAAAGTTCCAATTCAAAACTACTCTTTGTTTTGAAATTGAAGCTAATGATAGTTGAAAAAATAAAGAATTAAAGATGGTCAGCATTGAAAAAAAATGTTTTGAGATTATTGAAACAAACCATTTCAATTGACCCGAACCAATTTTCAGCCCCCTGCCCTCCATTTGTGAGGATTTTGACTTATGCAGATTTAGGATGGGATTTTTGTTTTTATTTATTTATTTTTTAAATATATATCTTGAAAAGCATAGGGAAAGGAAAGCTGATTTCCATCCATGTCTAGGCAAAACAAAAAACCTCACCCACCCACTTCACCCTCTACAAATCTGCACAGACCAGGGCTGGAGACGTAGGGAGTTGAGCCTAGAGCCCCCTAACATGTTGTGAGTTGGGCCCAGGATGTTAAGACATCTCACTTCTTCCTGCTGTCTGAATTGCTCAGCACGGATCCCCCTTCTCCACCGGCCTTTGGTTTAAAAGAAGGTGCTGAGCCCCAGGGCCTCTCTTTTTCTGATCTCTGGCAAACATGCACAACAGAGCGCTCCACCAGGGAGGAGACATGGGCTAGGATTTTCGAAAGAAGATGAGAGTGTTAAGCCCAGCACCCATTGCAGGCCAGGGGGAGTTGAGCTTCCTTCTGCCTCTTTGGGTCATGGCCTGTATGCAATTAGCCTCTGGGTGGGGACACCAAAGCCAAGATTTTCAAAAAGTTAGGCCCCTACATCCATTTTTAGGCTCCCGAGACCCTTGTTTTTGGTGTGCGGAGCCCTCAGCAGTTCTCTCTGACATCAGCAGGAGCTGCTGGGGGCTCAGCACTTTTGAAAATCAGACTCCTTATTGAGACTCCTACATATGGATTTTGGAGCAGCACTTTTTGGCCCTTATTTTTTGAAAATCTCGACCGGCTTGGCCAAAGCTGCATCCTCACGGGCTGGTTGGGCCTTTTTGATGACATCACAACCAGGCACCAGTGCCCAACGGTGCACTGCTGGGACCCCACCTTTGAAATGGTCAGACACTACCCTGAAACCAGTGTGCCAAGTGCAGAGGAAGAGGGGAGGACACAGATAACAAGGTCAGAGGTATCTGCAGGGATGGGGCAGCTGTAGGAGAAGAGGGAAGGAAGGGTGACAAGTGAAGGAGAAACACCCCCATTAGCTCAAAAACTACCCCCTCTGAAGTGCAACACTTCTCATCCCCCTTTATTTCCCAACCCAACCTGGTTGTGAAACCTCTCTCAGGTCCTGTCCCCCCAGATTCCTAACCTCTGGCCCAGGCTCAGCTACAGCACTTAGCTAGAGTCTCCCAAGGGAGAGTGAGATGCAAGGTGTGGGTTTGGTTCTATCCCTGTCCAATCCGGATCGGTTCCAACCGGTTAACATGTACATTGTAGCTGCTGAAATCCACCTCCAGGCCGAAGTTCAAGGACTGGGAATGGGCACTAGCCATTTTAGAATGACAGTTTCACATTGTAAAAGCAGCAAAGAATCCTGTGGCACCTTATAGACTAACAGACGTTTTGGAGCCTGAACTTTCGTGGGTGAATACCCACTTCGTCAGATGCATGTAGTGGAAATTTCCAGGGGCAGGTATATATATGCAGGCAAGCTAGAGATAATGAGGTTAGTCCAATCAGGGAGGATGAGGCCCTGTTCTAGCAGTTGAGGTGTGAAAACCAAGGGAGGAGAAACTGGTTTTGTAGTTGGCAAGCCATTCACAGTCTTTGTTTAATCCTGACTCCAAAGAGAAACTGCTGAGCTTCAGTTCATCTGCAAATTTGACACCATCAGGTCAGGATTAAACAAAGACTGTGAATGGCTTGCCAACTACAAAACCAGTTTATCCTCCCTTGGTTTTCACACCTCAACTGCTAGAACAGGGCCTTATCCTCCCTGATTGGACTAACCTCATTATCTCTAGCTTGCCTGCATATATATACCTGCCCCTGGAAATTTCCACTACATGCATCTGACGAAGTGGGTATTCACCCACGAAAGTTCAGGCTCCAAAACGTCTGTTAGTCTATAAGGTGCCACAGGATTCTTTGCTGCTTTTACAGATCCAGACTAACACGGCTACCCCTCTGATAGTTTCACATTGATGCAACATGCAGTAGTTAATGCATCAGTTCTGGTATTGCCTATGGATTTAAACAGTCCGTGCCATTCTGATGACACCCACCTCCATGCAGATTTAGAAAGGCACCAAAGGGGTTTAGGATTACAAGTCCCACTGAAAGAAGATGGTATTTGAGCTCCAAAATCCCTTAGTGCTTTTGAAGATCTCTCCCTTATATTCTAAAATCAAGTTCCTCGCTAGTTCATTTTGCTTAAGAATGTGAGTTGATATTTTGTGTTTGGTGGATTTGGGCAAAATTGTGCTCTCAGGTGCACACAGACAGATCATGCCTGTATTTATGGCATGCCCTTTTTTCACTTTAGGCATTCATGCGCTGCCTAACCAAACTGTCCACGTAAGGCACTATTTTATTTTATTTTAGTCTTTCAAAACAACCTAGGAAATTCCATGCAAAGAAACTACATTAAGAGCACGCTACTTAAGATTGCAAAGTCAAGCACTCCAAAAAAAAAATCAGGAAGTACTAAAGTTGAGGATATGTATGCAACTTTAATACTGAGCTGTTGAATATATAGTATGTTACTATACAATTTTTAATCAAGTATTATTTCTGCAGGACCCTGCCTCACCCATTGCACAGCTAGGATGACAGAAGTTTTGCATGCAGAGAGAGCGCAAATTTGCCTTTTATGAGAGTTCCCTTGGAAGAGTTTAGTTTTTGTATAAATCGGGTTTTTAAGCCTCTTTTTTTAAATGGGTATATAACATTTTACATAGTCAACATAATTTATCTTGTAAACATGGTATGTATAATGTAGTCATCTGTGTGTTTCCATCTTAGCTAAATTGCTTTGGTAAGAGAAAGTGTTAAGAAAAACTAGGTAAACGTGATGTATAATATTAATACCATATTCAGCCCCTTTTCAGAACAACCAATCATTCTCAAGCTGGCCCCGATTTCTGTAAGTAGTTTGTTGCTAGTAACTATTTGAATGAGTAATATTCAGGCTTCTGAGCTGTTGAGAAAATATGCATTTTGCCATTCATAGGGTGGTGTTGGCTATCTAAGTGGGATGATATTTTTTCTGCTCTCATTGGGTGACATACATTTTGAACATGAGACTAACCAGGGTTAACACCACTCTTCCAGTGGAATCTTTTAATCAATAATAATTTGTGCTAAAATTCATGAAACATTCAAGGATTATTATGGACATTTTTGGAACATCTGGGTATCGACTGAATCCCTCAACGGGTGAAACTCACCTTGTACAGAAACCTGAAGTTATGCTTTGTCCATGTGCACACTGGTGAATTTCACCTTAATGAATAATCTGACCCCATAAATATCAATGTCCCGTGCTTTTATTTATGAAAATATCCCAAAATCTGGGTTTTAAACAATTTTGGTCACAAACGGCTGGACATTGGGCCCCTTGTTCAGAAAAAATGCACCATTCTATGTTTAATCTTTGCCCGGTATTTTAATGAATACCTTTGTTCATGTATTAAGGTTATGTGTTGTCTTGTCTATGTTTGATATCTAATTCCCCAAATTAACAACAGTTGATTGAGCTAAATAAATTACCTTTTCCTTTTTGGTGAGAAGTTCAGTCAGCCTCTGTAGAATTTTTTCCTTGCCGAAGAAAGGTCAAATGATATTGAGTGTGAAATTCCATGATTTCCAAATTTCCATTCCAAAATGGAATAAAACTAATTTTTTTCTGAATTTCCTGCAAAAAAAATTTTGAAAATTAATTTGGGGTCCCTTAAACCATTTAATTTAGGTTAAATCAAAATGATGTCTTTGTGATTTTTGACTTACTTTTAAAAAAATATAACATAAAATGTTAAATAATTGAAATAAAAAGTTGTTTGTAAACAGAAAATTGAAATATTCCATTTGAAAAGGTCAGAATGGAACATTTGACCTTAACAAAGCGCTTTTTTTCAAATTTCTCTCTTGAAACAAAATTTCATCGAAATCGGCACACTTCCATGAAATGTTTTGCCTTCAGCAAATCAGCATTTTCCAACAGAGAAATGTTCCATAAAAAAACTCCGACTAGCTCCAATAATTATTGAGAAAGATTCACCAAAGTGCATAAGCATGTGCTTAACTTTAAGAACGCATTAGTCCCATTTTCCCCTGCACACAAGAAAGAAAGAAAGAAAGAGTCTACCCCTGTTTTTAAAATGGAGGTGGGGGACATGAATATGTTTTTATTCATACCTTGTATTCCACAGTATTCACACCTTACCAAGTAGCGACCAAAAGGAACACTGGGATGGTTATGGGGGCAGAGGTTAAGTCATTTGGGTACCTTACCTGGTAATTTACCAACTTTCAAATGCTTGAGTTCTTGTCAGTTTAACCTTAATTCTGAATTTCCTAGGTTTCAATTTTTTTTCTTTAATTCCAGATGTTCTTAGATGGTAACTTACACTCAAAACACAATCCGTGGCTGCAACCTTAACTGGACCATACCAATGTTTTTGCATGGGAATTTCCCTAGTTTTTTTAAATGGTCCTGACATGGTGGAACCATTCCCTCTGATTTCTGTTCCATTTCCCAAGTGTTCAACACCACGTGCTCAAGCTGTGAGCTGAGACCTGTTGACAATGCAGTTGACAATGTTGGTGACTGACTGATGAGGCAGAATGGAATCCAGCACCCGTCTCTATTTCTCCCTCAGAAGTTGCCGCAATGAGAATAAAAAGTAATTTTTAGTAGTGTAGGGGGCAGATAGACTTCCAAACAGAGAGAACTCCATTGTGAGCCCAGGTTGCAAGGATATAAGGAGATGTAATGAGCTCCCATCATCATCTGCTTGGCTATCCCGCATGGGCAGACCCTGCACTGGAGGAGAGCAGTCACGGACAGTCTGCTGCTGGCCCTCCTGAGCAGGGAATAGGTGGAGCCTTTGCCCCTTCAATGAGCCAGCACAGAGCAGGAAGTAAGATGTACTACTGCGATTTACTTCCTCCTGAAGCGAGTGAAAGCAGGGATGGGACTACACTTGACAGGAGAATGCCATGTATAGTCGATTTAATAGGAGACACAGGGCCAAATACATTTCCGGTCCAACTTTGCTGGGTTCAGTGGAGTTACTGCAGAGTTGAATGTGGCCTGTTGTCCTTTTATATGCCAGGAGCTCCCAAGAAGAGTCTTTCAACACCTGATTGAGCAGTGGCTGGACTCCACTGAATCATGCTATTTAGGCTACTCCTTTTGTCGTCATTGGTAAAACGTGGCCTGGTGCCGAAATTTTAACAAATGCAGCTCTATTAGCGCCACACTGATTTAGTGGCAGATTGTTAAATGTTAATGTGCTGCACTCTATAGCTTTAAATAGAATTAGAGATGTTTACAGATTTGCTTAAATGCACCTTGTTCCTCTACATTAAATTTTATGGCCAGAATCCTCCATCAGCAAACAGGAGTAAATCACATTAGTGTCAGATGCTGTGTGGGGGCAGATTCTGCAGCTCCAGGGAAACGGGGGGAGGGTTATTATTCTTGATTACAACTTTCTAATTCGTAGGTGTGGTTGGAATGTCATTATCTCCCCCTTTACAAGGAGATCATTTGTTTGAGAATAACTGTAACATTGTTGTGAGGTTCTCTTCATTAAGGACAGTCGACTTATGTCCTTTGCCAGGGCTTTGCCCGTACAGCAGAACTCAGAATGAATGCCATTGCATTAATATGCATGGGTCATGTCCTGAGGTTTTTATTTAGTTTTCAATTCAGTCCTTGCTGAAGCTGAAGTAAAGAGGAGTGCCTGCATAAAACCCCAAAGAAGAGATGTGACTGGGTTAATAAAGATGCTGCAGGAAGCAGAGCTGGATAATTCAGAATCAGCATCCCAGCATGGCGCTAAAAAGCGCTGTGCCAGATAAGATGGACATTTCAAATGTTTACTCTAATAGTGATTTGTGGGCCCAATTCTGCTTCCTTAAGTGTTCCCCTGGACCTCAACTCATGTGCATAAGGGCTGCAGAATCGGGATGTGACTACCCCATGGGCTGGGGTGGTTAATCCCAGTGTGCAGGATAAAATGTGTAATTCCACTCTGCTGCCCTTAGTGGTACCTGTAATTGTAATTATTCTCCTGGATTTCCTGTGATTTACTAATACCACCAACCTATTACATCACACTTTTCATGAATAGATCTCAAAGCACTTTCCAAAGGAGGTCAGTATTACTATCCCCATTTTATAGATGGGGAAATTGAGGCACATAGAGACGAGACGTGCCTAAGGTTGCTGAGCAGACTAGTGCCAGAGCTGGGTCTAGAAAGCATGTATCCTTACTCCCACTCCAATGTCCTCTCCACTAAGACACAATAGGGATGCTGTGTGTTGTTCCACCCCAGCAACAGCTGCATTTCATCAGTGAGTGTTGTAGTATAACGGTGTTATGTAAAGGGAGGACTCATATTATTGAATTATGCCTTATATGAAGTATTAATTGCTTCCAGTGAGAAGCTTTCCTGTGGGTTAGGAACAAGTAGTTCCAGAGGCAATAAGTGTACTCCGACTAATGCATGGAGTTGTTCTTTCTGGCCAACTTGCTGCTGACAGGCAGGCATAGCTACAGTAGGAAGTCCTAACAGATTGAAATGGCTGGGTGGCGTCTGGGGGCCAGAAAACCTGGTTTCTATTCTTGGCTCTGACACCAATTGTGTGTGTGACCCTGGGCAAGTCACCTTGTCATGTTGGGCCTCAGTTTCCCCAGCTGTAGAATGGCCATAAACCACCCATATCAAAGGGGTACTATGAGGCTAGTTTAATTAGTGTTGGGCAAGTGCTTTGAGGGCTCAATAGGAAGGTGCTATAAAGTCTTATTAAAGCAGCCAAAACCAGTCAGGAAGAAAGCCACTGCTGACTCCACGTCGTGCACACAGCTCATGTCGGCCACTCGATTTACCCGAATAAAAAAGTTGCCATGGCTGCCTCCCTCTGCCATTTGCCCTCAGATTACCCCAGGGAATCGGACAGCATCTGATGGTCTGAGCGAGACACAGGAGCCCACCCACAAGAATGGGAGAGAATCTGACTCCAGTTGCCACTGATGGAGAGCAGGAGGCAACACTTACAGCATGTTGGACTTGGTTTATGTTACAAAACCTTTCCCACGCCTCCTCCAAAACAGACAGCGACTCGATGGGCAGTTCTCCAGCAAACATATGTGATACTTTCTGCTAAAGTGGCTGGGGTCTGGAACTAAGGAAACTGAAATAGGGAGTGCCAGGGGATTTTTCTAATCACCTCAAAACCTAAGAGGCAATGTTTTTGTACCAGAGGGGTCCATGTGAGATGACTGGAAGAATTATATATGTAATGGACATTGTCTATTCCTCATTGCTTTTGAGCACAGTATATTACAGGAATAATTTCAGTGACAATACCATAACAATTCCACTTCAATACCAGCTTCTATTTAAGGCTTCAAAGCATTTTGCAACCATTACACAAGCCAATGGCCAGTTATAAGAATGGCCAGACAGGGTCGGACCCAAGGTCCATGTAGCTCAATGTCCTGTCTTCTGACAGTGGCCAATGCCAGATGCTTCAGAGGGAATGAACAGAAGAGAGCAATTACTGAGTGATTCACCCAGTCATCCACTCCCAGCTTCTAGCAGTCAGAGGCTAGAGAAACCCAGAGCATGGGGTTGCATCCCTGACCATTTTGGCTAATAGCCATTGATGGACCTATACCCTGTGAACTCATCTGAGTCTTTTTGAACCCAGTTATACTTCTGTCTTTCACAACAGCCCTTGGCAGTGAGTTCTACAGGTTGACTGTTGTGTGTAATACTTTCTTTTGTTTGTTTTAAACCTGCTGCCTATTCATTTCATTGGTGACCTCTGGTTCTTGGGTTATGTGAAAAGGTAACTAACCATTCCCTATTCACTTTGTCCACACCACCACTCACGATTTTATAGACCTCTATCATATCCCTGCTCAATCACCTGTTTTCTAAACTGAACAGTCCCAGTCTTTTCAATCTCTCCTCTTCCACTTCTATAGCCACTTGATCCACGAAGCACTTTGCAACTATTACAACAGCTGGCAATCCTGTCTTAATTTGGTTCTTTGGCAGGTAACTCTGGTCTCTTGCTGTCTCTCTACCAGAAGATTTTAACCACAAAGTGTAAAAGAGCAGCTCACCAGCCAGCGCTCCCCGTCATGGCCTTCTGCATAGTTATCTCCACCAAACACCTGCTAGTGGTCCACTTCTTTCCGTCACTTGTTTCTTGGGCTAGATCACATTCTGTCTCAGCCCTTCTAGGGCACCCCGAGTCCAAATGAAACACATAGGAATGAACTATCCCACCCTTCCTGGATCCAATCCTTAGCAAACTCGTCCCCACCCTCTCAGGCTCTGCACTGTACTTTCCCGCTCTACTACAGAGCACTGCTTTCCAGGGATTTCAGCCTGGCTCCTCTCAGGCCTCTGACCCTCAGGGCTCCTTCACTGGCATCCCCCTTCTCCCTCCAAGGCCCATCCCAGGATACCAGCTCCCTCCTGCAGCTCCTCCCTGTAAATCAGCCACCCTGCTCCTCCTCAGCTGGGTCTCATCCTTCATTAAACCTGACATCCCTTCAGGTGCCATCAGGTGCACTAATTCACTCTCCAGCTCCCCTAACGCTTTCAGTGCCAGCGTGGAGTTTGCACACCCCATCGCACAGAGCCTTCCCCCTCTCCCCCCACAAATTGCATTGGCACAGCAGGAATCTGACCAAGACAGAGGCAGTGTGTGACTTCTCAGGGCTCAGTGAACGTGGATTCATAGCTTTGAAGGCCAGAAGGGACTGTTATGATGATATACCCTGATCTCTTGCATAACATAGGCCTCAGAGTTTCACCCAGCAATTCCCACATTAAGCCCATAACTTCTGGTGGAGCTAGAGCAGGGGTGAGCAAACTTTTGGCCCAAGGGCCACATCTGAGTATGGAAATTGTATGGTGGGCCATGAATGCTCATGAAATTGCGGGTTGGGGTGCAGGGAGGGTGAGGGTTCTGGCTGGAGGTACGGGCTCTGGGTGCAGCCCGCTGCTCAGGGGGTGTTGCAACTAGTGCCAGCTGGAAATTTCTAGCCAGAACACTGTTACATCGGAAAATGCCGATTCCTCAACTCAAAACATCCCATGGGAAAGTGTCAATTTTGGTGGAATTTTTAAAAGAAACCAGGCCATCTCACTGTGCCTCTCACATCTCCCATCCAAGCTGTCTCCCTCCCCCACCTCCAGTCACCACTGTTCCAATGGTTCCCAACCCCAGTGTCCTCATGCAGTCTCCATGTCCTCCCTGCCTAGCTCATTGTCCCTGTCTCCTTGCCTCAGTGACTCATCAGATCCATTGGCCCTTCCCCCAGCCCCCTCTTAACTTCTACCTCACTGTTCCCCAGTCCTAGTCTCTGTCCCAGCTCCTCATCCAATCTCAGTCTCCCCCCATCCATTGGCTCCTAGCCCCTTTTGCCTCCCTGGCTCCCACTCCAGTCTTCGTGCCTATCCAGTCCCAGTCTCCCCACGCTCCCAACGCCCAGTCCCACTTTCCCTCACCCCCTGCCTCCAGTCCCATTCTTGCCCTCTCTGGCTCCCACTCCCAATCTACTCCCCCTCCCACCAAGGTCCGTCTCTTGTACCCTCTGTATTTGAATCCGACAGCCTCCTCCTCCATACTGTCTGGGTGCCAGCAGGAGCCATTGAGAGCACAGGAGAGATAGGCTCCTTGCTTTCAGTTCTGGTGCCCAGCCCCAACCCTGCCTGGAGCAGCTGTTACGGGCAAACCCAGCTTCAGCCCTTCAGCCCCTGGCTGGAGCATATTCAATTGCTCTTCAATTGCAGGCACAGTCTGGTCACACACAACAGCTGTGAGGGAATGGAGCATGCTCATTGAGCACAGACTCTTCACTGATTTTAAATGCTAAAAATCAAAGAAATCTCTACTGAGCATGTGTGAATTGCAATTTTCAAAGGTTTATATCTTGGCCAATCTTGGGTGGATTTTCAGGGGGACATGGCCATCCCTAGCAAAAAGCCGCACACTTCCTGCCAAATTTCAAATCCAGCATAGCACAAGAGCACTAGGACTTGTCAAAGAAAAGCTTGCCAGATTTTTTTTTTTAACATTGCAAAGCAATGTATTTTTCCCTAGCAGAATTCTTGGAAACAGGTAAGCCATTTTGGCTGAAATTTTTTAAAAAACAAAATAATCCTGAGGCACACACAGTTATGTAAAATTTCAGCCCAAACAGTGAAAGTTTGGCAAAGTTGTAAGCAACTGAAAACAGGGTCTTAGAATGGGAAGTGTCAGGCAACCTGAATAATAATAGGTGGCGCTACCAACCCTGCCTATAATAATAAACTCAGCCTCCAGATTATCAAAGGTCTGACACTGCAAACTGCTGATGCCTGTGTCCCCCACAGAATCCATGGGCACTCTGTGCGCCGAGCACACCAGAAGATTGATCCCTAAAAGCCATCTTTTTGCCCTGCTGATTCTGGGCTGGTGTGGTGCCTGGAATAACTTGGAGCAGCTCTGATAGCTGTTTTAAGTTATAGCAGGCTGCCCAGAATACTCTTTACCACTGTGTGCTATGGCCTCACCCCCTCCAACCTCAATCCTGCCCCCTACAGAGGATCAGGGAATTGCACAGTACCTGTGTGAGGAGGTTTTTTTTAATTTAGCCAGCTAAGAGGCTTTCACAGCCCCCATATGCTGCCATCGTAGCATAAGGGAGTCAAAATAGGGAGGTGTCCTCCCTGGGTGCCTTGGCCCATGAGAATCCATCAGCCAGTGAAGTGAGCATTCACTATTATCACATGCACGGCACAGAGCACCCTGCCCAATGGAAGGCACTCTGCTCTCATGGAAACAAGAGTGTCCTTTAGATGGAGGCCGTCAGCAAGATGGGCTCACGACCACCTCTGCCACCAGCTTTTTCAGCTGCTCGCCAGAGATACCAGAGAATGGAAGGGCTCCATCCTTCAAGGGAGTAAATCAAAAACCCCACTGAGTAAATCATGGTGCGCGAGATGGCAGCAAATGTCAAAGGCTGCTTCTATGTATCACTATAAAAAATAACATTAATTGGGATGCTTTGCAATTTCCTGTACAACCCATAATTAGGTTAGATAAGAAACTAGCAGTGTCTAAGTGCTATAAATGTCTAAATTAAGTTATTTTGAAAGAGCCCAGCACTTTGACATTTGAGAGTTCAGAGTAATTGGGGTATTGAAATAAAATTGCTTCTGTTATTTAAAAGGTCATTATCTTCTTCTGTTAGATATATGAGGACTATTTTCCACTCTACTGAGCTGTTCTATTTGGTACAATTAGACCCGCTTGAGTAGATTTCTAGAGGGCCTACTCCCACTTATCACAGCTATGGCATGGCAAAAAAAGGGCTTGTAAATATATGTCCCAAATATCAAAGGCATATTCATAGACTCATAGAATATCAGGGTTGGAAGGGACCTCAGGAGGTCATCTAGTCCAACCCCCTGCTCAAAGCAGGACCAACACCAACTAAATCACCCCAGCCAGGGCTTCATCAAGCCTGACCTGAAAAACCTCTAAGGAAGGAGATTCCACCGCCTCCCTAGGTAACCCATTCCAGTGCTTCACCACCCTTCAGCTCAGAACAGAGATCCAAAACACTCCAAGCTACTCAAAATCCCCTGTCGGAAGCCAAAGAGAACCATGTCACATTAGATGATAATCTGCAATTGATACCTTGAACTGTTGAGATCAACAGGTGTCATGCTATTTGCAGTGTTGTCATAGCTGTGTTGGTCCCAGTGAGACAAGATGGTTGAGGACATATCTTTTATTGGACCAACTTCTGCTGGTGTAAGGTATACATTTTTGAGCAACACAGAGAGCTTCTTCAGGTCTGCAAAAGGAGGCTGACTAGCTTTGCAAACGAAGGCAGAGGTTGATAGCAAAAGAGCCAAAATTCAGAATTAACAGACCCTAGTGTAGATTGCTATAGTTCCATTGAGTTCAATGGAACTGAGCCTGATTACCCCAGCTGAGGATCTGGCCCAAAGTGACTCTGCATATAGACAGTGGACAACCCTCAGCTCTCCACCAAAAACACATTGCCACACTCATCCCTTTCATCCTCACCCATAACAATTTTACATTTAACAACACTTTGCCCAAACCATGAGAACAGCTAGGGATACTAGGATCGCTCTGATGTATGCCAGCCTCTTCATGGGCCACCTTGAAGCAGAACTCTGGACAAATGTACCACAACATTAGTGATATACCTGAGTTACATTGATGATATTTTCATCCTCTGGACAGACAACCTAAACTCCCTCATAGATTTCCATCACAACTTCAACAACCACCACTCATCCATCAAACGCTCTCTAGAGCACTCTCGCAACAGCAGCAACTTCCTGGACACCACAATCAGCTTCAAAAACGGAACCCTATAGAAAACTATGTACAAGAAATCCAAGGATTGCCACACTTCTGTTCACAGATCCAGCAACCAACTAAAAAACACCCAGAAATCTGTTATCTACAGCCAGGCACCCAATACTGAATAATATGGTCTGAGAAAGTCCAGGATACACACCTTAACATGCGTAAAACTGCCTTCACCAAAACAAGGACATTCCACCAGAGAAGTAGATCACATCATGAAATGGGCCACCCAAATATCCTGACAGAACCTGCTTCAATGCAGAAATAAAATCCCCTTCGACTACACACAGCTGCTTCTCACTTACCATGCCACACTGGAACCCATACAGGGTATTTTTAAACAATTACAACCCACACACGATGGGGACCCCCATCCTGAAAGAAATCTTTCCTGAATTCCCTCTTCTGGCCTTCAAACAACTCATCATCAGAAGCAAGTTCCCCTCGGACCAGGACACATCAGCTCAAAGAGGTACCAGACCCTACCAGAGCAACAGATACAAAACCTGTATACCTATCTTCATAGATACAATGATCAGCACCCCACCCCGACACACCTTTCAAGATCCATGGATCCTACACATGTCTAGCACAACGTGGTGCACCTCATCCGGTGCACTAAATGCCCCAATGGTAACTATGTGGGTGAAACCAGACAATCACTACACTCTTGAATGAACTCACACAGGGAAATGATAAAAGACAAAAATACCCCATCACCTGTGGGTGGACACTTCTTGCAAAGTGATCACTACAGATCTGACCTATCAGTCCTTATCCTCAATGGAAAACTGCCCAACACTTTCAAAAAACGAGCCTGGCAGCTTAAATTCATAACTTTGCTAGACACTAAAAACAATGTACTGAACAGAGACATTGGATTTATGGCTTATTACATCAACCCACTAACCCCCGCACACTTTCAGCCTTTTTCCTTCCTCTCCTCCTGATGACTGGAGGGGTGTTAACAAGCCACTTCACCTTGAACGGTCCCTTGAAATATGTGCAAACTACTTATGCTAAACAATCTGTTCCACCTTGTATTTAGCTGTGGCACTCGAGGTCAGGTCTACACTACAGACCTATGCTGGTATAAGTACCTTGTTCAGGGGTGTGAAAAATCCACACCTCTGAGCAACGTAGTTATACCAACCTTAACTCCTTGTGTAGACAGTGCTATGTTGACAGGAGTGCTTCTCCTGCCAGCATAGCTGCTGTCACTTGTGGAGGTGGTTTTATTATGCCGATGGGAGAACGGTCTCCCATCAGCAGAGAGAGTCTTCACCAGACACACTGCAGCAGCATGGCACCTGTAGACATGCCTCTAACCACTGCAGGGGCGCATCTGCATCCGTGCAGCTGTGCCGATGTAGCGTTTTCAGTGTAGATCTGCCCTGAAAAAGCAGTAAAGAATCTTGTGGCACCTTATACAGACGTCTTGAAGCATGAGCTTTCGTGGGTGAATACCCACTTCGTCAGATGCATGTAGTGGAAATTTCCAGGGGCAGGTATATATATGCAAGCAAGAAGCAAGCTAGAGATAACGAGGTTAGTTCAATTAGGGAGGATGAGGCCCTCTTCTAGAAGTTGAGGTGTGAAAACCAAGGGAGGAGAAACTGGTTTTGTAGTTGGCAAGCCATTCCCAATCTTTGTTTAATCCTGAGCTGATGGTGTCAAATTTGCAGGTGAACTGAAGCTCAGCAGTTTCTCTTTGAAATCTGGTCCTGAAGTGTTTTTGCTGCAGTATGGCCACCTTAAGATCTGCTATTGTGTGGCCAGGGAGGTTGAAGTGTTCTCCTATATTGCCATTCCTAATATCTGATTTGTGTCCATTTATCCTTTTCCGTAGAGACTGTCCAGTTTGGCCGACATACATAGCAGAGGGACATTGCTGGCATATGATGGCGTATATTACATTGGTGGACGTACAGGTGAATGAACCGGTGATGGTGTGGCTGATCTGGTTAGGTCCTGTGATGGTGTCTCTGGTGTAGATATGTGGGCAGAGTTAGCATCGAGGTTTGTTGCATGGATTGGTTCCTGAGATAGAGTTACTATTTGCGGTATGCATTTACTGGTGAGAATATGTTTCAGGTTGGCAGGTTGTCTGTGGGTGAGGACTGGCCTGCCACCCAAGGCCTGTGAAAGTGTGGGATCATTGTCCAGGATGGGTTGTAGATCCCTGATGATGTGTTGGAGGGGTTTTAGCTGGGGACTGTATGTGATGGCCAGTGGAGTCCTGTTGGTTTCTTTCTTGGGTTTGTCTTGCAGTAGGAGGCTTCTGGGTACATGTCTGGCTCTATTGATTTGTTTCTTTATTTCCTCGTGCAGGTATTGTAGTTTAGAGAATGCTTGGTGGAGATTTTGTAGGTGTTGGTCTCTGTCTGAGGGGTTAGAGCAGATGCAGTTGTACCTCAGTGCTTGGCTGTAGACAATGGATCGTGTGATGTGCCCGGGATGGAAGCTGGAGGCATGAAGGTAGGCATAGCGGTCGGTAGGTTTTCGGTATAGGGTGGTGTTAATGTGACCATCACTTATTTGCACTGTGGTGTCTAGGAAGTGGACCTCCCGTGTAGATTGGTCCAGGCTGAGGTTGATGGTGGGGTGGAAGCTGTTGAAATCGTGGTGGAATTTTTCCAGAGTCTCCTTCCCACGGGTCCAGATGATGAAGATGTCATCAATGTAGCGTAGGTAGAGAAGGGGCGTGAGTGGACAAGAGCTGAGGAAGCGTTGTTCCAGGTCGGCCATAAAAATATTGGCATATTGTGGGGCCATGCGGGTGCCCATAGCGGTGCCATTGATCTGGAGATATATATTGTCATCAAATTTGAAATAGTTGTGTGTGAGCATAAGGGCACAGAGCTCAGCAGCCAGTTGTGCTGTGGCATCATCAGGGATACTGTTCCTGACAGCTTGTATTCCATCTGTGTGTGGGATGTTTGTGCAGAGAGCCTCTACATCCATGGTGGCTAGGATGGTGTTTTCTGGAAGGTCACCAATGCATTGTAGTTTCCTCAGGAAATCAGTGGTGTCGCGGAGATAGCTGGGAGTGCTGGTGGCATAGGGTCTGAATAGAGAGTCCACATATCCAGACAGTCCTTCAGTGAGAGTGCCAATGCCCGAGATGATGAGGCGTCCAGGATTTCTGGGTTTGTGGATCTTGGGTAGTAGACAGAATAACCCTGGTCGGGGCTCTAAGGGTATGTTGATTTGTTCTGGTGTTAGAGTAGGGAGTGTCCTGAGTAGATGATGCAGTTTCTTAGTGTATTCCTCAGTGTGATCTGAGGGAAGTGGCCTGTAGAATTTGGTATTGGAGAATTGTCTGGCAGCCTCCTTTTGGTAGTCAGACATGTTCATGATAACAACAGCACCTCCTTTATCAGCCTCTTTCTTTGATGATAATGTCAGGGTGATTTCTGAGGCTGTGGATGGCATTGCGTTCTGCATGACTTAGGTTATGAGGCAAGCAATGTTGTTTTTCCACAATTTCTGACTGTGCACGTCGGCGGAAACATTCAATGTGTAGGTCCAGACTGTGATTTCAACCCTCAGGAGGAGTCCATGTGGAGTCCATGCCCTGAGTGCGCTTTCCAGACCTGAATAAGAGCTTTGTGTGGCTTGAAAGCTTGTCTCTTTCACCCACAGAAATTGGTCCAATAAAATAGATTACCTCACCCCACCTTTTCTCTCTACTATCCTGGGACCAACATGGCTACAACAACACTGCACATCTGCAAATATGACACTTTCTTACTTAACAGACCCGCCCCCTGTATATATGAGAGTAGCATGTTTTTACTGTTTTTTTCACTGTGGTTAGTCCTGCAGAACCGGTAAAGATGAGAGCATGCGTGTTGGAGTCTGTTCCTGATTGACAATCAACAACAGAATCCTTCCAATCAGCCTAAGCCCATTGAAGCTGACAGGATCAAAACGATGTCACTGTTGGCATAAATCGGCCTGCAGAGCTTTTGTCACTGATGAGGTGTAAGAAAGAAGCAGCCCAGCTTGACTCTCAGATCCCAGGCTGAGTTTTGAGGGCTGGTAGCTGTGTAAAAAATAAATCTTGTTGCTTGTAATCTGAGTAGGTTTGATGTGAAGCTGCTGAGCACCAATAAACCTGGTGCCCATGGTGTATATTTAGGATAATTTTACCAAGTTGGTCTGCATTTAACAGGACTATTTCAATGATGCATTTAGAAAAAAGAACCCTTTCCCCCTTTTTAAATATAGTATTTCATAAATGCAACCTCCTTGCCATTTCTGCAGAGGTGAGGGCAATGGGCGCGCTCCAGAGCCAACCCCACCAAGCCAAAGCAAGCAACGAAACACTCCCAGAAGTGGCCCAAGGCGTTTCCAGCAGAGCAGGCTGAAATGCTGCATTTTTCAGTGCACCAAAATCAGTCACTAATTGGGGCTGAATTTTACAAATAGTTTCACCAAAGAGCCGAAAGTTCATTTCAGCTGCTTCAAAATGAAACGTTTTGACTCATTTGGTTTCAAAATTTAGCTCTATTTTTTTTTAAAAGAGTTAGGGCTGAAAAACACCCAAAACTTAAACAAAATTTAAAAAAAAAATTTCATTGCCTGTTTTTTCAGCTTTGCTTCATTGTGGGTGGGTTTTTTGCTCCAAACCAATATTTTTTGCTGATTTTTTTGGTTCAGCCCCTGAGCTGAATAATCAGTTAATTGCTCAGCTGCAGTCTCCACACGGGGTGTGTGTGTGTCTTCCACGTTCTGGAGAGTCACTGGAAACCCTGATGCTGTTTCTAAGAGCAGAGGTTTGCTCACAGCATCCAGAGGTAAGACCCACCACCCCCTGCACCAGCGCTGCCTGCACACAGCATGGAATTAGTACAGTGCTTTGGCATGAAACGCACCCAGGTAAACGTGAGCGCGTGGGTTAGCAATCCCCATAGCCGCTGCATTTGTTCATCAATAACAGCATCAAACCCTTTCTTTGCACTCCAAGGTTTCCCCACACATCTGTCTTGCTGCTGCGTGGCTGGTTCTACTCGCTCACACCAGGCGGCCCTCTCTGTTATGCTTGGCTTAGGTCCGTGCCTTTTAAAAAATCCCATGCATCAAATTTCCAGGCATCTCATAACACTCGGGTAGAGTCGGCCACTAACTGATACTAACGATGACCTTCCAGTAAAGAGAGCACACAAAGAAGACTGGCCTTCCATTAGTTCCGGCCCCTCTCCCTGCCTTCCCAGCAGCCCTGATGACAGTAATCACTGCATGCTCTTCTGGCCGCTGTGAGTGGTAAGATGACAATTAGCCTGATCCTTAGATGATGTGCATCTGAATGCAGGGAGAGCCAGAAACCTCATCACCACTCCCACTCCCTGCCCCAGCAGCTCACTGCCTAAAGAGACAGAGTGACCTGATTTTCCCAGGATGCTGGGCACCAGCTCTTAGTTCCAGTAGGTGCTGTGGACTCTCTGCCCTGCTGGCCATGCAGTCACCATGTGACAAATCTTTGGAGAGTTGATAGAAATTGGGCTGGCAGGAAAATGCAGGGCTCCAGGCCTTCGCCTTTCCACCTCTCCAATAGGGAATGAGCTTTCACAAAGAGAGTGGGCAGAGGTATGAAGTAGCTCTTGCAGGATCAGCGGGGGATGGGAGGAGAGGGAAGCCAGCATTCTGTGGCACCGTCCCACCCCTTGGGATTCATGGGAGAACCCTTCTGTTGTGGCCTGTGAGGGGGGTGGGCAGCATAGGGGCGGCTTACCCAGCTCTTATACTGCTGCTGCACAGAGGGAGCGCTCCCCTGGCCTTTCAGACTCTCTGCCTTGCCTGAGCGACGTATAGGGGTAGAGGCCAGAATACACCCAATTGTCTTGAGAACTCTAATGACCCCATTGGTCATCAGTCTCTAAGGTCCCGTCCTAAAGGGCAAGAGAGGAGAGATGAAGGGCTGTGTAGACTCTGCCAGGACTAGAGACTGTGTGTGTAAGAAATCTCAGTGTTTCATGCCTAGGACTGAGTTGGCCAAGCCATCCCATCTGGATGAATTCATTGACAAGACCAGGCAATAAAACAGGACACCTTGAAAAGCCTTTGTATGCATCTGAAAACCACCCGGAGCCATTTAACTAACACACTCATCTCAGCTCAGAGCCAGGATGGGGGCCTCACCTCCCCACAAACACAGACTACTTTGCAATGCCTCCAAGGCCATAATGTAACCGAGGGACTTGGAACAAAGCCAGGAGCACTTCTAATCTGGCCACAACACACCATCCACAGGAACCACTGCATTGCTGTCATGCAAAGTGCCATCGATGGAAACAGTCCAGCCTGACAGTGCCATACCCAATGAGCTGCGTTTGCTCAGGGCATGCACTGTTTGCACAACATTGTCGTAGTGGCTGTATGTCTCCAGCAATGTCATCCAGATGCTCTTCTCTGTCAGGCCATGGTGTAGAAATTCTGCTCTGGGTTAGACCTGCTTCTGTATCCCAGTGGTGGGCCCGGCACTGCCCTGCCCCTTCGTGGCAGGGGTAGGACAGGGTGTCAGAACCTCGCCACTCACAAGTTCACATGCTCGCCTCTCTGCGGGCAGCCAGATGCAGCCTAATGGCCTCCCTCCACGCAATCACCCCTTGGTCGGGATAGTGTTCCCTAAGGGCCAGAGTCCATATAAATCGCTCCCAGTGTTGGAGCAGTGCGACCCAATGGCCAGAGTCCATATAACTCCTCTCTCGCAGGCGGGATAGTGCGGCCTAATGGCCAGAGTCCATGTAATTTGTCCCAAGTCACAGGGCAGTGTGGCCCAGTGGTCAGTATCCATATAATCACCCCTCTCAGACAGGATAGCGTGGCCTAGCGGCCATAGTCCATATGATTCCCATGGTGTGGGGGGATGGTAGGGGGACCTGGGCCCGCCCTCTCCACTGGGTCCAGACCCAGTACCCTGGTAGTGGCAAGTTCCCTTTCCCACCGGCTCGGAGGGGATCCGCCTGAAATACACTGAGCCTCTGTGCAGCTGTAACGTCATTTTCCTCTAAAGTTCCCCTGGGTCACTTCCTACCATAACCTCAGGGTTCTCCAATTCAGGGGGTCCTCTGGTCAGTTCCCCTTCTGTGATGTACTCCGTCTGGGCATCAGAGCGCTTCCTGGCTTGGCAGGCCTCTGGATCTTGGAGCTCAGGCTGTTCCTCCTTGAGAGCTGGCGGCATGCCTCCTTCCCCTCCGGCAGTCAGCCCCGACTGAGCAGCTCTGCAGGCTTTTATACCTGTTCTCCAGTTGGAGCATGCCCAGCAGAGCCTCAGGGGCATGGCTTCCTCTGCTAGGAAGGAAGAGTTAATCCCTGAGGTACCAGTGTGGGGCCACTCTGCCCCGTCACAATCCCCCAGTACATTTGGATCTGATTGCCCATCTACTGAGACTCCCATGCTAGTGAGTATGTCTCATTAGGCACAATTCAGCACTCAGCACTGGACAGGCACAAATAGTCACAATACACTGCATAGCACTGCCTTCCTCCATAGGTTGGTCTGTATGTCAAGCGTTAGCCAACACTTATGCGTCAGGTGCAGGGCATCCCATGTTAATATTGTTTTATACCTAGCATGTAGGCAGTTATGTTAACCAGATTATATTATATCTTTCCCACAATTCTGTCCACTTTGCTCACTTATGTCAAGAGCTATATATCCCACAATCTTCCGCAAAGCTAAACATAGCTGTTGACATTAGTGAATACAAAGCCTATCATAGGTCAGATACATTTTTCCTACATCCAAATACAGGTACCTTCCTGGGCAACTGGTTTGAAACATAGTATTTAAAACAGATGTAGGAAAAATACAGAACAGCAAGTTATGGAACTGGTACAAACTGGTGGTTGGATCATAGGTGACATGTAAAGAGTTTTCTAACTTGTGAGCAATTGTGCTATAAATATGAGTGGTTTGGGGGTGTACAGAGTAAGGGGAGTGTGCTGGGAGATAAGAATTGCTTCCCAAATGGAGGGGTACGGACACCTCCTTTTCAGATTGTGCTACATTCTCTTAGGACTTGTCTACACTGGCACTTTACAGCGCTGCAACTTTCTTGCTCAGGGGTGTGAAAAAAACACGCCCCTGAGCACAGCAAGTTTCAGCGCTGTGAAGCACCAGTGTAGACAGTGCCCCAGCGCTGGGAGCTGCGCTGGGAGCTACGCCCCTTGTGCAGGGGGTTTTTTATAGCTCTGGAAGAGCCCTCTCCCAGCGCTGTGCCGTGACTACACAAGCCACGTTAAAGTGCTGCCATGGCAGTGCTTTAACATTGCCAGTGTAGACTAGCCCTTAGACAATAATCTTTGGGCAAGCTTGGTTATTTGGTCTCTTGAGCATTTTTAATAACGAACCGCGAGTGTACTCAATCAGCCAGCCATACTGTTAATCAACACCATGGACCATGTCACCCATCACTGGAGCTGATGAGGAGAAATAAAGGTAAAGATTAGAGAGTTTCACTGCAGTAAGAGAGAGGATGCTACAGGCACTTTGAGAGCAAGAAAAGAAGCTTCTTGTTTTAATCCACCTTGGTTCCTCCAGAGGAAGGATTGAAATGGTTTAGTTTAACTGAAGACATTGGGCTCAATATATTTGGGTGAAATTTAATGGCCTGAGATGCAGGAAGTCAGGATGACCTAATGGTCCCGTCTGGCCTTAAACTCTATGAGAGAATTTGAGTAGATCCCTTTAAAACCCCACCAAACTACTTCCTCACTAGTGGCCACCCCACTAGGGTCTTCAGGGGGCCATTCCCCTGCTCTCTTTGTGGCTTTTGTTACTCAACCCAACTCTGTGTAGCACCCTGCCTCTCTTGTAGTGGCTGGGCCTGCTATGAGCCTGCTATTGTCTTGACTAACAGAACTCAGTCTTTCAGATCAGGCGGTAGTGGCTCCTGCATTAAGATCCAGTGATACAGGATTCAGCCCCCACTGCCAACGACCCAACGCTGTGGCCAAGACTGTAGCTGGCTCATCCACTTCTATCTGTAGCCCAGTGAGCACTAGAGGGGGCATGGGTAATGGTTAAACTTTGCCAGGTAATTGACTGCCACTCGAAATCCCCAGGATCATCAGGACGGAGGAAGTGGAGAGACCAAGTGTCACGCTCTGGGGTGCAATTGAGACTAGGGAGAAGTTGTGTCATGACTTGTCCTGTAACCCTGAGTGCCTTAAAATGCTCTGCTGCTGTAACTCCCTCTCTGGATGCTCCCAGCCAGCCAGGGCCAGCTCCATGCACCAGCTGAGCAAGCTCATGCTTGGGGCAGCAGATTCTACAGGGCGGCATTCCACCCAAACCTAGGGTGGCATGGCTTCTTTTTTTTTCTTTTGTTCACTGCTCAGGCTGCCCTGTAGGGGGTGGCAGCTTGGAGGAAGGGAGCGTCCTGCAGCAAACTCGGCAGGGCAGCCCACGTCCTTCCCTCCTCGTCAAGCGGAGCGGAGCCCTCCTGGCAGGCGGTGCGCTGGTGGGGCTGTGTGGCAAGCGCCCTGCTGAAGCGCTGGCTGCCTCCCTTCTCTCTCCCCCCCCAGCTCCCTTCCCTTCCCCCCCACTAGACCGGGTGCGCACTCTGCAACACAGGGAGTCCCCTGGCTCCGGCTGCCCTGTAGGGTTTTTTGTTTTGTGTTTCCCCTGCTTTGCCAGCTACGCTGTGCTTCTCCCTCCGCCCCCCTGCTTTGCTGCTCCAGCAGTGCCATTTTTGTGTTGTTCCCCCAGCCTTTGCCGCTCCAGCTGCACTGTGGTTCCCTCGTCCCTGCTTTGCCGCTCCAGCCGCGCTGTGTTCCCCCACCTTTGCCGCTCCAGCCGCACCGTGTTTCCCTCTTCCCCGCTTTGCCACTCCAGCCCTGCCATGTTCCCCCCCACTTTGCCGCTCCAGCTGTGCCGTGTTCCCCTCCCCCCGCTTTGTCGCTCCAGCCGCGCCATTTTTTACCCCCTGCTTTGCTGCTCTGGTGGCCCCGCCCCCGCCCCTTTTTTTTTTTTTTGCTTGGGGCGGCAAAAAAGCCAGAGCCGGCCCTGCAGCCAGCATACGACCATGCACTGAGTGTCTGTGCTGAACAGCCATGGTCCAGCAACTGAGACTACAGCAGACTGCGTGTTACACCCCAGTAACCCTTGGTCTCCACCAGTCTTGGTTATAACCAGTCAAGTGACTCCAGCACGTCCCAAATTTCCCCCAAAACATCTGTTCTGAACTGCCCAGTTTAGTGACATCACATAGAGGGACTTCATAACTTTGTGTGTAGCATTGACACTTGCATTTTACGCTACTATTAATAACCAGGATGTCATTAGCTTTTCTATGATAGCTCACAAGGCATATTTTGTACAAACATTATTGCAGTAGTGCATAGGGTGTGAATATAGGGGTACGTGGGGTCACACCAAGATTCCACCTTCTCTTAATAGTAATTATTTGTATTATTTGTAGAGGCTGCATCTCCATTGAACTGGGTGCTCAACAAGTGCAGAATAAGAGACAGTCCCGGCCTCCAGTAATTGATGATCTAAACAGAGAAGACAGAGGACTGGAGAAAGGTTTACATCACATTAGCAGAGTGAATGCAGCGACAGTTCGCAAACATCATGTTAGCATCCCTTCTCCCGCTCCTTAAGGGGGCTAGACTTTCACTGAGTAGGTGCGCAGCACTTTCTGAAAATCAGGCACCTGTCATCCCTTTTGAAAATGTAGGATCCAATCCAATGCCCACCAAAAAGAGGGGAAAGATCCCATGGGCTGGGTGTTAAGATTAGTCCCTAAACCTCTCTGTGGTTCATTTCCCCCAGGTCCTTAGAATGCGGATAATGATACTCTAGGGACCTTTCATGAAGTCAGCTAGGGATCTTGTAATTGCTATTGATTTTATGTGAATGATCAGATCCCATGGTGATGGGCGGCTGCATAAAACCTTTTAGATTGTTGGATAGATTAGATTAGATTGATAAATAGATTAGATTAGATTGATACTCACCCACCTTTGTGACATGCTGGGAGATCCTTAGATGACAAGTGCTAGTGAAGTGCCAATGCTGGTGATGATTACAAGAAAACTTTCCCTATGAAAGTTCCAGGACTCTAATTCTGCTTGGATTTTTCATAGAAGCCAGCAATATAAATTCTTTTTTAATGAGAAAGTGAAGGCCCTGCAGTGCACTAGCAACTTGGCAAAGATTGCTTCACTTACTAGGCTTTATTAGCCCATTATAAAGCTCCAGAAATCAGGGAACATTGAATATTAGCTGCAACATTTATAAGGCAGCTAGCGCTGTGCAAGGAAGCAAAGGAGTCCATGCAATAGCCATATGATGATTATTAAGGCATTTTACTGTTTGCATTGCCAGATCAGAGGAAACTGATTTTTTAAGTACACACAGGGTTTTTTCCACACTTTCCCCTCACTATGTCATTTCAGGACAAATCAAAGTTACTTGGATGCCTTAACTCTGCATTTCTTATCTTAACATGTAATTGGATTTCTTTTAAGTGTAATTTTAACTCTGAATATCCTGCACTTGTAATGCTTGATTTTGGGGATCATTACAAGAATCTTGTAATATTTTTAGCCTTAAGAGACTTACTGTCAAGCATAACTCCGCCTTAACATCTTTTTTTGTGATGGAATTGCCTATGTGTGGACTTGCCACTGGAAGGGGACAGAGAGGAAGGCTGTATAAGCGTGGGTTCCTGTGGGTGCAGATCTGGGAGCATGGCTCAGTGCATTAGGGCCTGCTGTGATGAGCAGATCCAGATGGGGGTTTGGATTCCCCACATTCAAGAGCTGGGATTTTGCTTTGGACTTTTTGACCCTTGTGCCCCACAGTGCTTTAATGTCTCACCAAAACAACGTACGTTAAGATGAATAGGGTGGGTTAGCACCTTATAAATCCACATGCTGATCCACCTCCATCCCCCAGATTTGCTTTGTGGCTTAGAGCTTGGCTACTAGGAATGTGGGTGTCACAGCAGCTTCCCTATCCTGGCAGGTTTGATACAGGGATTTCTGGAGCTCCCCAGCACACGCAAGGAACCGGGACAAAATGTCTCCCTGAAATTATAGGGCTCTTCAGGCACAGCTTCTAATTTGGAAGCTGTCAGGAGCCACAAGGAAAGGGCTGAGGTTGGGTAAGGACTGGAGGGGCAGGGAGTGGGGAAGGGAATTGCTATTATTAGCAAGGCACCAACTCCTACTTAGCTTAAGGAGCCTTCTCATCTCTGCTTCCCCTTAGTCTTGGTAACACCCAAAAGGAGGAACCACCAGCTCCTTGGCCAAATTTACTGATAGCCAGGGGCCAAGATCCACAAGAAAATATAATTCACCCCATACTTATCTTTAAAGAGCAACTGTGCAGGAATGGGAGGCTTCAAAGGGCTGGTAAAGGGACGTGGAGCCTTTTGGATATAGGGCAGTGGTTCTAGTCTAGCCTGGTTTTTGAGCGACCATCTTAGCTTGGGCCCTGATCCTGCAGACTTTCGCAGGCACTTACATTTAGGCATCACAAGTAATGCCATGGACTACTCACAGTGCGTGTGCCTTTGCGGACTGGAGCCTTATTATTGATCGAAAAAGCCTATTGAGCTGAATGGGGAAGTGAGACAGAATGCTGTTAACAGCTTCAAACGGGCACTCTGCAACTCAGCACCCTGGTGACTCAGAACATCCAGGGCTCCAGCTGTGGTTGAGGTAGAAGGGAGCACTTACACCTGCTGGTAGCTGGTAATTAATGAGGTAATTAGCACACCAACTGGAGAACCCGGGAAGGAAAGCAGGCAGGATATAAGGCCTACCCAGAGAGCAAGAGAGGGCTCCTCATAATTGCTGCTAGAGGGTTGTATTGGACTTGGAGCTGAAGAAGGAGACAAATGACAAACACAGGTGGTGAAGGTACCTTGGTGGACCTGTGTGCTGCATAATTCACAGCAGGACTTGCCAGCCAGAGCTCTGCTAGAGAGGAAATAAATCACTCAAACCTCCTAGTGAATTGTAAGCCTGATCTGAAGCCCAAGGAGAGTCTTTCAGTGAATGCCAGGGAGCATAACAGGGCTTGCCCAGATGTTCAAGAGATGTCAGCTCTGGAGTCCATTTTCCTTGGGACTCCGGCGCCCACAGCCAGGTTTGAGCAATGCCTGTAAGGTCGCACGGACTCAGTCAAAGGTGGCTGGGCGTGTCTATCCCAGCGTTTCCAGACTAGGAAAGTTCTGTGCTCCGCTTGCAATGTTTGGCAAGCTAGAGAAGCTCTGACATCCTGCACACAGCAGTAGCCCATTCGCCTGCTCTGTTTTGCCCTTCAATCTGCAAGAAGAAAAAGGAAATTCCACACAAAAACTACATTCAAAGAATGTGAAGGTTGCAAAGCTAAATGCTGAGAAGTCAGGTGATGCCCACGTGAAGGATGAAGTGCAGCCATAACTCTATCCCCTTGAGTGTATGCGTTACTATGAGCCAGGCTTTAATTAACTATTATTATTTCAATTGCAGTAGCACCTAGGCACCCCAGTTATGGACCAGGACCCCACAGTGCAAGGCTTTGCACAGACACAGGACAAACATGCTGTTTGATACAATATTTTTGACACACTTCAGCACCTCTGTCAGCATCTGTGGTTGAAAGGGGGGACCCGCTACTGGTATGAGAACTGAACGAGAGCTCTGTGCTGCTGAGTCAATAGGGTGCTTACAATATCTGATGGCGGTGATGTCTCAGGTTATCATGTAAGTGACACAAGACATGATGTAACCAATTCAAATTTGCAGGCTCCAGCAACCCCTCTGGGGCAGAGACTGTGTCTTTCTCTATGTGGGATAGTGCTTAGCCCATTGTGGGCACTATGGTAACACAAATAATTACTCCACAGCTTTCTGTGGGAGATGAGGCCACCTCAGGTCTGACCCAATTCTCTCCATTTGTTGTGTTCGCATTCTCCCCCTTTTGCTACAGAAGGACTTTATGGAACTTAGCTCCTGAAATGGGCTCTCCCATGTCATACTTTCACAAGCCCTTTATTTGATCTCTGTCTTCCAGGAGAGCAGAAATCAGTAAGGCAGCTAAGGAAGCTCAGTGCCTCTTATAGAGATGTGGGAGAGCTGATGGCAGGGGTGAGGTGAGGGGTCTATCGTGTCCCCCTGTGTCACGGGGGAATTGCAATGGCTCATAGCGCTCAGGGCTGACTTGATATCAGAAGTGCTGGAGTATTTACTTCGGCTGGTCCTGCTGCAGAATGGGATGCCGGCTCCGTGAATGGGCCCAAACCTCAGTGGGGTGCCAAGTGCCCTGCCTCCTCACCACGTAACATGTACAACTGCAGGAGTCACGGCTCACAACTGTACAGGCATCAGTGGGAACTGTGACTGGTGGAATGAAAAGAGGCTATAGAATGAGATGTCCTGCTGGAGCCTAATCCTGGCTCTGCCATGGACTTCACAAGTGGCCTTGTGCAAATCACTTTGGCTCTCTGCCTTGGTTTCCCCACATATATAATAGGGATTCTAATACTCACTGACCTCATCTTGATGCCATGCGGATGAACTAGTTAATGGCTGTCGACATCTTTGACATACGACAGACTATTTTAAAAAGTGCTAAGTGCGCAGAAAAAAATCAGGCCTTAGGTGTCTCCAGTTGGGGGCCAATCACCACGGCACCCAAAATTAGGTGAGATTTTTGGCCTTAAATCTTCCTGTGTCTCAATTTCTCATCTGTAAAAACCCTGTGTATGACACCAGGGAGCTGTGAAGATAAAAGGGACGTGAGGCTCAGACACTGCAACCACGTGCACCAGAGAAAAGTCCGTTATCAATCAATAATTCCTTACCTGGTACATGGTTTGCACAGCATGCAGAAAAGAAGTCAAGAGCTACGTACTGAATGAGGAGGGTAAAAAGAAATGTTGGGAGGCTGTCTTAGTTCCTGAGCCTGGCCTATTCTGTGCCCGCAAAGAGATAGGGGTCACACAATTAAAACCTGCATCATAACCTAAGGGCTGAATTAAGGTTGCATGGGCAGCCTTAAATCTGGCTTGGCCTCACTTTTAAGTGCCTGACTTAGCACAACCTGTAGAAAACCATTCTTCTCACATAGTTCTTGGCTGTAATTTCTTAGGTTTTTTGAAAAAAGGAAATCTGGGGCACCCGAATTCCCCCCGGCCCCCATTCCTCTATGTACAGGGTCAGGCCGTCCCCCAGCTGTTGAAAGACTCCTAGGCTAGTGATTAAGATTTTCAGGAGCACAGTGTTCCCTTGAAGAAGCCAGCAATCCAGGCCCTGAAGAACATCTTCCCTTAACAAAGTGCTTGTCTCCTGAAGCACAGCAGGGAAAGGGAGCTAAATGAATTGGTGCCAAGAACCTCAAGCAAGAGCCTGGATCTCTAATGAGAGACTAGCCTAGGGGAAGGCTTGGATCGCCAACAAACACAACATGTTCTCTCACGGACGGGAAGTGGGTATCACTGTGAAAGAGTCCTCTCCCTTTGTGGGAAGCAAGGCAGGGCTACCACAAACAAGGCAGCCAGAAAGAAGCACAGGCCCAGCAGCGTTGCCAGCAGGAACTGCTGAACGCCTGTGGGTTTCCTGTGCTGCGCAGCTTCTGGCACAGCACTGGGGTGATCTGCTTCCTCTAGTCAGAGAAAATATGTAGATCGGCAGCAGTTTTAGCATGTGAATTTTGCACAGCTCTGAGCTTCCGCTGCAAACTGAACAGTGACTTGCAAACTTTCTGACACGTCACTCATTCTGCAGGCCAGCTTTCTAGCCATGGTACTTGTCCTGCCCTCCTTCCAATAGGATCTGTGCACCTCACAGTCATTACAGTATCTAGCATCATACACCCTGTGAGGTAGGGCAGGGCGATTTCGCCCATTGGACAGATGGGAAACTGAGGCCCAGATCCTTTCAAAGGTATTTAGGCTCTTAATGTCCATTGATTTCAATAGAAGGTTTGACCCTAAACATCCCTGAGGTACCTGACCATTGGACCAATCTTCCTCTCCTCTGATACAGACACTTCTGCCCTCTGGACCACCAGGGCCAGCAGGTGAAGCTTCCCCTTGGAGAGGCTGGCCCCCTGCTCTGCCTCTTCCAGCTCAGGCCTCACGCCCGCTCACAGCTCTCAGGCCCCCACCATGGCTCTGGCCAGTGCCGAGTTCTAGACTTAGCCTCAACTGGGATCACGGCAGAGCTCCCTGCCCTGGCTGGAGCCTGGAGCCCCTCCACTGTTCCTCCGCTTCCACCCATGGCCCAACCCCATTCCGCCCCTTCTCCTGAGGACCTGCCCCCCACCCCCCTGCACGCTTCTTCCCCTCTGGCCTCGCTGTGGCCCCAAGACCAGAAAAGCTCTTTGCCCTCTCCATGGCCCTGAGGCCCTGTCTGAGGGAGATTTTTCAGGGGTCCCCAAATCCACCACTGTCCCCCGCAGTGGCGTGAGGTTTGGGGAGGCTTAGCCTCCCCTAGCCTCCATTACGCACTGCCCATATGGAACATGCTTCTGGTTCTTCTAAAACTGTCTCTCTGGAGTGATAGTACTGAAACACCCTAAAGAGTCCTGAGACGTCATTCTGCAGTGTGCCGGCACGTCTCAAGCCCTGCTGGGCCCCACTCGTCACCCTATATCTGCCCTGAGGCCAGTATGAGGCTTGATTACACGGGAGAGCAATGTCACCACAAAATCAAAAATATACACTGAAAATAAACTTGCATCAATGTGGTGGTTGCGGTTGCTTAGCTCTGCCTCCGTTATTTTGGGTCTTTGCGATTTCTTTCCTCTCGCTAGGATCTGACATGAGTTAGGACCAAATTTCCTGGGGTTGCCAGCATTCCCTACACCTTAGCTTGGCTCTGGTTTCTTGTGCATCTTCAACCCCTCCTGTGAACTTAACTCCTGGTTAATTTACGCCAAAGGATCACGCAGCAAGGGAAGCCGCACAAAGCAGCCAGTGCAGGTTTAGGGAGCAGCTCAAATATTTTGGTTTTGGGTTCAATGGTAAAAAAGCCATTGGAAACCTTAGCTGACTCCTAGCCCACAGCAGGCAGCATCGCTGCTTGGAGACGGACAACAGAGAACCTCTCCCTTGGACCACATGCTAAGAACCATTGAAACAGGAGAAGGGCATGAGCATGTGCAGCAGTGTGTGTGTGGGGATACCGAAGTGTGTGTGTTGATGAGGTACAAACAGGGCCGGTGCAAGGATGTTTCACGCCCTAGGCGAAACTTCCACCTTGTGCGCCCCCCCATCCCCTGCACCCCTGCCCTGAGGCGCCCCCCTTGCGGCAGCTCCCCACCCTCCTCCCTGAGGCACCCCCTCTGCCCCAGCTCACCCCTCCTCCGCGCACGAGCACCCCGAGCACGCTGTGCCCACTTCAATCCTCCCGCCTCCCAGGCTTGCGATGTCCAAGCTGATTGACGCCGCAAGCCTGGGAGGCGGGAGAAGTGAAGCAGCTCACTCCTGCCCCGCCTCCTTCCCGTGCACACCATGGCTGCTTCATTTCTCCCGCCTCCCAGGCTTGCGGCATCAATCAGCTTAGGCACCGCAAGCCTGGGAGGCGGGAGAAGTGAAGCAGCCATGGTGTGCGCGGGAAGAAGGCAGGGCAGGGCAGGGGTGAGCTGGGGCGGGGATTTCCCCTGCATGCCGCCCCCCACCCCCCCCTTACTTGCTGCAGGTGGCCCTCCCCATGCTCCCCTGCCCCAGCTCCCCCCACCTAAATGCTGGTGGCGACCAGGGTGGCCGAAGAAAATGGCCAAATCCTAGTGCCCTAGGCAACCGCCTAGGTCGCCTAAATGGTTGCACTGGGCCCTGGGTACAAATCCACTTAACAGCCATGACACAGCCAGCATTGTCTTGTGGACAGGGCATCAGACAAAGACTTGGGGTGGGGGGTGGCTGAGGTCTTTCCTGTGACCTTAAGCAGGTCGTCTCCCCTCATCTTGTCTATTTAGACTGGGAGCTCTTCAGGGCAAGGACTGTCTTCTACAATGTGTCTGTGCAGTACCCAGTGCAATGGGACACTGATCTCCGCTCTGGTGTCAAGGGGCCGACATAATATAAGTAACAGAGAGCTGGAGAATCTAGATAGCTAGAGACAAGGAAGGGACGGGGGAGGAGGAACAAGAGGAGCTGGCCACACCGCACAGGACCTACTGGCTGTAAGATTCTTTTCAGCCAAGTTTGCTCCACATTGACACCACTCCAAGAAGGGTGTGCTGTGCACACTCACAGCATTGCTGCTGCAGCCCCAGGCTTCCCACCCACTTTCCCTCTCTTGCTTGAGAACCCTGTCCTGGAGGGGTTGGCAGAGTACACTTCAGGAGGTGGAGTAGACTAGCCGACAGCCCCAGACTGGGGTCTGGGTTCTATGCCAGGTTCTAGCACTGGTGTGGGGGTGACCTGAGGCAACTCTAGCCATGGGTCAGTGCCTCAGTTTCCCCATCTGTTAAAGGGGATAATGATACCTCCCCTCCGCTTGGCAAAGCACTTTCAGATCTGTGGATGACAGGGTTCAATAAGAGCTGGCATTGTTATTATTAAACAACAACATGACTGGTAACTGGGAGAGTAGCATCAGCTCCAGTTCTATGCCAGATCAGAGATCTGCCTGACCACAGGATCCTGACCTGCTCACTGGACTGGAGATGAGGCGGTCACACGGCTAGGAAGCTTGGTCTGGGATTAGAGCGTCTGCCTTCCTCTGGAGCCAGTGCTCAGCTCAGTTAGGATCACGTGAGCAGATTCCACAGGGTCCATTTCTTGGGATTGCATGGGGAGGGCTGGCTCTTTCTGGCCAATTTTGTCCCGTGTGGTCTAGGCTTTGACTGGGGTCGCACGTGGAGACCCGGCTCCATTGCGCAAGGCCCTTTCCAAACAGAGAACAAACAACAGAGCAGGCCCCAGACAGCTGACAACGGAAGGACTCTCACTGGGTTTCTGTGACTGGCTACATGTGACCGGACGTCTCTTCTTCTGGGAGCTGCCCTGGGGGTACATGGAGCTGCGGGCTCTGGCTCTGCCTAGGCCACAGCTGTGGGGAATGAGCATCTGGCCCCAAGAGGCCCGTGTTGTTTTGCACACAGCTTTGAAATCACAGACCCCAGAGAGCTGAGCCACCGGCCTCAGTGGGTCCTCTTGACAGGGCTGTCGCTTTCAGCGGTGACCCCCTCCTCTGTGCACTAGGCCTGGCTCCATCGGGGCTGGGATCCCGGCTGTGCAGTCCTTTGACAGCATTTACAAAGCGGCCATAGAGTATGGCACCATGGGGGCTTCGCAATAAACAAAGTAGCAGATAAAGAGCAACAACTGTTCAGTAACAATCAGGGCCTGAACAAACTCCCACCGACTTCAGTAGGGCAAACCCTGGGCACTGGGAATAGAACATTGATGCCCAGGGGACAAAAGAGTGCTCAGCACCTCACAGGATTCGGCCCCTAGCTTGTGGTCATGTTCAGATGTAAACAGGCCAAGGGCGTGTTGTAAGGGACTGGCCAGCTGCCAGCTTCACAGTGTGTGTCCAGGAGTCTGACACACTCAGCGCCTGGCCGAACAACCCAGCTCTTCACGTGCCTTTGATTCGGCACAGAGTGTTGTCATTTCTCAGTGGGTCTTTGTTAAGGTTTTGGACTAAACCACACAGAATCGGCCTTTATTATCTCTACCTGCATCAGTGCTATTGGGCAAAATACACCCCAGCACTGGGGTCTTTCCAGACACCACCAATGGCCAAAGTTCAGGGCCCTTCTGCACAGGGTCAGCATTTGGGATGAGCTAAGCCCCTGTGATAGGGGATCTGGCCTGGCTGGGTCCCAGGAGGCACCCAGGCCTGGGGCTGCACACCATGTGGACGCTGGGGGCTTAGACACAGATGCTACAGCAGAGTAGCTGCAACAGGAGAAGCAGAAGAGATCTTCTCCTTCTCTCCTTTTCAGTTTGCATTTGATTCCTCCTCTTGCTTCGTTTCTCTCAGCAGCAGCCGGTGAGGAAGTGGGTCAGCATTAAATGTTTACCTGGGAGATTCTGGTCACCAGCCCCTGGTACCCTCTTCCTGAACCCATCGGGACCAAGGCCCATGACCAAGCAGCACAGGATGGGCAGAAACCAACATCTAGGCAATAATGAGGTGTGGGAGTGCCACCTCTGCCCCCTGCTGGATGGACTGTCAGCCTTGCTTGGCAGGAAGGGGCTCTGATGAGATCATTCTCTGGACTCCAGGCTACAAACTGACAGCCCCACACAGCACTGATACCTCTAATGCAGGTGTATCATCTTGTCCTCAAGAAAGCCTAGTACCAATCCACAAGCAAGACTATTTCATAGGTCTCAGCTGGTTTCACATGTTAATACCCTGTTGGCCTTCCAGGGGGCCACACTCCCAGTTCCTGCGACTGGCTGCTGCTCCATCTACTTCAGTGGGCAAATTTCCCCACAGACAGTGACATAAAATCTAAACGCTGGCCAGGATCACTCCAGGAGCCCTGCAGTCGGAATCTCCCAGTATGAAGAGTATCTGAGAGGTTCAATCTACATCCCAGCACGAGGTTTGCATACCATCCTCCGGATCCAAGTTAAGAAACACACACGCAGACCACCATAAATTGAGTAGAATGAGCAATTACCATCCCGTTAAACCACACGAATAAACAGCTGGATTTTATTTAATGCAAAAACCACTTTGTACAGAGGAAATTCATGTGCAGTTCAAATGCACGTGCCAATGAGGATCGGTTATAAACACATTTCAATAGCATTTCCCTGCTGTATTCTATACAGTGGCCCACAATTCAGAGCCCAGATCTGTTCCAGTTGAAGAGTGGTAAAATTCCCCTTGATTTCACTGGGAGCAGGATGGGACACTGAGTCCATCACAGGAGCCACAACAGATAGCACACTGCACTATACCGCTGGCAGTGATTCTCACCGGCAAATTCAGTGAGGTGGGTTGTATGCGCAGCATGGCCATGACTCTGGTACCTGATTACTTTTAGTAATGGGGTGGAGCTGTATCAGAGGATGTCAAATTCCTCCTCTGCTCCCAAATTGACCCTACAGTCCACTGACTCTCTTGAGAGTCGTTTCACTCCACTCTTCCTTCCAAATCTTGTATACTCTGAAGGATAATTTTCGTTCCATTCATCAACTCCACACAAGGTTGGAGGAGACCAAGAGCTCCTTGTTGTTTCTGCCTACCCATCCACGGCCCAACTGTATATCCTCCCCCTCTCATCACCAACTAGGAGCTTGGAGGAATTCCTTGGGAGAGAAAAGAAAAAGGAAAAAAAAGACAGTGTTCAATAACAAAAGGCAAAACTGGCACTGCATGTTCGAGACTCTCTCTGGTTTGTGCAGCAATTGGGACAGAGCATGCTGACTGGAGAGAGCTCTCCACCATTAAAGCCTGAAGAACTCTCATGTAAACTAGATACAGGTCCAAGTTTCCAAAGGCTGGAGCTGGATTCAGAGCCAAGCTTTCTCAAGAGTTCAATGGGGTTAGGATCCAAGGTTTGGTTTGGCCAATTATGGACATTGTAGCCAGTTGGGATTTGGATCTGAACTGCCAAGAGCTCTAAGATTCATTCATCTCCAATACAACGTAGCACTGCCCCTAATAAATCTGTTTGGCAGACAATTATAGGACTCAAGTTCTCCCGTAGGTGCATGTGGCAGCTTTCTCCTCTGACATCTCTAAATCCTGTACACTCTCGGGAGCTTCAAAAGGTTCAAAAGTGCAGGGCACAGATACACCCCGCTCCCAAAGTCTCTGCAATCTAATGATGCTGTTTATAGGAATCACTTTGCTGACCACTGAAAAGCCACCACTTCTGGAGAGAAGCACAGCAGCTATTTACCAGTGCACAGCTACATTACAGGACAGGAAATGAAACTGAACCTTGGAGCCAATTGAAATGGTAGGAGGTAGTTAGTGAGGCAAAAGCTAACTTGTTATGCTACCTGGAATCTGACTGGAGTCCAACAGCCTCTTCATTTTGGAGAATAAAATCACAGGATCTTTACAGAGCACTTCTGGTGATAGCCTCACTTTCACATCTCCCCGAAGACAAGAGATGGCAACTCCAGTGGCCCCTAGCACTGTACTGGGACAGCAGTTTCACCCTGATTCAGAGGTAGGAGCAGCAACTCCTAACAGCTTCCTACAACAGCTGGTTCTTTCCTTGGAGGTCTCTCAGCTGAATCCTGACCAGCCTTAGCTTGGGAGAGCTGACAAGACCATATCACAGGATGGCTGTATCTTATTAGGACAGGTGGATTTTAGGTTGATATTTTAAGAAATAATAAAAAGAAACTATAACTCAGAACAGACACTTGGAATCACTGGGGCTGCTATTTTGCCCTCTGCTGGACAAACGGTGCATTGCAATGGAAATGACTGTACCTGGTTACCGCAAGAGCCGTCACTGAGGGATTATTCTTAGCTGGTTTCCCAGTCAAGGCCATGCTGATGTTCAACTCCCGGCAGAGAAGCAGATGTTGCCCCCACTTGTTACCTGTAGAATAAATATTTAGAAACTGCTTGTGGGACGGGGCGGGGGTGTGTGATTATTTACGGTCAGCAAGTTGTTAAATTGAGAACAAATATATTTAATCTTGGCCTGTGCTGTTGCAGAATAGGCCCATCCCAATTTAATTTGCGGCGATGATAGTTACATGTGCTGACGTGCGGCTGTACCAATTGTGTGCTAAATTGGATTTGTGTATTATTGCTTTCTAAATTGCATGCCTAGTTCAGCAAAATTGTTCATCAGTGTTTGCTGGCTCTATGCTTAATAAGATGCCCCAGAATACCTTGCTGCCAGGATATAATGCAGCCTATAATTGCCTACTAAAAATAAATTACATAAAGCTCCGGTATCATCAACTTATCTAAATCTGCTCAGAACAGAATTGATAATTAAATGTGCATGTGCATATGCACACATGGACACAGACACACACACACACACACCCAGCAACGTCACTCAGTCATTGTTACGTCAGTCTTCTTAATCGTCACATTTTGGATTAATTTTATTTCCTTTAATGGGTAGAATGAGATGTGGGACTAGTAGGCCATCTAAAATCATTCTGAAGTCATTCAAGGAGTATTGGGGAGCGTCTCGTTGCTGTAATTAAACGTCAACTGACTAATAATTAATGACGCTGCTGCTTATGGGTGCACGTGTGAGAAAATGAATGTGTGTGTGTGTGTGTGTGTGTGTGTGTGTGTGTGTGTGTCTATTCAACAGATCCTCTTTCTAGATGCCTGGCTGGCTGGTTCTTGCTCACATGCTCAGGATCTAAGTGATGGCTGGATTTGGGGCTGGGAAGGACCTTCCCCAGGTCAGATTGGCAGGGATCTTGGATTCTTTTTTTCATTTTCCTCTGCAGCATGGCATGTGGTTTGCCTGTTGGGATCCTTTAAGTATGTCTCACCTAATCAATCCCCACCATTTCAGGGATTGGTACACCTCAGTCTCTCCCGTCCTTTGTCTGCAGCCACAAGAGTTTTGCCTCCTGATGACTGAAATGATTCAGTCTAACTGAAGTCTCTGGGCTTAACATATGCTGGCCCTCACTCGAACACTCTCGTGACAGCCCATCGCATGACAGGTGCTCCTGCCTCAGTTTTCCCTATCCAGTAACCCAAGGACACTACGTCAGCCTCTCTTGCCTTCTTGGGGCTAGTTTAGTACAAAACCATAGTATAAACAGACCAAAGTCCATTTATGACCCCCTGTGCATCCCAGGACATCTCATCTTGACATACCTCAGCTTCCACACTCTGATGTCTTCCACACACTGGGATTCTATCAGTCTTCTTCAGTCCTTCTACCAGGACAGGTATCCCAGCCCTTCCACTCTTCCTACAGGACCCTTCCCTCCCCTTCCCCACCCAGCCTCTCTGCTGGGAGATCATCTTTACCAGGGAAGCATCCCTCACTCTCCCTGTTCCCTGGGTTCAGCTCTCTGGTGTGGAGACATCAGCAGGTAAACCCCTCCACTGCTTCCCTGCCTTCAGCCCTAGTTAGAAATCCAGCTCAGAGCAAGCAGGCACCTCCCACCTTCAGCCCTCTTGCCCCAATTTTCTGGCTTAAAATCAGCTGCCACACCCCTCTTGCTGCTCTCCTTGCCTTCACCTTCCCCCAGGAAACATGTTCTGCTCTGGAAGCCCTTTCTGACTGATCAGGGATTAAAGCCCAAATGTGGCCATAGTTTGCATAAAGATATACCTATATAATTAGATCTACCAACATAATTATATCTATGTAATTAGATTGTGGAACTCATTGCCACATGAAGTCAGTGAGGCCAAGAATTTACGAAGATTCAAAAATGGATTGGATATTAATATGGATACCAAGAATATCATAAATATCATAATTAATTCCAATAAAATTTAGACAGACTATTAAACCTCTTGCTTCAGGGCTTAAGCCAATTTCTCACTACTAGAAACTAGGCTGGAGGGCAGGTTATCCCACAACTGGCAAGTGAGGATTTTCACACTTTCCTCTGTAGCAGCTGGTACTGACCACCGTCACAGCTGGGAAACTGAGCTAGCTGGACCCCTGGACTGATCCAGTCTGCTAAATCCTTTGGTCCTGTATAGCTGTTTATGAACCTAAGTGAATTAGGAGCTGAAGTCCCATTAATGGGACTTGTGCTGCTAAGTCATCAAGGTGCTTCTGAAAATTCCCCCCACAACGCCTGATTACTGTAGAATATTTTAATATGCAGATGACCCTCCATAGTTATATCTTTATGCAAGCTGTAAGCCTAATCCTGGGACAATAGGGAGTGCCTTCAGCACGAATGCCTTCAGCAACGAGGGTCACAAAAATAAATGTTATAAATTACACTGGTCTCGCCCTCTCTCTGTCCCATACACGCGCATTTTCAAATGCCCATAGACGATAACGGAGCCCCGGCAGGCGTTGGCTCCTGTATCTGTTAGGTCAGGAACGTTTAACTCCGATTACTTTTATAACCACGACAGCGTTGTAACTTTCAATACATTGTAACCCTCCGGCTCGTGGCTTTTCCTTTAATAGCTTTGCCATCAGCTCAGCATAACCACCGGCTGTTCAGGAATCCAGTTGGGGAAAACATAAATAAACCCGGGCTCCAGGGGCCCCCTGCTGGCCTCATGCTGCCTTGAAAAGCCTCCTACTTCATTGTGGGTGGCAAAGGCAGTATCCTGAGCCGAGCCAGGCTCTGTGCCGCCAGCCAGGTGCCGGGTTTGGCACGGCTCCTTCCTGGAATTGGGCCAGGGCGCTTTATTACAGCCACCAGTGCAGATGTTATGGTCAGAGGCTCTGCAGCTACTCAGGCCCTTTGGACACAACGGGGCTTTCAGCCAGTGTCCTCTTGCAGACAGGTTTGCAGCAGGATGGTTTATGAAGCACATTAAGTTTATTGAGCTGGTAACCAGAGCTCACTTAGGGCCTGATCCTGCCACAGGTGAATACCAAGCTCCCCCAGCTGCAGCGTCAGCAGCTCCAGGCAGGATCTCCCCATTGCATTGTGTCTAAGTGCTGCCCCGCATCTCCAAGGCAGGGCAGGGCAGGCCTTCCCTGGGCTACGCACATTCCACAGTAATGTTGCACCATTCAAATAGCACAAGGCTCTCACAGCGCTGTCCATGCACATGTGGGGGAGTGGTCTCCCTGCTACCTCTGGGGTGGAACGTGTAGCCATTTTGCAGCATGGTTTAGGACAGGAAGCGAGGACACTGTCTGGTGGAAAGCTGAGAGGCAATGCAGACCTGACTGTGCCCAAACATTTGTAAAGGAAACAAGTCTCCTGGGTCCCAGTCCAATGCTCTGTGTTCAGTGATGCCACCGGCTCCCCACCCCTCCTGGCTGAGCACTTTATCATGCTGATCCCCGGGCCTACTGGCCGGACTCTGGGCTGGTCTACACTACGGGGGAAAATCGATCTTAGATATGCAACTTCAGCTACATGAATAACGTAGCTGAAGTCGAAGTATCTAAGATCGAATTACTCACTGTCCTCACGGCGCGGGATCGATGTCCGCGGCTCCCCCTGTCGATTCCGCAACTCCGTTTGGGTTGGTGGAGTTACGGAATCGATATAAGTGCGTTTGGGGATCGATATATCGCGTCTAGATGAGACGCAATATATTGATCCCCGAGCAATTGATTGCTACCCGCCGATACGGTGGGTAGTGAAGACGTACCCTCTGGCACTGCATTCTGATTTGTGCATGCTGGTATGCCAGGCAGTCAGGAGCAGCTCTGAGTGGGGCAAGTGCACAGGACAGGGACACGGCCGCTTGCCTGCTCGAATGGCTATGGGCTGCGGATCTCCATGACAGGGATGGCACCAGAGGGCAGCAGGGGGCTTCTCAGTGGGCCATGGAGGAAATGAAAGAGGGTAGGAGGAGAACAGGGTGACAGCAGGACCAGCTGATTGCTTTCATAGCCAGGCGAAAGGCATACAGTCTAAGGCCAGAAGGAGCCATATATATATATACCCAAATAATCCTGGCAAGTACCCACACACTGTGGGGGAAGGTGAAACCCCTGCAAAGTCCCTGCCAATCTGACCTGGGGGGAAATTCCCTCCTGTGGCGATTGGTTAAACCCTGCGCATGTGAGCAAGAACCATCCAATCACACACCTCAGGAGAATGCTCTGTGCACCCTCAGAGCCCTGTCCCACCCTGTCCAATGTCCCATCTCCAGACGTGGCCATCCCTGATGCGTCAAGGGACAGACATAAACAACCCAGAATACACTGTGGAGGGATGAGACTCCCTTCCTGATGCCAGGGCAGCTGAAAGCTAAAGCCTGAGCTTTAGGAATGTGAGATGTAAACTGGAAGTGAGCCCCCGAGTTGCTAAGTCCTGCCCCTGCCACATCACAAGCAACCTTGTCATGGAATGACACTCTTAAATTTATACAGCATCTGTCTCTCTCTATCCATACGGGGTTCCCATCATTAAACCCCTTCTCCTGAGTCAAAGGAACTGCCAGCTCCTACCCTCTTTACAGCTCCCCTGTTGGTAGGACATGCTGACTATAAGACTCAAGAACCCTCTGCAGATTTGAGGGGTGAATTTGGGTCTGAAATGGTCCATGCAGAGGCTCAGCAGGAACAGGCCATGGCATCGGCAAAGAGAGTGCACAGCTCGGAAAGCCCCAGGCCTGGTTCTCTGGGGCCGTGCACTCAGAGTAGCTCTGCACCCCTGCGCAGAGTGGGGGTAAAATGCAGCCTTCCTGGTGTGGCAGTGTTTCACCCCAATTTAGCACTGTCATAAACAGATAGCTAAGGGTTAATGTCTCTTTCACCTGGAAAGGAGTAACCTGAAACACCTGACCAGAGGACCAATCAGGAAACAAGACCTTTTCAAATCTGGGTGGAGGGAAGTTTGTGTGTGTGTTCTTTGTCTTGTGTCTGTCCCTCTCAGCTATGGGAAGGATTTTTCTGTCTCCTGCTTTCTAATCTTCTGTTTCCAAGTTGTGAGTACAAAGATCATAAAACAATAGGGGTTATTGTTTTTTTTTCTTTTGTATTTACATGTGTGTAGTTGCTGGAGTGTTTTGAATTGTGTTCTTTTGAATAAGGCTGTTTATTCATATTTCTTTTAAGTAATTGACCCTGTATTTGTCACCTTAAAACAGAGAGACCATTTTTATGTATTTTTCTTTCTTTTTATATAAAGCTTTCTTTTTAAGACCTGTTGGAGTTTTTCTTTAGTGGGGAACTCCAGGGAATTGAGTCTGTGCTCACCAGGGAATTGGTGGGAGGAAGAAGTCAGGGGGAAATCTGTGTGTGTTAGATTTACTAGCCTGACTTTGCATACCCTCTGGGTGAAGGAGGGGGGTGGGGGGGAGCTTGGCTCTCTCTCTTGGTACTTGTGTTTCCAGGACTGGAAATAGGGAGGGTGGAGTCCCTCTGTTTAGATACACAGAGCTTGCTTCTGTGTATCTCTCCAGGAACCCAGGGAGGGAACACCTGGAAGGGAGAAGGGAAGGGAAATGGTTTATTCCCCTTTGTTGTGAGACTCAAGGAATTTGGGTCTTGGGGTCCCCAGGGAAGGTTGTTGGGGGGACCAGAGTGCCCCAAACACTCTAATTTTTTGGGTGGTGGCAGCTTTACCAGGTCCAAGCTGGTAACTAAGCTTGGAGGTTTTCATGCTAACCCCCATATTTTGGACGCTAAGGTCCAAATCCGGGAATATGTTATGACAAGCACTTGGCTGTGTGTCCACACAAGGTGACAGGGCAGAAGGGAATCCAGCCCTAGCTGCCTAGGTATTTTTAAAGGCCTCTCATGGCAGTATCTAAGCACCTTACTTAGCCTTCCCACTTTTAAAAGTGATGGAGCTATGCCCCACTGGCCTCCTTTGTTCTGGCGACCCTGGCTAGGGCCTGTGCTGATCTCCACTTGGAAGAAACTCCACAACCAGGGCCTGAACTGTAAATCAGGAAGTATTATTTACTCCTTTTCATAACACAAGAACTAGGGGTCACCAAATTAAATTATTAGGGAACAGGTTTACAATGAACAAAAGGAAGTACTGGTATTTCTTCACACAACACACAGTCAATCTGTGGAACTCTTTGCCAGAGGATGTTGTGAAGGGCAAGACTATAACAAGGTTCAAAAAAGGATTAGATAAATTCATGGAGGATAGGTCCATCAATGGCTCTTAGCCAGAATGGGCAGGGATGGTGTCCCTAGCCTCTGTTTGCCAGAAGCTGGGAATGGGTGACAGGGGATGGATCACTTGATGATTATCTGTTCTGTTCACTCCTTGTGGGGCACCTGGCATTGGCCACTGTCAGAAGATAGGCTACTGGGCTAGATGGACCTTTGGTCTGACCCAGTATGGCTGTTCTTATATACACCCAGGATGCTCTGCCTCAGCTTCAGCATCCAAGAGAGGCACGTCTCTAAGCTAGCCAGGATCTGCTTCATTGGGGCACCTTGAGATTAGGCACAGGAGCTTGACTCAGACCCAGAAATGAATGAGGAGCCACACAGAGCCCTGGGGTGATGGGAAGGGTGAACCCACAGTCACTCTGCAGGTATTGGAAAAGTACCGTGGCTGCTGACTGTGGCAAAGCAGTCCTGTCCTCCAGATGGAGGAGGAGAGAAGCTGCCCTGTTCTGCAGCTGTGCACAGAGAAAGCTCATCTCCCACGTGAGTTATTAATGTGAACTCAATCCAGTCCAAGAGCTCAGATCTAGATAGGTTTTGTGGGAGATGGGGAAGGAGGGTTCCTCAGTTTTTCTGAATCTCAGCACCCTTTCCTAGCCCTAGCTGCTTCTCTCTCACAGCTATGCAGTGCACACAACACAGCAGTGTTTCAGTTCAGGCTGTACCCTTGTTATCCAGATCTTCTGTTGTGGCTTTCTGTGATCTTGATCCAACACCCTGGCCTGAGGCTGTTGCATATTCTGTCTTCCATAACTGTGTGGGCAAGAAAGGAGGGGTTAGAAAATGCAGAGGTGTTAAGTAAGACACCTCAATTCTGGGGCTTATAGAATCTCTATAAGGTCAAAGGTACAATGGCTGGATCCGAGGTTGGTATTGCTCTGTCCCTGATCCGCTGTCCTGCTGGGTTCCATGCAGTTGCTAGACAATTAGACAGGGACTTTGTTAGAGAGAGCACTCCCTTGTTGAAGTTCAACCACTAGCCTGAAGGTAGGGCTGCGAGTGATTTCCTTGTCTCTAATGAAGTGTCCTCCTCCTTGGACACAGATGCTTTATCCCAGGAGCCTAAACACACTTCTGATCTGTTGTTTTTGCCTTTGGAATAGACCAGAATGAACAGCATTTTCAAAACAATTTCTCAGGGGGACAAGAGGTCTCTTAAAAATTTTGCCCCTAAACCTTCCCCCTGTTCCAAATGATCAGAGAGGGTGAAAAACAACTCACTGAAACATTTTTTTTCCAATGAAAAAAATGCCTTTTTGATGAATGAACTCTCATTTTTGTCAGCTTTTTTGTAGAAAACACAATTTTCCAGTTTTTGGAAAAAAATAATTCGTACTGAAAATTTCTGGGGAATATTTCAAACAAAATGACATCATTTGGTTTCTTTCTAAATTTTTTGTGGCGAATGCTTAGTGTTTTCCCTACCAGTACCACAAATTACATCCCTTCAGTTCTGGGTTACATGATCACTCTCTGTTTGTAATGTGTCTCAGGTGAGATGTGGAGCTAATGAAAACCACTGTCACCCCACTCAGTATCGGAAACTCTGACTTTAATCCAGAACTGGCTTAGCAAAAACATGACACCTACCCTCACAATTCCATCTGTGCCCCCCGTGATGATGATGCTACATGTGTCCCAGTCCATTACTTCAGCAAAGCAGCAGCAAACAATGGCTCCTTCCAGATCACAGGCAGTGCTGATGCTTGCCAGAGGCTGGCCGTTGATGGTCCACAAATGTAAATAGGATCCGGCACAAGAGGCAATGTCACCCTAGAACATACCAAGCAGCATTATTTCAAGATCCCACAAACACCACATGGGGCTGTTAGGCCCTTGTTGTAATCTATGGCATTTGCCCATTCTACATTTTATTTCTCTTCCAGTCTTTTCAGCAGAAGAGTTGGTCAAAAAATGAATTTTTTTATTCAAAATTCTGGAATTTCGAAGCAAAAAAAGACGGTTACTCACCATTGTAACTGTTGTTCTTCGAGATGTGTTGCTCATATCCATTCCAGTTAGGTGTGTGCGCCACGCGTGCACATTCGTCGGAAAACTTTTACCCTAGCAACTCCAGTGGGCCGGCAGGTCGCCCCCTAGAGTGGCGCCGCTATGGCACTAGATATATACCCCTGCCGGCCCGCCCGCTCCTCAGTTCCTTCTTGCCGGCTACTCTGACAGTGGGGAAGGAGGGCGGGTGTGGAATGGATATGAGCAACACATCTCGAAGAACAACAGTTACAACGGTGAGTAACCGTCTTTTCTTCTTCGAGTGATTGCTCATATCCATTCCAGTTAGGTGAATCCCAAGCCTTACGTAGGCGGTGGGGTCGCAGTGAAATGTGGCAGAATGAAAACTGCTGAGCCAGAGGCTACAGCATCTCTTGACTGTTGAACCAGGGCATACTGTGAAGCAAAGGTATGGACCGAGGACCAATGGAGCTGCGCGACAGATCTCGTGGGTAGGAACACGAGCCAGCAAGGCGGCAGATGAAGCCTGAGCCCTGATAGAATGCACGGTGATGTGGCTTGGGGAAATATGAGCCAAATCATAACAAGTGCGGATGTACGCCATCACCCAAGATGAGATCCTCAGAGGAAAACAAGCAAGCCCTCCTTTTGGTCTGCTGCCGTGACAGAGCTGGGGCACCTTACGAAATGGTTCTGTCAGTGCAATATAAATGCGAGCACTCCATAGATGTCCAGGGAGTGCAATTGTTGCGCCCATTGCATTGAGCTGTGGGTAACATGAAAGGCCGAAACCATCTTAGGGAGGAAAGTCGGGTGCGGTCATAAATGCACCTTGTCTTTGTGAAACCTAGTGTACGGCGGAACCACCGTAAGGGCTCTGAGCTCGGAGACCCGTCTGGCCGATGTAACAGCTACGAGGAAAGTTGTCGTCCAAGACAGGTATAGCAGAGGGCCGGTCGCGAATGGCTCGAATGGGGGAGACATAAGTCTGGTTAAAACTAGGTTGAGGTCCCAGGTTGGGGCTGGGCAGCGCACCCAAGGGTGCAAGCGCTCCAAGCCCTTGAGGGACCTCGAACCCATAGAGTGTGAGAACACGGAACGTCCACCTTAGCCTGGCTAGAAGGTAGAGATGGCTGCCGAGTGTACCCTCAGCGATGATACCGCCAGGTCCTGCCACTGAAGGCCAGAGGCAGGCCAAATAGAGGGGATCGAGACCTCAGTAGGAGCAAGATCGAGCGTATTGCAGCTGTAGAAGAAACGCTTCCACTCGGCCCAGTACGTTGACCAGGTGGAAGGCTTCCTGTCATCCCGGCTCAGTTACGCAGCAGCCACACCGTGAGGCGAAGAGGCTGCAGGTCCGGGTGACGAAGCCAGTCGTTGCCCTGAGTGATGAGGTCTGGGTGGGGTGGCAGGGTAATTGGGTCGGTTATTGACAGGCCGAGCAACGTGGTATATCAGTGCTGCCTGGACCACTCTGGAGCGATCATGATGATGTGCGTTCCGGCCCTGCGGAGTTTGAGCAGGACCTAATGAACCAGTGGGAACAGTGGGAAGGCATAAAGGAGTTGGCCTTTCCACGGCATCAGGAATGCGTCCAAGATCGATCCCGAGGAGAGACCTTGGAAGGAGCAGAACATCTAGCATTTTCTGCTCTCGCGGTGGGCGAACAGGTCTCCGTGAGGAAACATCTCCACTTCTGGAAAGTAGAACGCCTCACATGGGGCAGAGTGATCACTCGTAAGACAGGAAAGACCTGCTGAGTCAAAGCGCCAAGACGTTCCGAACGCCTGGGAGAAAGGACGTCACCAGCTCCATCGAGTGGGCCATGCAAAAGTCCCAGAAATGGATGGCCTCCTGACAAAAGGGGGGAGGACCATGTCCCTCCCTGGTTATTTATGAAGCACATGGCCGTTGTGTTGGCTGTAAACACCGAGATACCACGGCCTCGCAGCTGCCGCTGGAACCCCTGGCACGCCAGGCGGACTACTCTCATTTTTGGGGCATTGATGTGGAATGCTAGCTACCGAGAAGACCAAAGGCCTTAAGCTCGGAGGTGACCATAAGCACTCGAGCAGAGAGATGACGCATCCGTCGTCAGGGGCAGTGAGGGCTGGGGCGGATGGAACCGCATCCCTGCCCCCACCAGGGAGGGAGTTAGCCACCACTCTAGGGAGCCTAAGGTGCTCGAGGGAACGGTGACTACCATGACCATTGGCTCCCTGTCCGGGTGGTACGCCGAGGTGAGCCGGACTTGGAGAGGATGGAGGCGGAGCTTGGCGTGTTTGGTTACAAACTTGCGGGCAGCCATGGACCCAGGAGACTGAGACAAGTACGAGCCGAGGTCATTGGGAAAGCCTGCAGACCTCGGATGATTGTTGCCATCGCCTAAAACCGCAGTTGTGATAAGCAGGCTCCGGCTAGGTCGGAGACCAGGATAGCCCCTAGGAAGTCCAACCTCTGCGTGGGAACCAGAGTGGATTGCTCTATAGTAATCATCAGGCCTAGACCTGCGAATAAGACCGTGATGATGCCCACGTGCTGAGTGGTTTGTGTCTCGGAGTCTCCTCGGATAAGCGAATCGTCCAGATACGGAAAAACGCATATCCGACATCAGCGAAGGTAGGCGGCGACTATGGTCGTAAACCAGAAGTACTGACGGTTGGCTAGAAAGCGGAGGTATCTCCTGCATTGCGAAAGTACGCGTCCTTCATATCGAGGGCGGCATAGTAGCCCCCATGAGGCAAGGATGGAATAATGGTTCCCAGGGATACCATGCGGAACTTCAACCTTATCCTAAACTGGTTGAGTCCATGTAGGACTAGGAAGGTCTGAGACCTCCGTTAAAGTGGGGGACTAGGGCAGTCGGCGTCTGCACCTCTTGTATGAGGAATTGCTCGTTAGAGGGGTCCCTGAAGGGGGACAGGGCTGGAACAAATTAGAGGTGGTACCTATGCTCCACCGTGCGCAGGACCCAGCGATCTGAAATTAACTGGGGCCACGCCAGGAGAAAGCGGGATTGGGATCCCGGCCTGTGACATGGACACCGCCCTCAGGCGCACCTTGGAAGGTTCGTCTTTGGTCCCAGTGGTAATTGCGAGGGACCTTGACCTTGGCTCTTTAGGGGACATTCGTCTGCGACCACCTTGGCCTCGCCGTTTGCCAAAGTCCTGTCTCTGGCTAGGCACAGAGTAAGGCGGCTGGGGACAGAAAGACCTGCGTTTAGTCGCTGGCATATGCATGCTGAGAGAGCGCATTAGGACCCTATTGTCCATCAGGCTTCGCAGCCTGGGGCTGTCTTTGCTGCGAAGAGGCCTTTACCAACAAAGGGTAAATCCTGAATGGCATACTGCAGCTCCGGCCAGAGGTTTGAAACCTGAAGCCATGAGATGCACCTCATGGCGACACCAAAGGCCAGAGTCCTGGCTGCTGAGTCTGCTGCGTCCATCGAGGCCTGGAGGGACGCTCTGGGTACCTTTTTCCCCCGTCCTCCAAGACGGCAGCGAACTCTTGGCGGGAGTTTTGAGGGAGAAACTCCATAAACTAAACTGCCTTCACCCAGGTGCTATAATTATAGCAGCTAAGCAAGGCTTGTTGCTTTGCTACCCAGAGCTGCAGGGCCTCTGCAGAGTACACCTGGCGGCCAAGTAGGTTCATTCGCCAAGCCTCCTTCGGTTTCGGGGCTGGCGCTTGCTGGCCATACCAATACCTCTCCTTAACCGACTGAAAGACTAGTGATCAGAGAGGAGAGCGGACAGACGAGTAGTCGTACCCCTTAGAGGGCCCCATATCGGGTCCTCTACCTCTGGGACCTCCTCCACCTCAGGTTGTCGGGGGGCGTATCAGAATCGTGGTCCTGAGCATAAGATCTGCGCATGTGGGATGACACAGATGCGTGTCTGGATGGCCATGGAGGTACTAAAAGAAGGCACGGGCAGAGTCTATGACTCTATCGGACCTTGCCCAACTCGGCACCGGGGACCGGCACCGGGAGGCGTACCGGTACCTGGAACGAGATCCAGACCTGCAACCAGAACGGTGCCGGGAGGTCGACCGAGATCTCGAGGCTCGGGGAGAGGCTACAGGAGTCACGGTACCTGTTGCGGTGCCGGGAGTCGGAACGGTGCCGATAGTGGGTCGGCGAACGGGATACCGACCGGTGCGGCGAGTGTGACCAGTACCGATGAGGAAAACAGCACCGGGACTGCAAGTGGTGTCGGGTGTGCCGATGGGACCTGGAGTGTCTGCGGGACCGTGATCATGAACGGTGCCGCTCTGCTGTGCTGACAGAGGACGGTCATATGAAGAGACTGTATTACCCGCACCGGCGGTGCCGGGGTCAGGCAGCATCAACTCTGTCATGGCAATGAGATCCCTCGCCATTGGTAATGTCTCCGGCGTGGAGGGAACAGCAGGCTCAACCACAGTGCATACTGGGGAGCTGTCAGGCCCGGATTTGACGGCCCTCGTGGGACCGGGATCGACAGTACCGAGGTCGTCAGAGCAGTGGTAGGTGTCGGTGCCGGGTGATCCGACTTAGACGAGCTCTCTGGCTGTGGTGCAGTCGGCACGGAAGCAGCAGGAGCAATAAGCTCAACCACGGCGTGTGCCGGGGAGCCGACAGGCACCGGATTCGACGGCCCTTGTGGGACGGGGATCGACGGTGCCGACGTCGTCGGTGCCTCAGAGGTGTCGGTGCCGGGCGATCCGACTTAGACGAGCTCTCTGGCTGCGGTGCAGTTGGCACGGAAGCAGCAGGAGCAGTAAGCTCAACCACGGCGCGTGCCGGGGAGCCGTCAGGCACCGGATTCGACAGCCCTTGTGGGGCCGGGATCGACGGTGCCGACGTCGTCAGTGCCTCAGCAGGTGTCAGTGCCGGGCAATCCGACTTAGACGAGCTCTCTGGCTGCGGTGCAGCTGGCACGGAAGCAGCAGGAGCAGTAAGCTCAACCACGGCGCGTGCCGGGGAGCCGTCAGGCACCGGATTCTATGGCCTTTGTGGGACCGGGATCGACGGTGCCGACGTTGTTGGTGCCTCAGCAGGTGTCGGTGCCGGGCGATCCGACTCAGACGAGCTCTCTGGCTGTGGTGCCGTTGGCACAGAAGCAGCGGGAGCAGTAAGCTCTACCACGGTGCGTGCCGGGGAGCTGTCAGGCACTGGATTCAATGGCCCTGGGGGACTGGAATCGACGGTGCCGATGTCATCGGTGCCTCTGCAGGTGTCGGTGCCAGGCAATCCGACTTAGACGAGCTCTCTGGCTGCGATGCAGGTGGCATGGAAACAGCAGGAGCAGGGGGCTCAACCACGGCGCGTGCCGGGGAGCCGTCAGACACCAGCAGGAATCGTAGGCTTTCTCGACCTCGGAGGAAGGGAGCGGTGCCGAGTCGACTTCGGTGCCGGCGACGGCCGGTGCCGAAAGGCCTTGGCAGTACCGGCGGGGTCCGGTGCCAAGGAGGCGCTTCTGCCAGCCGCTTGATCATCGCTCGGTGCCAAAGGTGGAGGGGTAAGTGAAAGTCCTGCTCCTTTTTGTTCTCGGCTTAAAAGCCTTGCAAATGGGGCACTTAGCTGTCAAGTGTGATTCCCGGAGGCACTTCAAACAGGAGTCGTGGATCTCCCTTTGGCATCGGCTTCTGGCAGGCCGAGCCCATTTTAAAACCCGGTGAGCCGTGCATGGGCTCCGGCACCGGGTTCATGGAAGGGGTTACTTCCTGACCCCGCTAACTATTACTAAACTAACTATGTTAGCAAAGAAAAAACGTATAACTATACAAATATATATATAAAAGGATTATAACTGCACAACTATATACGAGAACTACGAGTAGCTAGGGAAGTGGAGGTCAGCTAAGCCGCGCTCCACTGTTCCAACGACTGACACGGGCGGTAAGAAGGAACTGAGGAGCGGGCGGGCCGGCAGGGGTATATATCTAGTGCCATAGTGGCGCCACTCTAGGGGGCGACCTGCCGGCCCACTGGAGTTGCTAGGGTAAAAGTTTTCCGACGAATGTGCACGCGCGGCGCACACACCTAACTGGAATGGATATGAGCAATCACTCGAAGAAGAATTCTAGAATTTCATTTTGCAGGGTTTGAAACAGATTCACTTGCAGTTTCTTCACTTTTTTGTTGCATTTTTTAATCAAAAGTTTTATGAAAATGGTTCTTTTTCATATAATGAAAAATACAGTTTTAGGTAAACGAACAACATTGATAACCATTTTTGATTAAGTTTTCTAAAACATTTTCAATTAAAAAAATCACAGAAAATTGTGAAAAAATTGAAAAAAAAGGAAAAATAGCTTATTGTGAATTTTTTTTTAAAAGGCCATTTCCCCACAAAATGACTTTTCATTTGAAAATTTTCCAGCAGCTCTAGTTAACAGCTTGGTATTTTTACTACATTCTGCTCTTGAGGGACAAAAGTCAGCTGAGGCAGTGCATTCAAGTAAACTTCACACACCAGAATTAGTAAAGAAATAAGAAAAATAGCATCGGGTGGTGGAAAGACGAGGCTGCCAAGCATTGCCAAAGGAATAGGCACGATACCCATGTTGGAACAACAATGCCTGTGGCCTTTGGATGACAATATGAAGTTTTGCTCTGTGTGTGTTACTGAAATATGTTGTAAAGATGGGAACACCCACAATCAGCCTTTCAGGTGCAACAATGGAGGAGCCAAATGTGCTGATGGCCCATTAAAGGAAATTCACACTCCCAAGGACTATCCAAGGAACCGTATACAATGGAGACTTCTCACAGATGGCATGTAGACAATGGAGGCTGCTTGACTCACGACATAGCAAATGGTCTTTCCAGCAAGCTGGAAGAGACTATAAAAGAGGGGAAGTGACATCATCACTTGGCCTGTTTCCGCCCCCGTCCAACTTAACACCTGGAAACACATTCAGAGGTAAAAGGCTGAACTGGGGAGGTGGTCCCAGGCTGAAGGAGAGTCCCAGCCTGTATATGGACAAGCTGTAACCTGCTCGTACTATCCGTCAGGGTGAGACACTGCTTGATTCAAATACTGTCTAATTTATAGAACTCAGATTGTGATTTTACTTTTATTTCTTAGGTAACCAACTTTGATCTGTACTCTTATTACTTATAATCACTTAAAATATATCTGCTGTAGGTAATAAATCTGTTTTATATTTTACCCAAAACAGTGCATTTTGGTTGAAGTGCTTGGGAAATCTGCTCCGGTTGCAAGGGCTGGTTCATGTCCACTTTCCTTTGTAGAAGGGCATGTCTGCACTATGAAATTAGGTTGATTTTATAGAAGATGATATTTAGAAATTGATTTTATACAGTTGATTGCGTATGTCCACACTAAGCGCATTAAGTCAGCAGAGTACGTCTTCATTACCGTGGCTAGCATCGACTTATGGAGTGGTGCACTGTGGGTAGCTATCCCACAGTTCCCACAGTCTCCGCTGCCCATTCGAATTCTGGGTTAAGCTCCCAATGCCTGATGGGGCAAAAACACTGTCACAGGTGGTTTTGGGTACACGTCATCAGTAGCCACTCTGCAATGGCAGAAAATCATTTCGTGCCAGACACCAGGGCAATCAGATATGCTTTGAAAACCAGTTTCATGACTGGCCAGGCTTCGGTGTGACAGTTGTGTGTGTTTCTCCTTGATGCAAACCCGTCCCCTTTGTTAATTTTAATTCCTTGTAAGCCAACCACCCTCCCCGCTTTGAAACCATGCATTCTTTCTTTATTAATTAAAAAAATGAGATAATGGACAAGGTAGCTCAGGTGAGGTGGGGGAGGAGGGAAGGACAAGGCCACATTGCTTTTGTAGCCACACTAAAAATGAAACTGTTTGAATGACAGCCTTCTGTTGCTTGGGCCATCCTCTGGAGTGGAGTGGCTGAGTGCCCAGAGCCTTCTCCCCCGCCCCCCTACGTACTTGAGCATCTGGGTGAGGAGGCTATGGAACATGGGAAGGAGGGTAGGCGGTCATACAGTAGATGCAGCGGGGGTCTATGCTCTTGCTGGCTTTCCTGCAGCTCCAACAGATGCTTCATCATGTCCGTTTGCTCCCCCACTAGCCTCAGCATTGTTTACAAGGCAGAATGAAGCTGGGAGACATTTTGAAGAACAAAATTTGCTTTGCAAAATTCCTCATGACCCCATAGATTTGCAGAACTGGGCATGTTCCTGAACCTCAGGTGCCCTTCACTCGGACACCGAACGGTGATGTTCTCTTTGATACAAGGCTGTTGTAACTGGCCAGCAGAACCAGCCTCTCAAGGGTAGGGATTTTTACCTCATTGTAATCCCACTCTGTTCAAAAACACTGCAAGGATACAGCGATCGATTGATCGATCAATCAATCAATAGATAGATAGACAGGGAGCAACCAAACTTGCATGTGGTTCTTATGCCCCCCCTCCAGGGACACTTCTAGGCTGTAACCTAGAATGGTAGGCATAGTGGTTTGGCTATCATGTCTGCAAGAGCCTGAAACCTGAAGGGGAGACTGGCCCATCCCAGGCTGCTCCTGAGTGTTGGGTAACTTAGCTTGGCATTTCTGTTCAAATAATCACCACTACCCCTACTCCCCACCTGCCTGCAATATGGCAATTGCCCATGCCTCCTTCTGGTTGGGATGGGTTGTAGCTGCTGTAGCATCTAGTGGAATAAATCTGGGGACTACTCAGATGGCAGCACCCTGGAGCCAAGCCAAAGCCCCTGTGCCGGATCATGGGGAAAGCGGTGCCTGCATCATCCCAAAGCACAAACAGAGCCATCCTCAAGGCAAAGAGGCAGCCAGCCTGCCGGTAGATCCTACTGGTCCCAACATGCAAGGCTGTGTCTTGATCCAAGCAACCACTTGCTTCATTGTACACTAGACAAGCAACCCTCAAATAAGCTAATTCCCAAACACCCTGGCAACCCTGAAGGGTTAAAAAAGAAACAAAGCCAACAGAAAATGTAGAGAATGAAGGAAAATTAATAATAAATTTTGAAGGCTGAATCCTAAGCTCCTTAATTAGATTTTACTAGGTCCTTGCTTCGGCAGAACTCCTAGTGATTTCATAGGAGCAAGGGGAGAGTAAGAACTAAACCAGGATTTGACCCTTAACTTTTAATGTAGATAATTGTAAGCGCTTTAGGGCAGAGACTTGCATTTCATTCTGTGTTTATACAGTGCCTAGCACAATGGGGTCCTGGTCTTTGACTGGGGCTTCCACTAGGTTAAAAATAGAACTAAACAAATTCATGGAGGATAGGTCCACCAATGGCTATTAGCCAAGATGGTCAGGGATGCAACCTCCATGCTCTGGGAGTCCCTAAACCTCTGACTGCCAGAAGCTGTGAGTGGACAACAAAGGATGGATCACTCAAAATTGCCCTGTCCTGTACATTCCCTCTGAACCACCTGGCACCGGACACTGGCAGAATACAGGACACTGGGCTAGATGGACCATTGGTCTAACTCAGCATAGCCATTCTTATGCTACTGAGAGATATATAGAAAATATTAATAATAACCACCATTCTCACAAATCAGTAATTCACCATGTGGACACCAATTCCTAAACCTCTGTCCAGTTCAGCATCCTCCTCTGCCCCCCAGAGTGTTTAGTGTTATGGTAATAATACCCTTCACAACCGAGTCTCTCCTCTCCCCGTAGTGCTTGTGTGTACAACTTTAAGGGCAATTGTGTGTGTGAAGAGGGAGCAGAAAGTTACAGATCTCTGAAGCTTAAGAGCAAGGAAAATGCAGACATTCAAAGCCCTAGGAGCAGCCTCTAGGATGCAGTGTTTATAATATTGCACCTGATCTATTTACAAGTGCATGTTGATTAAACTTTCTGGGTTCCACTCCCCAATTTAAACTCCATCCAAACTCTCCATCCCTTAGGAACCAGCTAAAATAGAATAGCAGCAGCAAGTCCATCTGCTCCTGGCAGAGGCTGATCTGTCCTTAAATAAGCAGTGTGCATCTGGTTTAAATTAACTATTGCCATGCCTTTCCCTCCTCCTGATTTTGGACCAGGGCTCTTCACATCACAGTGGAAAAAATCTTGAGGCAGACTGAGAAGGGTTTATTTGAAATGGCATAGCCAGTATTGAAAGAATTGAAACAGTGGGCACTGGCTATACTTGAAGCGCTTCCTTAGCTCAACTGCAGCTGTATTACTGTAGTGCTTCAGTGCAGACACTGACTACAGTGATGGGAGTGGTTCTCCCATCGCTGCAGTTAATCCACCTCCCCAAGAGGCGGCAGGCTAGGCTAACAGAAGAATTCTTCCATTGACCTAGCAATGCCTACATTGGGGGTTAGATTGGCTTAACTATGTCCCTCAGGGTGTGGACTTCTCACACCTCTGAGAGATGTGGCTATGCCAACGTAACTTTTCAGTCTAAAACAGTCTTTAAACTTCTTTAACTGCATGTGGGCCTGGGAGGCTCACTGATTTGGTAAAAAGGCTATGGAGTTTTTCAGGTCTACGTCACTGACTGAAATCCGACTGAGATCAGCAGCTACAGAAAGTTTTTTCTTTCTTACTCTCCAATGCAAGGATCACTTTTTTGCTCTATGTCTGTACAGCACCTAGCACAACAGGGTCCTGCTCCATGACTAGAGCACCTAGACACTACTGTAATATACCTAATCATGTACAGTGCCTAACCTGGCACTACGGGGTTCTGGTCCATGACTGTGGCCCCAGGTGTCATTGCAATAAACCTAGTATTGGGGCCCTACTTGCTACCACAGGACAAATAATAACAATCAAACATAGAGCTGTGTGGAGACTGGAATTTCTGTTTTTCAGCAAATTCCTCCATTTCAAAATTTGTTTTATTTCAAATCAGAATGAAAACAAAGAAGTTCAAAATTTTTCATGACACAAAACTTATGAAAAAAAAAATCCCCGTGGATCAAGCCAAATGTTTCTTTAAGATAAAATCAACACATTCCATTTGTTTCAACATTTTAAAAATGTTTGTCTTTATAATATAAAATGAAGCATGTTGAAACAAAAAATCATTTCAGAATGAAAAATGGAAACAGTATGTCCTCAAAAAACTGAAATGGAAAGTGTTGACCTTAGAGAAACACTATTCTCATGGTTTTCCCCCAAAAATGAGATTTTATTGAAATCAAAGTGTTCCTGCAGGAAGTTTTGGTTTCCAATAGAAAAGCCTTCTGTTGGAAAATTTTCAATTAGCTCTGAAAATTGCTGCTCAGTGACCCCTGTCTCAATCCAATCCCTACTGCGCTAATCTCACATCACAACAATCATCATCACTGTCATGGATTCTGATTGGTCCACTGCTTGGCAAAGGAGCCAAGGACTGCATGAGCTACAGACAATGGACCCCACTCTCCCTCCAGCAGAAACCTATGGTGCGACACAGTGGAGGAAGCTTTGGAAACAGATAATTTTATCCTCTAAGGCTATCAACCCAACATCTTTCACCAGCACTCCTATTTATTTTAAAATGTGTGGGCTTCTCCAGTTTATTTTGCAGGGGACTGACAAGAACAGTAAAGTGTTGGCCTAACTCTGTGGGAGTTTTACCCACTGACCATTGGTATTTGTCATTAAGTGCTATGGAAAATCCCACTCCTTGGGCTTTAGTGGAAGTTATTATTCATTTGTATTGCAGTTGTGGGCCCCAGAAGCCCCAGTCGTGGACAAGGTCCCCTCATGCTAGGTTCTGTACAAAAGCAGAAGAAATCCCTGCCCTAAAGTGCTGACAATCTCAGTTGTTAGGGTAAACAGATGTTTTGGGACTTCTTATTGCTATGACATCAGTATGCATCCCTAACACTTCTCAGCACAAGCCACAGTACTCTGTGACTTGACAAAAATGTTAACCAAGCCCAACCACTGTTCTCTTTCATGAAGATCAACTGAACATAGAAATACAGGCATATAAATGCCCTGTTCAGAAAGCAGAGATCTGGGGGAATTCACATCCAAGAGAGCTGAATGCCTACAGTTAAATCCAACACAGATTATTTTCATAATGATGAGCAAGCAGCTGTGTTTCTGGGAACAGACGGCAGGTGGATTTTTCATTTCTACCACCATCCCTAATAGGAAAGATTACAAGGATTGCGACTGTTCAGCTTGGAAAAGAGAATATTAAGGGGAGGAGGATACGACAAGAGGTCTATAAAATCATGAATGTCATGAAGAAAGTGAATAAGGAAGTGTTATTCACAGTACACAAGGACCTGGCATCACCCAATGAAATTAACAGGCAGCAGGTTTAAAACAAACAAAAGAAAGTATCTCTTCACACAACACATAGTCAACCTGTGAAACACATTGCCTAAGGATGTTGTGAAGGCCACAAGCATAATTGGGTCAAAAAAAAATTAGATAAGTTGATGGAGGATAGGTCCATCAATGGCTATTAGTCAAGATGGTCAGGAATGCAATCCATGCTCTGGGTGTCCCTAAGCCTCTGACTACCAGATGCTGGGCCTGGACGATAGACAACAAGGAAAAGTGCAGAGTCCTACACTTAACACAGAAGAATCCCATGCACTGCTAACGGCTGGGGAACAACTGTCTAAGCAACAGTTCTTCAGAAAAGGACCTGGAGATTGCAGTGGACAAGAAGCTGGATATGGGTCAGTGTGCCCTTGTTGCCAAGAAGGCTAACGGCATATTGGGCTGCATTAGTAGGAGCATTGCCAGCAGATTGAGGGAAGTGCTTATTCTCCTCTCTTCGGCACTGGTGATGCCACATCTGGAGTATACATCCAGTTTTGGGCCCCCCACTATAGAAAGGATGTGGACAAATTGGAGGGCAATGAAAATAAAGGAGCCAGGTCACATGATTTATGAGACAAGGGTCAGGGAACTGGGCTTATTTAGTCTGCAGAAGAGAAGAGTGAGGGGGGATTTGATAGTAACCTTCAACTACCTGAAGGGGGATTCCAAAGAGGCTGGAGCTTGGCCATTCTCAGTGGTGGCAGATGACAGAACAAAGAGCAATGGTCTCAAGTTGCAGTGGGGGAGGTCTAGGTTGGATATTAAGAAACACTATTTCACTAGGAGGATGGTGAAGCACTGGAATGGGTTACCTAGGGAGGTGGTGGAATCTCCATCCTTAGAGATTTTTAAAGTCTGGCTTGATAAAGCCCTGACTGGGATGATTTAGTTGATGTTGGTCCTGCTTTGAGCAGGGGGTTGGACTAGATGACCTCCTGAGGTCTGTTCCAATCCTAATATTTTATGATTATATGATAGGGGATGGATCACTTGATAACTGCACCAGTCTGTTCATTACCTTGGAAGCATTTGGTACAGGCCACTGCCGGAAGACAGGATGCTGGGCTAGTTGGACCATTGGTCTGAGCCAGTATGGCCATTTTTACAAGCACCCTTCTAGCGGGGAGGGTTGGAGGGGAAAGAAAAACAATAACACGTCAGGTAATTGTCTGCTGGCTGAGACTGCTGATTCAGGAACATCCAGAGCCAGTAGACTGTGGATGAGGACTTGGGTCTAATTAGTCCCAGGTGGCACTGCCGTAACACATGCATGTCAGGAGAAATCAATGGAAGCAACAGAGTCACATGTGAGCCAAAGGCAGAAGTGCAAGGGACTATACTGCTATGCTTCTCAAGCCAGCTCACAAATCAAGAGGTTTAATCTTACTATCCAGCCACGCACGCACGGATGCTTCTACTTAACTACTCATCTATATTGTACCTTTTAGTGCTCCCTTCTCATCCTTAAGAGTACTATTAGCAACCTTTGTAAAAGGGAAAATCAATTGATCAGCATCTCAGGATGTTTTTACGTTGGGAAGAGCACCCCTTACATTATCATGAGACGCTCCTGAACACATCAGGAGAAGGATGATAAATTAAGTTCTTACCGTTGAATCGCTGATGGCAATAGCAGAGAGACTGGCCCTATGGGCAGGGAGACGGGTGATGTATGTCAGCTGGTTCAAGTCCCATATGATGCAGGTTCTGTCACTGGATCCGCTCACAAGGATGCCATAGGTCACAGATGCGGTCAGGCAGGTCACGGCCTGAGTGTGTCCATACAAAGCCTAGGGGTACAAAGCAATCCAAAACCACAGCCAAGCAGCTGGGTTACTAGGGATCCACATTCCCACTGGGATCAGCTTAGCAAGAACATGTGATCTACTCCACAAAATCAGAGTCTACAATGGAGATCTGAAAGCTCCCTTGTCCTTAACTTACAGATGGGGAAACTGAGGCCCAGAGAGGTTAAGTGACTTTCCAAAGCTTACCCAGTGAATCAGAGGTGGCAACCGACCCAGATCTCCTTTTTCTTAGACTTGTTATAGCTATTTGACCATACTGCCTCATATGTAACACCCACTTACATTTTTAGCCCTGGTTAGCAGCGTGAAACATCTCTTACCTTTGCCCTTCTGGCCTTATCAAGGTGAAATTCATACTCAGAGGTTAGAGCTGTTCAACATTTATAAAATTTTTAAATACAAAAAATTTTCAATGACATTTTTGAGACATTTGTCCCTATTATTATACCCAATACAGACCATTTCAATATTTTTTTCGAATACTGAAGTTTTGCGTAATTAAAATAAAACTCTCTGGGAACCTCTCTGTTAAACATTACTCTCTTTCACCCCTCCCCCACTATTTTGTAAGCATCTCTATCATAAGAGACACGGCCAGTTTAGTTTAGCCCCAAAATTTAGGTTTTCCATTTAAAAAAAACCCTTAATTTTAAGTCAATGTATTATGGACAGAAACTAATAAAGTCATTTCATTTAATAGATGTGATATGCTGATCTGGTTTTACACCCAGCATGCAGTGGTGTAAATGAGGGTACAAGGTGTTGGACAACGGAGAATCGGGCCCTACTTGCTTTCTTTAAAATTCCTGGGCCTGATTTTCAGTTGTACTGAAGTCAATGAGTGCTGTGATTCGACTTCCCTGAATGTCACACCAGAGTTGTAACGCTAATTTTAACTAGAGAGGTGAATTCTCAGCTGGCTTTCTCTGCATGGAATGACCAATGAACTTCTAGGGTTTGACTCAGTTCAGTGTGGGTTTCAGTCCTGAATGTCCCTGCTGACCTCTCAGAACACGTATGGCATATACTCTCCTCCTGTGTCAGCCCAACTTCTTGCTGGCCACCGAATAAATGTTGCTATTTGACAAGGTTGTTAGGACAACAGCATTTAAACATGAACCCCTCTGGTGAAGATGCTCGGTTGCACCAGGCTGTTTAGGACCGAGATGACTTTCAGGTGTCACAAATTATTTTAGGCTTGACATGGTCCTGAGATACAGGGTTGGATATAATTTTAGACCCTATCAAAGTATGAGCTCAGGGGTAAAAGACAATGGGACAAAAGGGGATTTAATCAAAGCTGTGCAAAGTTTTCATCCCAGCCCTGAAGCCTATTCCCAACTGAGCTCTGGGGGACTCCAGGCTGTGGGGTGAGTTTGGGGCAGGCTTGGAACTTCAGGGCAGCCTGCGAGCAATTTATGGTTGTAGGTCACAATCAGACCAAACCCAATGGAGTTTGCTCCTATGCCACACAGAACTAGGTGGCTGCTGATCAATTTCACCCAGAGTTTTTTGGTTCACACAAAATAGAATAAAACACTGATTCATCAAAACTGAGCCTTGTTGTGGAAACATGTTGGTTTTGACAAAAATTTTGTTGGGAAAGTTTCTGAGGGTGGCATTTTGGATGGAATTCAAGAGAGTGAGACACACCTCACTCCTGAATAGCCCGCCAGTGCGGGCACTCATCTGGGATGTGGGAGACCCAGGTAAGCGTCCTGATCACCACACTACTGAGTCATCCTCTTGCTTTCTCCGTATCTGCTGTCGGAGCTCTTCCACTTTGTATAGATAATTAAATATTCAGTGGGCTGCAGAGAGAGAGAGCGACTCTGTGTCTGAATCAGAGCAGGGATGTGAGCCTGAGACTCTGGTTACATCTACAGAGATATGCAAGACTGGTGGTGCAGTCTTTGCCGGCCCAGGTTCACTGATTTGGGCTTCTAGGGCTCAGGCTGTGGAGCTGGCAGTCAGTGCTGCCAATTCAGGGCAGACAGAGCCCCGGTCTCTGATTGCTTGTGTGTAAAGACTGCACATGACATGTGGCAGTAGTCAGTGGTCACTGTGAACAGGGCTGGGAAGAGCCAGGGCCATACTTCACCCCCTCCATACGCTGGTCAGGCACAAAAGGAAACACTGCACCCGCTACAAGGGTGACTCAGCAGGGGTGCATTGTGGCTCTGCTGCACCCACTTCACCATGGGTCTGTGTTTGAAAGACGCAACACAGCTCTTCTGGATGCTAATCCGAACTGGCTATGTGTTTCCTTTGGAGCAGAGTTATGGGAGTGTGGGTCAGATAAAATTGCACAGATGGATACAGTGACTATTACGCTGCATCCTCAATGCTACACAAAACTCTGAAGGCAGCCTGATAAGAAGGGAATAAGATCTTCCTGCTGAAACATAGTTTCCGTCTTTTACTCCAACTCAAACAAGAATGCATTAGTCCCTTGAGAAGGCTGATAAGTGAACAGCATCACTTTTATAGCACATCAGCTTTACTTAAGTAAAGCTCAGTATCTCAGGGATGACGATACAATAGTTTTGTTCAGCAGAATAAACAACGACCATGAAACAACAGCATGTAATTCACTGGAAGACATTTAGGGGCATAGGTCAGATTGACATCTAGGCCAGAGAGTCGTCTAAATGACTAATGCCCTCTGCTAGCCGAGACAGAAAGGAAATCTATGCAGTTTTTGGCATTGCGTGATCTCACACCAGTACTTTGTGGAATATGGGCAATATCATTTAATTGCAGCATACACATTAGCAATACTTGTTCCTCAAAAGTCAGTCATAAATTGTGGGCCGCTAACAAGACTGGCAAACCAGTAAAGGTGGGGGGAGGGGAGCAGGGATAGCTCAGTGGTTTGAGCATTGGCCTACTAAACCCAGGGTTGTAAGTGCAATCCTTGAGGGGGCCACTTAGGGATCTGGGGCAAAATCAGTACTTGATCCTGCTAGTGAAGGCAGGGGGCTGAACTCAATGACCTTTCAAGGTCCCTTCCAGTTCTAGGAGATAGGGTAAAACAGAACCTCCTTGAAGCTTTGCCCAAAACAAACTGACCCTGAACTGAACTTTTCTTGATTTCCAAAACGTGTTTAGATTTTACCCTAGTGCTGTTTCTTTCCCTTCCTTGTCGGTGTCCTGGGTTCTGAGGGAAACAGACAGGCTAAAGTTCATGAGATAAGGTCTTCTGATGGGATTTTGGGCCTCTTCAGAAGCAAGAAGTATTAGAATCTCATGTCAGGAGTCGTTCCAACTACAATTTGTGCCCCGTTTTGCAGGGCCAAGGGGTCTAGCTAAATAGATAATAATCTGGGGGCCTCTCCCAGCTCAACCCAGACTCAGCCTTTTGACGTTTCCCATCACCTATGACAAATGAAATATGTTCTTGTCCTGGATCTGGGAAAACCTGAATTTTCTTTTGACTCTTTTTGGCAGGAACCAAGGGACAGAGCAGATTTCTACGGCATGAATACCTTCATGTCTCTCAAACCCCATGAACGCTTCCTCTTATTATTTCAGCTGAGAGTAACAGAGGAGAGTTATCTGATTTGGTTTAAGGGGAAAAGGGAACAAGTTGCTGTCTATTTCCTTAGATATCACTGAAGAACATCAAAAGTGTATTCATAAAAGCAGCCCAGAAGGTCACAATATCAGGCCTGAATCTCGATGGCATTACTTCAGTTTTATGGCAGTGTAAATCCTGATTACAATGGAGTTACCCCAGCAGAAAACTAGAGAAAGGCAGTTTGAATCTGGATAGAGATTCATATTCTGCCATTTGGGCCATTCTCCGCCATATGGGAGTGATGGATGAATTTCACAAAGGTTCCAAATTCAGGATAGGTAAAGTATCCAGAACTCTGGTTACTTATCTGAACCTTCTTGGTCAGAAATACTGGGCTGGGAATCTGTTTAGAGACGTCTCACAATGTTTTGGTGCTCCTGCCTCCTGACCCAGCTAGAGAAAAGGAAATGGGAAACCATTTGAACAATACATAACGACTCAGATGGAGCTGGGTAGGGTGAAGGTCTACGGGAGGTTGGAGAGGAAGGGTGTATTTCTTAATTTTCAAGACCTGTGGGCATAGCAAGCTATACTAGTGTTGCCAAAGTGTGAGAAAAAGACAGACTGCTCAGGAGTCTGTTAGAGACAGGTACAGCCAACCCTGTATGGGGTTACATATAGGGAAGGCCGGAAAACAAGAATTCCACTTTACGCAAAAAGTTGATGTTTCAAACATTTGGTTTTGTATCGAACCTGAGACCTTTTGAACTTTTCAGCCAAACACCCGAGAGAATGAAAGAGATGCCCTCTCACCCCAGAACAGCCAACTGCCAGTGGTTAGGGTGCTCACCTGAGAGAGAGAGATCCATGCTGTGAATCAAGGACCTGAGCCCCACTTCAGAATAGCCAATAGCCTAGTCATTAAATACACACTTACAATATGGGAGACCCAGAGCATCCCTACTTTGAACCTGGAAACCTTCCCAACAAAAGTTTCATTGAAAATAACCCGTTTCTGGAAAAAAAAAGGTTTGTTTTTGACAACGGCATTTTATGTTGAAAAAGTGTTTAGTCAAAACAATTCTGAGTTAGCTCCCCTGAGTCCATTTGTATCATTGTCAATGCATGAATGGATGGCAGGTTGATATGCTGTGTGATGCCATCTATACCATCTTTCTCTGCCATCCTGGTAGAGGAACAGCTTTCATTGAAACCCTTCTCAGACCTGCACTTACTAAGCTGGCACGTCAGGTGAGCTGTGGTACTGTACCTGTCTCAAGTTCAGGCATCTCGCTTTGTCTTTGACCAGGGAAAGCTCCCAGACACACACGACGGCGCTCGTTCCAGAGGTAACGACAGTAGTTGGTGTGGGACATACAGCACAGAGGCACTTGCCCCAATCTGCCATGCATTCGAGTGTCATCGTGTTCTGCAGAAGGTAAAAACACTGGCAGCTATTTCTGTGGCACAGATTCCTTTGATTGCAGCATGTTAATATTTAAACCAGAGAGCAGATTTGGGGCCTGAGAACCAAGCTCTCATCTTCCCTTTGAGGCTGGGAAATGAATGTTCCTCCTACCCATTTTCAAGAACCAAAGGAAGGTTGGGCTCAAAGATCAGTCCAAGAAAAGGTCCGGTCCTACAAGGTGCAGGGCATCTTCAACTCACAGTGAAGTCAGACTAAAGACTAAATTTTCCTCTCAGTTCTGCTCTCACTGCCTGCGTGTGTATCAGCACGGCTATGTGTATGTTGGTGTGGGAATGAATCAACCGTTACCTGCTGGCTGGATTGGAAGGATGGTTCGGCAGTTAGGGCACTAGCTTAAGATTCAGGGAACAGGTTCCATTCTCTGCTCTGCAGCAGGTGTCCTGTGTAATTTTGAGTGAGTCAGTTAGTCTCTCTGTGCCCAGTTCCTCACCTGTACAATAGGGATAAGCAGCTCCCTAGCTCACAGGCATGTTGTGAGGATAAATACATTACAGATTGTGATGCTCTCATATGGCCCCCCATCACTGTAGAATATAAGTACCTAAAATAGATAGAACAACCTACTACTTACTCATAGGTAGAGGCATTGCTCAAGTGTAGAGGCTGGTGCTTTTGGTGCAGAGATCCCTGGATTCTATCCCCACTGGTGACCCCTGGTTCTGTGTGTTTTCACAGCAAATCGTTCAGCACACACTGAGCTTCCCAAGGAAAAGTGAAAGGTTTCTGCTACTTTGAACATCTGATGAACTATGCAGGGAACTGAACGCTGTTCTACTGAGCCCCAGACTAGCACTGGCCATCCCTCCTTTTAAGAGAGAACGCTGCTCTCTCCTTGGCCGCTGGCACTCCAGCATGCACGCAGCACTGCGATGTGTACTTTTGATTCCTTACAGTAAAGAAGTCAGAGAATCAGTTCTAGAGCCCTGAATGTGTATCCGCAGCCAATCTGCAAAAATGATCTGTGGATATCCACGGATTTGCAGGGCTCTACTCCAGGGCGAGGCTAAGGCTTCGAGGCACGCGCACACGCACACACACACACACCCCCGCCGGAGCCTGGTCGAGAAGAGCCCCGCAGGCAGCTGTGAAGAGCCTGTGCAGAGTTGCAGACCCTCCATCTGTCCTTGGCCTGGTGGGGAGTCTGGGGGTGGGGACATGATCGCAGCCTGCTCTCAGCCCCATCTCCTGCACCGTGAACAAGTGGAGGGTCCACCACAGTTCCCCATGGCTCCCTGGCTGAGCTCCACACTGGTCTGGCCAGGTGAGTGTCCTGTGGAGCTGCCAGGCTCTTATTGCAGCTGGGCTCTGAGACCTGCCCTCTGGCCGGAGCCAGGTCAGGGAGAGTTGTGCTGGCAGCTGTGGGCAGCCTGGGTCCCTCCAACTGCCCTAGGCAGGGGGCCCAATCAGCCTCCAACCTGTGTCTCTGCCCCCCAGACCTCTCCATGGGGAGGGGGATTGAGGGACCTAGGCTCCCCACAGCTGCCAGTGTGGCTATCCCCGACCAGACAGTCACAGCCTGGCCACAGTAAGAACCAGGCAGGCAGCTGCCAGGAGCCATGCTGGACCCTTCACCTGCCTTGGGCAGTGGGCCCAAGCAGCCTCCCGCCCAGTGTCCCTGCCCCACAGACCACCACCCAGGGCAGGTGGAGGGTCCGTGCTGCAGTTCCTCACAGCTGCCTGCCCAGCTCTTACAGTCAGAGCCCTGAATGGATACAAAATTTGTATCCACATCCGCACTATCCGCAAAAATGGCCCACAGATATCTGTGGATATAAAAAAGATATCCGAGGATTAGCAGGGCTCTACAGATTTCTAGGGGAAGCTCCATTAGTGTTTTGAATGACAGCACTGTGCTAAACTCTGGGATGGGAGGAAATTGACCGATGGTCCTATCCTAATCCCAGAAGAAAGTTCTGCATCACAAAATTTCTCATCAGGGCCAAGAGACACTGTGTTGTTATTAAGTCCTATCACACAAGGTCTCAGTTTCAGTGTAACAGATGATGAAAGGATTGGAACTAGATAAGAACTTCAGATCAGTTCAATATTGGCCAAGATTTTCAGGAGGAACTAGTGATTTTGGATGCCCAATCTGAGACTCTTTCAATGGGCCAGATTTCCAGAAGGTGCTGAGCACCCACCCTCTGAAAATGAGGACTCTTTATGATGTCTCAAGTTGGGCACCTCAAACACTGAGACACCCAAAATCACGAGTCATTTTCCATAGAGTTTCAGGCCTGAAAGGAACATTAGATCATCCAGTCTGACTTCCTGTATGGCACAAACCATTAAATTCCACCCAGATACTCCCATATTAAAGCCAAAGATTTTGTTAGGCTAAAACGTTTCAGTTTCCAGCAGACTACACTGTTGTGAGCCACAGGCAGAGAGTGGGAGATACTGAGGTGTCACCAATGACCAAGACCCCTGCATTGGCAGAGAATCGATTAGGTGGGAGATGCCCAGAGGATCCCAGCAGGCGATCCATGCCCCAGGCGGCAGAGGAAGGTGAAAACCCCCAAAGTCCTTGCCAATATGACCTGGGGAGCTTCCTTCCCACCCCAAAATCTGGTTATCTGTTAGACCCTGAGCACATGATCAAGACCCACCAAGCAGGCATCTTGAAAGAGGATTCTCTGTACCACCTCAGAACACTGGCCCACCCTCTCCGGTGTTTCAAAACCCTTGGCCTTTGTTCTCATTTACCTTGTCAGTTCCGTAGTTTCCAAGGCAGCAGGTCAAATCATCAAATCCCCAGCAGAAGGTTTTGTTCCAGAGCGGGGGGATCAAAACTTTGTTTCTCTCGACGGCCAGAATAATTTTCTCGGTATGGACGATGTGTCCGATGGCTCCCTTGGGGGCCTCTGAGTAGAAGAAGGAGATCACAGCTCATCCTATTGTTTCTAGCATGCTAAGAGTGACTTTCCCTCCCTTGCAAGGTTTGCGTGTCTCCCTAACTATGCTGGGTGATGTGACCAGCACCAGAGGCCAAAGGCCACCCTGGGGCTGAGATGCAGCCACATTTGAGGCAGGGCTATGGAAACACATTGACACACACCTGGGGGAGGGGGTGTCACACCAGGTGGCACCAAGTCCCCTCATCTACGCATAATGCTTCATTCCATGACATTAAACTTCACAGTGCAAGTGAAGCCATATGGGCCACATGCTTCCTCCTGCTTCCAGTGTTGCCAACTCCACATAGCAGGGAGTCACCAGACAAACCCTGAAAAGTTTCTAGATGTAGCTGTTTAAGCACTCGAAAGGAGTCAAAAATGTCATCGAACAAAATGTCCAGAGAATTCAACAGAGAATTACACACACACACAAAATCATTCACAGGCAGCTCAATAGTGTTAATAAAATCCATTCCATGCTCTTCTTACTACATACTGTTGCACACTAGAAGCAACTGCAACAGTACACCATCATCCCCAGGAGGGCGCCCTCTGCTCGCTGGGAAGGAAACTGCAGCCCTCTGCTCATTGGGAAGGGCGCTCTGTACACTGCAGCCCAGGTTGGCTGGGGTTGGGTAATTCAGCTGAGCCTCCCTTTCTTGCCAGCCTGGATTTGAGCCAGCAGGTTAGTGAAAGGGAGAGCTCAGAGCCAGAGGGAAGAGGGAATTCGCCTGACCTGAGCTCAGCACTGCAGGGAGCCAAGAAAGTAGATTTAAAAACAAAAATCAGCTAGCCGGGCCCCTTCCCCCCGCTTCCAGGGTTTCATTTCTGAAAAGAGCTGGGCAGCTAACCCCATGCCAAGATAGGGGAAGGAGTAAAGTGCAACTGAAATCAAGCTAGCTCCACCTTTGATCCTGTAGTAAGGGCTTCATTCCTGGAGGCACGGTGCCCCCCCCCCGCCAATTGGGGCACATGGCTCTGTCTCATCCCACCCCACTTTCCATCCGTGCAGCTCTCCTGGCTGGCTAACCTGCCTCTCCCAAGTCCCAACCAGCCCACTTCATTGGCCATCTTTCCCTGCATCATAGAGTGTGCTACCTACTATGGAGGGGAGAGAAAGAACACGGTTGGGTAAAAACAAGCCCTGGCTAATGTGCTGCTCTCTCCAAAGTGCACCTGGCTTTAGCAAAGTGTTGAATTAGCCTCCACAAAATTCTTTTCCTCGCCTGCAGATTATAGTGATCTCAGCCCAAGAAGCCCTGGAATGTGATTCCTTCTGAGGACATGCTCAATTGAGACGTAATGACATTGACTTGGTGTGCAACAGAATGTAGTGAGAAGAGCATGGAATGAATTAACACTATTGAGCTGCTTGTGAACGATTTTGTGACTATACATATTGGTGACTTCTTTCTCTGAATGTCACTGTAATTGGCAGTGAAAGTCGCTAGATTTGTCACGGGTCACTTTGGCACTTATTTTCTCACTAGGGAAACCAAAAAATCACTAAATCTAGTGACAAAGTCACTAAGTTGGCAACACTCACTCCACCTCCTGCAGGGGAAGAAGCAGCATGAGCCACCACTCCAAGAGTGATGGGGGGCAGACACCAGCCATATGGACCACCTGACTCCTGCCCCTTTGGGATGAGGTGAAGGGAGAAGAGTCCAGGGCCTATCTGCAGACACTTTGGTTGCTTGTGTCTCTCCACCCTAGACTGTGGTAGAATGCTCCTTAGAGAGCGGAGAAGGCAGGCATGTGGGGTGAACTAGGGCTGGGAAGGCATTTGACTCTGGGAGCTGGCCAGATGGGAGGTTTGTGGGAAAGGCTGTCATGTGAGGGACTGTATAAAACAACAGTTACTCACCTTTTCGTAACTATTGTTCTTCGAGACGTGTTGCTCATGTCCATTCCAATTAGGTGTGCTCACACCACATGCACAGTCGTCAGAAAGTTTTCCCTTAGCAGCTCCCGTCGGGTAAGCTGTGCAGCCCCCTGGAGTGGCACCTTCATGGTGCTGGATATATGACCCTGCTGACCCGGCCCCTCCTCAGTTCCTTCTTGCCAGCTACTCTGACAGATAGGAGGAGGGTGGGTTTGGGATAAACATGAGCAACACATCTCGAAGAAAAACAATTACGAGAAGAACAAGAGTACTTGTGGCACCTTAGAGACTAACAAATTTATTTCAGCATGAGCTTTCATGAGCTACAGCTCACTTCTTCAGATGCACAGAATGGAACACACAGACAGGAGATATTTATACATACAGAGAACATGAAAAGATGGAAGTATGCATACCAACAGGAAGAGTCTAATCAATTGAGATGAGCTATAGTCAGCAGGGGAAAAAAAACTTTTAAAGTGATAATTAAAATGACTCATAGAAGGTGTGAGGAGAACTTAACATAGGGAAATAGATTCAATTAGTGTAATGACCCAGCCATTCCAAGTCTTTGTTAAGGCCTGAGTTAATTGTGTCTAACTTGCAATATTAATTTGAGTTCAGCAGTCTCTCTTTGGAGTCTGTTTTTGAAGTTTTTTTGTTGCAAAAAAAATAAATAAATAAAAGGAAGTCTCAAGTTGGGCACCTCAAACACTGTGTGCTGCTTCTTCACGCAGCACACAGTCAACTTTTGGAACTCCTTACCTGAGGAGGTTGTGAAGGCTAGGACTATAGCAGCATTTAAAAGAGAACTGGATAAATTCATGGTGGTTAAGTCCATAAATGGCTATTAGCCAGGATGGGTAAAGAATGGTGTCCCTGGTCTCTGTTTGTCAGAGGGTGGAGATGGATGGCAGGAGAGAGATCACTTGATCATTGCCTGTTAGGTTCACTCCATCTGGGGCACCTGGCACTGGCCACTGTCGGTAGACAGATACTGGGCTAGATGGACCTTTGGTCTGACCCAGTATGGCCGTTCTTATATTCTTATGTTCTTATGAATGCAGCATCAGCTCTAGCACACTGGATGATGGTGTAATGAGAGGTTGAATGTATGTACCGAGGACCACATTGCCACGCTCCAGACCTCAAGCCTCGAGACCTGGGCCAGGAACACCACCGATGATGCCTGCGCCCTTGTGGAGTGTGTCATAAGAGCCAGGGCTGGAACCTTACCTAGGTCGTAGAACGTCTGGATACAGGACATGATCCACAATGAGATTCTTTGAGATGTGACTTCATCCAGTCCACCACCGACACGAAGAGCTGGTTTGACTTTCGGAACGGCTTCATGCACTCAATGTAAAAGGCTAGCACCCGCCGAACACCCAAGAAGTGGCGCCTCTGTTCTTGGATATTAGCGTGAGGTTTAGGGAAGAAGACAGGCAGACAAATGTCCTGGTTGGTGTGAAAGTGTGACACCACCTTTGGAAGAAAGGCCGGATGAGGTATAAGTTAGAATCATAGAATCATAGTTGTACCTTGTCCTTATGGAAAACCGTGAAGGGAGGGTCAGACATGAAGGCCTTTAACTCCAAATACCCTTCTTGCTGAGGTAATGGCAACCAGAAAGGCTACCTTCCACAACAGGTAGAGAAGGGAAGAAGTTGCCAGCAGTTCGAAAGGGGGCCCTGTTAGAGGCCAGGTAAAGGTCCCACATAGGGACTGGTTGACTAATTTGTGGGTATAACCATTCCAGGCCCTGAGGAAATGGGGAACCATGCAGTTAGTGAAGACGGAAAGCCCGGCCACTCCTGGGTGGAAGCCTGAAATGGCTGCAAGGTGCACTTTGATGGACAACACTGTGAGACCCTGCTGCCTCAGGTGCAGTAGGTACTCCAAGATGAGTGGTATGGGTGCCTGGAGTGGGGGGGGGGTACGATGCTGAGCACACCAGAATGTAAGCCTCTTCCACTTTGTGAGGCATGTGGCCCTAGTGGAGGGTTTTCTGCTGCCGGGTAGGACCTCGCTTACTGGTTCTGAGCAGAGGAGCTCCACGGAGTTTAGCCATGAAGCTTCCAGGCCATGAAGTTGAAGGACTGGAGGTTGGGGTGATGAAGATGACCGTGGTCCTGTGTGATCAGGTCCAGAAGTAGTGGTAACATGATCAGGGCATCCACTGACAGCTCCAGGAGTGTGGTGTACCAACGCTGGCAAGGCCACGCCGGCACCACCAGAATCATCTATGCCCTGTCTCTGCGGACCTTGAGTAAGATCTTGTGGATGAGGGGGATTGGTGGAAAGGTGTACAACAGACATCCTGCCCAGGGAAGCAGGAATGCATCCACAAGTGAGCCTGGAATGTGTTTCTGGAAGGAACAGAATTGTGGGCACTTTCTATTGTTCCAAGTGGGGAACAGATTGACCTGGAGAAACCTCCACTTCTGAAAGATGGACGGATGGACCACTCGTGACTGCGGAAGGACTTGCTGAGGTGGTCTGCTAGTTCATTCTGAGCTCCTAGTAGAAATGATGCCTCCAGGTGAATGGAGTGGGCTATGCAGAACTCCCATAGCTGGAGGGCTTCCCAACACAGAGGAGAGGAACGGGCTCCACCCTGCTTGTTGATGTAAAATATGGCAGTAGTGTTGTCCGTCAAAACTGTCACATACTGTCCTTGTAGTTGGCCTGAAAGGTTTTGCATGCTCGCCGCATTGCCCTCAACTCCTTGATATTGATATGGAGGGAGAGCTTGTCCTGCGACCCTAGGCCCTGCGTTTGGAGATCTCCCAAACGCGCACCCCATCCCAGAGCCGACGCATCCATTACCAGGGACGTGGAGGGCTGGGGACTGTTGAAGGAGATGCCCTCGCACACTATCTGAGGGTCAAGCCACCACTGAAGGGACTCGAGTACTCACTTTGGCACAGTGACCACTGAGCTCAGGCTGCTGTGGTAGATCAATGCGAGCCACACTTGGAGGAGTCTGAGCCTCATTCTGGCATGCTGGACCATGTAGATGCAGTCTGCCATGTGACCAAGGAGACTCAGGCATCCCCTTGCCTGAGGCCTTGAATAATGTCTGCCATCACTTGGAAGCAGCCTCTGGCAGAAACACTCTTGCCTGTATCGAGTCCAATATCTCCCCGATGGACTCTACTCTTTGGGTCAGTAACAAAGTCAACTCACATTGAGGTGGAGACCCAGTCTTTCAAAAGTGGATCTGACCAATTGGACTTGAGACTCCATCTGTTCCCTGGAGTGTCCCCTGAGCAGACAGTCATTGAGGTAGGGGTATACCTGCACCTGCCTCCTTCGGAAGAAGGCTGCTATGACTGACATGCACTTGGTGAACACTCCAGGGCGGGGGGGACTGTCAATAGACCAAAAGGGAGGACTGTGAACTGATAATGGTTGTGGTTGATGACAAATCTGAGGAATTATCTGCGTGCAGGCCATATAGCTATGTGAAAGTACGTGTCTTTCATGTTGAGGGTGGCGTACGAGTTTTCCAAATCCAGGGAAGGGATAATAGCACTCAGGGAGACCATGTCAAACTTCAACTTTTCCCTGAACTTGTTGAGTCCTCGCAGGTCTAGAATGGGTCTGAGACCCCCTGGGCTTTGGGAATTAGGAAATAATGGGAGTAGAACCCCTTGACCCTGAGCTCCTGAGGAACCTCCTCCATCAAGGAACGCCTGCACCTCCTGGATAAGAAGTTGCTCATGAGAAGTGTTCCTGGAGAAGGATGGGGAAAGGAGGTGGGAGAGAGGAGAGGAGCAGAATTGGAGAGGATATCCCACTTCTACCATATGAAGAACCCAGTGATCTGATGTTATTTGGGACCAGGCATAGTAGAAGTGGGATAGACGATTCATGAAACAAAGAGAAGGATCTGGTGCCATGGTGGATGCACTGTTCTCGGGCGCACCTGCAAAAGGCCTACTTTGAGTCTGATGATGGCTTGGTTGGGCCTTGGCACTGCCCAGAGAGGGGATGGGAAGGCTTGTGCCTGCCATTTCTTTACCCCGCCCCGCCTCAGAAGTCCTTCCTTGTCCAAGGAGGATGAGGTGTTGTTGTTTCAGCTTAAAATGCCTGCCTTGGGTTGCTGGGGTGTGCATGCCCAACAACTTCATGGTCGCTCAGGAGTCTTTTAAGGCTGTGCAGCCTGGAGTCCATCTGGCATGAAAATAGGCCTGCCTCATCAAAGAGGTCTGGGCCACTGCCTTTCCTTCCTCAACTATTGCTGCAAATTCAGCTCTGGAGTCCGTTGCCACCAGCTCCTTAAACTTCAACATGGAGGCCCAAGAGTTGAAGTTATATCTGCTTAGGATAGCTTGCTGGTTAGCTATCCTTAGCTGTGGGCCCCAGTTGAGCAGACCTTTCTTCCAAAAAGGTCCATCCTTTTTGACTCCTTAGATTTAGGAGTCGGTCCCTGCTGACCTTTTCTCTCTTTCTCGTTTACTGCAGACACCATCAAAGAGCAGGGCTGTGGGTGCAAGAAGAGGTACTCGTAACCTTTAGAGGGTATGAAGTATTTCCGTTCAACCCCTTTTGCAGTAGGTGGAATGGATGCAGACAGCTGCCACAGAGTCTTGATACTGCTCTGGATAGTTTTTATCACTGGCAGAGTGACTCCAGATGGCCCCTGTGATGCCAAAATGTCCACCATGGGGTCCTCAGGTTTGACCACATCCTCCGTCTGCTCCTGTTTGCCACCAGGGACCTCATTGTCAATAACTGTCACCGTGGCAGTAGCCTGGTCTGGTGGCGGGTGAGGTGCAGGTGTGGGTCAGTCTCTGAGAGGTGGGGCCGCTCTACTATCTGAGGCCACCAAAAGAGAGCCCTCGGCCTGGTGGTAAGCCCAGGGAGTCCAAAAGGACCACTGTGTAGGAGGTTGCCACTGGGGCTGTCAAGGCCAATCCCTGCGTCGTGTCAGTACCAACGCCTGTCCAATATGTGCCGGCTACACTGGGAATAGAACAAGTCGGCATCAGAGTCTGATGAGGCAGCCTTGATCTTGATGACCATGGCAGCACCGAACAATACTGTGCTGGAGACCAGTGACAAGGAGCCAGGGCAGGGGACTGGAGCTGCTCTGTTGGTGCCGGAGACTGGTGCTGCTCACCAGGAGCCAGAGACTGGTGCCACTCACCCAGTGCCAGAGACCGGTGCCGCTCACCCAGTGCCGCTCATCCAGTGCCGCTCCTCTCTCAATGCCAGGGAAGGCGCGCGTCACCCTGACGATGCTGGGGAAGACTTCCTGGAGGCTGGCACCAGCGATCAGTGTTGAGACAGGGGTGTTCTGGAGCGCTGCCGTGGAGAGCGGTGCTCATCTGGAGAGGGCGACTGCCTCATCATCGCAGGTTTGCTTCTAGATGGTGATGGATGATGCGGCACCGGAGGCTTGTCTCTACCTGCCAGGGGCTGAGGTGCCATCATGGCAACCAGATCCCTTGCAGCTTCAAAAGTGTCCGGGGTGGATGGCAGCTCCAACTCCTCCACCTGGTACTCAGAGGTACTGCTGGGAGCCAGACTCAATGGTTCCCTTAATGGGCCCAAAGTCAATGGCCCCAATTCCTGAGGTTTTTGCGACGAGTGCTCCTGCACAGGACACGCTGCTGTCACACTTGCCAGCACTGTTGCCCTCAACCCAGGAGAACAGCTTCCGTCAGTTTTCCTGTGCCGCTTATGCGGCACTGGGGAGTGGGAGTGGTGCCAGGCTGTCTCCGCAGTCTGTGGTGCCGGGGAGCACCAGTGCCAAAGATCACTTAGGCCCGAGTCCTTTCTCGGCACTGTGTCTTGTACTGAAGCTGGGGCGCTCCGCATGGACACACCCAGTGCTGGGTCCTGACGATCAGTGGCAGGTTGCAGATGAAGAGCGGACTCCATTAGGAGCTGTTTCAGAAATCCTGCTCCTTCTTCGTCCTTGGGTGGAAAGCCTTGCAGATTTTGCATCTCTCTGTTTGGTGCACTCCCTCAGACACTTGAGGCAAGGGTTGTGGGGGTCACCTGTAGGCATAGGCTTACTGCAGGTTCTGCAGGGCTTGAACTCTTGGGACCGAGGCATGCCCCGGGACCCAGGGGAAGGATATGGGATTGGGGCTAGACCCCACTCCCACTACCTAATCTACTAACTAACAAGTACAAAACTACAAACCATAATTACAAAATAAGCTAAGGGAAGCACTTGCTATGCCAGCCACCACAGTTCCTTGCACTGGTGGTAATAAGGAATTGAGTAGGGGCCAGATCAGCATGGTCATATATCCAGCACCATGAAGGCGCCACTCCAGGGGGCTCCACAGCTGACCCAATGGGAACTGTTAAGGGAAAACTTTCCGACGACTGTGCTACGCAGTGTGAGCACATTTAATTGGAATCGAGATGAGCAATCACTCGAAGAAAAATGTATAAGTTCTGTACCTTTGACAATTGCATATTTGTTGTTTGTCTCTATCCGTTTGTTTAACTTGTCTGTTTAGAAGATAAGATAAGATAAGAATCTTCTATTCTGGCAAAACCCTGTACATGGGGCCCTGACCCTGGCTGGGCATGTAGGCACCACTGAGAGAGAGCAGAACAGGTCGAAATGTTTCTTTCCAAAATGTTTCTCCTGCTCCCAAAATAGTTTTTATTCCTTCAAAAATGAAAAATGTCATGAAAAGCTTTTTGGTGTTGCAAATTGTCCTGGTTTTTTATGAAACTGAAAATGTCAACATTTCAAGTGTCAAAACGTCAATATTCTATTTTTTCTCTCTATTTCCCCCCAAATTCAATAAAATGAGTGAAGGGATTTGAGGGTTTGATCATTTTTAGAATATTTTCTTTTTCCTTTTTCAGTTTTCTAGCTTTTCAAAACCACCTTCACATGGGAAAAGTTACAGAATAGAAAAAAGGGGGATGGTAAAAAGGTAAATAAAAAAGGGAGCGAGGGTGGGTGGGTGGAACCATGGACATCATTCATTTTATTACAGTCCATGGAGGGGGCGGGGAAGAGGAAAAAAATTCAAAAATTCAAAATGAAAAAAAGTTTGGCAAAAATAATAATAAAGAAAACAAATGTTTTTCTGCTTTGGACCACATGAAATAAGAATGACTTCAAATATTTCAAATTTTTCATGGAATTATTTCTTCCCCTTTTCAATCTCTCCCTCTCTCTCTATAAATAATAAAAACTACATGACATGGCAACATAGACCTTGATGGGATCAATTTGGTACTTTGCTAAAATAGAGCTATGCCCAGCTGTAGGGTTCAAACACATAGAGCTATTTGCCGGTCAAGGACTTTTCACTGATTTATACATGAAAGACGGCTGAATTCGCAGCACTGACAGCACCTTTGATTGTGACAGGAGAGAGCTTCAGATTTTGCAGGCTGCTGAGCAACAGGGGCACATGTCCAGCTGAATGCAGAGAGGATGCAGTCTCTTTCCCTGATGCATTTTTGCCCGTGGCATTCCTGGATGGGTGGGGTTTAGTGAAGAGCTAGAACAAAGGAACAACACTTAAAAATATATTTAAAACAATCTGCCCCAATGCATAGTGGATACATTTGTTTCTCTGTGGTACTTCTGTACCCCCCATCACCACAGTATCTGAGCATCTCACCAACTTCGGTGGATTGATCCTCACAACACTCCTGTGAGGTAGGGAAGACCTATTATTCCCATTTTACAGATGGGGAATGGAGGCTAAGTGACTTACCCCAGGGCACACTGGAAGTCTGTAGCTGAGCTGGGACCTGAACGCAGGACTCCACAGTCCCAGGCTAGCACCCTAACTATGATTAGATCACAAACGAAACGAGTTTGGTGGTCTCAGTCTTAGCCTCTGAACGCCTTCCCTACTGCTTTGCCTATAGCCTGATTTCCTCCCAGCTCCGTGATCTTCCTCGCTCTGATGGAATTCAGGGGAAATGCAGCCATCTGGCCTCATCTCTAGGAAATTTTCAGCAACAAAATGTCTACAGGAAATAGCTGAGTGACTTTTTTTAAGGGGGGTTATTATTATTTCTTATATCTCTTCTTCTCAGCCTTCCTGCTGCTGTAGCCTTTGACTGTAACAAGCCAGAGCTTCAGATTTTGTAGGGTGCTGAGTAAAGGCGGTACAATGAGGCGAGGAAGTAGCCTCTTCCCCTCCATGCTAAAACTAAGGTCAAAACTGTTTAACAAGAGGATAAAGACATTGGCAATGGGATCATGTGGCTCGAACGGGCCCCTCTGCTTACTTCTGCAAATCTGACAGCAATCCTGGCTTCTCCATGAACACAAAGCCAGGTGACTGGGCTGCAAAGGATGCCCAGTTTATCCTGATTTGTGCTGCTCCCTGATGCACCATGTGGATCCATTGGACCAGTAGAGCAATCGGCGTGTGTCACAGGGTGCAAGAAAAAGACCAGAGATCTAAGGGTGGCAACACTCTGGGGGTGAAGCTGCTCTGGGGGAAGCCTGCTCTCTTCTAAAGAATCCTTGTTGCTTTGACGACTCTCAGATGAAAACCTGAGATGGACCCATTGTGGAATCTTGGATTCAGGCCAGCCTCACCCACCTAAAGTCTGAGGAGGTTTAGATCCAGATCTGGTCTGGATGCTGCAGCTTAGGTCCATCTCTGTAATGGGCCTGAACCAGAACACCCTGGATTTTCTGATCTGAATCCAAATCCATGGCAAGTTTTCACGTATTCTCTGCTGAAATCTGAACATCCCCCAAATAAGAGGTGTCTGAAATCCATCCTCAGAGCCAGCTCTGGTGTTTGAAAATGGCCCCGTCTTATATGAGGGGATGAAATATTACCCTGGAACTTAACTCACGTGTTTTCTTTGGGAGCATCTCTAATTCTATTCTGTTCTAGACTATACTATATAGTCTGTATATTACACTCATCACTGTAGTATCTGAGTGCCTTCTCTCTACCACATAGAATAAATCGGACTTTATAAAGGAGTGTGTTGGCCACAAAACACTTACTGTGTGACCCCGGAGAAGTCAGTTAGCCATTCTATACCTCAGTTCCACCTCTGTACAAAGGGCATAACTGCCCTTCCTTACAGGAGTGTTGTGAGGATAACCCCATTGAAGATTGCAATGCACTTTGAGAACCACTGACGAAAAGTACTATATGGGAAACAGGTATTATTCATATTATTAAGTGTATGGCAGGGAGTAGAAATCTTCAGACTTGACTCCGAGTTACTTACACCAGATTTACACTGCTACGACTGCACTGACTTAAGGAGAGTTATGCCCGATCTACCAGATGCAACTGAGAGTAAAATGGGGCCCTTAATTTTCATCTTGCAGAGCATTTAAAGGCAACTATGTGAAAATGGTACCATGGACCATATGTGCTGGCTGTCATAGAACCCAGATCAGATTTGCTCAGTTCACAAGTAAAAATATAATTTGTCTAGCTGCCAGTCCTGCAAACCCACCCTGGACTGAGAGAGTCAAGCTGAGCTCTTTCCATGCACCATCACCAGTGATAAAAATTCTGCAGGCAAATCGTACTCTGAGCAACACCCATGCAACCTGTCTCCAGTTCTGCTCTCAGCTACCCCCAGGCAAACTCTTTTTCCCTCTCTCCCCATTCACTGCTGCCCTTCACCTTGCATCATCATTTACACCTGTGCAAAGTGTATGTGGGGGAGTAACACACTACCAGGTCTGAATGAGTCACACGTTCTCCTTTTTACCTAGTCTCATGTCCAGCCCCTGTAATTAAAACAACAAAGTGAACGGATGCGGAAGAACAAATGTGGCACTGTACCTGTTTTGGTATCTGCCCGAAGTTGCTGACAAATCCCAGTATGGTGCTTTTAATCAGAGGATCACTGGTGTTGTTGAGGTCCACCTTGTCTCCATAGAAGTAAGGGTGAAAGGTATTCACTGCCTCCACAGCAGCTGAGCCATGTTGCTTATGACCAAAGATGAGATCGATCCATTGATGGAGATGTGCACTAACATAGTCACTTTCCAGTGCCTGGAACCAAGAGCCAAAGTTTGTTCAATAAGGTGCATCTGTTTTAGATACATTGCCAGGCTGCACTTCAGACTGGGTGTGTAAATACAGAGCTTTTCAATTCAGAAATGAGCTCTTCTGGATGCTTCTAATTCTTCTTACACAGTTACCTCTCAGCACAGGTGGGCTCAGCGGACATTGTCCCAAGGTAGTTAAGTGGGCTCACAGACTGGCATTCCAGCCCTGGTCATCGTCAAAAGTCAAACTAGCTCAGTGGCTTCCACCTAGAGCAAGGGTGGGCAAACTTTTTGGCCCAAGGGACACATTTGGGTATCAAAATTGCATGGCAGGCGGGCCATGAATGCTCATGGTTTCTGGCCATTGGGAGCTGTGGGGGCAGCGCATGGGGCAGTGGCAGCATGCAGAGCCCTCTGGCTGCCCCTATGCATAGGAGCTGGAGCGGGGACATGCCACTCCTTCCGGGAGCCGTGCGGAGCCCCAGAACATGTGGAGCAGGGCAAGCCCCAGACCCCGCTTCCCTTCAGGAGCTCAAGGGCAGGATTAAAATGTCTGAAGGGCCGGATGCGGCCCCCAGGCCGTAGTTTGCCCACCCCTGACCTAGAGGATACTTTATTCCCATCACGCCATCAATGCACAGTCCCAAGAGATGAGTTTTTGCTACTCAGGAGAGGTGCTGAAGTACAGGGGCACAGTAGGTCAGAATGGAGGGGCAGCAGCAAGGCTGGGTGAAGCCCATTGCTCGAATAGCAGGGGGTGCTGCAAGTGAGGACTGAGTGGCATTGGCAGGGCTGAGTTTGACCTTCCCTGTAGCCAGTACATGTCATGCCAATGCTCCCTGCCATCCTTGTGCTCTGGGAACTCTCAGTGGCACTGTGCGCCACCACATTGCACCTTGAAGGCACTTAAATATTTACTCAGTGCTTTGAAACCACAATGCACCATGCCAGTGCCACGCGTTACTGACAGAGCTTTTCCATCTCTCTCCGGCCTGACTCTGCAACGACACCTGGTGCTGCATTAGCGGGTCTCCCCAGAACACCCTCCCATCCAGCAACCAGCAGAAACAAATGAGCTAATGGCAGCCTGAAGAATGGCTTATTTCACAGAGCAGACAACTAGTCAAATGCAGCCCGTCTAAATTACCCTATCCGCAGCGACACTGATTAAAGGGTAGCTTAGAGAACAAGCACATCATACAACCTGAACAACAAAAACACACAATGCCTGGGCTCCAAAGCCGTTCTCCTTAGTGAGAGCAGTTAGCATATGAATTACATACAGCAAACTGTTTGGTGCTGGTCAGCAAAGCACAAGGAAGTGCATGATGGATTCAAAGGCAACAGAGCAGCTGTTCAGTTTGTGTTTGAAAGTCACTTTTCTCCAGCTCCACTAGCCACAGGGAGACAAACATGCATTTTAACAGCAACCCTGGGGGGCTGCTTCACAGTTCCTCATTTTGGGGTGTAAACTGGCTCATCCCAACTTTATTTTAAGAGCAACCCTTTGTTCCCCACCACCTCAGAAGCAAGAACCGGGGTGCTCAACGCTGTTGGAATGGACTTTTTTAATGGTCTTCTTTAGGAAATTAACAAGATTGAAAGAGGGATTGGGCATTTATACGGACAACATCCAGGGTTAGAACAGTTGTATTTGGGAAAAGATACTCCCCGAGTTCATACCCACCTCTGACTACTCAGGGTTAGAGTGAGACCTTCATGGGGGGCTGATTACCCCAAATTTAACTACTGTAGGAATCTCGCACCTTCTTCTGAAGCTGCAGTGCTGGCCATTGTCAGATACAGGACACTGGGCTACAGCCTGAGTCTGAGCTCATCTATTGCAGATCAGTCTATGGGTAATCTTGTAAACTTGATACTGTTCTTTGCTGAACTGCACCCAGCTGAGACTCTGAGCCTTTTGGCACAAAGAACATGGCTTTAGCTGTGGTTCTTTAAGTGCTGAGAGCATGCACAGCACTGCACAAGACACCAAAGGCACAGTCCCAGCCCTGGAGACCTTACAGTCTAAACAGGCAGGCCGTGGATTTTACAGTACCTGACCAGCTCGCAAATATCTATGAATATATCCTCATAACATCTCTGGGAGTCAGGGATATGATCCCCACTATACAGACAGGGACCCTGAGGCTCAGGAGGATTAAGTGATCTGCCCAAGGTCACACAGGGAGCCTGTGGCAGGGCAGGAAATTAAATCCAGGTCTCCTGAATCACAGCCAAGTGCCTGGAGGCAGGGAAGACCTGATAAGCAAGTCCAGGGGATGGCCAATCAATGAATCCATGTCTATATGACTCTAGTGGCCAGACCTACACATATGGGAGCAGGGAGTGGGTACTGATGCTTCTGCAAACCTGCAGAGGGGCTGTTTGGGTGCTCCGTTTCCAGCCTCCAAATTTGGGTAAGGATTGGTCTGTCCCTGCCGCAGACTTCCTGTGTGGCCTTGGGTAAGTCACTTCATCTCATCTGCACAATGGGCTAATGATGCTTCTCTCTCTCCCTTTCTGTGGTTAAACTGTAAACTCTCTGGGGCAGGGGCTGATTCTCACTGGAGAGGTGGCTGGAAACAGAATTCCCGTTCCATGAGAAATTCCAACATTTCAAAACTTGGGTCCATTCCCAATTGGAACACACAGAAATTTCTCAATTTCTTGTGGAACGGACAGTCCAAAAAGCCCTGTACTCTGAAACCTAAAAACGTTGCATTTCAATAATACCAATGCATTATAAATGGCAACATTCACTATCCTCCATTGTTGTTTGCAGTGCTGCTGTAGCTGTGTTGGTCCCTAAATGCCCCAATAACAACCAGACAATTACTATGCTCTCAAATGAACTCGCACAAAAAGACAAAAACGCCACATCATGTGCGGGTGAACACTTCTCACAAAGTGACCACTCTGTATCTGACCTCTCGGTTCTCATCCTCAAAGGAAATCTGCACAACACCTTCACAAGATGATCCTGGGAGTTTCAGTTCAGAACTTTGCTAGACACTAAAAATCATGGACTCAACAAAGAGACTGGATTTATGGCTCCTTACAACAGTCTATAACCCACTAACTCCCCTTTGTCCTATGACTGCAGAGGTGCTATTTGCCCACTTCACCTTGAACTGTCTTTTGGAACATGTATTAACTCCTTACACTAAAAACAATCTGTTCCACCTTCTATTTAGCTGTGACATTCTGATTATCTTTCCAAGATCTGAAGAAGAGCTCTGAGTAAGTTCAAAAGCTTGTCTCGTTCTCCAGCAGAAGTTGGTCCAATAAGAGATATTATCTCCCCCACCTTGTCTCTCTAACATGTTATAATGAATATAAAATAGGATATACATATAAAATATTAGAGATAAAAATACAACATATTAAAAACTACATTATAACATAAAAATTGAAAACAAAAAGGATAAAGTTACTCTTTCCCGTTGAAAATTTAATTGAAACTTGGAGCATTCTCATCAGAATTTTGATTTTGACAAAACTGCATTTTCCAGTGGAAAAAAGTGTTCCGTTGACAATGTTTCGACCTGCTCTACTCACTATGTGCGTATCTGTACAACGCCTAGTGTCATGGGCCTCTGATGCCAATCAGGATCTCTAGGTGCTACTGGAACCCAAGTAAAACTATAACAAACAAGAATATTATTGTAGCTTGTGTAAAAGGACTGGTTAGTTGCAGTGGAGTGTTTGCACCCCTGCTTTGGGTTAGCCTGTTACAGGGACCAGAGCCATCTGCAAAGTTCAGAACTAGATTTGAACCTCCTCCAAGCTGGGGCGTGTTTGAGTCAGATGTTTTTTTTGGGCTCATCTGTAGTACATTATATCCATCTCCCATTGACTGGGATCCACTGTGGTGCCAAACCACAATGCCTGAGCTACATACTAACCTGTCTATGCAAGTGGATAAATTTATAAGGGTCTTCATCTGCCCATGGGGGCAACTGCACATCCCCCAGCACAGTTCCATCTTGCATGCTGCCTGCAACATTTACAAAGGGAAAATTAGATACAAGAACCAACCAGAGTCATTGCCCAATGGCAAATGGAAATCAAGCTTTTCCAAAACCCAAGAGAGCCGGGGGTCTGCAGAAGGTCAGATGACTTCCTATTCCCACTGATTTTCCCTTGTGCAATTTGGGTTCTAGCGGAATATAGACGAGGAATCCTAAAATACTGCACGAAGCTGTTTCTCTGGGGATTCCCAGTCCAGTTTGGTAGATCTAGAGTGATCAAATAGCTGAGAGGATGTTCCAGTGAGAATGCAAACTTGTGGGTGCTTGCCCAAAGAGGAACCTGCGGAAGGTCTCTCTTTGCTCGTCATTACCACAATAAAATCACACGTTCTCAACATGAACTCTGTTCTAGCTCTGACTACGGACTGGATCCAGACAAACCTGTCACCATCTGCTTTATTGAAACACTATCATTCTATGGGCCTCGGCACTGGGCAGTGCTAATCACTGGAAATTGGTAAAACAGCCCATTGCCAGGGATTTTCACAGATTCATAGACTGCAAGGCCAGGAGGGGCCTTTGTGACCATCTAGTTTTAACTCCTGTGTAACACAGGCTGTAGGACTTCCCTGAAGGAATCTGCTCTATAAAATCTGTAATCATCCTTTGCCTACCATTAATTTCATAGAGTGACCCCTTGTTCTTGCATCATGGGACAGTGTAACAGAAATGTGCAAATCACTTTTCACTGCACCTATCATCATCTTAAATACTCCAGCCAAGTCCCGTCTCTCTAGAACTGGGCCCTGATCACAAAATCCAGACCAAGGTTAAGGTCTGGACAACTAACGTCCACAAGATTTAGGAGTGTGTGGATGTGGGCTTCTGCCCATTATAGAGACAGACTGACTAGAAAGTGTATAAATGTAAATTTCAGATCTATGTTCTGGTTCACCCTATTTCGCTCCACTCAGATCAGGGTCTGGGTTCTGATTTCAGTCACCCAAAGGGTTCAGCTGTGTTTGGGTCCATTCTTTTTCTAAGGTTTCTCCTCTCAAGGCTAAATCACCCTAGGTCCTTGCTGCCTGTTAGCAACCTCTCCCTGCCTTGGCTTTCCTTAGCCCATGGCTCACCTCATGAGACCTTAAATACTGAAACGTGACCAATATGCAGCTGGACACTGACATGGCTGGTTAAGTTGCCTTGGCTGGTATGAATCTGGGGTGATTCTCACCATTGTACAGATGGGAAACCGAGGCACAGAGAGGATAAGTGACTTGACCAAGGTCACACAGGGTGTCTGTGGCAGGGAACTGAAACCAGTTCTCCGAGGCTCTAGGGCAGTGCCCTAACCACTGGACCACCCATGCCAACCCTTCTGCCTCTCTCCACAGAAGACAGTCCTGAAATGGGAGACTGAAACCAAAGCCCCTTGAAACTGAGATGCTTTGGGTCTGGATCCAAATTCACAGCTCAGCCCCAGGTCAGCCAGCCAGGAAAGCTGTGACAGCCAGATCCCATCTCCCAGCACAACGCTGGTAGGAACGCTCACACTCCACCTAATACTTACCGAATTCAAAGTGATTGCAGTTAGTTAAGAATTCAGGCAAGTAGAAGAACTCAGGGATGAGCTCCCTGACGTCACTCATGTTCTCTCTCGATGCCGAGTCCCACGCTTTCTTCACACTGTGAAACATCCGGTCTGCTACATCAAAACTTCCCCCCTGCAGACATGGGGAGAGACAGACAGTGATCAGGGCTGGATTTCCAATGTTCTTTGTGACCTTACACTAACCCAAGAGGCAGATGCCGAATCACAGCCCATTTTTTAATGATAATCTAGGAACATATCAGGAAGGACCTGACTCTGCCCTCGTTTATGCAGGTGTAACCGAGAGGGCAATCAGGCCTGGAGCTATTGTGTAGCTTGCAGGAACTTGGAACCAAGCAGAAATATGGCTCTCCTACATTAATGCTGATAATGATCATGCCTTTCTGTAGGGTCTCTTACATCCAAGTGCTTTACAAACAATGGGCCTGACTCTGGGATACTTCCATAGACACTGACTCAGGAACAGAATTAAACGAATGCTTATATCCACCACATACATATGCTTAATTGTATGGACGCTAAGCGTAAGTGCCCTTCCTGAATAGAGATGATTTCATAAAATCAGGGCCTTTGAGAAATGTTTTTATTGATTTAATTGGAAGTTTTGCTTAGGATGGAGACCATGATATATTTCAGGTGTCATCTTCAAATGTGCCACAGTGATTTAGGAGCACAGGTCCGACTGACTCCCAAAGGGATTTGTGCTCCTAAGTCACATAGGCACATCTCGAGAACCCCACTCCCTCTTATATTTATGTTGGGATCACAACCCCCATCACTGAAACATTTACTTCTAGCATAAAATAACTATTTATCAGCATTAAGCCACTTTATCCAATAGTGAAGACAGCCATGCCTCACTGAAATTGCAGAGGGAAATTTGCCCCATTAGGATGTCGGTCCCATGCCCCTGCTGCCACCCTTGTGAAAAGTGCCCTGGGATCTCCATTGGCCAGAAGTTCTTAGGACTTGGTTTCACATCTCATCCAAACCACTCCACATTGGGCTGGGGTGTTGTGTCAGTATTGACTCAGTACAAGGACACACCTAGGTCTTTCCTTGCAGGTCTCCCATCCACAACCGCCCAAGCCTGCTTAGCTGGTAACACCTGACTCAGTGCAGAAGCCTGTTTTTCATAACTCTCTCTTTTCCTATAAATGTAGATTAAAGATTCCAACAGTGGCACTTTGAGTATGTCGACTCTTGGAGCTAGGGGTGTGGTTCCCAGCTGGAGCAGACATACCCCTGCTAGCTCTCATCGGGCAAGCACACTAACAGTAGCTGTGTAGATGCAGTAGCACAGGCAGTGGCTTGGGTTAGCCGCCTGAGAATGTACCCATGGGTCTAGACAGGTTTGCCCTTGGTAGGGCTAGCCTCTCCCGTCACTGTGGCTACACTACTATTTTTAGTGCACTAACTTGATGACAGCCAGTATGGCACGTCTACGGGAGCTGGGAATCACACCCCAAGTGCAGATATACCCTTAGAGATACTGATGAAGTGCAACTCCGCACGGCCTCTTGGTCAGGGCTTGGGGTAACTCCACCATTTAACCCAGAATATTTCTCCAAACACCACCACAGAACATCACACAGAATTTTTCCAAGTCCCACGCAAATCCTGGAGAATATGGGCTTTTCCGGCATCTTTGAAGGAAAGGTTGGATATAGAAGTTACTTTATCGGGGCAGGAAAGATGGCCCAGTGGATGGGGCAGAGGTGTGGGACTCGGGAGGCTCAGATACTCTGTGTGATTTTAGGAAAATCACTTATTCTAATCTGCGCCTCAGTTCCGTAGTGGTAAAATGTGGCTAGTCCTTCCTTACCACCTAGGGGTGCTGTGAAGATAGAATCTGTTAATTATGAGGTGCTCAGATGCTATAGTGATGAGGAACATAGAAGTACCTGGATAGATCAACAGAGCTCATTTCACTCCTGCTGTTTGCCCACTTTGTTAAAGAGAAGCCAGGAAGCATCTGGGGACTACGGGAACAGCCTTGTGCTCAGCCAGTAGAAGCACCCTAAATTCTATCCATAAGGAAGGTAGGAATATTAGGGCAATTAACAGCCGCTTCCAGTTCAGCTACTGTGTTCCACAATCCTCTTCACCAAGAGAGATGGTGGGTTCAGGTACAGTCTGCATTGGATTCATTTATAGCGGGGCTAGGCCTCACCAGTCCAAGGTGGACCCTTGGCCCTTCTCATGTTGGGAGACTGGACCAAAGGAAAGAGGATCCAGGGATGCTGTTTCTGAAAGCTGAATTCCGGTACTGAGCTGCACTTGGGCTAGCCGGACCATTAGGCCTCTCCAGAGAAAACATTCTCACTCAGGCTTCATTGGGCCTAATTTTATGTAAGGGTTTGGTGATGTGGGTAATTTGTTTCACATATGGCAGCTTCCCAAGCTGAATCTGAGAAGTCAAAGGCCAGGTAACATTAAACTTGACTTGGGTGCCTACAGGCTGCACTTCAGCTGACGTGAATCCCCAGTGATTAATTTTGTGAGGGACTAAATTTCCTAGCTGCTACTTTCCTACATGCAATCGGCTTGCTCTGTACAGGCATGGACATAAGTTAGTGTAATCCACTGGTCCATGTGTGTTACAGGTCCCTAGCTCTGCTGATCTGCAGAGGATATGAATTGTGACAGCCCACAGCTACAGAAAGACACCCCTTTAGCTCAAGCTGTAGCAGTTCATGCTTTTAGCTCTTAATTTGTGCTTTTAGCTCTTCAGTTCAGTCCCAGGGGAGGGACATCACGTAAGCACAAACAGTGCCAGATTTGCATGCAAGCCCGTAAGGTTGTGTCCGTTGCTGACTTGTTGGGATAACCTCATTTCCTCTGTTTACATCTCTCCTCCTCCTGTTTGCTTCAGGAGCTAGATCAAGACTAATACGTCTTTTCTATCTAGCTACAGGTGACTGGGGTTTACCTTTCAGTCTCAAAAATATAAAAGTGACAGATAAGCATCCATGCAGCCCAACAAGAGGAGCTGTGTGTGTGCAAAAAAATGAGACACCTACTCCTCCACCATATCACACTGCAGAGCAAACTCCACCTTTGGGTAAGCAGATGCATGCCACTGAAGTCAATGGAGCTTAACTTTGGAACGTGCCTGTTCTGCTCCTGTTCCCAAAAATCTATACTAGGCCACTCCTGGCCGCAGTCAAAAGGGAAACACCCAGCTGTAGTCTTAGCAAAGCCATTTTAGATCAGAAGTTTGGCCCAGCCTCATCTCCAATTCACAATACCCGGGCATGACTTCCACTCCACCTCCTTGTTTCTCACCCAGCCCGCTGAGCATCATGGAGCCTTTCCACTCCAACTCCAGGGACCACAAACAAACCTCTGACCAAGATCACACAGGCAAGCCTAGCTAGGAGACAGTATGATGCACAAGGTCATCTTGCTCTTGATCAATATCAGGCAAGGACCCTTGGAGTCAAATTCACATTGAAATTAAAACAGGGTAGAAGGAGGACTATAAATAAATCAACAGCTAACAAGTATCTCATTGAAGCATATTAAAGGGTTTTGTATATTTAATCTTCACACAGCGCACTGTGTCTGGTAGTGATTGATGCTTTTTCATCTTTTTTTGCAGCTTTTATGAGCGCTGATGGTAATCTCCTGAGAAACAATATGATTTGTAATAAAAAGATTACCTGTATTAAATAAAAATAATATATACATAGAAAATGCTGTTAGTGTGACAAATCTGGTTAAAGATATTACCACCAAGAAAAAATGTGATTTTTTCCCTGGCTGTCTAATTCATTTTAAGGAAAAGTAATATCTTTAAAACTTAAGTCTGTATTATTTATAAAGGAAGCAATAACTGATTTTCCCATTTCTTATATTAATAAATTTATTTGCATATATTTATATCAGAATTAATGGGTTTTTTCTCTCTTGGAATACAAAAACTGCACTGAGAGGGAAAAAGAAAATCTGGAATTGCATTATGCTTTTCAACTGCACATTAACATAAACTCTGATAGCTTTTTCATGGGCCGCATGGAGTAAGACCTAGGGTTTCCTTCCTTTCTGTGAAGCCATTTCAGTGATCAGGGATATGGGTTAAGTTAAATACTGTTATAGCCATAGTACAATAAGGGGCTGTGCAAAGCAGTTAGGCAAAGCATCCACAGGGAAGAATCTAAGTTAGAATCAAACTGTGCTCCTATAAGAATTGATTCTGTGGGGCCGAGCATGGGCCATTGATTATAAAGTTGAGGGATTATAATACTGGGTCCTGATAAGGCCTTAAATCCAAGGAGCTCAAAGCGCTTCTCAGATGGCTATAAAGACATAAAACTTTACAAGCTCCCTAGAGAGGCTAACCAGCCATTATTTGAATTTACAGGAAGAGTTTCAGTGACCCATCTGGAGTCACTGAGAGAGATGGAAATAAAACCTACATCTCTCAAGTCCCAGTGCAGCGTCGCAACACAACAGTCCCCTTCCACCCACGTTGAAGCCCATTACACTTAATGAAGTATCACAGGCTCCGGAATCCCTTTTTTGTATGTTCCCTTACTAAATAACACTGTCCTAGACCCATGGATTGCTGGATGCTATCAGCTCTATGAAATAGAGGAATCAAGATCCCCAGCCAACTCTGCCCTTTTAAAGGAAGTTGGACCTGAGATGCTGTGTTTCCCATTCAGATGAGTTCAAACGGGGGGGGGGGGGGGGGAGGGAAAGGGGTTTGGAGCAGGCCAATAACAATAAAGCCTCTTCTCTTCTTAAGAGGCAGCTCTCACCTCAGCCTCATTCTTATCCCTCTTATCACATGACTATTTAGTTTCCTTACGAGCCTTTAGTGTGGGACCCCGTTAAAGGTTATTTCTAAAAGTCCAAGTACACTGTATTATCTGGATCATCCTTGTTCACATGCTTACTGACACTCGCAAAGAATTCCAATAGACTGGTGAGGCATGATTTCCCCTTGCAAAAGCCATGTTGACTCTGCTCCAACATATTGTGTTGATGTGTCTGATAGTTCTGTTCTTTGCTATAGTTTCTACCAGTTTGGCCGGTACTGAATTATGCACACCAGCCTGTAATCTCTGGAGCCCTTTTAAAAAGATCAGCATTACATTAGCTACCTTTTGGTCATCCAATACAGAGGTTTGTTTCAGCAATAGTATGTAGTGTCCCTGCCAGCAGAAAGTGCTACATTTAGACTGCAGTGACCAGAATTGGAGAAATCATTCCCAGACTACGTGCTATGGACATTGCTGCAAGTCCTGGCTCAACCAATCATATAGCTCAGGCTGCTCAAGTCTGCTGCTCTCCTGACTGTACCTGGGAGTTAGCAGTCGCTAAGCTGCTACAGGATCAGGTATACGTGAGGAAAAGACAATACCAGCTCTGATTCACATGCATCAGTGCAAGACCAGAGGAATGAAGCACCTGGTGAAACCATTCAGTGGTTTAACCGGATCCACCTCAAGGCAAAATTTTGGATGCTTATCTAGATCTCAGATGCTTTTGGAGCCACCTACCAATCACACATGAATGCAGCCACGCAGACTGGTGGCTTGTTATGGATAAAAAGCATCCCGGTGAGCCAGAGCAGCATTTGTAGTTTACAATAGTGCTAAGTGCGCCCCAGTCACTGATGACTGCTGCTAACATATGGTTCACAGAACACCGTGGAAAAGCATGGCCTCAGGTGATTCACTAGCCCATTGCTCACTGCTAGGAATAACCAATTTCATGGGGTTTATTACTTAATTAACACAGCACATTATTTCCATTACCTCATTAAAAGAAAAAAAACCAAAGCAGAGCTGCAGCAAAGCAATTGGAGAGGGATGCGGCCAGTCCTCCTCCGCCACACAACAGTCCCTGGGCACCCGAGAACCACAGCCCGAAAGCTCAGCCCAGATGCCCTTGATCAGACTGTACCATAAAGACATGCAGATGTCAGTAGGAGCTGCCCTAAAATACCTTGTCCCAGGTCCTCTCCTCAACCCCAGGTAAACAGCATCAAAATTCCAGGTGCATAGCACTGAACTGCAAGGACCTCGCTGTCCTTGACGGTGTGACCCCAGCCACTTGTTGAACAAGATGCCCTTGAATAAGCAGGCCCACGGGCCAGTTCAGCCAGGGAAGGTCAAAAGGAAGCTCCTGAGACAAATGACATAACCTCTTTCCTCAGAGTTCGCTTTACCACCAAACAAAAGGAGTCATGTCCAGGCACAGCAACACAAAAAAACCCTCACCAGGTCTTCTTGTCTGATTCCTTAGCTCTTGTGGTGAGCTCAGGCTTTGCCTTATAGAGTTTCCCAAATGTGGGCACTGCCTTCCCTGGTCATGTGACCTCCAGATTTTCAGTCCTGACTGGGCAAACTACATTTCCCATCATGCCTGGTTTTAGGGTATGCATCCACTGCAATAAAAGACCTGCAGCATGGCCACAGATGGGCCTGGTCAGCGGAAAGGGGTGGGTATCAGAGCCTATGCTCCAGCCCAAGCCCAAACCTCTACACTGCAAAGTTTAGCACAGCAGCCCAAGCTCCATGTGCCCGAGTCAATTGACCCGGTCTCTGAAACTTGGTGCTGTGGGTTTTTTAGTGCAGTGCAGATTTATCCCTACAGGCTCCAGGGGGCATAACAGGTGCACTGGGAAGGATGTGTAAGGCCCAGTACCAGGTACCGTCCCATCCCAGTACACATACGTCAGGGTATTGTGATGGATAATCTAGGCTCCCCTGCCCTACGACTGGACCCTCTGTTAGAATATAATATATACACACAGCTCTGATCCTACTCCCATTAAGGCTTTGCCAGTGAGTTCAATGGGAACAGGATGGGGCCTCCACCAATCCCAGACTTCACTTGTGAAACAAGAACGAACGGGCAGCTCATTAGCCAGTGGCTGGAATCAGCTCTCGTGTTCCACGTAGCATAGAAGAGCTGAACCTATTCCGTATGAGAGAGGCTAAATGCTGTGTCCTTTTACCTGAAGAGCGCAGAAGGTCTGCGTAAATGGCTCCAATCGGACCAAGTATGAAGCTACTATGATGGCCGACGAGTAGTGGGTGCAATAGTGACATTGGGCCGACGGGTCTCCTGTAAATTAGAGGTAATCGGGTCTCAGTTTGAAACATTGCCATTTGAAGGAACAGCTGCAAATTACCACAACACAACTGTGGGGGACAGGGTTTGAAAAATAGGTGTGCAAAGATCCATGTGCAAGGGCATGCCAGATGGGATTTGGGCACACACAACCAGGCAGGTACACTGCAACCTGGCTATGTGTGCATACCCCCTTTACATGTGATTGCATACACTTTGGATGTAATACTGGAGGGAAGCAGAGTCCCCAAAGGGTCTATGTGGCTCACCCTGTGCCTCTTAATGTCCCTGGGGTCCTTAGGTGCTATTTTGTTGCATTTGCAAGAGGGTTAATCCCATAATGATCAGCCATGTGGCCACATAAGGACTGGATGGAGTCCCATGTAATCCCTACAGCCCAGTGGATGATGCAGATACCAGTGACAGGTGCCTTAACATTTGTGGAGCTAGATTCCGAATGCCCTCCTCCTTCAATGCCATCCTGCCTGCTCCTCCTCCATCCCCCCAGTGCTTAAAGTGCACCAGTTCAAAAGGGGTGCAGACCTGGCAAATATAAAATGTCTACCTCTGAACCGGGCCCTGGCGGAGCGCACATTTCAGCCCTGCCTCTTGAGGTACAAGCAGCCAGCCAGAGCTGCTGCAGGAAGCAATTTTCCCCTTCCCCCAGGGGCCAAGGCTATTCTTGGGGGTGGAGGGGAAGAACCCAGCAGCTAGGGTGGTGCCTTCTCCATCCCCTCCTGTGAGGCCTTTACCCTTCTCCTTCCCCCTCCATCCCTGCCTGAAAGGGGGAGAGGGGACCTCGCTGTGGCCTGCCAGCCTGAGAGGGGGCTGAAGAACCCCAGGAGCTGCAAGAGGAACAGTGGTGAGGCTAAATCATAGAATAGAATATTAGGGTTAGAAAGGACTGCAGGAGGTCATCTAGTCCAACCCCCTGCTCAAAGCAGGACCAATCCCCAGACAGATTTCTTTTTTACCCCAGTTCCCTAAATGGCCCCCTCAAGGATTGAGCTCACAACTGTGGGTTTAGCAGGCCAATGCTCAAACCACTGAGTTACCCCTCCCCCAAAGGGCAGAGCAGATGAGGGGGCAGGAGGGTTGGGCAGGTGGGGGGCAGAGTTGTTGTGGGATGGGAAACAGGCAGAGGTGGTGTCTTCATTTTAGTAGAAAATGATAGCCTCTCCCCCGCAACTCACAGACATTTTTCAGCCCCCTTTAAGCTCTGCACCCCATCCCTATTCTCTACCACATCACCCTGTTCCCCAGCAAAGCCCCACTCCCCAGGGGCCAAATTGCCTCACTTCCCCCAATCCCCTACTGTACCTATCAGCCAGGATGTCTGCAAGGACCCTCGCTGGGCAGGTGGCCTCTGCTGCTAAGCCCCCTGCCCCAATACTGGTCTCTGGCCTGAGGGTGGGGATGGGACCTAGCAATGCAGGACACATCAGGATGGCGGACACGCAGGACGGGGAACATCAGGATGGGAGTCACTCCTTGTAGGAGGCACATCCCAGGAACCTGAGGCCCTCTCTCTTCCGGTTCTCCCCAAGCCCTAGAAATCAACTGGTCCTCTCGCAGGTGACATCTCCCTAAGAATTAACCCAGCATTCAAGGGGTTCAGTGGGAGCTGGATTTGTGCTTCCCGTGATTTTCCGAAAGCACTCACCTTCACTCTTCTCCACCTCATGGTAGCGCTGGATAAATTTGCGTTTCCTTTCCAGTGTCTGAGCTCCCATGGGCTTAGAAAGGTCTCGGAATGTCTGGGGGCTAGCAAGGTTCAGCATCTGCAAGGCAAACATCGGGGATAGGGGAGCAGCTGAACTCTCCTGGAACCCCACTGACCAGGCTCAGCTCTGTGACCTGCCTAGCTGCATCGGCTTAGCTGCGTCAGCCACACCTGCAGCTAGGGGAATTTGCTGAGCTTGGTGCTCACCCGTCAAACCTGGTGTGACGCCCTCGCCAATATGCAATGCCTCCCTGTTACTCTGTGGGAACTGCGTTAAACGGTGCAGGGTGTCAGTATGGCCATAGCAAACTGGGAGACGCATCACAGGAAGCTATGTGTTGGGCAGGTATAAGCTGGTAGAAATGATGCCCTCAGTCCCTGGGGAAAGAGAATGAGCCCTGCCTTCAGGCATCACCCCTTTGCTGGTTGGTTCATGGAGTGACCCCAGCATATAGTGCAGAAACCGCAGCATATCTGCCTTTCTGGGCAGAGGTTCAATGCTACCAAGATCCCCCTCCCAAGGGAGAGGGAAAGATCCTTGGAAGCAGAGGGCATGTGCCTCTGAGAGGGCAGTATGTGCAAGGAGCCTCTCACCTGGAGGGTACGTTCACACTGCAATCAGGACAGCACGCATAGGCATACACGTGCTAGCTTGGACTGAGCTAGCTTGCAATACATAGCTATGTAGCCATGATGACACAAGCCAGCTACCCATGTCTCTGTGGTCCCAGACAGTACTGTACTCGGGCAGCTGGCTCATGCTGCTGTGGCTACACTGCTATTTTTAGTGAGCTAGCTCAATCATAGCTAGATCGGGTATGCCTCAACGCGCTGCAATTGTGCCTCCCGATTGCTGTGTAGATGTACCCAGACTGGCACAGCCTGCATGAAGGGACAAGCAGCAAGCAGTACCTGCTCTCAGAGGAGCACAGGGCCTGCTCCCTCCATAGCCCACTCTCTGGCACAGTACAGCCCTGGCTTGAGACCTCAGGAGTGGGTTCTAGAACTAGGCCCACCCCAGCATTCACGTCAGTGAAGAACCCTTTGCATGGCTTCTACTGCAGAAAGCACAGAAAAACTACTAAGCACAAAGAGCTCACCTGGGAGTGGTAATCAGCCAAGATCCAGGGGAACACAGGGTACTGCATGAAGTCATTGTATGTGCGCCCCGCCAGCGTGTTCAGGTACATCAGGTAGTCGAAGTTACTGATCTCTCTCTTCTGCCACGTCAGGGAAAAACCATCACAAACCCCTAAGGTGAAGCTGCTCTTGGCTCTTGGTTAATCAGTAAGAGCCAACCCCACACAGTCTAAACACAACTCATTAGCATAGCCAGTCGGGACATGGGAATATTTTTACTGGTAATTAAAAAGTTTCTATTTTCTCCAGAATTTTTCCTCACAAAGCTTTTGGGTTTTTGGTGAAAAACATCAACAGAAAAAATTGGTTTATGGGTTTTCGATGAAAACACGAAAATTGCCTTCAAAATTGGGCATTTCCAATAGAAATTTCCATTTGGACAAAAAAGCCCGTTTTCATTTAAATGTTTTGAATAAAAAACAGTTACCAGCTCTACTCACTACCCAGAGCCACTGCACGGTTTTTGGTCTTTCAGTTCATTGTGAATGGTGCCAGAGTGACTGTCCTGGCAAGTGAAGCCCCCTTACTGGGGACTAATTCACAAAACAAATACAGTCTGGAATTTGACAATGCAAATTTCCCACACATTGTCCCCTTGTCCCCAGTGTGCACAGGGCAAAGTGCCTTGAACCTGACTTGGAGAGACCGCCTCTCTGGGTGAGAGGGGAGTTCATTCCTCTTGTGATCTCTGTGCTGAAATGCCAGCAAGGGTGCCAATTGTAAGGGTAGTTCTTGTGATGATTATTATTAATATATGTGTTGTGTTAGCACCTCAGGGGCTCAGTGGCACATGCTTTGTTAGGTGCTGTGTGCACACACATGCCCAATCATTGAGATCTGGACATCTGTGCTCTAGAAACTGGACTGAACCCACCAGCTCATTTTGCATGCATTACAAAGAGCTCTCAGCTGGTAACAATGTTCAGATAGTAGCAATGCCCATTGGCCTGGATTCTGAGCCATCGGAGACAGCAGCTGCTTTTAAACTTTGGAAGCATTCTCAGAACTCCAAGGAGCCCCTGTTCAGCTGGGCCACAGTGTTATAAATACTATAATCAATCAGCAACCTCTATTCAAATCAGCACAAGCCTACATCAGTCTGCTACTATTCTATAATAATCAGTTCACCAAAATGTTAAATAAGTTTTCTCATTGGATCTTCTTCAGACTATGTAATTTACATATTGGCTGAAACCACTAAATGCTCTAGTGTTATATGTATGTAACAGGGAACTGTATTGCTTTCATACGGTTTGATGGAGAGCCAAACACACAATTGTTTTATTTTTATCCATGTGCAGGAGAATCCTGGCAAACACCCTGCAGAGCCAAATGTGATAGAGCCCGTGGATTTCTACATTGTCTTCCATGGCCATCAAGATCTTTATCAGAGGTGCGTAGCCACTGGAAGCTACAATCCAGGCACTCAGCTGGTGTAGGACGGTGTCACTCCAGTGAAACAATGGAGCTTTGCTTATTTACATCTGCTGAGACCTCCTTCTACACATCCCCTCATCTAGACTAGAGTGGTCATCTTAGGCATCACTGCAGCAAAGAACTAATGCCCGAGGTCCATTGAGCCTAGTGTCCTGTCTCCAACAGTGGCCAGCACCAGCTGCTTCAGAGGAAGGTGCAAGGAATCTGCAATAACCCAGTGTGGGCTAATCTGCACCCCATGAAGGGTCTCACCCCAACCCCAAATAGTGAGAGATTGACTCTAAGCCCTGCAGGATGAAGTTTGTCTTTTTAGCAGTATTGCTGGGGTTCCTGGTACACTTCAGTAGGGCAGAGAGAGTTGGTCCATCCTTTTCTTTCCTCTCCTAGGTACTGACATGGTTTTACTTATCAGAGAGTTAGCCAGAGATGTGTCTACATTTACCTGCCACTTCTGGAGCATCGTCTTTTCCCCTCCCGTGTTCTTCCTGCATGAAACAAAGTTTTTATTGTCACCATGTGCTTCAAAACCACTGGAGAATGACTAAGAAATTACATTAATATTCCAATCCCTGCCCTGGACCCCAACTTCTTTTGAATATGCTTTTCTCATTAACAACGTCTATTTCCCAATCAATCTTCATATAAAATTTCTGCTTTCCCACCCCTGTCACTTTGGACCTACAGCAGTTCTGAACAAATGGTTGCCAGGTTTGTGTTTTTTCTATTATTTTTAATAATGAGGAAAATGTATTTTCCTCCCTCCTTGTCCTCTTCACTCTCATAAATGCTCAGCAACTTTTGTTCATTTTCAAAAAAAATAGCCCTGAAGAAGATTACAAGTTGGAGAAATTTCAGCCCAAAAGATGAAAGCATCAAGAGTTCTGAGCAAATTAAAACAAGATGTAGAATATATTCAAATAGTGGGGAGCTACCAAAACAAAGTATGTTGTTCAGTAGTAGTGCCCTCAAACCTCTTACCGTGGGCTATGCTCTTGTTAAATCCAAAAAGTTAAGTAGGGTAGTGTCTGGTAGGTTCTTGGACGGATGTCACCTGCCAAGGTGCTGCCGTGTGGTACTGCCAATTCAGCTGAGCAGCAGGAGCCTTTTCTTATGAGTACATTGCTGCAGCATGGTGACCCTCTCAGAGATAGAATTACCAACTCCTCAGAAATAAAATCATATGTTCTAGCTCAACTCCAGCTATGGGCTTGAAACAGGAATTACTGGGTGACGTTCTCTGGCCTGTGTTTCATGCGAGAGGTCAGAGTAGATTACCATAATGGTCCCTTCTGGCCATAAAATCAACGATTTAGGAGAAAATCTAGAATTTTCTACTTTCACCACCACTTTTTATTTAATGAATTATCAGGAATAAATCCTTGTAACATGACCCTAATGATTATATAATTGGAACCAACCAATTTCTTTTGTCAAATAATTTATTCATCCTCCCTCCCTCCCTCCCTCCCTTCTCCCCAAAAAATACAGCTTTGGATTGAATTTGTCAAATAGGTTTGGCAAAAGAAAGAAAAGAAAAGAAAAGAAAAATTAAGTCACAATGTTTCATTTTTACATTTACTAAATGAAACATTTTGATTTTTGTTTCAAAATGAGGTTCTGTTAAAAAATAGCAAGATTTAATTACCAAAAAAAGGTAAAAAACACTCAAAAATGAAATGAAACATTTTGTTCGGTGTGAAATGAATTTTTCCTTAGACTGAAAAATCAATTATTCACCTAACCCTCTCTCTGTCATTATGTTGCTGTATAATTTCTGTTGGACAAGTGAATGTCTCAGAATTAGTATTATTTGCCTGTTGCTTAGATAACGTTTTTAGAGCAGATTATGGGTTAATCTCATTGAACAAACAATAAAATCTAGGACTGATTCTGTCTCACGACCTAAAACTCATACACTTCTTTGTTTAGTTCCCCTGCATGACCAGCCAATCATAGGTTAAGTTTATAGCAACCATGCACGCAAACAACGAGTGTCATTCACATCTGATACGGGAGGATGGATCTTGGCTCTTTGCCCTAAAGACAAGAGGGTAAATGCTGCTCTCCGTTACATGGTGTAAATCAGGAGGGACTCCACTGACTGCAATGGGATTACTTTGGATTTGAACCACTGATTCTGAGTAGAATTTGGCCCAGGAATTTAGGAATTCTAAAGTAGCAAATTGGGGTACTATAAATACCTGCCATTTGTCACACAGTTCTCACGTTCCTATGTGCAGGTTTTGCAGAATTTTGTGCATCGTCTCGGCTAGCACATTCTGGAAGGGAGGAAAGCAGACTGTATGCTACGAGAGGGGGAGAGGGGTTAAGGAGCTTGCCTATGGTCAGGTTATGAGGCTGTAGGGGGATTGGATTAGGGAACCTGTCACGGAGGGATCAGGTTGGGTTTTAGCAGCTGGCAGGCAGGATTGGATCAACCTGCTTCTCATAGGGGTGGATGAGAGGGCAGGGGTGCCCGGGCTGCTGGCATTAATCAGGGGTCCGTGGTGAACCCTTTGGTGGGGAATTGTGAAGGAGCTCTGCAACGTATGAACTTGCTGCACCCCTCAGTCCTTCAGAGTTTTAAAGAGGCACCACTCTATGGGGGAGATTAAAATATTAGATATTGCAATCAATTGGCCAAGTGTACATATATTTACACAGGTATACCACTGCCTTTTAGTGGATAGAAACAGAATTGTTAAGCTGTGTGTCATAGGTCCTATATTCCTAACAGCTAATGGGGATTCTCTGGGGGCCACTTAGACCTCTGCCTGTGTCACACAGTTCTAAGTGGTTGCTGTAGAATTTAAAGAGATTGAGAAGTCAGCCATCCTCATGGAGGTATTCAAAGGTAAGTCTAGATAGTCCCATCTCAGGCATATCCTGTTGGGATGTAGAGGGCTAGACTTGATAGCCCCTCCCAGTCTCAAAGATTCTGGAATTCTGTGCCAGAACATGATGACTCACAGAGGTCAGAACTTTGACCACAGGCCTGGGATGGTCAAGACAATTCCTCCCACTTCCCTGACCATCTTTCATCAAACAGCGTGTCTCCAGCCAACATCTCCCCAGCTAACACAGTGCAGGCTGAGAGTAGATCAGCAGCAGCTACCACAGAGCAGTGAGTGCACTTAACACAAAATCCAGGGCTAATGCTGAAAAGGAAAGGGGGACAGGAGCTTTATAAACATAAATAGCTGAACTTTTCCAAGGGGGTGAGTTTACATGGATTCAACAGAAGTGTCCATCTACTGTATGCTATTTCTAGGGTGTTAACCACTGCAATATCTGAGCACCACGTATGTCTGCTCACGATGATTTACCTTTGCCTGGGCCATCCATGGAGTGATTAATTAATCCCTATCCGATGAAGATCAGCCTGTGGCCTCATTCTAGTTACAGCCAGCCAGAGCTCTCTGTGCATTAGCATTGGGTAAAGCTCAAAAGGTTTCATCAAAGCCCTGGGGTAAAATTCTGCCCCTGTTGAAGTCAATGGCAAAACTCCCACTAATTTCAGTAGGGCCAGGATTTCACTCCTGTTGTTTTTACTCAACTATCTGAAGTTCTAAAGTCTGCAAAATAGGGTAGGAATTCTCATAAGCAGCAGCTTCCTTGAGGAATTCCCAGTATTTACCTGCTCAACATTGAGTTGAGAATACTCTACAATCAGACCTTTCCCTGGAATATCAACAATCCAACTTCTGCTTCCTGCACCGACCAAGAAGAGCAGAGGTGCATGGAAATAATTGCTTTCCCTTTAAACTTAGCCAGCTTTTCCTCAAGCCTCAGCAAGGTTCAGTTTAGGTGACACAAGGGCAGTGATGCAAGGTTGCTGTTATTTGACTGTTCCAGTTTACCTGTCCCTGATATTCTTCCACCACTCCAATGATGGAGGGAAAATATGGAATATGTAAATAATAAGAATAAGAATTTAAAAGCTTGAACTTTTGTAGCACCTTCCACCTGAGTATCTTGTAGTGCTTTATGAACATCAGTCAAATTAGCCTCCCAACCCTTCCCTGAGAGTTAGGGAAATATCATTCCTATTTGATAGGTGACAAGACTCTGGCTGTATTCCCGAGTTGGATAATGACTGCTCTGTACCTCAGTTTAACTCTTCACAAAATGAGGGTCATGCTATCAACCCACCTCACAAGGCTTAACTCATTGAGGTTTAACTCATTTTGGTCAGACTGTGCTGAGACCCCTGAGTGGTACAAAGGTATATCTTATATTTACAGAATGCCTTTGACACCACAGGCCTTTTACAAACTGATACAGGCATAGGGGTACCTTTTCCACTACTGAAATGTAGCATCCAGTGCAGAGACGCACAGGCAGTCAAGTATACCGTGTACACCATAACTAGCAGTGGGATGTAGGTGGACTATATTCACCGGTGTTGGAACCTGGCAACTACACCAGCGTTAACACTAAACCTTTTCATGCCCAGACCATCCTGGGATCTTTAATGACTACACATTTCAAACAGTTCCCTGGTTTTACACCTCACGTGAAAGACAGCACCTCCGGTAGCCCCTTGCACAACATATTTAAATTACAGCTATTTCTTTTCCTCAGTGATTTATTGGTTCCACTTTGAAGCCATCATACCCGGCCACGGGAAGCACAAGCTTGTTACCCTAGGCCTAAGAGAAGAATTATGGTAAATTCACATGTCATAATAAGAGAAGCTTCCCCAGGGAGGCATAATGGAATGAATAACTCTGTTCCGAGGGGATCAGAGGCAGCTGCATACAGACAGCAGCTCATACCAACTGCTGCAGCATTGGGGATACTTTGTGGTCATTCTCTGTGCCATGTCTACTCCCTGCTGTGTCTACTCGTCTAGCTGGGTTGCCATGGATCAACATAGGGGATGGCATTATAAGTGTTGTAAGATCAGAACTACACATTGCAAACAACTCTCACCTGCACTACAGCAGAGTCTGATGAAATGGCCAAATAACTGAAACCCACAGCTAACGCACCCAGCTAACAAACAGTTCAATTCCCTTCTCCTTTCCTAATCCAGTTGCAATGGTCTCCTTCTCTGCATAAATCCACATCTGACATTTCCAGGACCTGCATGCTGCTGAGTCCTTTCCGGCTCTTGTCTGAACCTGCATGTTGGAACAAAACATTATGCTAATGATCTCCAAGGACCTGGGATTCTGGTTGCTTAGGAACAAAAGTTTCACAGGCTGTGGAAGGAGAGTTGAATAGGGTGACACTGTAGCTGGGTAAGTCCTTAGAACACTTCCCCCCCACCCCCAACACACACACAAACAATGATTTCTTGAAAGGTTGCCATTTAAAAAAAAAAAAAAAGGAAGTCTGACTTTAGAATTTGCAGGCCTGTGGAAAGCAAATCTGCCCAGGCTTCCCCAGCACACTGGGGTTTTATTTACAAACCCAGGAGAAGGACTAATTCACTATTCAGAGAAGACTACATAGAAGACAACTGCACACTGACAGAGCATGGAAGCTCATTCTGCTGCACAGACAAAGCAGGCAGCTTGCGATGTGTATGCGCCTGGCGTAGATGCTTCCTAGATGCCAGCCGGTAAGATCTCAAACAGCTCTATACAGCACCGTCGCAATTCCAGAGACTTGTTTAGATGACATATTCTTTACGTTTTTCGGGGGGGGGGGGTGTGTGTCAGTGTTTGTGCGGCAGGTTAACAGGGTTGTTCTGAAGCAGTGTGGAAAATTAAGGGAATTTAAAGGGAGCTGCAGTTCCTGCTTGCAAACAGGATCCATTTAATCTAAACCAGTCCCTGTTAGCAGAAACCACGTTTAAGAGAGTCAGTGAATTAATCTCTCCTTCATATTAAGTTGTAGCCGACAACAAGAAACAGTAAGCAGGAAAATGAATCCTACTATGATTTGCAGTACCTGCCAGCTAGTGCGCAAAGGGTATAATGCAAAACACAAACGGCACCTGGTTTGGCTTTTGATCTTGTATCAATCTCAGGTCAGTCTATAGGCCCAGTCACTGTAGCGTCTAGGCACAAAGCAAACAAGTAGCTGATCTCTTGTATTTGGCAAGTCTAAGTTACCACACACGAAAGGGAAAGATTTATCCATGGGCTCCGTACCTGTATGGCTATTATTTACGTAGCACCAGCCATGTGATCCAGTTATGGATATGTCATCTGCCCCAAGAAGATGAACTAAAATCAGCACAGGAAGGGGGATGGGAAGAGACCAAAGAAGATGGAAAGGAAGTAGTCCTTAAAGGCCTTGAAAGATACGTACAGCTGAGTGAGCCTAAGCAGTGTCAAGTGGTAGCTAAGGTCAAAGGTGGCACAGAGGGGAAGGAGCAGAAATGCACCCCACGGGATTTGTGGGAGATGAAGGAGTCTTGGTGTAGAGGAGGAGTCACTGCCACAGCCAGAGAAAGAGCATTTATTGAGCAAGCTCCAGAGACCAAGCCAGCACTGGGCTCAGGGAGCCTGATGTGGGAGGAGACTCTTAAGTGGGGAGACCTCTACGAAGTACTCTGTGGGAGGTGACTAGGCAGAGGGGCTGATTCCCCCAAGCGCTTTGCTGAGAAAGGGGAGACTGGTGATGGGGCAGCACAGAGAGCATCAGGACCAAGAGAGAATCTGCATTCTCCTGGTGGCTAGGGACAGTTCAGCTCCCACTCACCTATCAGAGGGGTCTAAGCAGCTATGTCATATACCTGGCCCTGCACAGGGGCTGGGAAGGAACAAGGAGTCCCCACCCATTACACACCCTGCATCATAGTCCCAATGCTTCAGGGAGCATAAGGTCTTTTCCCTTCCTGCACCACCCCAAAGGAGGCAGGGCCAAGGTTCTAACCTAAACACACACCTTATGCATCAGGTGCATCCTGTGCATCACCGTTCTGCATGCAACAATGGGGAGATAGGTTTGACAACAAAGAAGCACAACCACCCTAGGCAGTGCAGCTCCGCACCCTCTGCCACTCAGCCCTGTGCCTTAAAGGCCCAATCTAGCCAGGGAATATGGATAAAAAGGGGTTTTATGGTCAGGAGCTTCGTTGGCAAGTCAGCACCTCCAGCAGTGCTGCCTAGGCCCAGGTTCCACATTAACTCAGAGGGAGAACACAAAGGATGATCAAAGAAAGAAAGTTTGCTAAAAGAAAGTTCCATCGTGTTCCCGATTCTTTGTTCAGGTGGCAGGGCGTGAGTCTCCAGCCCGAACTCTCCAGCTCCTCCCCAGGAGTGTAATTGTGATATTGAATATTTATAATTAACAGCCACCACAGGCTGTCCCCTGCCATTCCTGAATTTTTAATGTCAATAGCTAAGGAGTTGGAGCCCTTTTATTCAGCTCGAACCAGACCCAGACACGGCTAAAGAAGCTCCCATTATCTCCAACCGCAGACTTGTGAAAGGCTGCTAATTAGTTTACCATGGGCGGAGAGGAAAGCTTTCCATCCCATTTGGGCTGCCTCCTTACCCCAGAACTTCAGAAGAGCTCTAATGCTCAGTCTTGCTGGTGGGTTCAGAAATCACAGTTGTTGTAAGTATGAAACTCAGCCATTACGTTACTACAAAGGAAACATCTCTCAGAGATTCCAGATGCTCCCTGGAGCTAGTTCCTGTGGTGGGGATGCACGCAGGGGGAGGAGGGGGCATATTGCCTTTTAATTGAAGCAATGATGGGCCATATTTTTTAAGATGCCTAAAGATGCAGATAGAGACCTAAATACCTTTACAAATCTGAACCCAAGTACTACCCATGTTAACCCAGCGCGTGTCTTTGTCCCCCTCCGAATCACATAATGCAGTTCATGAGTCAGCTGCTGCCTTTCAGCGAATGTAGCTGGTTCTTTAGCTTGAGCAAATGAGGCTTATGCATCCAGCCCCCAAAGGTCACAAATTCAATCCCTACAAATGACCCAGCCAGAGGCATCGATGCACAGGCACCCAGAAGAGTTAAACTGGATTCATTATTCAAGTAACAGCCACAGCCACCTTCTGTCTGCACTCTGGTTCCCTCTACTGTTCCCAAAGATGGATAGCACCCACTAACTCCTGCTGTAGTCAACCAGCATTAATGACAAGGGGCGGGGATACAGAGAGCCTCTTTGCCTGGGTGGGACTGGAACCCGGAGTCCAAGTGAACACTAGCATAGAAGTCTGCAGCAGAGTCCACAGGCTGTGCCTGAAGGGGGGTTGCTAGCTGCATCTTTCATTGCAGTGTAAGGTGGGCCCTGCCACACACAGCTCCTTGCTGCGCTGATTGAACCTGTCTTGTGCTACAGGAGGCTCGGAGATCTCTCATGTGGCTGACACTGCTCCCCCTGCACAGTCAGGAGAGGATTTTGCCCTAATTTCTTACAGGAATCGGGTTTGGCTGTTAAAATCTCTTATTGTCAGGAGCAGCATTCAGGCTGAATTAGTCTGGGGGCCAGACCCTGCCCGTAGCAATGCCTATGTAACACCACACACGTCAGCAAACAGCTGTCATTGAGGGCAGCATCAGCCTCTCTCCATCCTCTCTTTTGGGCACCCTCCAGCTACTTTCGTGATGGTGCAACAGAGAGATGCCTCCAAGGCAGCTCCACAAAACTCTCCTCTGCTCAGCCAGGCAGGCAGGCAGTTTCCTAGCATGAGGGGGCAGCAATGCAGTAAGGACAAAGGCCTGTCTTATTGGAAATCAAAATGGGAATAGAAGCCCAGCCCTAGAGGGGCAAGTTTGTCCTTGGATGACTTGCTAATACCCTACTGCACAGCCATAGTGAAGGCTTTGCCACGGGGGTTGGGGAAGGATACCAGAGAGGCAGCACTGACATCCTACACAGGATCCTGGGTGACCCCTTCTCCACAGCCCATAAGGATCAGCTGGGTTGGGAAGCCACACTGCCTGCCTTCTCTGGAGGCCCTGAAAGCCCTCACCCTTGAGGAGATAATTTGAGGGAAACTTGAAAGGTCAACTTGAAAGTCCCCCTCCTAGAGCATCCAGGGTCCGGGTACCACCCCCTCCTAGCCTCTCCCCAGGACAATGCAGCTTGGGCCCAGAGCTTGGACTCGGCGGTGTTATGAGTAACACAGGGAAGGATGAGGCCAAAATTCATCTCCTACAGTCAGTGGAGTGTCACTAGGGATGAACATGGCTCTCTGTGGTTATCCTGACATCATCCCTTGCTCTCCTTGGAGATTAACTCCACCCCCTCTCTCCTGGGCTAACACCAATACATACACTTTGATTGCTGGGATATGGGAGACCAGAGTTTAAGTCTCTGCCATGCCATTGACTTCCTGTGTGACCTTGGGCAAGTCCCCTAGTCTCTCTGTGCCTCAGTTCCCCATCTGTACAATGGGGATAACATCTCTGCCTTACCTCATAGGGGTGGGTAAAGATCAATGCAGTAAAGACTACCAGGGTAGAGAAGCATAATAGATAGATAGAGTGATGGGTGTGTATGGGGCTAGGCTGATAAAGGCACTGAAATCTATCTAACACTATTAAAAATAAAAGTGGTCAAAAGATGCATTCAGCTCTCAGCAAGATTGAAACCTGGTGCTGTTTCCCAAATTTCCTGAACAGTCTGTCTCACTTCCGAAGGCCTGGCAGGGTGCGCGTGACTGACGCAGATACACTGCCTTTGCATTGTTTTGGGCTACGGCATATAATTGAAAGGAGTCGATATGTCTTATCTTCAGTCTGAGCTCCCTTTTGATGTACTTGCACATGATTAATGAGTAGCCAAAAAGCCTGAAGGGTTTGTAATGAAGCCTTTCTAATGGAGAAGTGTATTGTAGACAAATCCATATTGCTTCCCAAACAATCATTCATCAAAGCCGTGATTTGACTCTTTACAATTAAATGTAGGAGCACCCGGATCAGCTGGAGATTAGCCAGCCGTAACCTGTGCTCCTCTCAGCTCCCCAGCAGCTACAGTCACTGCCGCTCCTTGCCAGTGAATTCTCCTATTTCTTTTACTGCTGATGTGTATTGTCAGTTACCTTTGATGACCTCACCTACTAATGACATCCCTGCGATTGCAGTGTATTATTAGCCACCTAGGCCTCCGTTCAGCAAAGCCCTGAATGGGCTGGATTTTCAGAAGTGCTCCACAATTAGAGGTAGATGGATGTTCTGCCTTATGGGTTTATACTGCCGACTGTCACCATAGTATCTGGGTGGAGAGGTCTTTGGAAAATCTGCCCACCGGTGTCACAATAGGTAGAGCCAAAGGTTTCCATTGACTCCAACGGGCATTGGATCAGGCCTTATAAGGGTTTTATAGCCTTTTCTGTTGCCCTTCTGTAGCATCTCCTCTCAGCTGATCTCAAAGCATTTTGAACTGCTAGGACACTCTTTCCTGTGCTCCCTAGGGGTATGCTCTACCTGCAGCGTCCCTGCTGGGCAGTGCCATCTCTCTGCATACAGGAAGGGCAGCTGTGGGTGCTGTTTAGGGAACACAGGCATTCTTGTCTTTAAAAGTCTCTTTTATGGTCCCAAGGTAACAATTTCATTGTAAAGCTTTAGATCAAATTGTGTCTAGATGTACGTTGGCTGTAGCACTGTTAAAGTCAATGGAAATGGGAAGGTGTACAAAGTAGCGTCGGATTTAGCTCTGTTATTATGTTTACTTTGACGACGACTCAAGGCCCCAGTTCAGCAAAGCTCTTATGCACGTGCCTAAAGTACATAAGTGCTTTGCTGAGTGGGGGCCTAGGGCCCAATCCTGGTCCCTCTGCCCAGCCTTTGTAACGAGGCTGCATCGAGGGAAGAGGGCGCTGCTACACACTTGCTGTCTAAGGAGTATGTATGGCCAATTGGTCTCCAAAGCGTCTGATCTAATTAATACCTTTTTGAGCGATGGGTTTTTCTGAGATGAACAAGTGCCCCCTGGGGGCTGGACTGAGACCCACCACTTATTTCACACAGGCCACCAAAGAGCTAATGGATGGCAATCATTTTTATCCCCTATCAGCACAGGCTGGACTGAAACCAGCACCCTAGTGGTGAAAGGCTCCAGAGTCCCCATACTCCATCACTAAAACCATGGGACACCACAGACCAGTGGTTCAAAACCTCCTCTGCACTGGGTCATGACCCCGACACATATGTATGACACTCTTGGGAATCATGCCCTCTAGGTGGAGAACTCATGCCCCTAAGGGAAATGTTGTGACTTTAAAGAGTCCAGTGGTTATGTGTTAACTTTTAACAAGGTCACTTTTTATTCTGAACCAGGGTTTAGCAGCAAGCAGCCTCAGAAGATTTCACTTGGGCCCCTCCATCTGAATACTCCTTCCTGACATAATCTGACCTATTTCTCTTCCCCAGCGGAAAAATGGCCAAGGGGAAAGCAAAAGGCCCCAAAGGGAAAAAGGTCACCTTGAAAGTCGCCAAAAACTGCATCAAGATCACGTTTGATGGGAAACGCCGCCTTGACCTGAGCAAGATGGGCATCACCACCTTCCCCAAGTGCATCCTCAAGCTGGCTGATGTGGACGAGCTGGATCTGAGCAGGAACATGATCAAGAAAATCCCAGACTTCATTGAGAAGTTCCAAAACCTGCGTTGGCTGGACTTGCACAGCAACCAGATCGAGAAGCTGCCGGAGACGATCGGCATGCTCCAGAACCTCTTCTACCTCAACATCTGCAACAACAAGCTGACCACCAAGAGCCTGCCAGTGGAGCTGAGCCAGCTGAAGAACCTGCGCACCCTCAACCTGGGCTTGAACCAGATCAACAATCTCCCCACCACCCTTGGGGCCCTGAAGGAGCTCCAGGAAGTGGGCCTCTTTGACAACTACCTGACAACCATACCTAACAGTGTTGCAAAGCTCCCCAAGCTCAAGAAGATGAACGTGAAGAGGAACCCCTTCCCCCAACCAACAGAGGAGGAACTGTTAATTGACACCATCAAGCGCATCGAAGCCCTGTACTTGGTGGATGAGAAAGACTTGTGTGGCCCCTGTCTGAAGAGGTGCCAGGAGGAGAGGGACAAGCTGAACAAGCTGAAGAACGCAGTGCCCACCTCTCTGAGGAAGCCAAACTTTTCTTCCCTCATGACGCCCAACTCCACGGCAAAGGATAACCAAGCGGAGTGGCGGTGAAGGTGGCAGTGTCACAGAGTCTGTCCATCCAACTCTTACAGCGTCCAGCCCAAACCAATAAACAGCTTTTCCCCTTACCGCAGTTTTCTTCATTTAAGGGTTTGCTCAGTGTTAGGTGGAGAGGACCTGCTGTTTCTCCTAAACCAGTGAATGGGCCCCAAAGCAATAGAAGTGCAGAAAAATAAAGGTGAAAGAGCATGCTTGGTTCCTGACTTTTATTTACCAGCAGATACCATGGGCCAGATCCTGACTCCTGTCCCACCTGCTTTGGGGATTTCTGCAGTGTAATTAAACCTCCAAGTGACATAGGGCTCCTGTAACCCTTCTTCCCCCACCAACCAGGGTCAAGAAACTGCTTCATCAAGCCTATCAGCAACTGTCCTCAGTCCCCTGAAGGGCTGTGACCAGTTAGCATGACTTGGAAAACCCTAGGCCAGACAGGCATAAAGGTTGCTCAAAATTTCCTTTATGGCCCTGAGCTGTACTGGGCAGAAGGACTGGTCTCCAGGATCTGGCCCAGTATCTACCAGTTTTGTACAAGACCATTGTGCATGGAGAAAGCATTTCCAGGTAGGAGGATGTTCTCTCTAATCCTTCACTTAAGCATGTGGAGTCTGGTGTCTGTCAGCTCACACTACAGCGTGGCCCAGAGAGAGCTGTGCCAAGCTTCTATCCCCATTCCTCAGAGGGAACAATGTAGAAGAGGTCCTCTCCCCTCAAGGGGATAACATTCCAGGCAGATCCTCATGGGGACTAAAAACCCTTTGTGCTCAACTGTGCTTCCAAGATTCAGACACAGGCAGAGTAAGGCTCCTTAAACCTCAGCAAGGATAAGGCCTAACACAAGTCATACTTCTCTTACCTACCCTTGAGCCCAACTCCAGCCCAAAGGTCATGAAGACATGATCCGGGAGGGTTCGGAAAATTACTGATTGATGAGTGTTAGGAAAACATAGAATAAATCTATTCCTACAGCACCAGCCCTTGGGCTGTTTCATTCTGTCTAAAGATATCAGTCGTCCAGTACAGAGTGGAACGTGCTGCTCCATACTGACTCTAGGATCTTCTTTGGGTTTCTCAGAGACCCACATTAGTCCCAACAGGGCTCAGCCTGGACCGGGACTGGTGGTACTTGTCTTAAGCTGCCTTCTCGCTCTGGAGTGTCAGCTTTCAAGTCCAAAAAAGTAACTCTGTAACTGTAAATCTAAAACCAGTGATCTGAGAGTAACCAATGGAGACACCTATGTGAGCCTGACAAGGATGAGGGGCAACTGCTCAGAGAGGCACAACCTCTCTCATCTCAATGGGCTGCTGATGCTCGTGCCCCTTGGTGATCATTTATGTCTCAACACTGTTAACTATTTGGGACCCCTCCACAACTTAAAAGTTGTTCTCATGGCTCTGTACTAGTTTTGGTTCCCTTTCAGGAACAGCTTTAGCCATTTGCTATAGTGTACAAAGCTCTGCATGGTCTGGGGCCCAGTGACCTGCATTAGAACCTGGGAAGAGGGCAAGCAGGAAGTAATCGAAGTGGCTCTTCCTGGGAGATTTCCAGCCCAAGCAATCTGGTGGATTAAGAGAATCGTCCAAACTTCTGAGTGTTTATCCAAATCAAAAGGAGCTGTCAACCCATGGGAGGGTCACCATGAAGATGCCAATTAGGAGCCTAAGAAAGTATTCCTTGGGCATCCAGCTCAAGAGAAGTTCTGGGTACGCAGGTATTCAGGATCAGCACAGAATACTCGCCCAGCCACATCACTCTGTGCTTGGAAATAAACCCACTTGGCAAGGGGCAGCACATTGGGATTTCTATTGTGAAGCTGTTATAGTAGGTTCTGCAGCATCACTGTGCACTAGGCACATCTGTCACTGTCTGCTCTAACTGCCCACTAAAGATGCCATTATGCAGCAGCATTATGGATTAGCTCTCTAACCTCACATCATAGACTGTCTGTTCCCTATTCTTCCCCACACTAACCATCTACATAAGAGTTTACCAATAAAGTCATATTAAGAAGATAATCATTATTAATTAACTATGGATAACAGCTACTTAATGCATCCCTCATGCCTTTGTAATGAAGATATTTTACAGCCGAATGCTTTGGGGAGATTTTGGGATGCCTCTGAATACTCGAAATAGGCTTTAAAGGGAACAAAAAAAGTCAATTTATAGTGTCCTTTGTTAAAGTAGAACAAAAATTACATTTACTGCAGACAACTATCAGAACGATTGGGAATGATTCCGGCTTATTACCTTATATTCAGGGATTCTTCAGTTATTCCTTTTGCCTTCAAAACAGGTTGCAACGAACAAAATCTAAACAGAGAGGAGAAAATAAATCAACATGGTCTTTAAAAGACCATTACTTGTAATAATCACTGAGGTTTAATCCCAAATGATGCCAAAGCACTTTACAAACTGAGACCCCTTACAGTCAGGACAGCACTTCAAGTCAGTGGGACATCTGCGATGTTTAAAGTTAAGTAGGCATTTACATGCTGTCCTGGATAGGGATGGTCTTCAGCTTAAGTGCTTCCTGAATCGATGCCTTGAACTGATATTCAGTCAACAAAGATAAGAAGAACTTCATCCATCACTAAAATGCTGTTGCTTCTGGGGTAGAATCTGGCTGCCGGTTAATTGCCAATGGCTATACTATGCAGCATTTTAGGGCAGGTTTCCCTATCTAACTGAAACAGCAAGGTGAATTGAGATAGGAAGAATGGTTCAGAACCTGCAGTTGTTATTTAGGCAAAGTTCCATTGGGCCTACGCATAAATTTTAAGGCCAGAAGGGATCATTATGATCCACTAGATTAAATGATCATAATGATCAACCTAGGCCACAGAATTTCACCTGGGAATTTCTGCATCATGAGTGTTCTGCCTTGGTAAGGACAGCCAAATTATACCCAATATTATTACCAGAGTTGCAGTTTTGCCAGGCCATCGTGGTTAAATTAAAGTGGCTGATAGAAAGCAATGTGCAAATCATCCACTTTATACTCTAACGTCAGCAAGGGAAAACGACACCAGGACAAGGCAGCTATAAAAGAAAAGCCTTCTCTCCCAAACAAAAGCGCCACTGTTTAAAAAGTCATGTCAGCTCTATTTATGCCAAAGATTTAAAGTAAAGGCCAGAGAACCAAACTCATCTTATGTACCTAATACTAAAAAATCATAAGCAATGCTCCAAAAAAATTACAGCTTAGCAAGGGGAAAATGACATTGGCCAGAAGAAATTATGTTTTTCATGCTTAAGTGGAAACATCCAAAGACCCAGGAGCTGCAATTTTAGAGTGAACCCTTAGGGTCGCTGTTTGGGAGACACGTGAATGGAGGGGAATGGTGCCGCAAGCGTAAAACAATACCAGCTGCTGTGACCTTGGTGCTAATACGCCAGACTGAAGCAGTAATTACCTCTTAAAGGCTTTATTCCTGTCGCTGTCGTGGAAGACGAGAAACTTGGAATAGCCGTTTTTGAAGAATATTTCCAAGGCGATCTCCTGTAAGGATAAACCATTTGCACCGTGGAGACCCCCGGAGCAAGGGGTGAGCATAGCAGAGAGAAACGTATTGTTTGCCCAATTTTACATGGTTTTCAGCACTAAGGGCCAGATTTTGTAATGAGCTCTGTGCGGGTGGGAAAACAAGGCGTGACATTCACAATATAACCAGCCTATGAGAGGTGACTTTCACAATATAGCCAGCCCAATATGCAAGGTCCAACAGGCTGGAGAAAGTTCAAGAAGCAAACGCAAACTCCAAACCTTTGGCCCATCAACTAGTTAAAACAGCTCTTTTACCAAGAAAGTTCACCCCTTCCTAAACTCTGAATCAAGCTCAAAGGAAAACCTATGAGACACCTCCTCTAAATTGGGTGGAGTTTATGCTATTATTTAGAGAATCTTTTAGTGATTAAAGTTGCTGTCTCCCCCCCATGATATAGACAATTTGTTTATAAACCTATTATTTATGCTGGGCCAGATCAATTTATTTTTTCCAATGGCTATAGTAAAAGCATTAATACTATTTATTATCTCCACTGCAATAGCACCTACGAGTCCACTGTGTGAGGTGCTGCACAGACGCAGAACAGACAGCCTCTGCCCCAAGTGCTTACAATCTAAGTATAAGACAAGAGGCAATAGGAAAGCAGTGATCGCAACAAACAACTCACAAATGCTCTATGGCAAGTTAAGGGTCTGATTCTGAAAGGACTTCTGGTGGGATTCTCATTGCAAGATCAAGGCTAAAACAGAGTGAACTGAATGGGCAACCTTGATGTATTTCTACTAAAGGCAAAGGAGTTACAGCCATAATGACTGGAGCCAGAGATTTTTTTTTTGGCTGCATAGTAAATTTATGAAAAAATGCATTGGGGGGGGCACTAAGAGTATTCCTACATTCGGGTTGAATCTGGCTAGAAGTTTTGTCTGAAAAAAAATTAAATGATTTCAAAACAAAACATTTTGACATTCCGAAACAGAATGCGGTTCTGTTGAGAAATGTAGCTAATTAAAAGAAATAGGTGAAAAACACTTGAAAAACAGCCTGAAAGGAAATGAAACGTGGGCGAAAAAAACATTTTTGGGTCACACAAAATGATTAGTTCTACTCTAATTATTTTTTAATTTTTTCATTTTGACCATAAAATAAAATCCCAAAAAGATTCCTCTTTCAGTTTGAACCAAACTAATTTTTTTTTCATATTTTTCGAGTTGTTCCTCAAATGGAAAAATCCATTATTCACTCAGCTCTAGTAGAGGTTCAGGTTCACTAGCTGAAAAGTTATCCCACAAGAGTAGGAGCAACAGAGCTCTGTGTTTTCCTTCTTTGGGTGTGTATGGGAGCTGAGCACTATTGAAAATGGGCCCACTTGTTTAGGAGCTTAAATCAGGATTTAGTGGACTGATCTGAGGCACCTATTTTTGAAAATCTTGGCCTCAATTATAAGGGACACGTCTCCACAGCAATTCTTTCCTGGTAATACTGATTCAGTTCCTGAGAAGTCATACAGTGGAATAACAGGGCTAATGCTTTGGCGAGCAGGGACAGAAGTTTCCAACATCCACGGCTAGCAAAGCAGAGATGGGGACAAGAGCAGTAATGTGGGAGTGGAGAAAGTCCAATCCTTAGGCGTTATAATGCAAATAGTTCCTGGCAGAGGGAGTGGGGGGGGCATGGGGGTCATGTTCGCCCCTGTCATAGCATTCCCACTCAGATCTGAATCTTAGAGTTCAGAAAATGAGATACTAGCACCTGAATCCTCTAAGCTTAATTACCAGCTTAGATCTGATAGCATTGCCACCACCCAAAAATATAGTGTTTTGGGGCACTCTGACCTCCCCAACCTTCCCTGGGGACCCCAAGAACCCAGATCCCTTGGGTTCTTAAAACAAGGAGAAATAAACCATTCCTCCACCTTTCCCCCTCCCAGAATTTCCCTCCCTGGGCTATCCTGAGAGATACTGATCCAACCTCTTAAATCACCATACAGAGAAGCATCTCCCTTCCCTTCCACAAAGAGGCAAACAGATTCAAGGAAAACAGAGAGAGATTCTCTCTCTCCCCACTCCCGTCTCCCCCACCCGTCCTGGTGAGTTATCCCAATCCCCTGGAATAAAACAAGGGAAACAAGGGGAAAAAAATCAATCAGGTTCTCTAAAAGAAATCTTTTAATAAAAGAAAGGAAAAAGTAAAGAATTATCTCTGTAACTTCAAGATGTAAATATTACAGGGTCCTATAGCTTACAGACACCAGAAAGAGACTTTCCCCCCAGTACCACTACAAATCAAAATATTCCCAGCAACTACACATATAAAAGTTAACCAGCCAGATCCACAATTGCAAATAGAGTAAAACAATCAAAAAGCCTAAACCGCCTGTTTTTACTTACTATCTGAAAAGAAACTTAGAGAGCCTGTAGTAATGTCTGGTCTCTGTCAGACCCTCCAAGAGAAGAACACACAACGGACAAAGAACACACACAAAAGCTTCCCTCCACCCAAATTTAAAAGTATCTTGTCTTCTGATTGGTCTTCTGGTCAGGTGTCCAGTTCCCTGCTTGTAACCCTTTACAGGTAGAAGGGACATTAACCCTTAACAATCTGTTTATGACAGCCCCCCTCCCACCCCAAGATATGCTGTTTGGCTTGTACTGAGCATGCTCAGTAACACTGCTGAAGCCAGCTGCCTTCACTCTGCCCCCACTATTGGCAGGTAGGGGTCATCTCTGGTTCCTGGTCATATTTTACCACTTTTCTTGCAGCTGTTTCCCAAACAACATGGCGTATTGACACCTACCTGTAGAAGAAAGCGCATCAGATGTATCTCTTTAATGTCACTGTACACATAACGGGAACATGTCTGATCTCCCATGCCCTGCTCTTTGTGGCATAAGCTGAAAATAAATGGATCGGTGATGCTGAAAGAGGTAAAAACAGAAACGTGTTTGAGATGGACAAGAACAAGCAAGGCCTTTGCAACAAACATGCTGGATGTGAGGAAAGCCTCGGGCATAACCCTATACACAGCAACCACCACGTGGTCTTGGAATACCCTTCAGTAATGCACAAATGGCTTTATGTACGTTTCTACAGAGCCTGGTATCCTAAAAGGTCTGTGATCTCAGCCAGAGCATGGAAGGTTTCAAACACCCTGAAGGCAATTTCATACTAGATCCTGAAACAAAGAGGGAGCTAGTGGAGCGTGAAGGTCCATTTGGTGTGATCATGCTTTTTAGGACATGCAAGTAGACAGCAGCAGCATTCTGTACATGCTGTCTGAAAAGCAGTGACACAAAAAAAAAAGTCCACAGAGAAAGAATTTGCAATAGTTGAGGTGGGAGGAGATGGAGGTCTGGATGAAATAGAGCCATGGCCAGGGGATGCTGCTGATCACAAAGGGCTGCACTGTGACATCTTTACCCCCGTTTGGTAGTACCTTACTTCTCAGATAGTCCCATTGACTTGAAAGGGTCTTCACATATTACTCAGCGTGAGGAGAGGTATAATAATTGGGTCCAAAATGATCACATCCTTTAAAAGAAATCCAGTGAAAGCATGAGACAGTGTTTTCCCAGAAGCCAATCTGGTCACTATTTGATTCACCCAATCATACAGAGTCACTAACATTTGATCCAGTAGGAAGTGGATGTAAAGCAGTAACCATCGATGCATGGTCAATGAGTAAAAACAATGAGTCACTCACTTTCCAGTGGACTCTGAGCACAAACACCCCCATATGTATCCACAGAGCATGAGCAGAAAGCCAGCCTACAAACCCACTTTCAATATTGATCATTTTCAGTAAAACAAGTGTAAGCAGAGTCAGGATAAGCTCTACACTGACATCTGGTGGAAAGAATTTCAGAGAGTGTATTTGCATAGGCACGCCTACCCTATCCCAGACTGCCAAGCTGTGGGACTGCTTGGTGACAAATTGCTCACCCTCAGTTGGGTGGTACTGGCTAGACATGGGACATGGGTTCCAAAACCCAGAGAATTGAGAGAGGCTGGGGATAGGTATTTGTGCCTGGTGGTGCAGTTGCCTTGTGGAGCCAGAAGCACTAGTTGCACCCCCTCCTCTCTCCACTGTGGAATGTCAGAGTTGATTTTTTTATTCCCTTAGGAATTTAAATACAGGTTACTGAGCTGAAATCACTTTGGGCTAATGGTGCACTAGCACTGGAGCTCCCCTACTATGAGCTGGAATCACTAAGAGCGGAAAATCACTAAAAAGCTAAAATCACTGAGCTGAGAGCACTGAGTACTGTGCTAACTAGTGGGGAGCCCAAAGCTATACTGTGGAACAGAGCTGCTGGCAGAGTGGAGCAGTTTGTGGGGACAGCTGGAGCGGATCATGGGACAGCTGATGGCAGCGGAGTGGCTGGCAGAGCGGAGTAGCTGTGAGACGGGTGGGGTGGCCCACAGAGCGAGCAGAGCCGAGCAGTTTGCCGGGACAACTGGAGCAGCTCACAGGACAGCTGGCAGAGCAGAGCAGTTTCTGAGGACGGCTGGAGGAGCAGAGTGGAGCGGCTGGTAAAGCGCAGCAGTTCGTGGAGAAGGCGGGAGCAGAACCCACGGAGAGGCAGGGCAGTTGGCCCCGGACCACGTAAGGTGCCCCTTTCTACCAGGCTGGGGGGGGGAGACCTCTGCAGATAGACTCTCGAACTTTGGGGCTGCACTGACCCAGGACAGAGACTTTTGGGACTGTGGGTGATTTGGGGGTTGCTGGACTCAAGAGCCTAGGAAAGAGGACACAGCCCAATTTCCTGGGGTGGGTCTTTGCTCACGGTTTGGTCTATGAACTCTAGTAGAGGTGTTTTTCCCAATTTAGTGTTTGTTGTTTATCTCATGTATTAAATCTTTTCTGCTACACCGAGACTCTGTGCTTGCGAGAGGGGAAGCATTGCCTCTTTGAGGCGCCTAGGGGTGTGTGTAAGATTTTCCCAGGTCACTGGGTGGGGGCTCGAGCTGGTTTGGCATTGGGTTATTGAAACGGAACCCCTGGATACTGAACCCGGCCCTTGTTGCTGCCAACTCAGAGGGGCAGAAGGGTTACACAAGAATCATAAAAATGGGGTCAGTGTGCCAAGTATTAATTATGATCCCTTCAGCCTTGGAGAAAGAAATAGGAACTTATCAACCAATAAAGCAAAAGACTTTTCTAAAGAATGTTGCAAATGAATAAAAGATGGGAGAGATGAAGAGGGAAATACCAACAACACTTAACGACACCAGAAAAAGAGAATAATTTCCATCTGTAATGGGGCTATGTCTTTCTATCTCTCTCTACATGCTTAGCACATTTCGGGTGGTGCTGTAATATAAATAATAGCCATATCCAGTATAACAACTCTAATTGCTAAGTACTCCTCACTCTAAACGATGTTTGGAAAATGCTTGTTACTGAAAAGCAGGGAAAGGTCAATACAGCTGAAGGTGGAAGTCCCTTTCAGCTCAGTTTGTGATATTCTTACTCACACTGAGCAGTAAGTACCTTATTGTCAAGTAGTGCCATCGATTGCGGTGATACTACTCATGGCACAAGTAAGGCCTATTCAACAGGAGTAAGGATATTGAAATCTGGCCCCATGTAATCCAGGTAACTGAGGCACTATCCTTGGCTTTATGTCCTGTTGAGGCATCTGAAATAAGCGAGGATGTCTTTACATGCTGTTCCAAGGCTGGGGGTGGAGGCAGACACTGGAATGTGGTCCCTGAGCGGCTCCCAACAGAACTCATCTGTGGCTGTTTGCACGACTCCAAGTCCTTCCTTTTAAGATTCTCTCATTCCTGTCCATTTGTCCTTTCTCTGGATCCAGATGGGTTAGGGGGTTTATTCCTGAGTCAAGACTTTACTGTACTGTATTACGTAGAGAGCCCTCTGCCTTTGTGGGCTAGGAGCACGGGAAGATACCATGCTATGGCTAGCTGTCAGCCTCTCTCAGAAGGGTCATAGCTGTGGAGGCTGTGCAGGAACCCTCAGTCTGTACTGCAGCCCTGGCTCACACTCCACTCCTTCTGCCGCTTGGTCTCTCTGTCACAGGTCTGTTTCACCTTCAGCCCATGGATGGAGGTGCTATTATTAAGAATGGCAGGAGTGATTTGGATGAAATCAGACCCCTCCCCTCCCACACACTCACATATAAACCTTTACTCAAAGCTCACGCTGAGCCTTCAGGCCTCACAAAAGTTTGATTCATTTTTCTCACCCACTTCCATTTTTGCAGCTGCCTTTCTTCTTCTGGGTTCCAGCTGGGACCAGACATGAGAAAGTGGGTTCCCACAAGCCATTCCCGATGGGTCAAATGCAGGAAGCAATGGTAGCATCCAGCTCCAGAAGCCCTGTCTCAGGCCAAGTTTGGAGCAGCATTCTGACTTTGAGGTGCTTCTCCACATGGACCAGAACCTCCAGCCCCTTTGGCCATTTGTCCCTCCCTAATGATTAGAAGCACCATTGCAGCTGGAAGAAAAGCACAGTGGGCCACACTCGGTGCTGATGCACAGCCTGTGCAGCTCTCTGAAGTCAAAGGGCTCCCAAAGGCCGAGTGCATCACTTTTGAGCTTAGCCAAGCGTGCCTGCAGGAAGGGAAGAATGACTCACCTGGACAAGCAGTGCTTGGTGCAATAAACCTCTTCAAACTGGGAGAGGACAAAGTGCTCACAGATGTAAAAGTGCTCTTTGCCAAGGAGAAGCACCCCTTCTGATGCCAGGTGCCCTTGCACAATCACCACGGAGCATCTAAATGTAACCTAACATGGAAGGAAGGAAGAGATGTAGCCAGAACTTGGTAATACACTTTGCCTGTATTGTATGCTGCCTATCTAGTTACCAGTCAGGTCGCCAGGCTGTAGCATCTGAGCACCTTGCAAATGTTAATCAAGCCTCACAGCACCCCTATGAGGCAGGGAAGTGTGACCCCCTGCTAAGGCAAAGAGAGTTGAAATGACTTGCCTGCAGTCACCACCGTCGGCTCCAGGCACCAGCTAAGGAAGCAGGTGCTTGGGGCGGCCAATACAAAGGGGAGGCACTCCATCTGGTATTGGGGCAGCCCATCCGGGTCTTTTGCGAGAATTCGGTGGCAGGTCCCTCAGTCCCTCTCTTTCTCTTTGAGCTGCCGCCAAAGTGCCGCTGAAGAGGAAGAGAGGGAGTGAAGGACCCGCCGCCGAACTGCTGCCTAAGAATGGAGCAGCACAATTGAGCTGCCACCAAAGCGCAGACGGTATTTTTTTTTCACCGCTTGCGGAGGCAGAAAACCTAGAGCCAGCCCTGGCAGTCACACAGGCATATCTCATGATTCTCTGAACTACAGGAGTCAAAGCCTTAGCCATGAGGTCACCCTTCCACTATGAACCAACTCAGCATTTATACCTGGGGCAAGCAGGGGGAAACACAAAGATGTGCTGGTGGAAGGCTTCAGAAAGGATAGTCTGAAGCCTGCAGTCTTCTATTTATCCACTGAACAGATATGGCACAAGCTGCATCAATGCAAGCTTCTTCCAGTCTTCCTCACCCCTAACCTAGCAGATTCCTCTCTGGGAATCAGAAGGGAAGCAAGTCTGCCTGGCTCACTCATTCCTTGGTCTCCCTTCTGGAACTGTCAATCAGCGGGGCAGGTAGCGCATGTTGTGGTGCTGGTTTCCATGGCCTGGATACAGGGCCGGCTCAGGCTTTTTTGCTGCCCCAAGCAGTGAAGGGAAGAAAAAAAAGCCGCGATGGGTGGCACTTCAGGGGCAGCTCAACCACGCCACTTCATTCCTCAGTGGAAATTCGGTGGCGGGTCCTTCGGTCCAAGAGGGACTGAGGGACCCGCCGCCGAATTGCCACCGAAGACCCAGACATGCCGCCCCTTCCCATCGGCTGCCCCAAGTACCTGCTTCGTCCACTGGTGCCTGGAGCCGGCCCTGCCTGGATAATTGCCTATTGGGAGCTGACTTGAGACCAATTCATTTCACTCAGGCCTCCCAGCAGTGATCAGATGGTAATAAGTCATAGTCAGCACCAAGGTGCCATTTGGCCCGCTATGTGCCCAGAGCCCTGGCAGGAACACCGGACAAATCAAATGAGATTTCCAAACAACAACCTGGTGGGAAAAGCCTCCGTGTCAAACGAATTCTTGTGGAGCACCTACAGGTCAATGAGCCATGGCCAGAAAATAAGGTTCTGCATGTCCCCAGATTTGGGGCCAGCTGATTTCAGTGACCCCTTCCATGAACCTGACCAAGACCCACTGAGGCAAAGGGTAATTAGCCTTCTCTTTAGCTAACATCCAAACACACACCCATTCACACAGATGGGAATTCCACACAGAAAGCCCCCAGGAAACGGTTGAGGTTATCAATCCTTTTTGTTTGTAAAAGGATTTTTATTCACATTACTCTGTAGAGAAAAACCAGACACTCCTGGTTGGATCCCAGTGAAACAGATAGCTCAACAAGCACTGCTATGGGATTCCAGGGAGCAATGAATGACCTGGGAAAGCAGTTGATATTCCAGATATTTATCCCAATATTATCCAAACTATATGGCCAGCTGAGCCAGGATGGAAAGCCAGGGAGCACAGCCCCTCTTGCATCTGAGCTTCTTTGGCCTGTGTTATACAGGTTAGATTAGAGCAGTGACACTCAGACCACAGGGCTTCAGGAGCCAAATTAACAATCAGCATTACCCAAAAGAGCCACAGTCATGTGAATTCATGGTTTCATTTACTGTAGTGCTATAGATTCATATTTAAATGGTATGACAGGGGAAATATTTAGTTTATATTGTGCGTGTGTATATATATATATCATTCTTACAGCAAGATGACTGACCGAGCATTATTATTTTATCATCTATCATTGGTTAATAATAGTAAAAGCATCCTGATTGGTTAATAATGAAATCACCCAGAGTTTTAATATCATGTGCTGCAAAGAGCCGCAGGAGACACATTAAAGAGCCACTTGCGACACTCGAGCCTCAGTCTGAGTATCATTGGATTAGATTATCACAGTGGTCCCTTCTGGCCTTAGGATCTATGGGAGTCCAGTCTCATCACGTTTAAAATGCCTTGGTTTGAGGTCAGTTCTAGAAAGGACAAACATTTTGAGTTTTGTTTTTAACCAATTCACTCCACAGCAGGGGTGCTGGAACAGTTTGTATAGTGGGGGTGCTGAGAGTCATTGAATCAAGCTGTAAAACCTGTATATGATGGAAACCACTTCAAGTCAGTGGGTGCAGCAGAACCCCTAGCACCCCTAGTTCCAGCACCTATGGTCCACTCTCAATTTTACTAGAGCTGGCCCTGACCCACAACCTCCCATACTCCAGAAGGCCTGTAATCCAGATCTAGATTGCAAAATTTTGCAACACAAACCCATCCTGAATCAGAATGAGAGACGGCCAGCACAGAGTGCAATTGGACCTGAAATGGATGTAGGTGAGGGGACATGTTCAGAAACCTTCAGAACTGCTTTTGGGAGAGCTTCTGCCATTTGGGGTCCAGTGTCCCAAGATCAGGTCTTATGAGATTTTCACCTCCTTGTCCCAAATGTCATGAAACTGATTTGTAAGATTTCATCCACATGCAGAATGAGCCTGGAAATAGCACTGTTATTGGCAGGCCAATGGAATTCCCATCCTGATGTAAACAAAGTACACAGTTTAGGCCTGGCTCTCCTAAATCTGGATGCTCCTAGGTTTTTCCCTGCAGGGCCTCTCTGCCTCCACACCTAGTTCCCTGGGCCTCAAAGACACACATTCCTGGTACCCATCTAGCAGCATGAGTCAGAAGAAATAGCTCTGCATCTTTGAAGGTGCTCTGACTTAACATTGGATGAGTCAGTGGAAGAGCCCAGCATTCCTGTGTGGGGCCCTGCAATCTGTTACAAGACCCTTTTCATTTCTGGATTCAACACAGAACCAAATTTGTATGGGTAGGTGAAGATCTAGCAATGGAAATCCAGCTTCTCCTCTCTCCACAACCACCAAAGGGAATATGAGCAGCTGGGTAGGGCTTATCTTTCATTTGAATGCCAATATTCCACAGGTTTTTGTTCATTTGTTTGTTTGTTTGTTTTTAGAGCACACCATAGAGCTGGTGAATTCCTGTACTGAACAAGAAGCCATTTTAATATCATCTCTTTCTTCTGCGAGGCTGGGCTTCTCATCTGGATGTCTGAAGCTGGGAAGAGAGGCTCTCATGGCCACTGGGGTGAATGAGGTTAGTGGTACACAGGGCTAAAGATACCTTTTTCTCAGATACGATTCAATCTTGGAAGTCCTTTCCTCTGTGCTGGGCTAAACTAAGGTTACAGCTACTTTACCTAATTACCTCCCCTTCACTCCATCCAGCACAGCCAGTATCCCAAACTCTTTCCTCCTCTGATACAGACTTCATACAACTCCCAGTCCTGAATCACTTTGCCCAGAAAACTTGTTATCAACCTACCTCTGGAGCTACTGATTCCATTATACACCCTTTGCATCTCAGGCTTTCTGTATGCTCAAGATTTGAGTCTTAATTACCATTCCACAGTGATGCTGGTACAGCTATGCCCAGTGGGTAAATATGTTACTGATTTAGTTATGTTGGCAAAAAAAACCTAGTGTGGCTGCAGTTATATCAGCATAAAGGTGCACTGTATCCGAATAGTTTATTCTCCCTTCTATACTGGAGTAGCTATACAGGTGTAGGTCACCTGTACACCAGTATAATTGCATCCACACTCAGGGATATACCACTATGACCACACTGGTATAGTTAAGTGGTATAACCAGGGCCATCCCTAGCCATTTGGGTGCCCTATGCAGCCCACTCATAGGGGGGCTGTGTGGGGCCCCAGGCCTCCGTGAGGCAGGGCTGCTCCCCCCCTGCCAGGGTCTAGGCTGCACTCAAGGCCTGTGGGGCCCAGGAGGCAGGAGCTGTGAGGAGTCACTTTGGGGGGCCCCACAAGCCCAATGCGACCCAGGGGATTAACGGAGGGCTGGGACCAGCCCACTCCACTTTTCTCGCCCTGGCCCTGTGTCGCTTAGGGGAGGAGACTTGTGGGAAGGTGCCCCCCCGACACTCACCGTGGTGCTCCACTTCCTGCCACTGGTGAGTGAGTATGATGAGCAGTCCTTTCCCCAATCCCACACTCACCAGTGGCGGGAAGTGAAGCGACATGGCTTGGAGCTGGCAGAGTAGAGCAGGCTGGGGCTGGGTTGCTCCACTTCCCACCACTGCCAGTGAGTGTGGAGTCACTGGGGGAACAGGTAGAATAGGGGTGGGCTGAGGGTGAAGCAGGGGGGAAGACTAAGAGACGGGGCGGAGGGAGTTGTCTAGGGCCCCACATCCTTCTAGGGATGGTCCTGCCCCTTGCAGTGGGCGGCCGGCCAAGAGATAGGGCTGGTTGCTGGAGTTGTTTCTGCCACATATGCAGCATGCAGCTGCCTAGGGCACCATGAAATTTGGGGTAATTTGGTGCCCTAGGCAGCTGCATTTTCTGTGTATGCCTAGGGATAGCCCTGGGTATAACTTTCTAGTGCAGACAAGACAGATGGAGATGTGGGAAGCAGCATGCTGGCGGAGCACAGGGGAGAAGCTGCAACTGGTGTTGGTCAGAGTTGGAGGGTGTGACAGGCATGGGACAGGAGTAGAGGCCAGCAGGGGTCATCAGCTGCAAAACTGGCCTAGGAGGATCTGAGCAACAGTGTTGAAAGGGTTGGAACCCCTCAAGAGTGCTCCATTCCATGACCTTGACATAGCCCTGTGGGCAACATGGGGTTAATAACTAGACTCACTTGGAGCTCTGTTACAAACTGATACAATCAGAACTGTGTGAAGATGGGGGGCTTGGTCTGCAGAAGATCAGCACAACAGACCTGCCCCAGTGGTTTGCGGCATAGTGGGAATGCTGCAGCTCTATGGCCTCCAAGCTATTCCCAACCTAACTATTCAGAACACCTAGTTGTGATCATGGGGGGGAATGTACACAAGAGTAGGTCCTACTGGTGCTCATGGGAGTGGTTTGGCACGGCCTCTGGAGGAGTCCATCCAAGGTGGGGCTGTGGTGGCAGGGAATCTCTCTCATATGTAGGCTGGTGCTGTGAATGAACAGAAGCACCCTGCCTCCGGCACTGTCAATCTAATACCCGTCACCAGCGCTAAATCCACTTCTTTTAAAACAACCACTGCCCTCCAGCAAAATATATTTCCATGTTGTTAAAAATAAATGAAGCCCTGGGCTGAGGTATTTCTTCCCAGTCTGAACTTGAAGCAAATTTCATTCCCGCCGAGTAACAAAGATCTAACAATGAAGAAGTGTACCCATTCCTGTACCTACAGGGCCCCAATCTAATGAAGTACCAGCCAACCTGAAATTAACATAGATTAAATAAACTTTCCCCTTTTTTCAGAACAGAATCGAGTTCACTGGTTGCTAGAATCATTAATCAATGATGCAAAGGTGACATAAAATAATTGAATAATTACCTTCTAAGATATTGCCTAAAGCAAGGCAACTACAGATTGTTCCACTCATTCAGATGCAGGAAAGGAATTAAAGCAGATACCATCTAGAGGGTAAAGGGTTTGCTACTTTTTTTTTAAAAAATGAATCTATTTGGTAAGGAACTGGAATCTCAGTGTCACAGGAAATTTGGCATTTTAATTTTTTTTCATTTCAAATTGGAAGAAAAAGACAAAAAAATTCAATTTCGAAGGAGACAAAAGGTTTGAAAACAATTTCTTTCAATTCAATCAAAACATTTCGTTTTTGACTTTTCAATTTTTTTTTATAAAGAGAAGATACGTGTCAAATGAAACATCATTTCAAAATAAAAAAATCAAGACATTCCATTCTAAAAACATTGAAACAGGATGTTCTGAAAGTCTCAGAATCCTTCTTTTCGGGTTTGGGGTTTTTTCCAAAACAAAATGTCAGAATGGACACACACCCACAACAAGTATCCATTTCAACGGAACGGCACTTTTCCAACCATCAGCTCTCCCAGTTAGGAGCTTAGAGTAAGATAGGCACTCAATGTGATTTCCAATAGCTCTGGAGCAGGTTAGTCTAACTCCAATAGATTTCAGTGGGATAATCTGGCCCTGTGAGCCTTTCCTCTCAGCTGCAAGTATGATGCCAAAAAAAAACAAAACAGACAAACAAACAAAAACCACAAAACCATCAGATCAACAAGTTCTCCACACACCCCACACATAACCACCAGGGGGCAAAACATTTTACAGAGCAAATCCAAATCTCATCTTGTACATTTTCCAAACAGACCTCACTCACCCACACCCAGAAAGACAGGCTTTGCATTGTGCCCAGAAGGCCAGCAAATTCAGAGGCAGGGAGGTGACTGCCAGGGTTAAGGGCCTCTCCTGCCAGCAGCTCCCTTCCCCTATATGCCAAAGAACTCCAGCTGGAGCACATCAGCTGTGGCAGCATGGCATGAGGAAAGGTGCTCCGTCAGTTAAGAAGGTCGTAGGCCATTTAAGGCCCTACTAGCTCCAGACAGTGGTATGTGGCTGCTTCAAGCACCTCGTCTGTCCACCACTAAAGGAAGTGAAATCTATTTGACCCCGTGTTTAGTACTAGGGGCACAGGTCTGAAGTTCATCTGTGTCTGAGCCATCACAAGTACTGGGGTTCAGTCAAATTAATTGCTGCCATGACTCCGGTGAAGTCAATGCAGTTACCCTGGGGAGGGATCTCACCCATGCACACAGTTCTTCCCATTCACCTTGTAAGACAGGAGTCCTCGGGAAAGCCCAGGACACAAAATGTAATGAAGTTCGGTGCTGACGGTTGCTGGGCTCCCTCCCAGCACTGCTCACACACACTAGAACAGAAACCATCGACTAAGGGGGGCATGCTGTCTCGCTTGGCTGACTTCCTAAGCACTGCTCACTTCTGTTAGGGAAGGTGTTGTACACAGGGTGAAAAAAAAAACATGTTGCAAAACACATGCAGTTGTGCTTATCCCACCTAATTCCAGGTCCCACTCCCATGTATGGCCGTAGAAACCCGAGGCCATGCGCTAGCTTTGATTTCTGTGCCTGTATCCAGCCAGCTGAGCCCTTAAATTTCCCCTTCAGCCAGTTCCCTTGACTTCATGCCTCTTAGCCACTCAGTAATAACCTTGGTCACATCCCCTGGGCTAGATGTCTTGCTATTGACCCCTCCTCAGCCTTGACCATTCTTGCTATTGACCCCTCCTCAGCCTTGACCACTCTTGCTATGAGTAAGACTCACAGAGCTGCTGTGCTAAGAGACAGGGCTCTCGGGATGGCTGTCCAAGATCGTGGGGGGGGGGGCAGGGGAGTGAGGAGCTCTGCAGAGATTCAGGGCATAGGAATGGCTCCATAAGCTGCTGCAGTGCTGGAGGGAGAGTCTACAAGGCAAAATGCCATCAGAGGCCACAAGTGGCACCATGGACCATGTCTTGGTGTTCTTCTGCATTGTCATAGCCATGGCTAGCACACTGGCGTGGTGAGCATTCCTGTCCAAGCTAGTGAACCCCTATCCCTTGCGCTATTAGCCCAGCCACCCAGACTCCAGCTACCTCTTGTGCACCAGTGCTGGTGGAGGAAGGGTCTCATGGCTCCTCTACCAACCCAGCGAGACACACACAGAGCCAGCCGTGATTTGACAGTGAAGAAAATAAGCTCATACAACAATTTTGCCCATCTCTAGCTCCTGCTGTCTGAGGACCTCAATGTATTCTGCATACATTGATTAACACTCAACCCTGCCCCTCCCTTGTGATGTGGATGGCCTTTGGTATCCCCATTTTACAGATGAGAAAACTGAGGTAAGGGGCAAGACATGACTTTCTCCAGGCCAGGGACTGAACCTAGGTATCTTCCTTTCCAATTCCCTGATCTGATCACTAGTCCGGCTTTCTGTCTCCAGTGTATTTCAATACTGTGCAAACCCTCCACAGCTGTGTCCCTGTGCTGTGGTAGCTCATAATGGTGCCCTTGTGAAAACTGACTGTGTCGGTACCACACGGAACTGGCAAGTCCCTGTGACAGGGCTGGTGTAGCCAGGAACACTAGCAGCATTGAAGCATATGCAGACCAGCCCTATTTGCCCCAAGTATCAGCGCCCTCGATGACCTCATGTCAGTTCCCCTCCAGAAGGGATGCCCTGACTGACTAACTCCTTTTCTACAACTATGTGTCCTGCTCCCTGATTTCTGCTACCTGCTTCTATTGTCCTTGGCACCTTCAGCTCCCCCTTCAAGGAAGGGCCTGGTGCCTAATCATTGCTAGGCTGCAGGCCTCTTGGTAACCAGACACATTACCTGCTGGCGCTTGAATTGCTTATGGTCTCAGGTAACTTGCTGGTAGCTGATGGCTTATTTTCTCCAAAATTCACAATCTCTCCACCAAAGAGAAACCACCCCCTGGATTGTCCTGGTCAGCAAAGCTGTGCTGCTGCTCCTCCTCAGTCTGGGCACACAAACAACATATTAATACCCTGGCACGAGTAGGGAAACATTCTGCAGCAGGGAGGCTCAGGCTGCAGATGTGAACCTGACATGTGTACAAGAATCAAATCTCCCCTGCTCATCTGGTGAGCCAGGGTTATTAAAGGGTTGGCCTAGGCAGAATAGGCAGGGGTGTGCTCACGTTGTGTTTCTCTTGCATCAACCAAACAATATGCACAAACACATTTTGCACAACACTCCCTGTTGCGCACACACATCCTTCTCTCTGAACCATTTTACAAACAGCCTCAGTATACTGTATATACACACACAACCTAACACCCCCCTCTCCCACATACACAGCCTTCTGGCACACAGCCTCAGTATACTGTATATAGACACACAACCTAACACCCCTGTCACCAACACACAGCCTTCTCTTACAGCCTTCCTACACAGTCTCAGCATATATATATATATATATACACATAAGGCTGTGTATATATATACACACACACACACACACACACACACACACACAACCTAGGACCTCCATCCCCCCTACACACAGCCTTCCCTCACAGCTAACCGACACACAGCCTCAGCATATTGTATATACACACACGGCCTAACACCCCCGCCTCCCACACACAGCCTTCTCTCACAACCAACCTACACACAGTCTGAGTATATTCTATATACGCACACACCACCTAACATGTCTTGTCACACACACACACACACACACACACACACACACTGCCTTCCCTCATAGCCAACCTACACACAGCCTCAGAGTGTGTATATACACGCTGCCTAATGCTCCGTCTCCCCTACATACTTTGCACAGAGATTCAGATACGGAACACACACATTCCAGCACATTACACACGCTTACTCCAACATATAGAAAAACCCTACACTTTGTCCCCCTCCCCACCCCTCTATAACTATAGTGCCAATTTCATCTGTTGTGAGGATGAGACTGAGATCTAACTCCCGGCCCTGGGTAATGAAAGCGGCACAATTCCTTCATTGCTCCCTATTGCACTCACAGAGAGCAAGTAATTTTCTGCAATCCTCCAAAGGGTGCAGCTACTCCCTGCTTGTGCGGGGCTCTACTTGCATCAGAGGAAAAGGGAAGTGGGTGCAGCAAAAACTTCCTCCACTGACCCACCTCTCCCCCATCTCTTACTAAGGGGAAAGTGGCCACTGCATTGAGCCTGCTCTCACTTCCTTGCATTCAGACTCAGTCTCCGCAAGCAGCTCAGAGGGGTGTGTGAGCATTCAGGCAGGCCTATGCCACCTCCTCCTCTGTGCATCCAAGGGGGGGCAGGTGACAGTGATGGCACGTAAGACATCTTATCCTTTGGCAGTGCAATATGGCTTTCAAATCAGGTCCCAGCACACAGCAAATGCCTGCTAGTCTGGGGCTAGGTGGAGCTGGCATGAGCAAATTGCTGACTGTGTTACTCACCTGCAGCGAGTGCAGCTAAATGCTCTACCAGTGTAATGTCACGGACTTCAGTGATGTCACACACCAGCAGAGAATTTGCTGCTGTGTGTAAAGTGAGGCTGTGTAGTTGACGATGTTACAAAGGTTTCTCTTTGATTGTGCCACAGTAACAAATTCATGTAACGTTATAAAATACTCAGGTGCTTTCCAGATCCGCTGCAACCCTGCGCTGGAGCAAATCAATCTCCTAGCTGCCAAGGCATTGCAGTGACATCTCTCTGCAATACAGTAAGTAAGCCAGTTCCACTTGCATGGTTAGAGCGCAAACAGCTCACGAGGCAGCCATTTACAAGGCAGGACCGCAGCGTACTAAGTAGCACAGGACAGCTAATGTCACCCCCTACTGCTTTTTTTAATACTCTGTCAGCTTGGCGATGCAGTGACTGCTGCTGGAGGAAAACGTCTGGCATTTCTGATGGCTTCCCATGGAGTTACATGGAGGAGAGCGAGAGCCTGAAGCCTCCAACTGAGATTAGGACAAGGCATGGAAAACATGTTTTACATTTTCATCCCCTTCCCCTTCTGCTGGGGGTGGGGGATATTTAATTATGGCACCTCATTGTACACGGTATCTATAGCTCAAATAGGACAGGGAGCCAGTGCACTGGAGAGACAGAACGTGACTACTGTTTGTTGGGAAAGTGCCATGAAAATCTACACAAAAAACATAAAAGCTCTCTCTCTCCCTCTCTCCCGGCCAGCAAATGGAAAATCCCTTCCCACAGACAATTCTGCTGTTTTGAACATTTTTACATCCTGAATGAAGATGAAAAGTCAAATCTGATTTTTTGAAGGGGAAGCGATTTCCAGAAAATTCAGTTTCAGAAGAACCAAAATGGAAGGCTGTCATCAACTTTACTTTCCTCAGGTGGGCAGCCGGGGATCCATAGTTTCAATTGTCTCGATGGAAAATGAGGCTTTTTCAGTAAAACTGAAATGCTCCCCCAGGGAAGTTTTGAAGGTGTGAAAAGAATGTTTTCCATCAGAAAATCATTCCAATGGCAAATTCCCAGCCAACTCTAATCTATATCCATATACAGCCTCCAAAGTGGAACATTTTGATCACGGAGAATGTAAAATCATATTTTTCATGAGTGGCTTTCACTGTTTGATGAATGCAAGCTGCTGGGTGTCCCACACTGAAGGGCCAAATGCCAGGAGAAAACCCACTGGAAAGCAGCATGTATAGGGCATAGCTACTAAATGTGTAGGGTCTCTCGGAACTCCCTGGAAAATGGCTAATCCCTATCTCTTTCCAAAAACAAGAACTAGTCCTTCTCTTAGGGTTTGACAATGGCTATCATGGGAATCATCTAATGGAGAGAAGTGAGGGTCTCTGATTGCGGAGGGGGTAGGTTGGGGGTACTGAGAGGAGCCAATTCTGCCTCATCTGCCCCTTCTCGGGACTCCTCATGTTTAGTGTATGGGCCACATTGCTGGGTCCTGCCCTCTCCCCAGTTCTAGGAGGCATAATGGGGAAGGGCAGCATGGTGAGAGTGGGATCCAGGAGGCACCAGCACTGATGTGGCCAGATGAGGGACACAGGTAGGGAGGGGGCAGGGAGGCTGTGTGTGAGCTCAGAGGGTAGGAGTCTGCTCCAGCATGCCCAGGGGAGGAAGAAGAGCAGGGGAGGGCTGGCTGAGGGCATTAAAGACATCTCCTCTTGGAGCAGCAGAGAAGAGAAGTGACAGGATTTGACCATCATTTCAAACAGCAGTTATGGAAGCAATGAAATGTTCCCTGTACAGAACTGGCATGTCCCAGGGCAGCCGGGGAGTGAGTCAAGTGCAGGACACTGCACTGGGAACTAGGAAAGGTTTCTGGCAGTGAGGAATCAGGGGAGGAATCTTAAGGAATTTGAATGTAGCATGTCAGGAGCTAACGCTGACTTCTTCTATCTCTCAGCTGCTGGACAGTGTCTAGTAAATTGTGGGCACTCCCAGGAATACAAATAAAAGAACATCAACAATGGTGCTATTATAGACTGTTCCCAAGTCCCCTAACACCCACTGTCCATGCCCAGCTCCACCACCACAAAGTGCCTCCTGCCCCACAAAGATCTTCCTGGTTTGTCAGGCGGTACCTTTTCACTCTCAGCGAATTCCTGCAGGATAATTTGTCTTTCCACACACAGTTCCAAGAAGTCTTCTGAGTGGAAACTTTCATGTAGGGCAGGGAAGAATGTCAGCTGGTTACAATCCATTCGCCTCTCATCCATCTCCCTTTCTGCTCCATTTAGCATCGGCTCTTCTACATCAATATAAAGGAGATTGCAGTTTTAGTGGCAGACGGATGCCACGAACAGCAACATTAGACTTTCACCCAATCTGTTCTGCCTAGGGAAACGGCATTATTTATTTGCCAACCCTGCCTCCCTCCAACGGTTAAACTAGGCAAGAGAGAAGTGAAATCTGTTAATTGCTAGGGAAGGACTAACTAGAAACTGACCCCAACATTCAACCATAACTCAAAACTGAGCTCCGATAATAGCTGAAGATTGGAAAATACTGAACAAACATATTTATTTCCATGTTCATACTAGCTCTGGCTGATACTAGAAGAACTAAAATAAAATCAAACAAGAGGCTGCTCAGATGAAACTAGGAAGAAGTGGCAATTGTAATATCCTGGGGACACTCATGGAGCCCAGCGCATGCTGCAACAGAATGTTGGGAGTTCAGGTAGTGCTGTGTAGACACTCATGCAGTGCAGACATGCTCTGTGTGTATATTATATCCCTTTCCCCTACCCTTTACCTGCCTTCTCTATTTAGACTGTAGGCTCCTCAGAGCAGTGGCTATTTAGTACTCTGTACAGTACCTAGCACAAAGGGGCCCTGTTCTCAGTTGGTAGCTATGCCCTATCATAATAACAGTTTCACCAACGTACACTAAAGGTTTCCCCCAGTGCAGCAACACGGGAAGCTGAACTCCACAGTGTTGGCTGAAATATATCAAACCAAAAGTTTTTACACTCCAAAATGGAATTTCTTCCTAAAACAAAATTTGTGGTGACTTTTTCACATTATTTCATTTTTTGCAATTTTTTTTATCCAAACGTCTTCTGTACTGACTGAAAAACCAAGGCTTGGGGAAACAAAAATTTGGAAAAAATGTCGACAGTTTAGAAACAAATGAAAAAATGGCTCCATTTTGAACCCAGGGAAACAGAAACAACTTTCAGAGTAGCAGCCGTGTTAGTCTGTATCCGCAAAAAGAACAGGAGTACTTGTTGCACCTCAGAGACTAACAAATTTATTTGACCATAAGCTTTCGTCGGCTATAAGCCACTTAAATTTGTTAGTCTCTAAGGTCCCACAAGTATTCCTGTTCTTTTTGGAGAAAAGCTTTGAAATTTAAAAAAAAAAGAAAGAAAAGAAAAAGGGATTTTTACCCCCCTTTTTTCTCCAGCTCTTTGAAAGTCACAATCTCTTATCATTCCCTGAGCCAATTAGTGCCCTGTTCATTTCTTTTCAAATGATGTCTTAAAGGGGTGTCTCATGGCATGCAGCAGAGGATGGAGAAGTAGTGGGCGCAACACAGAAGATGCTGCTGTAGAAGGTAAACATTCAGCAAACAACAGTTAACTGCTGAGCACACATCACTTAAAGGCAAGTGCTTCCCAGTCCTCTCCATGAGGTGATTTTATGGTAAGTTTTTGGCTTCTTCTTTCTCCCACTGGACACAGGACAGTAATTAAATCAGCATCTGGTTAAGTGCTATGTGTAATGATACCTTCAATTTTATCCTAAAAAAATTCAGATCACTTTAGACAGCGGTAAGCTAGACTTGCCACCATATTACAATCCCCAGGCCAAATTCAGACCTGGAGTCGCAACTGCTTACTTCAGCTCAAAGTTTGGACCTACAAGTTCATTTTCTTCTATAGATCAGTTTAAATGTTACCTTGATTTTCTTCTTGAATTGGGGTAGCTTCGTGAACCTGAAGAGAAAACAGCCATCACTAGAATGGAATATGCAGCCTGGCAACAGACCCCAACACCAAGCTGCGGCACAGATTGCAGACTCAGAGCTGAGCTGCAAAGAATGCATTGGAGGGGATCCCAAAGGACCAAAACAACATAAAAATAAACATTCATGTGCTACAATCAAAGGGGGAAAGGCCCACGCTCTTCCTAAAAGCAGGACCTCATTGCTGACGCCCGAACAGTGCCAATTCCAGGACAAAGTCATATTCTACTCTATGAAAGGTCTGCAGAATTGGAGCGCCATTTGTAAATCACAAAGACTGGAGAAGCGAATATTCAGAGATACTCAGGCTAAGTCCTTCTGCTTCTTGCTGATAGGAGCTGGCGCTCAAATCCTACAGTGATGGGCAATAACAAAAACAAGATAAAATAGTTGGACTCCTGGCTCAGACTACTCTAATTCCACAAGCAAGACTCATTTGATCACTGTCCAGTTCCAGCAGGACAGTCAGTCTGATGCACTGAAGCCCATGGTGGCAGAATAACTTTCTCCACATGGGACTTCAGGATACAAAATGCCACCAGGAGGGCATGCTATAATTCTAGGATACTGCAGAGAGAAAGAAAACCTGTCTATTTGTGAGATCTGACTAGGCAGGAGTGTGGCTAGTGTACCATGAAGGTCAATCATTCCACCACTACTAAAAATGTAGCAGCCTCTCTAAACCCCTCAAAAATGGCAAATCTCAATGGGTTTCTGTAGAGAGGTGTAATGGCCTCCCTCTGGATTTGGGAGCGAAGGACCACTAAACGCCCCCTGGGGGGCAGAGCCAAACCTGCCCCGCCCCCTCACCAGAAGTACTGGGGGGTGGGGGGAGAGACAGGAAGTATAAAAGAAGGGTCCTGCAGTTCAGTTGAGTGGGAGTCAGAAAAGGAGACGATGCCTCCACTTTGCTGCAGCACGTAGGAGCTGAATCTAGGCTCTGCAGCACCCTGCCCCCGGAGGAGACTGACCCTGAAGAGAAGTTGCTGGGACTGCCATCCACTGTGTACCCAGAGAATCCAGCAGACCTGCGGATTACAGACGTACCAAACCCTAGGGAGGTAGGAAGTAGCCCAGGGGCAGCCGACAACTGTCCGGCTAAGATGCTGGCTGACTGACTCTAGGATAGTGTGTTGTAGCTGGATCCCTACTGACCCAATGGCGGACCATTCCACCACTCAGGTCCGCTGACAGCAATTCCGGGCCCCAGAGCAGAACAGTCAATGGGCCCCCTAGCAAGGGATGGCTGAGGTTTATGACACTACTTTTTATCCTGTTGATAACACATTAGAACCCAATGTACGTAAGTTGTGGCATTGCTTGATGTAGTTAATTTTTTTTCCAGTTACAGCGCTAGTATTAAACAGATTGTGAGCCTAAATATAAGCTGTAGAATTTGTTATTATGAATTATATGTTTAAATTAAATAAATACATTACGGAATGAAACTGGAGAGAGTCCAGCAGAGGGCAATGAAAATGATCAGGGGGCTGGGGCACATGACTTAGGAAGAGAGGCAAAGAGAACTGGGCTTATTTAGTCTGCAGAACAGAAGAATGAGAGGGGATTTGATAGCAGCCTTCAACTACCTGGTATTAAATTAATTTTTATAGGATATGAAGGTCCACATACAGTATATATGCTATGGAAGAGGAAGTTGAAATAAATCATGCAACACAAATTTTTATTGCAAGGAAAAATATTGGACTTTATCTGATCCTGAGAGGAAAAGACATTTGTATGCATGTGCTGAATGTGGGGCTTTGTTTCATTGGACAGAGACCAGCCTTATTGATAGTGGTATACTGAACTGCCTGACAACATCATAGCCAAAGATGCTTTCCTGAATATTGTTAGATATTTTAAGATACAAATATGTGAAGTGACAATAGCATTCACTGAAGTGTGTGTGTGTGCGGTGCTGTGCCTGCGCCAGCTGGTGCTTCCACATGCCCACCAGGCTGCCTTTGCCACCACCGGTAGCACCCTGTGCATGCCTAGGAGCCCTGTGGCCCGCCCAGGCAATTTAAAAGGGCTTGGGGCTCCCGGCCACCACTACCGCAGCAGTGGTCAGGGGGACCCCCATTTGCTCTCCTCCCCCTCACTCCGCCCCCATTGGTGGGCCTGCCACCACTGTGAGGGCCCTGGGCTGGGACACAGTGGAGTCAGGCAAGCCAGCATCCTCCTACCCCTGCCATCCCACTCCTGGGGCGGCAGCATCCCCACCCATCATGCTAGGACACTAGACTGTGTGTGTGCTCATCCCTACCTGAGCCCCTAGACTGCGTGTTTGCTGGCTGCCTTAAGTCTACAAGCTGAGGCTAAAGCCTGCTCCCTGCTGGGCTCCGCCCCAAAGGGCAAGAACCTGAACTCTTAATTGCTTTCCACCCCAATCAAGAGCTTACAAGCTAAAGACTGCTCACTGCCTCGCCCCGTCCAAAGGGGCAAGAGAACTAGACTGTTCCTGCTGGTTTACCCCTGCTAGGGGGCTACCAAACTACAGACTGCGTGCGGCTCGACCCTGGCTGCGAGACCCGAGCCCAAAGGTTATTGCCTAATACAGTGAGGTGAAGTGGCCTCCCTCTCCACTTGAGAGCGAGAGACCACTACAGTTTCCAACCTTGAGGACCATGGCCCAGCGAGTCAAGACAATGGTACTAGGAAAGGAGAACAAGTTGAGGGGAGAGGATTAGAAAGCCACATGCATAGTGTGCTATTTGTGGATTATTCCAGTGGGAAAGGAAGGATGGAGAATTTGCACACCACATCCAAAAGTTTATAATAATAATTGGAGATATACCTATCTCCTAGAACTGGAAGGAACCTTGAAAGATCATCGAGTCCAGCCCTCTACCTTCACTAGCAGGACCAAGTACTGATTTTTGCCCCAGATCCCTAAGTGGCCCCCTCAAGGATTGAACTCACAACCCTGGGTTTAGCAGGCCAATGCTCAAACCACTGAGCTATAATAAATTATTATTTATTATTATAAGGATAGAGAATTTGCACACCGTATCCAAAAGCTTGTTACCTCGCTCCTCATTCGCATCACTGCCCCATGGGCCCTCTCACACCGAACCCTCTTCCGCATCCGTGCAGGCCCCTCGTACCCATCGAGACACCACTGTGGGACTGACAGCCCTGATACAGCTCCCCACGGGCCACCTCTGTTGAACAGCTGCTCCTCCAGTATGGCCCAGTCTTTCGCTGCTTTGCTGTAACCACACTGCAGCATCTGTAGGAAAGAATCACTTGGATCACTTCATAACGCTCCACTTTCACAGACCACCCTCAGCTGTTCGAGCTCTGCGATCTCAATGGATCCAGTGACACTGATCAGTCAGGACTGGGATGGAACCCTCCATGGAAACCCCAGGCATGGCAGGAAGGAGTGCTGCCAGTCCAGCAGATAGTGATCCTCACTGAACTCTGCATGATCCAGGCTAAATATTGGAACTCTTGGAATCACATGGAATCATTCACATTTCACTGACTAGCCATACTCAACCAAATATATTTAACCCACCATTACACAAAGTCACCAGGTAAAACAGGAAACAAAACTATTTTGCAATAAAATATTAAACAACATGAAATAACAGATATTGACTTCGTCTGAAATGCACCTGTGCTTGTCCTGCTCAGTGTGCATCTCCAGTGATGGCAAAGGTTGACATTCACCAAAACACAGACAGGATCCATACTGTTACAAACATTCTAAATGTCTCATCAGAAATAGGAGGCAATCTCTCCATTGTAGCCTGAATTGAAGTATACCTGGGTTGGGTTTTCTTTTAAACTACGATTCTGAAGGGGAGATGAGATTAGAATTCCAGGGCATAAAGCGCTTACTGAGCTCTGATGAACCAATCGGGAAGTAAAGAGTTGCATGTAGGATTTAAGTGGCTGTAAGGCTGAGTTCCATGAAAACTATTATTGACTGCTGAAGAGCCAAATCTGGAGTAGTCTTTAAATTACTCCACTGGAAACCAGGAGTACCTGAGGACAGACAGACCTGGGGATGTGCAATCTGATTGGTGATTGATGCTACTCCACAGTACTGTTACTCACACAGGAGGTAAATAGAAAATTACTGACTCCTCACATGACTGCTTTCAGCCAGTCATGAGCCAGAATTTTTCACCATGCACTCTGCGGGCTGTATATACAGTAGGGACAACATCTCACCTCTGACACAACATTGCATTGCCAGGGCAGTCTGAGAAGTTAAAAAATGTCATTTTCACGATAGAAACAAACTATGAGATCTTCAATCCCTTACCTGTACATGATCTTTGTGTAAAGATGCGTACAGCTCCTGCCCACTCCTTCTGTACTTTTCCATACATGACACAAAGCCCTGGAGGAGACACCAGAAGACATTGCAATGCTCAGTAACAGGCACTGCATGCACAGGTTTGGTGGTGGGTCAGAAGCAGAGTTAAGCAACCATTGGTCACTCGGGGTTTTATGAGTGTAGACCGGGTGGGTTTGGGGAACTCTCCAGAAAGCAGAATGTTGAGGTGATGACTGGAGTTCTTCTGCTTACAGCCCATGAGAGAAGAGCAATGAAAGGACCCCTGAGAGGGAGCCCAATATATCCATGAACTCAACACGTGTTGGCACTGGAATTATTTAGGAGGAGAAAGAAAGTAGAGCAAATATGGCAGCATTTATATACAAACTAGTATTCAGGCTTCCTTTGTTTAAATGGGAGAGATAACAGCACAGGAATAGTGCAAGATTAGTAATATTTTTTCTATTCCTGCAACACTGAGAAACGCCAGCTGAGGTTATGGCCCCAACATGCTAGGTGCTGTATATCCACCTAGTAAGAGACAGTTCCTGACCCAAATAGTTTACAGTCTAAATAGATGGGACAGATAAAGGAAAGATTATTGTCCCCACTTTACAGATGGCCAATTGAGAGTTTAAGGACAATAGCTGGGAGAGTGCCCAAGTGATTTAGGAGCCTCTATCTATTCTCAAAAGTGATTTAGGAGAGCAGGAGCCCAAGTGTCATTGATAGTCAACAGCACTCAGACTCCTAAATCACTTCTGAATATGAGACTTGGACTCCTAAGTCACTTAGGTGCTTTTGAAAATTTAACACTTAGTGGTATGTCTTCACTGCCTAGAAAGCAGGAGTCAGGCTCTGACCCACCCCCCTATCAGGGTCTTCTGAGGTGTGTCATGAATACTTCATGGCCTGAGTCAAACTGATTTGTGTGTGGACGGAAATGGGGCTTGGGCTCAAACCTGAGCTAAAGAAGTGTAGACATAGCCTAAGTGACTTTCCCAAGGTCACACAGGAGATGTGTGGCAGACCTGGGAATGGAACCACAGCTGTTGTGTCTCACTCCAGCACTACACTCTCAAGGTCTGCCTTCGTTCCCACAAGCAGGAGGGTTTGGTCTTGTCCAACACAAGAATTAATCTAATACCACCTGTCTATTTCATTGACATTTTTATCTGAATGAGTCTCTCAAACTCAGCAGCTCTGTGCTAGTCCAAGGGAAGTACAGTCAGCGGGGCAAGAGACATGGGTTGCATTCACAACTCCGTCCATAGCTTGCTATGTGACCTTGAGCCCATGCCTATGCACCGGTCTGTGCCTCTGTTTCCCCATCTCTGAAATGGGGACAAGAATCTAGACCTCACAAGAAGTTACGAGGCTAAATTCATTAATGTTTGTGAAGTGTTACGAGATTCTCAGGGGTAGGGGGTTAGAGAAACATACTGAGCCAGATTCTGGGCTCACTTGCACCAGTGTAAATCACAGATCCATAGATTTTGAGGCCAAAAGAGAGCATGTGATCATCTGTGTAACATGGGCCACAGAATTTCATCCAGCAATTCCTGTTTGAGTTAAAACTTCACTTCTAGGGAGATCTCCAATCAGGAGTGACACCATCCAATGCCATGCAATTATGCACCAGGAAAACTGGGGTCATGTGAGAGCAGAATCAAGCCTGAAGTATTCATCATCATTATTAGAACCCCTCAAACTTTTGCATTAAACCCAAAACAAATCCAAACTTTCTGCTTTGAAATGGCAGGTTTAGCCTTTTGGCTGCCTCTGAACTTCTGGGTTCCAGAAGGGTTGTGACGTGAAAATGCTGCTTCCATATTTCTAGCCTGCTGAGAAGCACGTGGGGTCTCATCAGGGAGCAGGCTGAGGAGGTGAAGCAGTGAGGAATCAATGGGTGCTGTGAAGTTACCTGCCAGTTCACGCTAGAGGGCCGGGCTGAGTGCTTTGACTCGTGAGTTCACTCCTTTCCCCACTCCCATGCAAATGCCCCCACAGGGCCTCAGAGAGGGTAACTCTTGGGGGGATGTAGTACCACAAACCCTCCCCACCCTACACACACACACACACAAAAGATTCTCTTGAGGGAGACATAAAACTTTTGCTTGAAAATGGTGCTGGCCATTCCCTGCTCTAACTACTAGATGCCATCACCTGCCTTTTGCAGTTAGATGCTCACTTGCTTTAACACCTTCTATGCTGGAAGCTCTTTGGGGCAGGGACTGTCTTTTTGTTTTGTGTTTGTACAGCGCCTGGCACCAAGGCATCCTTATCCATGACTGGGGCTCCTAGGCACTACCGTAGTACAAATCCGAAAGAATAATATCAGTACCTGTGTATACAACAGGTGCCCCAATGTGGCAGCTGCATGCACACAGAACAGACAAAGAACTTTTCCCCCTCTTAGCAATTATAGATGGCAACTTGTAGCCAGGAGATGGCTAGACAAGGAGGCCAGGGTTTGCTGAACACCAGAGAAGTTGCAGGGAGTATCACAGGCCATGATTTCTTTGACAGATTGCTGGGACTGGCTGGAAAAGATCTCAGAAGTGCAGGGCAAGGTGAGGACAGCACTCAAATGTATTGAGCACAGGAGAATATGATCCTCTGGCAAACTGGAAGAAAAGAGGGAAATGCCCTGCTGCTGGTAAGGCACTGAATGCACAGACTGTACAGGGGGTGCTAAGGAGTGTTCCTTTCAGCCATCTCCTATAAATGAACGACTGACTGCAGAAAGCCCCACTACCATGCAAAGACCTCTGTCCCACCAGAACCGAGACACTGTGCTCTTCCAGGGGTGGGGGAGGTCAGATTGCTCTGAGTCCAGGCACTGAGGTGAGCGTGCCAATCCCAGTCCTTCTCAACCCAAAGCCATGGATCAGATGGGTAACATTTAAATTCATGGACTCCGAGCCATGCGAGCAGCGATTGCTCAAAGCAAACTGCCTAGCTGCTGCTGGCGCTGTGCTATAATTGAGTTAACACACAAGGTCTATGTGGTGCCGATTGCTGCTGGCAGAGAACCAACTCCGTCCCCCTGCCACGAAGTCCCATTTAGTGGTGTTTCCCCGCAGGAAGCTCCTGTTTTACACTGATGGAAGCCATTACATTTTGTTTGTGTGAAGCATTATTAAACCTGTAATCACAGTTGCGGCCTCACAAAACTAGTCCATAAATTCATATAAAACTCCCATAAAGACTGACCTAGACAGCAATCGCTTTCCCACGTTGCCAAGCTGGGCCCAGGGCAAAACGGGGAGCTCAGGTCCTAGCTTTACAGAAATATGGCAAAAACCACACAGATCAGACAAGAACCTCCTTTATTGTGCCAGCAACGGCCAGAGACCCCAGAGTTCTGAAAGGCCAGACCAGGTCAGTGACCCAACAGCAGCCATTTCAAAGAAGTCCCTATTGGGCATTTCAGCGATGGTCCATCGCCCTCAGAGATCTGCTCCAGGACGCTCACTGATTTCCCTGGACTCTGGACAAGGCTCCAGCCTCGCAGGGTTTAGGTGCTTTGGAGCTGGCAGTGCTTAGGTATCTTTAAGTTGACTCTGAGGGAAGAAGGGTTCCTCTAGCAATCACTTGTGGTCAGCTGGGGACTGATATTGAAGATGTATCCAACCAGAACCACCAATCCTGGAGCAAACCCCAGAGGATAACCACTACAAGTCAAGCATGTGGTCACAAAATTAGAAAAATGGTAAAAAAAAAACCAACACAAACCTAGGAGGTTAATGGGGGAATAAAATTAATGCATCAGAGATGTATCCAGCAAAACAGATGGTTACTCCTAGGCACTGTGATAATATAAATAATAATATTAAACAGATATCTTGATAACTGATTACCATTTCTCCAATACTCTGACCAAAACCAATTGCATCTGACCATGTTTTAGGAATATTAATAACTATATCAGGCTTGCTGTTGTCTGCTATTGAGTAAAGACATAATGGTTTTCCAGTTTAAAAAATCCCCAGAAATAATGTGTCCTTAACGGAATAAGTAGGTTTATCTTTTAACATAACACTCTGCCCTGTGGCTAAACACAATGGTGTTGTTGCATCATATCTGGCTAAAACTGGAAGTGATCATTTAGTTTTTGTCATTGTTAATATTGAATTGTCGGTATTTGGATGGTAATAGTTTAAGATAAGGCTGTCAAATGCATGAGTTGATACAGGACTCACTGGATCAAAGTCTCTAACTTGTGTTATGCAGGAGGTCAGACTAGATGATCATGGCAGCCCCGGATGCCCTTAACATGAAGGAATACATCACCCTGCTACAAGTCCCACTTAGGGCTTCTCTACGTCAACATTTAGTTTGTGGCAAACTGGGGTGTGAATCTACCCTGCACTAGCGCACTTTGATCTAGCCCTCTTTGCAACAGGACTAAATCAAGGCACATTAACAAACTGTTAATGCGCATCAGCAGAGTCCACCTGGATAGTCAGTGCATGGCAGGCTAATGCGGGGTAGATTCCCACCACAGCTTGCTGAAAACTAAATGTTTGTATTGACAAGCCATTAGACGCCTTCTTCTCATCACTTACATTACAAGTAGATTCAGGTTATTTTTCTGCTCCCAAGTCCTCTGCCAATTTTTGTGGTTTTACAGTACAACTGGGTTTACAATCATGTTTTCCTGTTTTTAAAAAATGTTTCCCTTCCCCCTTTTGTTGTGCAAAAGGTCCGTGCAAACAACAGGGGAAAGTGACTAATGCTGGGGAAAGGGGAAATGGACAGAACATAAAGAACTGGCAAATGCACAACATAAGCAAACTGAAAGAACAGAGACCCCTTTCTCCTAGTCTCTGTCAGTGAGAGGAACCGGAGGTACTACTTGTAATAAATGCGCAGCAAGAAGTGTGACTATTAAGTTATCAATATCCTGCTGTGCTGAGCTCGGGAAAGTTTTATATTTGATTTTTATATGACTTTTAAACACCACCATAGTCCACAAAAATTCAGTTTTGCTATAACAAGCTCCTACTGCATGATACAGACACTGCATGGTCAATACACAGCTCTCTCCTAAAGAAACATGATGTCATTGCAGCTCTGCACGTTGGTGCTTTCTTTAAAGGAATTATAGGCCCACAATACAATGATCCCTCTCACACACAGTACGTTCCAAAGCCAGTAGCTCAGGAAATGGGGGGTTACTATCCAGGAGAAGTGCCAAATTGAGAGCCCACGTGTCTAAGATCCTCTGTCTGGGCTAATTCTGCATGGTGCTGAATGCTCTGGCCCCATCCAGCAATGCACATCTCTGCAGATGAGCAGTCCCATTTAAGTTCATGAGACTACTCATGTGCCTAAAGTGAGGCATGTGATTAAGTGCTTTGTTGAATCAGGGCCTCCAACTGCTGATATGTGTCTGCAAATTTAATTCTTTTTTCCTTTTTGGGGGAGGGTGTGGGGGTAGGGGAATTTATAAAGCACCTTTCAAGCCACAGCACTTACATACATATAGCAAAACTAATACCTACCTCTTACATAGTGCGTTTCATCAGTGCATCTCAAAGCACTTTATAACAGAGGTCACCTCCATTTAACAGATGGGGAAACTGAGGCACAAGAAGTTGACATGACTTGCCCACAGTCACCCAGCAGGCCAGTGACAGACAGGAATAGAATCCACCTCTCATGTCTCAATCCAGTACTATAATGCTAGGTCCACTTCCCCGCAGGCAGCATAACGAGTGCTAAGATAGAATTTGGCATCTAGCCAGAACATTTAACAACAGTGCTGGAGGGAGTTGTTTTAGTCAAAATTCCAGGAAAACCCTTGGTTTTATGAAAAGTAGGAGGGGAGATTTAATATCCACAAAGAGTAGAAAGGACTTCAGTCATTTGAAAGAGGTCTCAAGTCTCAACTCATCTGCTAAGTAAGCAAAAGAGCTGGTGAAATTTTTGTTTTTCTGTGGAAAATTTTAGCAAAAGAAAAAGAAATGTTCATTTTTGTCAAATTTCAGCAGAAACTGCTGACTTTTCATTTGGTTTCTAGCAACCGTACATCAAAAAATTTCAGCCAAAAACTGAAAAAAAAGTGTCACAAACTGCCAAAAACCCAGATTCCAGTCAAAATGTTTCAGTTTGAAGCGTTTTGGTTCCACCCCTCCCCCTCAAAAAATTGTCAAAACCCCAATTTTCCATCCAAAGAAACAAAGTTTCAGCAGAAGATTTTCAGCCAGCTCTAGTAAAGAGCTGTTAAGATTAAGTTAAACTAGCCATCTTCCGAACAGTTTTGCCCACCCATAACTCAAGAGGGGAGACCAAGGTAGCTTTAACTTGAGAAAGACAAGGTAGGTGAAATAATGTCTTTTATTAGCCTGACTTTTGTTGGTGAAAATGACAAGCTTTCAATCTCCTGACATCACCATCTTGTCTCTCTCATATCCTGGGATCAGCCTGGCTACAACAACACTGCAAAGAACAATGGAAGATATTGTACATAACTTGACCATTGTTATGCCTGATGCTATTCTAACAGGGCTGATTTGACAGATGTCACATTTCACATTGCTGGAAGGATTTTCTCTTGTCTGGCTTGTCCTTTTTTTTTTTGCACATGAAAGTTTCCCAATCAGACCATGGGTGTCTAAATAATGCCTACATTTTAAAGAGGATGTGCTTAAATTGGATGGAAAATTCCAGTCCAGTTCTAGGTGAAATGTTAATAATAATAATAATAATGGGAGCTATACCTATTGCTGGAAGGTCATTGAGTCCAGCCCCCTGCCTTCACTAGCAGGACCAAGTACTGATTTTTGCCCCAGATCTCTAAGTGGCCCCATCAAGGATTGAACTAATAACCCTGGGTTTAAGCAGGTCAATGCTTAAACCACTGAGCTATCCCTCCCCTCTATGTAAATAGTATTGCCACCAGCTGTAGTAGTTTGCACATGGATGTATGATTTTAATATGGAGGTGTGGATACCATGTCTTATCCCATTCTGTTTACACCACTACCTGAGTGCCTTCCAGAACTGCACCAAGTTACACACTGGTGATTACTGAACTGACTTCTCTCTTCGCTTATATGGGTTTTAGCCCTGTGCAATCCTGCTGACTTCAAGGGAGTTATTCCTGATTTACACCAGTGGGAAAGAAAGCAGACTCACACCCGCTCTGTGCTTTACGATGGTACTGTCATGTGTTTTATGTTGGAGTGGAAAAATGAAGATGATCCTGGCTGTAGACCTCACAGCCTAGCATCTCTCTCTCTCCACGCCCTGATCTGAATAGCACTTCCTCAGGGAAAGCAGCACAGATTTCAGTTGGAGAAATAATGGCAAAGAATATTCCAGCCTTTGATCAGCAGGATTGAAGAGATGAGTACAGATTGCATCGCAGGGGAGAATGATTCCAAAGATACAGGAAAGGGCAGATTTATTGGAAATCATGAAAACTTGTGTGTGACCATGTCAGAATTACTCCCATGATTAACGGGCATTAGTGGAGTTGATGGGACTATGCATATGAGTAAGAAGCATTCATATAACTACACTGCAGGATCAGGACCAATGTATTGATTGCTTTGATGGACCAGGAATCATTGTATGAAAGGAGGTGATGCTATTATACTTACAGGAAGGGTTAGTGTCTTGCAATGGATTGGCTTTTAAACTTATTCTGTTGTTCTAGTTGGACTGGGTAGACAGGTTTTTGGGTGGAAAGGCAACAACTGTAGGCAGAGTGACAGCTAGAGCTGAGGTAGCAAAAGCGTTTCCATTCTAGGGCCCCTGATTCAGGAAAGCACTGTAAGTGTGAACTTAGGGCTGGTCTACACTAGGGGTGGGGATCGATCTAAGATCACGCAACTTCAGCTACGTGAATAGCGTAGCTGAAGTCGAAGTATCTTAGATCGAGTTACCTACTGCCCTCACGGCGCGGATCGATGTCCGCGGCTCCCCCTGTCAACTCCGCTACCGCTGTTCGTGTTGGTGGAGTTCCAGAGTTGACAGGAGCGGGTTTGATATATTGCATCTAGATGAGACACAATATATCGATCCCCAAGAAATCGATTGCTACCCACCGATATGGCGGTAGTGAAGACGTACCCTTAGACTCACTCATTTCAATGTTAAGGGCTTTAATGCTTTTCTGATTTGGTTCCCAACAGCACATTTTCAGTTATTCATCATCTCAATCTTTTACTTATAGGCTGAAATCCAGCACATTTGGTCTCAGTCTGGAAGTTTTGTGTTTTAAAAGTGTGAGGAGAAACTGTTCAGCCATTTTCCAGAATGAACCAAGGAAAAATGCACTCACTATCCCCTGCCATTATAAAAACTGGGATTTTTCTAAACAGCTTTAGCTTGGTCTCTACATCATAGGGATGCTTCCTACTAGTCTGGGAAACTGTTGTGCTTTTTCAAAGTTAGGAGAATTTTAAAAGACTTTGGGCGCATGCACTGATTTTTAAAACACATGCAACACGTGTGCTTTCACTGTTCAACAGTCTCTGTGCCTGCTTCAGGGACTATTATCATAATGATCATTTATTACTTGTATTTTCGTAGCCCCCAGAAGGCAGTCATGAACCAGGCACCCCACTATGCTAGGCACTGTACAGACACAGAACAGGAAGTCAGACATGGCATCAAAAAGTCCTTACAAGTAACAAACATACAAAACCCAGAACTATATCATGGACAATTCACTTGCAAAAGAAAGGGTCTGAATTCTTCCATGGACAGCTGAAGTGGTTCTATCACTCAGTCTAACCTCAGTGAAGGACGGATAGTTTTCCCCATTTTACAGACAGAGAAACCGAGGCACCAAGATTTGTGGTAGCATGAGAAATAGATTGCTGAAGTCCTGACACCCGGTCCTCTGCTCTAACCAATAGGCCATATTTAAGTCTTGTGATCAGATTTCTTTTCTAGTGACTTGCTGGAACAGCGAAGCCAGATGTTCACTTCATTGCAAAGGGTGCATTCTATTATTCATCAGGTTATAAATGTCAAGCTAAAGAAAAGGATGGTTTCTTTTAGCACAAAAAGAGAGTTCATTGCCCTTTTTCACTAGCAGACACCCCTGTCACTGAGAGCTGTTGGCACACTCTTATTAATCACAACACTGTCATCACTACATAGATTTGATTGTACATTACATAACCAAAACTCATTTAGCTTTTCAACAGACTGTACTCCAGCAGCTAAGTGCTGCATGTAAGCTTTGTGCTTCGACCCTCTAGGAGGCTAATGCATATTGCCAACTGCTCTTAAGGATCATGGACAGATTCCTGGCATCACCAGTTGGTTGGGGAATAGCAAACTTAATGAGAAAGAGCCCCACATTTCAATTCACCAGATACACAAAGATGGCTTTGCAGAGGAAAAACCAAAAGTAGGGTGTTTGTGTCTGACCTTACAGAACAGAATTCCATAGCATACTGCACAGCTAAATGCAGACAGCCTGGAAGCAGCATTGACTTTATAGCAATAAAAAAATTACTTAGGAAATTAACACAAGAAGAAGTAGGCTATCTTCTAGTAGGCAGAGAACAAACCTGGGGAACAGGACACCTGGGTCCTCTAGTCCTGGCTCTGACAATGACTTCTTGTGTGAATTTGGTTTCTCCATCTTTAAAATGGGGATAATGACACTGACCTCCCTTGGCGGGGGAGGAAGGGTTAGTCTTTGGCATTGCTAACAATAAATACAACCAAGTCTCCTGCTTTCCCATACTTATGCTTCCCACTAGATCCTCACTTTCTATTCAAAAGAGTAACTTTATACAAAATATTTAATATAAGAGGTGCTGCCAATAGTTACACCACTTTCTATTCAGGCTTTTATGCTGCAACTATCACCCTGGTGTCTAACTGCAAAAAAACTTGAACTTCTGGATTTTTGCAAATTTAAATTCTCCACCTCACAACTCTATCATTGAGAACCCAGCAGATTTCCAGCAGTTATCCTAGGATCATGTCTGTACTGCTAGACCTATTCCCTATCTAGTTTCTAGCCAGCTCACTCATGCAAAATACTTCCCACCACACATCTGCTTTCACCTCTGCTGAACTGAACACAGTTACTTGGATATCTTTGTTTCAGAGGAACTAAAACCTTTTTTTTGTTTAAAGTTTCTTTAACTTTCTCCAGCTTGCTATAGGCCAGTGTAATTTAGCTGTGAGCCAATTATCAAACAAGACAATATTATTATAATGGGAATGGTTTAATATACATCATTAATAGCAAAGTGCCTACTTTCATTGCAGGAAAAAAAAAGTTATGTTGCTATGAGCAGTTTTAAAATGAATATGAGATTCCACACTTCCCTTGTGCATTTAATGGCATGCTAATTTACATTTTAATTACTTCCTAAGAAATCAAAGCATTTGTTGACAGTAGAACATAATGTCAACTTCATGGTGCACTGTTGGTGGATGCTTAATGAACTTAATTAGATAATTAGTTATGTTAATTATCTTTCTATTATGAAGATAAAGATGTTACACAAATGATGCACTTTGCAAAGAAATTTCATAATTATATGTTTGCTTGTTTTAGCTTGGTTTGAAGTAACTGAGGAAACCAGAGTGACTGGTAAAAAAAATATTTGCTTTAAAGTGTTTGTTTCATCTATCCCTATCTTCAGTTCACACACTGTGTAGGCTGCTATAATCAACAGGTTCCTTCTGCCTCTCAAATGTTCTGTAGAAATCAGCAGGTTCTCCATTTCAGTTCAAATTCCCTCTGTCGTCCATCTAACAGTATTTATCTCTTTGCTTGAGCACCTATATAGCTCACTGCTCAGAACAGGCAGTCTTTCTTTCTGCTGTGGTGTCTCCAGCACTGTTTGGGAAGTGCGGTGCAAACAACAATCTTAATTTCCAATCCAGAGAGGAGGAAGGAAAGGCTTGTGGTTAAGCAATCCCAACCTGGGATTCAGGATAGCTGGTTCAAGGCTGGGTTCTGCCACTGTGTAACCCTGAGAAAGCTCCAGAGTCTTTCTATGCCTCATTTCCCCACCTGTGCAATGGAACTAACACTCTCTCTAGCAGGGTGTTGTGAGGCTGTAGTGATGGGGGCATATAGGTACCTAGCCAGAGGGACCATAAAGAATATAGGTGCTGTAGTTACTTCAGTGCAATCTCACTGAAGTCAAGGGGCCCTGTTCTACCCTCAGTCACAACCCTGCCCTGCCACCACTGTTTGTGGGTTTAATGCAAGTGCTGATAACATTCTGTTGAATGTTAGGATCTCGCAGTCAGATTGAGGAGTATTGGGTCCTTGACCACACGGCCACAAAAGGCATCTGAGGAGGGGCTGCACACTCTGCTGGCTTTTCCCAGCATGCTAGAGACAGGCTCCCCACTATGCTGCTTCTGGTCCACTTGCTGAGTGACTTCAATACTAGACTCCCCAAGAAGAAATACTGTGCTTGGCCCCATACACAAGAGTCCAAAGATGAGTGAAGACTCTTCGCACCCTTTGTTCACCTCAGACTAAAAAATGACCAGAAAGCTATTCTGTTTTTTCTGCTCGAGCAGCGTAAATAGCCCAGGCTCATCTTAAGCTTTTTATTCCATAGTTCAGAGTTAAAAAGATTTATTTTTTCCCCAGCCCCTCAAGGCATCTTTGCCTTGGAGAAAAAAAAACCACACTGAACTAGATAAAGAATAAGGAACCCACTACAATTGTCTCTGGCAGCCTATGCAGTTTGTTAAAGGAGCTAAACAAAATTAATCAACCAACATTAACCCTAAAATCAAATATAAATATAACCCTCCTTCTCCCAACAGTAAAATCCTGTGCAAGCAGATGTACTGAGGATCAACAGACTGGTTGGCAGATCAGAACCCTGCAGGACCAAGCATGAGAGCCCTCAGGGCAGATAAGCTCTCATCCAACTCTCCCCTCTGAGATGGCTCTGAAAGGCAGGAATGGAGCTAGACATGGGAAAATCCTTCCACCTCTGCCAGATGACAGATCTCAAAGAATTGCTGGCTTGGCACAGCGCTCCTGTGGCTCCTGCATGGTTATTCAGGCTTCCAAGTAGGAAAAATGGAGCAATTACCAGACTGTGCTCATTCTCTCCCTCCTCCCACAAACACCATCAATCGGCTTTGCAAACTCTTTTTTAACCCTGCACATGTTCTGCAACAAATGCACAGGGGGTGGGGGGCTAGTGGACAGAGCTGGGGCATTAATGAGAGAACTCTGCCCATTAGAATACCCACTGATGAACAGCCGGACAGTGGGAATGGGGGCTGGATTCATTGTCTGTAAAGCACTTTGAGATCTTGGGGTGAAAGGTGCAGCAGGAATGGAGAGCCAGATCCTCAGCTGGTGTAAATCAGTCCAGCTCAATGGATTAGGATTCTTTTGTGAACAACAATTTTTGGGGGGAAAGTTATTAGAAATATATTTTTATTCACATCAAATACAGACAATTCTCCACCTTCCATTAGCTACATTCTGGGGAGCAGAGGAATAAATTTAATAACCCAACCAGAGCCCTTCCATCTCTGGTTTCTGTGAGGTAAATCATGAGGTCCTCACTGAGTTTTTACTGACTCAGGAAAATTTTCCCTTGATTCCAACATGAGTTTTGCTCAGTTAGGGTCCACAGAACTTAGCCTTGAGTAAAAAGAAACAGGAATTTTGTACTTGGTGCTAGGATGTTTGGGTTTTAAGGGTTTTTTCCCTACTATTTAACCAGTGGTCCTACATATTTTATCTTATCTTGCTGTGATGGAGTCTGCTTACCCGGCACTAGCCCAGACAGAGTTAAGTCCATGTTATTCACAGAGGCAGTCCCACCTCCCTGGCAAGACTGGGCATGCTCCAAGTGCTCTAGTAGTATAAAGGGAGGGAATCCAACTCATTCTGGGCTAGAGGCTGCAGGGGAAGGACCTGCTTGGGAAGCTCCTGTGGAGGGCCAGCCACAGCCCGTGACTGAACTGGGAATTCAAGCCATCCCCATAGCTGATCGAAAGGTCTTTTCCCTCTGTCGGGACCTGCCAAACAGCTGGGGATACTGAGGCAGATAGATCAGAGGTGCAGCCCAGGAGAGTTGCGGGGAGTGAAGAACTATACAAGTTCTGAATTATAGTGCCTCTTGGTGGCAATTAATACATAGATTTATCAACTCCCCCACCACCACTCAGTGTGGGTCATTGGGCCTGGTGCTACTGCTTATATCTTATCGGTACCATTCGTTACAGCTTCAATCTCCAACAAAGCCCCTTAAAGGCATGTATCACATTAAATAACATCACTATTACTTTATCTTGCAAGATTAAATTCAAAACTTATAAGTCAAAACTTTAAGTTAAACCACAATACAAAACAGAAATACTGGGCTTGCTACCAAGCCGCAGCCACAGGAAATCAGGTTCCTGTGCTCTCAAGAGCGAGTTAGCAAGACACACAAATCTTGCTCTCTAACTCCCTGTAACTCTAACTCTTTACTTATGTCTCAGGTGAGATTTTCAGGGGTCTAAGGATGCCTGGAATCTCTGAAAATTCCTGTCACACACTCCGAGCGTCCTGCCTGGCTCGCCAGCCTGAAGCGTGATTTAAGGTGTACTGATAATATTAATTTGGATAATATGGGAATTTAGTTTATTAATGTAATTTTATTTTATTTTAATAATAATAATTATTACTACTAATAATAATTAGTATGGGTTTAGGCTCGCCAATCTGTTTGATCAGAAGATAAAAGTTCTTGTGCTGAATCAGGCTTCACAGAATTTATAAAGGACCCTCAGGGGTATGACAGGAAGCTTACACTGAAACAGATATAGCCTTAAAGACTTTTTATTAAAATCAATAATAGTACGTAAAAGGTAAAATACTCAAGAGTTACAAAGTTACAATTGCATTACTGCTATTCAAAAGATACATATGAGAATATAGTATTATATGTAACAAAGCTTTGGTTAATATACTCACACCCTTCCTTGACAACTTGGTGGTAAGAGACACAGGACCAGCCTTGCAGTTCAGGTTTCTCAATTCTTGAGTGAGGGATGCAGTGCTTAGAAAATGCTAAGAGCTGTTAAAGCTGACTAGGGTTTACTTGACTATCTTAAACTTAAATCAAAACCTAATAAACAAAGAATAAAACTTAGGGAAACCAAGCTTAGCCTAGTTCCCTTGAAACTTAAAGTTTACGAAGAACAAGTTTAGCCTACAAATAGTAGCAGCCATCGTAGATAGATAGAGTGGAAGAAGTAAGTGAGGCCTTGGCTACACTGGCGCTTTACAGCGCTGCAACTTTCTCGCTCAAGGGTGTGAAAAAACACGCCCCTGAGTGCAACAAGTTACAGCGCTGCAAAGCACCAGTGTAAATAGTGCCCCAGCGCTGGGAGGGCGGCTCCCAGTGCTGCAAGCTAATCCCCACGGGGAGGTGGAGTACCTGCAGCGCTGGGAGAGCTCTCTCCCAGCGCTGGTGCCGCGACCACACTCGCACTTCAAAGTGCTGCCGCGGCAGTGCTCCCGCAGCAGCGCTTTGGAGTTTTGAGTGTAGCCAAGCCCTCAGAAATGGAGATAGAGAGAAAAATGAAGATCTAAAGCTAGTGAGAAAATGGAGATCCTCTATTGCGGTGGTTTCCTCTTTTATACGGCAAACATCAGACCTCCTTCCTCTTATGCCCAAATTTCATTCCTCACCCACAGAAATGTTAGATTACACTTACCCCATAGGCTAGTATGTATGTGTGTATTGATGACAGGCATGTATGTACATCAGTCTCTTGTGGTGCATTTGTTAAGTCTGTGGGAAAACCCCCCTATGCCATTCGTCATTGTCTATCAGTCTAAATAAAAAGTCATAGACATAGGCGTGGGTACTCATCTATTTAGGTAACAAAATATAGGTCAACCTTGCTTTCTGAATAAAAGGTCTTAATATAGATATGCTAACTTTGCTTTAGCTTAACATACAGGATATGGCCTGTAGGTCTCTTGCATTACAGTCAAAATTTATTTTAATACAAATCTATAAACCTAATACAATACATCAAATAAAAAGATATCTATATCTATGTCTATACACACACACAAGCAGGTTAGTCCTATAGGCTACAAAACTGAGGTGCCTAAAGGTAGCCACCTACATAAAAATAGCCTGTTTTTCACAGCTGCTAAGCATCCCCAACAGCCACTAAAATTAATTGAGAAATTGCAAGTACTCAGCACCCTCTGAAACTAGGTCACTTTTATTTAGTGGCTAAATGTGGAGTTCAAAGAATAACTTTATGTGGCATTTTTTTTTTTAAAAAGGGCCCTAAATTTGAAAACATTGGCCACAGGTATCACCTACGAGACTGACAGGTTCATTAACAATAGGCTTGGGATATGGAGAGTTTGATTTCAGGCTTTATTTCTGCTTCATAAATACACTGTAATCCTCTTGATTCGGACCCCCTGGGTGAGGACCTGACATCCTTACCAATTAGCTCTACTAAGTAAGAGAAGAATCTGAACTTTTCAAGCAGCATGAAAAGACATAACACAATGCACAATGTAGCGCTGAAAACAAATGCAAAGACACAAGTGAGAATCCCTACATGTCATCCCCCTTTCTCCTTCTCCACAGACTAATTTGGCAATAGGGAGAAAAGAGCAGAGGTCAAAATCTGATACTGAGTTCAATTCCACGTAACCCTAGGCACTGCCAGTAGGTTGCTCACTAAGCAACATTTCCATATGGTCCCAACTTGGCGGTAGGTATTCCCATTCATTAATATTTAGCTAAACCAGTTCTGGGAACTGTACCAAAGAAGCAGCCAACCCGACCAAAGGCCAACTCCTGTCCACCCTTACTCACATGAGCAGTGCCACTGAAGAAGACAGAGATGGATCTGGCCCCATGAGTTATATTATATCTGCAACTATACCACGGGCTCCATCCACTGAAGTCAAAGGGAACTTTGCCAATGAGCTCCACAGGATGAGAGTGCCAAAAGCACCTAAGTGAGTTGGGAACACAATGACTACCAATGTGATCTCTGTTCCTAACTCACTTAGGCACTTCTGGAGATTCTCCCCTAAACTCTATGAATGGATCTTGGATAGAGGGACTGTTGCAGGCTGCAGAGAAGCTTGGCGATCCATTTTCTCGTCTCTCAAGTAGGTCTGGCTGAAAAGTTCTGTTAACTCTCGCAAAGAGAAGTTGGAGAGAGAAGAACATTTGGAATTGTCATTTTGTGGCTCAATGCGAGGAACAATTTGTCAGTGCTGCAGAGCTGTCAGTCGCTGACATGACAAGGAATAACACCGAATGAGTAATGTTTCCTCCAACCCAGCTCCTTTAATTACAAGCCTCTCCCTTGCAGAAGAGAGACAGAAGATGCAGAAACACCAATTTCATGCACTTGTGCCTGAATAATGTCTCCGTGCTGCCTTTTCCAGATGGCAACCTTTTCACTGGAGGAACTAATGATGTGGGCATATTTAGGGAAAAACCAATAACGAAGTCTTTAACCTTCAACAGCAAAAAGCATGTTGTACAAAATGTTCCTTGGGATACATTAACAAATATCAATTACATTGCTCACTGAGGTGTAATCAGCTGTAATAATCAAAATTAATTTTAAAAAATAATTAAACAGACCCCAGGGCAAATAGTCGGTGCTCTGGCAGCATGACATCACAGGCTACATGTGTACCTGGGAAGAAGTTGCTCGCTCTGTAACCAACAAAGAGATCTTAAGCAGTGAGTAGGACATTATTCAGAGAAACCTTGGTGAGTGCTGTGGTTATATGAGGGCCACCATCTTGGCTGACACACTGGGGACCCCCCCCACAGATAAAAGCATAAGGAGGTGCAGCTTGACCTAAGGAGCCCAGGCATCCCAGCTGGGGCTATAACAGAGCCATCTCCTCTGCCAATGAGCAAGGGAGGGTGGAGACCAGTAACACATTCACCAGTGGATTAAATCCAGGATCCTCAAGGCTGGGGCGCATTGCCCCGGATACCCTACCAGCACACTGCACCTTGCCCTGCAGCATCCTCTGCCGCTGTAGGCCGAGGGCTGTTTAAGAAGGGCCGGCTAACAGCCGCTAACCTGTGCTCTTTATTGGTGGTATGGACAAGTGTCTGCTAGGTGCTTGGAGGGAGCCATGACCCCATTATTGTTTCTTAGCCAGAGAGGATAGGAATACTCTGCTAACACGGTCCCATCCCAACTAATCCAGACTCATTCCTCTTGGGGAGCTGCATGGACAATCTGGCTGTCCTTGTCTTTCCCTGAAAACAGCTGTGGAACTGGTGGGGCAGTGAAATGCATCCCCTCTGGCCCCATACCTGGTATACACACTCCTCCTCCCAGCCTACCTACTCCCACAGGAGGGGCCTCCAGTGTGGGCAGAGGAGGAGAGGATAGTGCCATGGAGGCAGCTGATGGGGGGGAGGGGTGTACCACAACAGAGAGATGGGTTCTACACAGTGATCTAAGCCAAAAGTAGCAGCAACACCTGGTAATGCCTCACCCCTCTCTTCACTGGAAGAGTGCAATGTTCTATTCTTATTTTCTGCAATTAGGCCTCCATGCAGCAAGGTGTGCAACCAAACACCTAACTTTAAACCCACTAGGACTAATCACAGGCTTAAATTTAGGTGTGTGATTAAGCGTCCTGCTAAATGAAAGCCTTACTTGATTAAAAGCCTTTTAATAAAGAGATTGGAACCAAGCCTGCTAAGATTAAAGGAGAGCCTAGAGGTCAACTACAAGACCTGGGCTTAAAGCTGAGTGAGGTTCTCTGGCCTCTTCTATGCAGGAGGTCCGACAAGATCATCATGATGGTCATTTCTAGCCTGGACATCTATGAAAGGAAGCTTAATGGTAATACAGGTGCCTATAATTACTACTATACTTATCCCTATAATTATATAATTAGTAATGTGATTCATATGAGAACACCCCAGGCAACCTTAGCTGATACCTCCTGAACCCAGCCATCCTTAATGGCATCCTCCCAAGGCTTCTGAGTGGGTGATGTAGGATGATAATAGGGAAACAGAAGTTACCTCAGATTTGCACACCGTTTCCTTTACATTCTTGCCAGGCATCAACCTCCTAGCCGAAGACAAGCTTTCGCTCCAGGAACTGGGCTTGCTCTGGAATTGGGCTGGTGTTGCTTTACTTTGGAGAGTCTTCTTCTCAGATGCTGTAGACCAGAAAATAAAATGCTTAGGAAGGAAAGGTGGACCCAAGTCTTGAGCACGAGTGGCAGGCTGGCATCTGCATGGGACGTGACCCAGTATCATGGTGGAAACTCCACGTACTTTGTCCCTGTGCTATCCCACTCGCTCATCAGCATGTGCTTCTCAGGCTCTGTAGCTGGTGGACCATGTACTACCTCAGACCATACACTGTACAATTCTGTGGCCAAACACAGTTGCAACCAGCTTCTACTACAAAGTCCTATTTTTTGTATTTCCATAAGCTTGGCTAGGGTAAGACCCACCTCATCCCCACCAACCCACCTGTACTACTTTCTTTCTAAAAAAATTAATGGGGTCCAATGTACCCTGGGTGTAAACTCATTGACCTGAAGAGAATGACACTGGAGGCAAATTAATCCAACATCTCCAAGTGCCATCCTGTGGGGAGATGGGAAGCGCTATCAGGCAAACCCTTCAGAGCTTCTCAGGCTTTTCAAATACTGCAAGGAATGTCAGGAATCATGAGGTCATCCATTTGCAGAGAAGCTCACTCTGCTTATCTCCAAATGTCTGTGGGTGAGATTTGTATGGGGCTCTACTCAGCCCTTACTCAGTTTATATTCAGTCTGGTATTTATTCCTGGAGGTGTAAGATCCCCTGGGGATGGGAAGCAACGGTAGTTTTGTGCCTTTGGGATTGTGGGCTGCTTCAGGGGGTCAAAATGGCCCTGGCATAAATTAGAGCAGCCCTGGGAATGCTCTAATGGACAGCAGCTTCCTAACAGCTGCTTTTCAATCTGGAACCGCCCAGAATCACTGCAGTGGTATATGCTGCCAAGGCTCCCCTCTGGCCCTGGCATGCCTATTTCTGAGGAGCCCTATGCTGTGTGGTTGCACCAGGGGAATCTTCTTCCAGCTCCTTGTGGCACCAAGTCAGTACCTGTACATCACCAGAGCAGTGTGAAGGGGCTGGCATGTGGAACAGAATCCCTCCCTCAAATTCTGGAGTTGGACTGAGAAAAAACACAGAGTGAGGAACCAAGGTATCTGGGCTGTGATGTGCAATGGGAGACTATAACTGAGGCGTCAGCATCCTTCCATTAATCGGGATGCTTCCTGCAATGCTTTTGCTCGCTGAGGTAAGTGCTCCATTAAAGAACAGAGACCTATGAAGTGCTGCCAAGCCTTCGTCATCATCTCTTCCCACAGAGGAGTGATCTCAGCTATCTTCACTTCCTTCTCTCTGTCTCCCGGCTTCACAGAGAGATCCATCTTGTAGGTGTCCTCCAGGACCTGCCACCTCTGGGAAATGAGCTGCTTCCAGATGACTTCGACTGTTTTCAGAATCTCTTGCTGAACTAGAAATCAAAGAGTTGTCAATGAGGAATGACCTTCTGTTTGAGAATATGAAGTCAGCAGCATAGGAGCCAAAAGTGTCTCTCCGTTACACTGGTGCCAATCTGGAGTGACTCTATTAAAGCCACTGGAGTTACTCTAGATTATCACCCTTTTTGTGCACTATCTGCAAAGGCCTCTTAGCTTTACTACTGACTGCCTTGTGGTAAAACAATAGGACCTTTCTTCCTCCATATTCAACCCCCAAAATACCAGTGGGAATAACAGCTGACCCCATCATGCATTGCTCTGGATAAGCACCTGATCAGCTGTCTGTGGACATTTAACATTTGATGTATAACATTTAAAGCACATACAGGACATTTTTTAATCCTTGAGACAGCGTCAGTAGAAACCCTGGTAGGATGTGAGCCATATATCAGGGACTGTAAAACTGTTGTGACCATTGTGACTGGATGTTCTACATGGAGATGCAGAGCTATTTTGCTGACTCACTCTGGAAACCAGACCAGCTGGATCACAGCCTGAGTATAAAAAATTGAGCATCTCTCTAAGGCAGAGGAGAACTCATGGGAGAGTTTAAAAGTTCAGCAGGGAAAAATCTTAGAAATAGCCAGCTCTACAGGGAAGTCAGGCTAGGGTTTATGTTTGTGGTTATCGAAAAACAACAGGAAACCCCAAAAGAGTGGGGGGGGACAGGGGGAGGATATAGTTTGGACAATAACCTTTGGTGTGAGTAATCTGTGGAGAGCAGAGATAACTTATACCACCTTAAAGAGAAGCTGGAGTAAGTGAGCTAAAATAACCCCTTGTGAAATTTCCTGATATTTAACAAGTGCCAGACCAAGGTAGAAATTGCCGAGTGCCCTGCTCTCCCAGTTGGCTGGGCTGCCAGACTGCTGGTGCCACAAATACTGTCACTTTGCAGGAACAACAGCAGCTGACAGCAGGAGGCTCAGAAATGTCAATTTTAATTAAAAGCTTCATTTCCCAGTGCAGGCCCTTTCCCACTCCTGTGCTGGGAGAGGGGCGACTCGCCGTGGGAGGCTCCGTAAGCTGCTGCGCTGAGCAAAATGAGAGTGGCAGCTCTTTTAAAACAGGGAGCCTTTTAAAGTAAAGTAAATTGCACTGAAAAGCTGCTTCAAATCCCCAGTTCAGCGCAGCAGCCCACGGAGTCAAGTTTCTCCTCTCCCAGCAGAGAGGTGGGAAATGAAGCTTTTAATTAAAATTGGAATATCTGAGCCTCCTGCTGTCAGCTGCCATTGTTTCTGCAAAGTGACAGCATTTGTGGCACCACCAATCTTCACAGGGGCTATGGAAGAGAGAAGGCTTATTGTACCCATTTCACAGATGGGGAAACTGAGGCACAGTGAGACTTCCCAGCCCCACAGCAAATCTCAGGATCAGAACTGGAACTAGGAATGTGGTGATACCAGCACCTACTATCATTCTCTGACCACCACATCACAGCTCCCTCTGTCCTCTGAGGTAGCTGTTACACAGCAAAATATCATGTTATTTCCATTGTTTCATGCAGTGTTGCTGTAGGTGTGCTGGTCCCAAAGTATTAGAGAGACGCCTTGTCTTTCCTATTTCCAAGTACTTATCTAAGTTGCTTGGAAGGTCTCTTTAGACCTGCTCCTTGTCGTGCTCCTCTGGGGCAGTGAATTCCTTGGGTCATACGTTACCATTGCCTGGAGCAGGCTGACTGTCTCCTCTCTCCTTTTCCTCTTCACTCGGGGCCAGGAAAATTTGGCGATAGGAAGCCAGTGTTGGTTTTGCATCCACACCAAACCCTTCTGGATAGCTGGAGAAAACAGAACAACAGGTGGCACGAGAAACACAGACACCTTCAGCATCCCATCAACACGAGGAAAATGAACACTGCACACTCCAGGGATTTCCACCTAACCTCTTTACTCAAAAGCCAATATTCCCCAACCTCTGTATATACAATAATCAGAGCCCACAGCACTTTCTATTTGTAGCTCTCAAAGCACTTTACAATGGAGGTTAATAGCATCAGCCTAATTTTACAGAGGGGAAACTGAGGCACATAAAGGCACAGTGATTGGACCAACATCACCTAGCATGCTAATGGCTAAGCTGGGAATAGATCCCAGATCCCCCCAAAGTCCCAGTCCAGTGCGCTACCCATTAGGCCACATTGCCTCCCGTCCTGTACTTAAGGCAGGAGGCACAATCACTACAGAGCCACAACTGAGCTTCTGATGACTGATAATGGCCCAATAGTGTTTGCCACCATCACACTGATCGATCTCTCTTGTGAGCTATATACTCTTTTCCCCCACCCTTCATCTGTCCTGTCGATTTAGACTGTCAGCTCTTTGCAGCAAGGACTGGCTACTGCTCTGTGTCTGTACAGCACCTAGCACAATGGGTCCCTGCTCTTGGTTGATCCATAGCGAAGACCTAGTAAATATGGTTGACAATAGTCCTGAGTGCTGAGACCATAACAAACAAGCCTTTGGGTTAAAAAAAGAACTAGATAAATTCATGGAGGATAGGTCCATCAATGGCTATTAGCCAGGATGGGCAGGGATGGTATCCCTAGCCTCTGTTTGCCAGAAGCTGGGAATGGGCAACAGGGGATGGATCACTTGATGATTACGTGCTCTGTTCATTCCCTCTGGGGCACCTGGCATTGGCTGCTGTTGGAAGACAGGATACTGGGCTAAATGGATCTTTGGTTTCACCCAGCATGACCGTTCTTATGTTCATAAACTTTTTTGGAGTGAGTTTACCACAGTACGGAGTAGGAGGAGGCAGGAAATTCAGAGGTAAGGTGATAGTTAAAAGAAATCCAACCGTGGTAAGGTAAGAAATGGACAGTTAATGCATATGTATCAGAGGGGTAACTGTGTTAGTTTGGATCTGTGAAAACAGCAAAGAATCCTGTGACACCTTATAGACTAACAGATGTTTTGGAGCATGAGCTTTCGTGGGTGAATACCCACGTCGTCAGATGCATGTAGTGGAAATTTCCAGGGGCAGGCATATATATGCAAGCAAGCTAGAGATAACGAGGTTAGTTCAATCAAGGAGGATGAGGTCCTGTTCTAGCAGTTGAGGTGTGAAAACCAAGGGAGGAGAAACTGGTTTTGTAGTTGGCAAGCCATTCACAGTCTTTGTTTAATCCTGAGCTGATGGTGTCAAATTTGCAGATGAACTGAAGCTCAGCAGTTTCTCTTTGAAGTCTGGTCCTGAAGTTTTTTTGCTGCAGGATGGCCACCTTAAGGTCTGCTATAGTATGGCCAGGGAGGTTGAAGAGTTCTCCTACAGGTTTTTGTATATTGCCATTCCTAATATCTGATTTGTGTCCATTTATCCTTTTCCATAGAGACTGTCCAGTTTGGCCGATGTACATAGCAGAGGGGCATTGCTGGCATATGATGGTATATATTACATTGATGGACATGCAGGTGAATGAACCGGTGATGGTGTGGCTGATCTGGTTAGGTCCTGTGATGGTGTCGCTGGTGTAGATATGTGGGCAGAGTTGGCATCGAGGTTTGTTGCATGGATTGGTTCCTGAGCTAGAGTTACTATGGTGCGGTGTGCAGTTACTGGTGAGAATATGTTTCAGGTTGGCAGGTTGTCTGTGGGCGAAGACTGGCCTGCCACCCAAGGCCTGTGAAAGTGTGGGATCATTTTCCAGGATGGGTTGCAGATCCCTGATGATGCGTTGGAGGCGTTTTAGCTGGGGACTGTATGTGATGGCCAGTGGAGTCCTGTTGGTTTCTTTCTTGGGTTTGTCTTGCAGTAGGAGGCTTCTGGGTACATGTCTGGCTCTGCTGATCTGTTTCCTTATTTCCTCGTGTGGGTATTGTAGTTATGAGAATGCTTGGTGGAGATTTTGTAGGTGTTGGTCTCTGTCTGAGGGATTAGAGCAGATGCGGTTGTACCTCAGTGCTTGCCTGTAGACAATGGATCGTGTGATGTGCCCGGGATGGAAGCTGGAGGCATGAAGGTAGGCATAGCGGTCGGTAGGTTTTCGGTATAGGGTGGTGTTAATGTGGCCATCACTTATTTGCACCGTGGTGTCTAGGAAGGGGACCTCTTGTGTAGATTGGTCCAGGCTGAGGCTGATGGTGGGGTAGAAGCTGTTGAAATCGTGGTGGATATGAACAACCTTAACTCTGCCTTGCAGTGATGCCATAAACAGAAGACTAATGGGGAAAAAATTTGATCTGTCTAAAAATCAATTGAATTTAATGTGAGTCCACAAACACTACAATGCCCCAATCATAGTGGTATGTTATTGGATGGCATCACTACAGGACTTAAGTCTGTTTTGGTGCCTTATGTAGGCATTTTTTACACTTAAAAGTAAACCAAAGATGTGAAGGTAACAGTAACCCTGAATTTCCTGGGTTTGTTGGGCTGGTTTTAGGATAATAGCAGTGTTGTTATAATGTTTTTTACCTTTACATTACTGCTACATACTCTCAACCTTAACTCCATTTTAACAGTTTTTGTCTAGGAATTATCAAATTAGAATAAGAACAAAAACAGATCTGGAAAAGCCATGTAGAAAAGTGGCTCACCTCAAATGTTCTGTTGTTTCACTGGATTCAGTTTATATGGGATACATTAAATGGCTTCCTAAACCTCTACAGAGCATAGAAAGTGACTAGGTCTAGCACCATTCTGATGAATAAAGAAATGCCAAGCACTTGCTTCTTTTGCCACAAAGACTCTAAAGTTACTCTGCAAGTAAAGTCAGTAAGAATTCCTTGGGTACATCACCTGTGAGAAAAGTCAACATGCTGGAGGAAGGATTCCTAGCACTGCTGAAGTCATCACCCAAACTCCCAATGATTTCAACAGAGTCAGGACTTCATCCCTGGTGTCCAAGAAGCAATAATAATAGCAATGCACTGAGAGATTCTTTAAAAGACTCACGCATTGGCTTTATTTGCTTTAATCTAGCAGCACAGGTACTGCCATGCTGGAGCAGAATGGTCCATCTGAGTCCTCAGTCTCCAAAATTAACCAGTAACAGATGCCCCCAGAGAACGGCCACCTCCATGCACATATAATGCATCTGAATAATAGTATTATATCATGGGGAGAAACGATTTCCAGACTCCCATCTGGTGAGGAGTTCATAGGTCAATCCCAGTAAAATCAATCCAAGATCATGCAACTGCAACTGTTTTTCTCAACAGCAGAGGCCGATTGCAATCTGAACATTGCTGGGAAGGCACAGCGATGCATAAAAATGCTCATAAAAATCCAATTCACAGTAGCAATTAAAGAATCTCTGTTATACACTCTACAGGGTAGTCCCTGTTTGCCCTTAGGAGCTTTCACCGATTTCTCAGTTATCTAATCCTGTTTTGCCTACTAAACAATTGCTTCAATAATATCCTGCAGCAGTGAGCTCCTCAGGTTAACAGTATGTTTGGGGGGGAGGGCATTTCCTTTCATCTGGCTTTTGTTGTGGTGCCTTTAAATTCCATTCATACCTCCTGAGGCCTTTCTGTGTGCAGAATTCTTGAGGATGGAATCACTGCAGCTGTCTGCTTTTCTGCACTTCACAAGCAGCAGCACGATCTAATGGTCAGAGCGAGGGATGAGTCAGGACAAGGACTCACTCTATGACCAGGAGCATCTCTGTGCATATTTCTCACCCATCACAGGAGTGGCAATGCATTGGCACCATTGTAAATGTGCTTTGAGTTGCTTAGGGGTAGGGTGCTGCAATGGTGCCTAGTTTCACAGCATATAGAAATGAAAGAGGAGCACTGATTAGTTTCTCTGTTATTCCTAGAATTCCTTCTTTTTGTTCTGCCTTGCCTGCCTCCTTTACAGAGATCGTACTCAGTAATGATTCCCCCCCACTTCATTTTTGCTTTCTGGAGAATTTCATGTAGCAGCAGAAAACAATCCAAGCACAAAACATCATAAGTAGGGAAGAACAAAGCATTTGCATGAAATAGGAACCAGCCATGACCTTCCCCAGATACAAGTGACATCCACACATGCTCTTTTGTGTTGTTGTTGTCGTCAAGGTTAGAAGGTTCAGAAATGATCTGCTCATTCATTTTTCATTTGCATGTTTCTCTCTGCTATAAGCCTACCCTGATCACCTCTGAAGTGGCCTCAGATCTGAATGTTGTAGTTGACCCCTACACCTATTTCCCCACAAAGCTGTTCATTAGTTTATAATGAAAGTTGCTACCCACGTTACAAAAGAAGACATGCCATTACCAGAAACCCAGTGACCACTGCGGAAAACGCGCACAAAGATTACACCAACAATGCCAACTGCTAGTTTTCCCACTCACCAAACAGGAAAAATCCTCATAGGTCAACTCCCAATGAACCCAAACTGCCCTGCAACAAAACATTCCCTGACAACTTCAAAACCCGCACCAACACTGGTCAGCCATCCCATAAGACTTCTCACAAAGTCTGATCCTGCACCCATTGAAACCAATGACAAGACTCCCAGTGAATTCAATGGGTGTAGGACCTTGTCCACAAAAAACACATCCCTAGATTTGGAGGCATAGTTGAAGTCTGGAAACATACTTGCAGACTAGGCCCCGGTTTAGTCTCTGCAATTGCATGTTCTGGCCTCAGCTGGAAGGGGCAGTGCCAACACACCATAGGAAAGCTTATTCCTGTGAGATTCTAGACTGGGTTAGGCAACCTATGGCACGCGTGCCAATTTTCAGTGGCACTCACACTGCCCGGGTCCTGGCCACCAGTCTGGGGGCCTCTGCATTTTAATTTAATTTTAAATGAAGCTTCTTAAACATTTTAAAAACCTTATTTACTTTACATACAACAATAGTTTCGTTATATATTATAGACTTATAGAATGAGACCTTCTAAAAACATTAAAATGTATTACTGGCAGGCAAAATCTTAAATTACAGTGAATAAATGAAGACTCAGCACACCACTTCTGAAAGGTTGCCGAACCCTGTTCTAGACCAAGTTCTGAACCATCAGAGGTTTTAGACGGGTCAGATAAAAATCAGATCAGTTGGGTGTTTTCTGGAGGTTTACTCAATCACTTTTCAAAACAACAAATGGAAATCAAGAGTTCCATTGCTAATAGCTGGTGCTCCTCATTATACATACCACTGTATATATTTTTAGACAACAACACCGTAGCAATATAAATGGTAGAAGTTGTTCCATCAAAATGTATTTTTAATGGGAAAACAAGTTTTTGACTACACAGAATTTTTCACAAAAACATGCCATTTTCAAGTAAACACTTTCAGGTGCTCGTAAAACTATTGACATTTTACAATATTTTTTGTCTTGTTGAAACTGAAATTTAGAAAAGTTGTTTTATGTTTTTGTCAAAAACTTTAATGAGGAAAAAATCCCACATGCCGCTCAATTTAGTAATTTTAATGGGAGCAAACCAGGAAGGAACTGTGCACCAATGCAAGCAATTACACATGTAGTACCAGTCTATTAGATTGGGCCAGAGATTTGTTAGGCTGTAGTACATCCTAAATCTCAGATCCTGCAAGGCACTGAGCGCTCTCAACTTCCACTGTTCAGAGCCTTTGGCACCATGACCTTGAAAAGAGTATATGAAATCTTTCCTCTTCTGTGTGCACCACCCACTGCAATAAACATCAGGAGAGAAAGTTAATCAGAAGTCACACCGAGTGTAGTGCATGTACCTCCCAGAGCTCAGCTGACACAGACAGTGCATAAGGCAGATGGTGAAGCTAATATTTGAGTTGTAAGTTGCAAAGATGATGTCCCACTGTTCCTGCAGGGTGTGGAGGGTGTTCAGGAGACTCAGCTGTTCAGGCAGTGATTGCTGTGGCCTGGACAGACAATACAGGATGGCTCGGTTTAAACTGCTGTACAGGGTGCTGATGACAGTTTCCTTTTGGGAAAAGGTGTTCTCCATGACCTGTTAAAACACAGCAAAGCATGATCTGGCACATGACTGGTACAAGACCTTGTCCCTTCCATTTCACCTCTCCCACTTGGGCTTCTGTACAGTCATTCCACCATGACGTCCCCTATGATCTATGGGACAAAACCATTCCCCAGAGTTACAACAAGGATAAATCTGGCCCTGTTAAAGAGGAAGCCTTTAAACACTGACATGTTCATTGTCTCTCAAGGTGACTATTTATCTTTGTGGGGTGAAGGAGGGTCTTAAAAAGTGGAATTTTCAAAAGCACCCAAGTGACTCAGGAGTAAAATTCCCAGGGTCCTTCAATGGAACTTGTGCTCCTCAGGCACTCCTGAAAATTGCTCCCACTATTCATTGATTCATAGGCAACAATTAGAGGTGAATCAAAGTGAGTCTAAGCTGTTGCAGGTAACAACTTGTCCTGGCTACCTCGGCACATAAGTTACCCCAGCACAGATGTTTTGAGAGGTAGGCTCAGACCCAGTTACTACCGTGTAACTTATTCTCCCATGCACATTAATTCTTGTTTAGTCTGAGGACCAACTTCAGCCTGGTCCTTACACAGAGGTGCAGTGAGTTAGGCAGCATGGGAGCCTTTCCCCTTGTGCAGCCCACATAATATCCAGGCAGGCTTGCAGCCCCAGCACTCTGGGGAAACACAGTTCCCTCCTTATTCCTCTGGATCTTGAAGCAGCCCACAAGGGGCAGATAGGAGGTCATTTCCTGATGCACCACCCGGTGGCGCTAACCCAAAGGGCATGCCATTTCATCCATCCGGGAGCACTATGCAACTAGCTCCATATTATTATTATTATATATTTGTTGCTGCTATTTTGGCACTGTGCAAGAGACAGAAATAAAGATAGTCTCGTCTAGTTTGCCAAAACTTTCCACTGCAGAGCAACAGTAACTAGCTGTGTTATACACAGTGCAACTTCAAAGCACTCTAACCTTCTGGTGTGCATGGCTGGGATTTCCTGACTGAACAGCCTACCGAGAGAGCTCTGGAGCGAGGGATCAGTGTCAAAGAGAAAACAAGCATCTCAAGGAAGAGAAATGAAATCCCAGCTGAAATAGGATCAATGAATCCTCAAGCTGGTTTGGGGTAGATTTTCCAAAGCCATAAGCACCTGCATCAAGGGCCAGGTTGTCAATAAAAACTCAGCTTGCCAGGCACTGAGCACTTTGGAAAAATCTGTGGCTAAATGGCAACTAGGCTCTTTGGAAATCTGGCTGAGCTCTGGAAAATCTTGCCCATATTAGCTGGATTAAATGCCAAGTAGGATGCATAAATAATTTTTTTAAGTCCACTCCTAGTCCATTCCTTATACTTTCAAAAAAGAGACGCTGACAAGTATTGGCAAAAAGAACAGGAGTACTTGTGGCACCTTAGAGACTAACAAATTTATATGAGCATAAGCTTTCGCAGGCTACAGCCCACTTCATCGGATGCATAGAATGGAACATATAGTAAAGAGATATATATGTACACATACAGTGAACATGAAAAGGTGGGAGTTGTCCTACCAACTCTAAGAGACTAATTAATTAAGAGAAAAAACTTTTGTAGTGATTATCAAGATAGTCCATTAAAGACAGTTTGGTTTACCATTCTGATACTTTGACTTTTCTTTACTTGCAACACACAGTCTTAGAAAGTTAACAATAAAATGCCTGTGCCCAGCAATTTTGTGTTTCCTCATTTATCCAACTTTATTGGTCTTCACTGAAGGGGATAGGGGGCAGGGGGAGAACAGATTGCCACACCTGAACCATTCTTTTCAGATGACAAATCTGAAGAACTGTTCCAGACTGAAGTGTCAATAGAGGTGGATTTAGAACAAACTGACAAAATAAACAGTTATAAGTCCCCAGGACCAGATGGAATTCACTCACGACTTTTGAAGGAACTCACATATGAAGTTGCAGAACTACTAACTGTGGTAGTAACCTGTCACTTTAATCAGCTTCTGTACCAAATGACAGGAGGGTAGCTAATGTGACACAAATTTTTAAAAAGGGCTTCAGAGGTGATCCTGGCAATTATAGGCAGGGAAGCCTGACTTCAGGACCAGGCAAATTGGTTGAACTCTAGTGAAGAACATAGATAAACACGATAGAGTGGGGAAGAGTCAGCACAGCTTTTGTAAAGGGAAGTCACGGCTCACCAATCTATTACAATTATTTGAGGGTGTCAACAAGCAGATGGACAAGGGTGATCCAGTGGACATAGTGTACTTGGACTTTCAGAAAGCCTTTGACAAGGTCCCTCACCAAAGGCTCTTCAGCAAAGTAAACAGTCATGGGATAAGAGGGAAGGTCCTCTCCTGGATCAGTAACCAGTTCAAAAATAGGAACAAAGAGTAGGAATAAATGGCCAGTTTTCACAATGGAGAGAGGTAAATAGTGCAAGGCCCCAAGGAGCTATACTGGGACCTGTGCTGTTCAACATATTCAGACATGATCTGCAAACAGGGGTAAACAGCGAGGGGGCAACATTTGCATATGATACAAAATTACTCAAGGTAGTTAAAGTCCAAAGTTGACTGTGAGGTGTTGCAAAGGGATTTCACAAAACTGAGTGACTGAAAAAAAAATGGCAGATGAAATTCAATGTTGATAATGCAGAGTAAAGCACATTGAAAAAAACAGTCCAAACTACACATACAAAATGATGAGGTCTAAATTAGCTGTTATTTGTGGACAGTCTTCTGAAAACATCCACACATGTGCAGCAGCAGCCAAAAAAAGCTAACAGAAATGTTAGGAACCATTTGGAAAGGGACAGACAAAACAGAAAATATCATAATGCCACTATATAAATCCAGGGTATGCCTACACCTTGAATACTGTGTGTAGTTCTGGTTGCCCCATTGAAAAAAAAAGGTATATTAGAGTTGGAAAAGGTGCAAAGAAGGGCTATCAAAATGATTAGGCGTATGGAACAGCTTCCATATGAAGAGAGATTAAAAAGACTGGGACTGGGCATCTTAGAAAAGAGAAAAGGAAGGTGGGAAGATGATAGAGGTCTATACAAATCACAAATGGTGTGGAGAAAGTGAACAGGAAGTTGTCATTTACTCCTTCTCATAAAGCAAGAACTAGGGGGTCACCTGATGAAATTAATAGGCAGCAGGTTTAACACACAGAAAAGGAAGTATTTCTTCACACAATGCCTAGTCAACCATGGTACTTGTTGCCAGCAAATGTTGTGAAGGCCACTGGTTTCAAAAAAGAACTAGATAAGTTCATGGAGGATGGATCCCTCAATGGCTATTAGCCAAGATGGTCAGAGATACAACCCCATGCTCCGGGTGTTCCTAAGCCTCTGACTGCTAGATGCTGGTACTGGATGACCAGGACCGGCTCTAGGCACCAGCAAAGCAAACATGTGCTTGGGGCAGCACAATTCCAGGGGCGGCAGTCTGGCCCATTTTTTTGGCTTGGGCAGGTGTGCTGTCAGAGCTTTTTTTTCACATCCTCAGTTCCATACCTTCTGTCTCTCCATGCCTTGGTTCCATCTGTACAATGGAGATAAAAGCACTGTCTTGTTATGGACTGGGACATAGGCTGTCTTGCCTAGTGGGCAGAGCAGGAGTCAGGCCTAGTGGGCCGAGCAGGCATCCAGGGTGAGGAACAAAGCCAAGGGTCAGCAACAGAGTCTGCTGCCAGTTACCAGAGCCAGGGGCCAAGCTAGAGTCAGAACCAGTAATCGAAGCTAAGGACCAGAACTGAGGTCAGATACCAAGTGCCAGAGTCAGGGTCAGAAGGTGGAGGCCAGGGTCAGAGCCAAGACTGGTCACTGACAACTGAAGGTGAGGTATAAGAGCAGGAACTGGAGGAGAGGGAAGGATCAAGCATGAAGCAGGAACACGGTGGGAAGAGGAGCAGAGAAAGAGACAGGCACAAGCAGGATCCACTGCAGCCACATCAGGAAACCACCTTGTTGCTCAGACAAGCTTCCTGTGCCGCCTCCTGGCTTAAATAGCATAGTTGGACCAATCAATGGAGCCAGGAGATCCTCCAATCAGAGCTCCTGTGGGGCATGCCTTGGCTGGGGCTATAGTGCAAGTAGCTTGTCAGCCCAACAGACTTCAGTAGGCATTGAGCAGAGGTCAGGATACAGCAGCTGTCAGGGGTGGGTGGGTCTTAGGCCTCTGTTCAAGACCAAGGACATCGCATCTCTCACCTCACATTAGAGAAGATGAGCTGCTCAGATACTAGAGTAAGGGAGGCCAGATAATTATTGAAGCTAGATTCACATGTTATACGGCTCTAAAGTTCTTAGGCAGTAAGCTGTTTCAGGCAGTTACTGTGGGACCCTGGTCCATATCTGGAGCTCTGTGGTGGCACAGTAACACAAATTATCATAATAAAAAGGGGACCATTCTTTGACTTTTTTTAAAAAAATTGCTCAGTGACAAAGGGTTGGATTTTTGTAAAGATATTTTGAAACCTGAGGGTCAACAAGTGAGATGGTGTGTTACCCGGGGCAGGAACTGTGGTAGTATGGGTGAGTCTGTACCATGGGGCTCTGATCCTTAACTGAGGCCAGTGCAATATAAGCAACGATGATGAGAAGCCAGTGGATCATGCCCTTTGTGTTGTGAACTCCCAGATCTCAGAGCCAGCATGACATAAGAAACATCAAAATACATCAACAACAGCGGAAGGAACCCCGGTGTCCTACTTACCAACATGATCTGCTCGGCAACAAAGAGCAGGATTTGCTTAGGATCTACAGCAAACATTCCACTGTAAAGCTTCTCCACCAGCTTCTGAGTGAAATACGAAACGTTCGCCACCAACATAGGCACAGCCACTTCTGCCCCGCCTTGAGGGTCACTGCTGCCTGCAGGGAATACAATGAGGGGACAGTTCGGTCATATGCTGGAGCACAAACTATGCTGCCGTCGTGCTGTCCCATTTCAGGCTGGGATCTTGTGATGTTACTGATATAACTCATAACCGTATAGATCATTGTTGCAACCACTGCTATATATTTGCAGCAAATATTGTAAAAGGTTGTCATGTAAGGTATCTATGAAAAGGTTATGATTTGCTGATTATGACTGTGCTATCTGTATGAGTGTATCATTTTTGTAGTTGAAGTTGTGAATATTTGGCTATGTACTTGTATATCAGTATGTTTTGATTCTAAGTAGCCTCAGTGAAGCATTTGGTCAGCTTCTTCAGAAGGGACTATTCTTAATAAGTGCCCAGACAAGAAACACTTAGCTGACAATGAACTTTGGGAGATGCCAATCCACATCTGAGCTCTTCTGGGAACGTTCAAACTAACATGTAAACCATGGCGTCCACCTGTAAAGAACTGAGTCATGCATAGACATGTGGCTTGCCCATGTTACTCCATGCCCCATCTTGCTGCTGTCATTGTCCACAGGGCAGAAGATATAAAAGGCGGCTGCATCTCCTCCATTTGGTCTTCAGTCCTGCTTCTTGCCTCTGGAGGAACTTTGCTACAAACTGAAGCGCTGAACAAAGGACTGAACGACTCATTCCAGCTGTGGATGTACTCCAGAGACCTGATTTGAAGCTGCAGTTTATTCAATCACTGCTACAAGCCTGAACCAAGAACTTTGCCATTACTGTATGTAATTGATTCCATTTAACCAAATCTAGCTCTCATCTATATCTTCTCCCTTTTATGAATAAACCTTTAGATTTTAAATTCTAAAGGACTGGCAACAGCGTGATTTGTGGATAAGATCTAACTTGTATGTTGACCTGGGTCTGGGGCTTGGTCCTTTGGGATCGAAAGAACCTTTTTTCTTTTACTGGGGTATTGGTTTTCATAACCGTTCATCCCCATAATGAGTGGCACTGGTGGTGATACTGGGAAACTGGAGTGTCTATGGGAATTGCTTGTGTCACTTATGGTTAGCCATGCTCTTCTCTGTTTGGCTGGTTTGGTTTGCCTTGGTGTGCAAAGGAACCCCAGCCTTGGGCTGTAACTGCCCAGCTTCAAGCAATTTGTCCTGAATTGGTACTCTCAGTTGAGTCCGACCAAAGCCAGCATTGTTACATCCCCCAAGAACAATGCAGGTGCTACAGCAATGAATGTTACTGACTTAGTAATGGCATAATTCCATAGGCCAATTTGAAATCCATCCCACGATGGACTGTTCCTCACTACCATGCCGAGACACAAGGAGGAGAGCTAGTAAGTCACCCATTCCACTTCCTGAATCACTTTAGGTTTTTCTTAAAAAAGTTTCCCACTGAAGTAATGCCCAGGTGCAAGCTCACTCAGGTCTCATCTGAAATCACAGCTACAGCTACTATGCCTGTAGGCAAATAATAGCACAGCCAGCTAAGTCCTATTTTGGCTTTGCTAGATTGCATGCTTCAGCACCACTCTCATCTCACTAAGCATGTTTTAACAACAGCAACCCCTAGAGCTTTTCAAAGGAGGCCAGAATCATTACCCACATTTTACAAATGGGGAAATCAAGGCACAGAGTCACCCACCAGGCCAGTAGCCAAGGCAAGAACAGAACCCAGATCTCTCAGGTCCTAGTCAGGTACTCTGGCCATTAGTCCACACAGACTCCCATTAGTTTTTGCTCTCAATACCAGATTTTTAATCTTTCTTATATCAGGGGACACTCGGTGGAGAAGCTTGCCAGCCACATGGCAGGACCACAGGAATTTCAATGCACTTGCTTTTGGGAGCATTCAAATGCCCCATGCAGTCTACAATGTTAAGATACCAGACCGATATTTCAGTTGACATTTCTAAATCTCTCAAGAGAATACAGTCAGATACTCCAACCTAAAAACTATCTAGCTGAAGATCTGAAGCTCATCACTCACCTCTCGGTCTGGAGGAGCCAGTTTTCCCACCCCCTTGGCTGATGGTGTGGAAGATATCCATAGTCAAAAGCAAGACTTCTGTCTGGAAACATCTCTTCTGCTCGCTGGTGGAGTTTTCTACAGAAGCCTGCACAACCACAGCATGAAACCATCAGCACAGTGATAACACAACGAGGGGTGCAAACACTAACAACCTTGCTCAGCCTTTACTCAGGTAAAGTCCATTGACATCAATGGAGCTATGACAATATACACAGCTGAGGATCTGCCTCAACCGAGTAAGGATTGCAGGGTCCAATATATCCAGGGTGGTTTGGGTTGAGGGTCCATTATAATCTGGGATGGGTTAGGATCAGGGTTTGTCCCAGTGCAGGGTATAGGCCCAGGACAACGTGGGATGGTTTCGGTGCATGCCCAGAATAACATGGGATGATTTTGGTTCAGGGATGTAAGGATTGGTAGAACTTGAACCAAGACCCACAGGGCTACTAGCTAACCAACATCCCCACACTGTAACCCAGCAACAGCCATAACCCAGCCACACCCCGTGTACGACAACTCACAGAAGTTTGACCCCAGGGGACGTTCTGCCTCAAGGGATCTGATGACAATGGTTTTAACAGTCCCTGATTGGCTCTTGGTCCCTATAGAAGCCCATAGGGCTTAGCACAAAGGGTCCAGGCAACAACACAGATCCCTAGCTAGCTGCCACAATCACCCTGTTCTCTGTTACTGAACTGGCATCGAACTTGGCGCTGATTTGTATTTAGGCTCCGGATTGACCCCTGGAATCCCAACATGGACCCCAGTACCTGGTATTGAGCCTTGGCCTGATTCCTGGCTCTGACCCTTGGCTTACCTCCTGACTCTGACTCCGGCTTGACCCTCCCCTCGACTCTTGACCCTGATACTGGCTCTGATTCCGGCTTCAGTTCCAGGATCCCAAGCTCCTGTCACTAGTCCTGCCTGCCTTCACCCAGGAGCCTAACAGGGGGTATAACTCCAGATGGCTTTGGTCCAAATGCCCCTTTCTGATCTCCAGGAGCATCCTTCTTAGGGAGGTAGGAACTGGTATAGAGGAAACAAGGACAGTCGCCTCAGCCAACCCTTAGTCTCATTCTACAACCAAACCTTCACGGAGGCTCCAAGAAAGCTTGATGCATTTCTGCCATGCTCTTTGCATTCCTGAGACTAAAGACATCACAGCGTGATGAGAAAGGCCATCCTCACAGAAAGCAGCAGCAGGTCTCCCAGTGAGCTCTCCAGATAACTGATTCTCTGTAGATTTACAGCCCTGGCAGGCTCAGGAGATTTGGATAGCTTGGAGAAGTGTTCATGCTTTTGATAGCTTCTCTGGACTGAACCCCAACTACTTTTTGAGCCTTCAGAGCTTTCCCCCTCACTTGCCTCTTCTGAGTGGATCTGACTCACAGAAGATGGAAGCCACAGTCAAGAACTGAGGTTCATTTCTACTTGTCTTAAAACCAGTGATCTAGACACATCTGCCCTTGGGCCGTTCAAAATCTAAGCCTGGATACTAAATTTGCTACTCCCTTCTTTATAGTGGGTCGATCCAAGAATCCCCTGCTTTGGAGTGTTTGCAACCTGGGTCTGGACTCAACTGTTGCAGCAGCCATCCATCCATCTGTACTTAGAAGGGGTTTTATTTTTTTTTGTCCATTGAAAATAAATGACTTTTTAAGTAAATTAGCATACAAGACAGCCCTATATGGGGTCTCATGGCATTAACATGGCTGCCTTAGAATTACATGCACACATTATAAACGGACAGGGAAAGATTTTTTACTGGCCAAGATCTAACTCTAGCATAATAAATTTCTCCAACGCAAGTTACTATTGCTGCTGTATACAGGTAGCATCATGCCTTCAGTTATATGAACGTATGGGGCACAGGGGAATCTCTTCTCTACAGGGCAGTTAGGATTTTAGTTCTAGCTGGCTGTCCTGGATAACATAACTGAAGGTGCCCCATATCCCAGCAGTGTGATCTGGCCTCAGGCCCTCTTGATCACATGGTGTTTGCTAGGAGGAACTGTAGACAACCCCTTCTCAGAGTAGAGCTGCTCAGAATTTTTTTTGTCAAAACAGTTTTTTTGATGAAAAATCATGTTTTTGTCAGAATCTAAGCGGTTTGAAAAACATGCCAATTTCAACGAACTCTCATTGAAAAAAAGGAACAAAGCATTTTGTTAATGTCAAAGTGGTCGACTCTGACATTTTTCAGAACAGAATATTTCGATTTTGTCATTTCAAAACCAGCCTTCAAAATCAAATTCATTATTTTAATTTATTCTTTTTAAGTTCTCAAAGGTCAAACCCAGAACAAAATGTTTCCATTGACCCAAAACAAACTTTTCTAAAAATTCTGAATTTCAATGTTGTTTTGGTTCTGATTCAGAACAGGAAGGTTTTGGAAATTGTGGAATATCCCGCGAAATATAAAAATCTGATAACACCCAGCTCTATCCTAGAGAACTTGAGAGGAGCAGGTGGGGTGCAGACCCTTCTGAGTCATCCCTTCCCTATATCACTGCAGGATGCCTCCTGTGTCCTCCCCCTTCCCCCTAACACCCGATGCAGAGTAGCAAGAGCGGGAGTCTGCGGTGATGAGACCTCAAGAAGCAGCTCGAATGGGTGCCTCTGTTTGTGCGCTGGGATGCTGAGCAGACTCTCCATCAGCAGGATGCGCAGGAAGTCCCACACTTGCTTCTTGGCAGGGTGCTCAGGCAGTGGGGCAGCTGGGGAGTTGGGACAGCTGTTTGCTTCAGCAGCAGCTGGACCTTTGAGGTGCGACAGGCCTTCATAGCCTCCCTGAGTAGAGAGAGCAGACAGACAGTGGTACTCAGGGGAGCTTATTTTACCAACACTGCTTTCTCCCCACAACTGAGCACAGCTCTACAGAGAGCAGAGGGAAGGCAGTGTAATATGGCCATAAAAACTGAGTGCCAGGACTCCTGGGTGGATGCTTCCCAGGCAGATGTAAGTGCATTAGCTCCACTCAAGCAAGTGCCCCAAAAATAGCAGTGCAGCTGCAATGGCATGGGCACAACTTGGGCTAGCTGCCTGAGTGTGTATCCAGGAAGTCAGACAGGACTGTTTTCAGGTGGCCAGCCTGAGCTGCCATGGCCATGCTGATACTTTTAGCAGAGCTAGTGCAAGTCTTGTACCTGTGCTGGGAATGACACCTCCAAGCTGCTGCGTAGACATATGCACAATCATTCTGATCATGGACAAGTCATTTCAGTTCTCGGTACCTCAGTTTCCTCAGCTGTCAAATGGGGCTAATATTAACACCCAGAAGGTTTAGTGATGCCTAATACATATACCAGTGCCCCAAGTGTGCCAAATAACAATAGCAGCAGCAAAGCAGGAGGATGCACTCAGATGAAAGGGGCTGCAGCATGTGCGAGTCATTGTTAACCCTCTCCACCAACATGCTTTAAAATCAGGAATGGGGGAATCAGCTGGCAGCTGAGTGGAGTTTGGTGAGGGCAGTGGGGCTGTTGTGGCTGCTGGGCTGAGGGGTAGTGAAGCAAAGGAGAAGCAACATTCCAGTTGAGCAAGGGTGGAGCAGCTGGCTGAGGGAAATGAGTGCTGCATGCTCTGGTGAGGGGGTCACACTCAGAGGGGTGGCTCTTTAGTAGACAGGATGTCAGCGCAAAGGGATGGTCCCAGCCCTACAAGGAGCAATGGGATTAAGGAGTTTGGCTGCATCACACCTGGAGCCGAGCCACCCATTAGCTATCACGGATGGTGATCCAGGCCATGGCTAAGAGGAAAGAGACAGGGAAGGGGGAAGATACCCAGCAGTGAGTGCTGGATTCAATACATCAGCCCCTACTTTTAGGTTCTGCAAAGGCTGACAGCTTGAGGGGCACGGACCATGGGATAGATCCCACAGCTCTGACTGGGTATGACTCACACCGACATCAGCAGGGGCTCGGTTGGACTACCACGGCAAAGGTGTCAGCGTCTGGCTCGATCATAGCAATCCAAGCTGGTTCACACTTACCTGTGGAGCCCGCACATGGAAGACGACAGTGGCTAAGGTTTGCAGGAAGTCCGAGCAGCACCACACCGGATCCTGGGGGTAGCTGTGATAGATTAGGCACAGGAACTGCATGATGTTCCCAGGATAGGCCACCTCCCAGGAGCCCTCCGTACCTGCAAAGGGCTGAACACCGACAGGCGTGTCTTGTCAGGGCAGTGTTTCACTTGTACGCATGCTCAGCTGAGCTGGCACACTTTGCTTTTGTTCCTCTCAGCAGTCCTCAAAGATCTGAGTGGCCTCGGCTTGGCCAGAGCTGGAGAAGTCATGGATGGATTGGTCCAGTGGCCACAGGGAGCAACTGCTTAGAGCTACACATTCCTCTCCTGAGTCTGAACACAGCTCTAGCCACAGAGCTGGGGCTTTCTCCACTCAGAGGGGCAGGGGCTGGGGCCCAGAAGCACACTGGGAGGGGCCAGGATCCAGCCCCCAACTCTCAGATCCTGGCCATAAGCACAGACAGGGTCTCTCTGAAGCCCCCTCCTCCCAGCAATGACAACACAGCCAGGTCAGTAGCTGGCAGCCATCAGCTCCCTGCCCACCACTTGGGGAGGGAATGGGCTGCCTCAAGCAGAACTCTCCGCCACTCCCTCTGTGGGGCCCTACGCGCAGACAGACAGCCGCTCACCTTGTTCACTGTGGCCTTAACCATCTCTAGCAGCAGGGCCACTGCCTCTGTGCACAGCCCAGCTTTAAGGACGTCCTCCACATGGTGGTTCTGCAGGAGCCACTGCAGCATGGAGTCCAGATCTGCCTGAAGGGAGGAAGAGATGTTCGAGGAGGAGGCTGCTGACAGGGGCATGGCTGCACCCTTCACTGCTTTCAGAGCAGTCTAGAGCGATGGGTGAAACCTCCAGGAGGTTTCTGTTCTTTCCACATCCAGCTGCATCAGCCACAAGGATAGCAGGACCTCAGAGTTACGGACACTTCAGGAATAGAGGATGTCGTAACTCAGAAATGGTCCGTAGCTATGAACAAGATGTTATAGACTTCAGCCACAAGGAACTTGGGGCTGCAGCTGCAGGGATCGGGGATGGGGCTTCTGACCCTAGGGGCTATCAGGGCTCCCGGAGGGGGGCTCAGGGCTTCTGCCCTCTGGAAGCACCAGGGCTCAGAGGTTTAGACCTGAGGGGAATGCTGGGACTTGGGGGTTCAGCCCCACAGCTCCATTCTGGCTTCAGGCCTGAAAGGGGTGCTGGTTATCAGGGCTTCAGCCCTGAGGCTCCACTCCCGGTTTTAGCCAGGGGGGAGTACTGGGGCTTTAGCTATGGGGGGAGCACTGGGGCTAAGAAAAGCAGTCTCCCCATAGCTAAAGCCCCGATCCCGGGCACCCCCCGTGGGAGTGAAAACGAGAGCAGAGCCATGGGGTTGAAGCCCCAATCCTCAGTTTCCCCCCACTCCCTCTGAAATTGAGAGCAGAGCCCTGGCGCTCCCCTCGGGTCTAAAGCCCTGAGTCCCAATGCTCCTGAAGGCCAAAAGCCCTGAGTCCCCACTCTGCCAGGAGCCCTGACCCCACCCCCCACACACCATATGGTTGCAGCCCCAGTTCCCCAGTGGCAGAAGCACTGAGGAAGTACAGTATTTGCTTTTTTTTTTTCCGTCTGCATTGTTGCCTGATTGAGGACTTCCAGGTCCACATGGTGTTCAGGTGACAGGTAAGTCCGTAACTCTGGTGTTCATATCATTGAGGTTCTACTGTAGCTCCAAACAAAACAAGCTTCCCCTAGCTTGGATGCTTATGTTGCCTAGGGCAGACGTTGCTGGGCTGCCTCTCCCTTTGGAGCCATTACAGAGAAGCAGCTTAGGAATCCCAGAGGGCAAAGCAAGGTCCCTTAGCCAAGGTGCAAACTCTCATTCACCCCTCACCCCGGACTTTGCGGGGGCCTTACCTTGGAGGCTTCTGGCGGGTCACACTGTGGGGTTCCCAGGAACAGCCCTGAGACCAGCAGGTAGATCTCAGGGAGGTGAATGTGATTAATCAAACATGCTTGCAGCACTGTGAGCCCAAAAACTAGGTAGGGGCCATAGTCAGGTATCAGGGGCCCACTTTTCAAATTGTCTAAAAGCAAAGGAAGAAAACATGCTTTGAACGGCTCAGTTTCCATCCTGCATCAGGTGTAGTGGAGAGGGATGGCTGACTGACAACAACCAGCAATTCTCTGGGACCCAAATCACCCTGCCGTCCTCCCAGCAACAACCGCAGCTGTTAGAAGAATTTCTCTGACATTAGTAAATAGAAAACCACCCTCCATTCTCATTCATATGGTGTGAAGTTCTCCTTGTACACTCTGTGATGTTGCATCCCATAATGCGTTATGGAAATATGCTTATGAACGTATATATGACATAACTGGAATATGTTTTATGCTACATATGCCATGTAACATATCTCTGCAAAGATTATGATCTACTGAATATATTCATCCTATTTGTATGCATGTATCTTTTTTGTATTCAAAGTTATGAATATTGGCTGTGTACTTGTTTGATTTTAAGTAGCCTTAGTAAGGCATTTGGTCAGCTTCTTAAGAAAGGGATTTGCAAGTTAAGTGCCGAATCAAGAAACACTTAACAGACAAGGGAACCTTGGAAGACTCCAATTCACATAAGAAGCCTTCCTGGGGACATTCAAGGTAGCATGGAAGCAATGGCTGCCACTTGTAAGGAACTGAGTCATGCATGGACATGAGATGATGGACTGCCCATGTGACTCCAAAACTCCATCTTGGAGCTGGATTTTGCATAGGAGAGAGGGGATCTCCACCCACAAAAGAAAGTCTATTTAAGCCCCTGGGAGACCCCTCCATTTTGCCTTCAGCTGGCTCAAGAGTTAGCCGCTCCACCCCAAAAGAAAGAAACTGGAACAAAGGGAAGTAACCAGAGGGGTGTGAGCAATTGCTGGACCCAGACTAGAAGGAGGCTAGTCTGTAAAAGAAGCTTACTGGAACATCTTTGAGGGTGAGATTTTATCTGTAATCACTTTCTTACTATATTAGGTTTAGACTTGCATATTTTATTTTATTTTGCTTGGTAATTCACTTTGTTCTGTTGGTTATTACTTGGAACCACTTAAATCCTACTTTTTGCATTTAATAAAATCACTTTTTACTTATTAATTAACCCAGAGTAAGTATTACTACGGGGTGGGGAGGGGAGAACAGCTGGGCATAACTCTCTATCAATGTTATAGAGGGCACACAATTTATGAGTTTACCCTGTATAAGCTTTATTCAGGGTAAAACGGATTTATTTGGGGTTTGGACCCCATTGAAAACTAGACATTTGGATATTGGAAACAGGAACACGTCTTAAGCTGTTTTCAATTTAGCCTGCAGCTTTTGAGGGATGTGGTTCACACCTGGGACTGCATTTGTAGCAGGCAAGTGTGTCTGGCACAACCAGGCAGGGTTCTGAAGTCTGCCAGGGAAAACAGGCTTAGGGGTAGTCTCAGCACACCAGTTGGCAGTCCTAAGGGGGTTTCTGTGATCCAACCCATAACACACTCCCTCATCTGGGCTGGGGGAGTGAGCAGAACAGGGTCAGAGCAAATCTCAGAGGGACGAGAAGGTGGTGACTGACCAACTCACAGATGTACAGACCAGTTAGTTTGACCTCCTGCACAGACCAGACCACGCAATCTCCTCACCCAGTGATTTCTGGTCTGGAATCCCCAGCCTGCAGTATGATGGAGAAGGCATCTCCCAGCCCAGCAGTAGGAGATCATCCTGCTGCTTGGCCCATACTAAGCTCACATTGAAGTCAATGAGAGATTTGCTATTTTATGCAACTGGAGCTGGACTGGGAGCCCTAGCTGATTGCTGCTGCACCAGGGTCAACATAGTTTTCATGAACCTGTCCCTAGAAGAGGCTATACTGGGAGCGAGTCTCATATCTGGAACGTACCCATTAGAATATCCATCCCTGTAGAGCTGTTTGACACCCAGCGCCCAGCCACCACCCCCTCCTTGAACTTCCTCAGCAGTGTGGGATTGTGGAGGAAGTGCAGCAGCAGTTTGACCCCGATCACGATGGTGCTTGGGTGTAGATGGCTTTGTGTGAACAAGAGGAACCAGTCAGGCCCCAGCACCAAGAATGTCTCCTCTTGAGCCCTAGGAGAAACACAGCATGAGAAGTATACATGTTAAAGACACAGAGGAAGATTTGACCTAGGAGCCTACATCACAATGGAGAGTTTATTCTCCTATATAACTTAGGTCCTTACTCTGAAGAGTATTTAGATGCCTAACTCCATACCTTTGAGGATCTTTGCAACTGACTTAGGCCCCTAAGTCACTTAGGCTCTGGATATCATGCTCACAATCTGGTGCTGAGGAGATTCATTAGCTTGTTTGTCACCATAGTTTGAGCCATCTAATCCCTATCAGTCCAAATTTAATTTATTTCCAGACAAACTACATCAAGATGGAGTCACAGTTAAGGTCAACATCTCAGTAATTCAGGATAAAACACATGACAGGGACATTGTAATTATCCCAATTCAACTGTTATAAACCCAGGAAATTCAGAATTAAGGTTTAAACTTGAAAGAAATCCCAACATGCTAACGTATGCAAATGTGTACTTAAGGCACCTAAGCGACCTTAATTCTGCCCTGTAGTGATGCAACAACTGTGATTAGGATTAAGACATTGTAGTATTTGTAATCCCAGTTAGATGAAACCGCTTTTTAAAGACACGTCAGATTTCTTTTCCCCTCACAGAAGAGATAAGGAAACCGTGATATCTCTGACACCACTGTTTGGCAACTGTGGAGAAAATGTTGTCTATTTAATGGATATCACTCTAAACCTCAGATACCTCACTGGAAAAAAAAAAACACTGAACCCAAACCTGACACATTCCGCCTCTCTCTCATTGACTGACAACACTCATAAATGCTAACCGGGTGTTGAGCGCTGGTCACACACAGAGAGAGGGAACCTTGAAGGAGCCACAGTCCCTCCTCCGCCCATTCCATTCTCAAATGCAGGGGTCTCAAACAAATTACGAGGGCCACAGGAGGACTAGTACATTGGCCCAAGGGCCGCATCACTGAAACCTTTTCATACAATGATACAAAAGTATAGTCAAAAATGAAAAAAATGAACAACTACAACTAAGTGAGACCTATGGGGTCCTGCTGAACATATCACGGCTCGCCTGCCCCGTCAGCTACTCTGGAGGCACCAAGAAGGATTTGATCTGAAAGGGAAAATGGAGAGCCTGGGCAAGACACTTGGCTCTCACCTCCTGAGTCTAGGATTTAAAGCCAAACTGATGTTACATGATATGAGTTTGTTGGTCTCAGCTTAGGCTCTGGTCATCAAGTCTCTTGTGACTACTGTCTGTTGATTTAAAGGAAGCCTAGGGCTCTGGGGCCAGAGGTATGGCAACATGTGCAGGATGCAGTCCTTGAGAATCCCCCAGCTCTGAGCACCTGGGCTGGAGTTAAAGGCAAAGAGGACACGAGCTTCCACAAGGTGATGTTCTGTTGTAACCATTCCTGTGGGGGAAGAGCCTCCTAGTTCATGTACACAAAAGAATGAAAATGCTGAAGGGACAGGCAGCAGCCAGCTACAATTTGTAGGCAGGGAGCATGTGCAGTGTGTGAGGCAGGAGGTGCTATCCTGAAAGCATGGGGGATAGAGGCACATTGATCTGGTTCAAGTAAACAAAACCATCCAACCCGCACCCTGCAGAGAACTTCCCAGCCATATCACTCATCCTGCAGTGCTGCAAAGCTTCCACCTTCAGCAGACAGCAGCCAAAGCAGAATGCCAAACCACCTCACACAAATGACAAAACACTCCCCCCGCCCCTATTCCAACCCCTTCCCCAAATCCCCACCCTGGCCCCACCTCTTCTCCGCCTCCTCCCCTGAGCTCACCACGTTCCCACTCCTCCCCCACCCTCCCAGAGTGTGCAAACAGCTGTTTGGCAGCGGCTGGGCAGGAAGCACTGGGAGATAGGTGGAGGAGCAGGGACGTGGCGCACTCAGGGGGGAGGAGGAGAGTAGGAGGAGAAGGGGAGCTTGCAGGGCTGGTGCTTCCTTTAGGCAACCCTAGGAGGTCGCCTAGGGCGCCAGGATTCAGGGGGCAGCATTTTGTGTGCTCCCCATGGGGCACATGAGAGCTTCCTGTTCCGCTCCCGTCGCATCACCGAAGAAGGACCTTCTGCCGACATGCCGCGGAAAACAGCGGCAGGCAACTGAGCAGCTCAATGACTGCCGCTGTCGCCTGCAGCATTTCGGCGGAGGGTCCTTCTTCGGCAGCGTGATGGGAGTGGAACTGGAAGCTCCTGCACGCCCCATGGGGAGTGCACAAAATGCTGCCCCCGAATTCTGCCTAGGGCGCCAGAAACTCTGGAGCCGCTTCTGGGAGATTGGCTGCCGGTGGGTGCAGAGCACCCACTAATTTTTCCCCATTTTTTTTTTATCCCCAGAGTCAGCGCCTATGCAACCCGCAGGCCATGTGTTTGAGACCCCTGCTCAAATGGTTCTACTTACTCAGAGGACAGATGAAGTTTGTCTGAACACATTACATCTAAGAGCATCTTCAGTAACTGGTTTCGGAGCCAGATTGTCTTCCCAGATGTTTGGCTTAAGGCTACAAAAATCAGAAGGAAATAAAAAGTAAAGAGAAGACTAAACACGTGTTTCCAGCACTTTGATGAACAGCCTTGTTTGTAGCCAAAACAAATATAATTAGTTGTTAACTGGGTGGAGTGAAGAAGGTGCGAACATTTGGGAGTGGGGATCCCGTCACTGTCAGCACTAGTCATTTCTGAGTTCTGTTCCCAAAGCCCTATCATGAAGGATGTTTAAAACTAGACTGGACAAAATGCTTGATAATGAATAATCTTCAGGGAACAACTCTAGACTGGGTGGAAGAGAAGGCTGGAATGGATGACTATGTCTGGTCACCCTAATTCTTTTGCTTGGATGTGTTGTATCCATGAGGCTCTCCGCTGGAACCACTAATAGGACAAAAGTAACAGGAAGTCGAGGTGGCTGGCTCTTCCAGCAGTCAAGTCAGACACAAATAGGGTGGAGATTTATAAGATGCGTGGCTCCTTGCACTGGAGTATGCACTTGCCCTAGAGAATGCCCCTTCACCCACATGGGACTCCAGCACAATGTAAAAACTACAGTGGGCCAAGAACAACCATATTCTCATAGAATCCTGAGAGGGAATTTTCACCATTTCATTCTATTGTTTTTAACCCACAAATATTGATCTCTGTGAAATTTGAACCAAATGGACATTTCTCTCCCTGGAGACTTGTGAAAACCAGCACTTGAGAGGCTTTTGGTGCAGTGACCAAGGTCTGCCAACCTAACTGCAGGAGAGATACCTGAGAGGGGAAAGCATAACTAAGCACGTCACTTGGTTTTAAAACAGATCTTCCCAGACATGACTGTTCTCTGTCCCTTTACAACCCCCTGTGCTGCTCAGAATAAGGCCCTGACCCAGCAAAGCAATTCATTTTGGACACATGAGCAGTTCTGCAGCATGTCCCTCGAGGGTCTGTCCTTCCTACCCTCCTTCCCCCTGTCCCCGCCCCCATCCTGAGCACAGCCCTGATGCATTTAGGACCTGCCAGGGGGATGAGGGGCAGCATCCATCAGAATTCACTCACCAAAGGGATCTCCTTACCTTCTCCTGGCAGATCAGAGGTCTCATCCAGGCATATCTGACTTTCATCTACAGAAGAGGGCTTTAGAGTATAAACAAGGAACAATCCAATCCTTTCAGAGAAAGAGGAAACCATTTTTGGTTAGCAGTGTTGCCGACTATCACTATTGTACTGTGAGTCTCATAACAGTTGTTGCTTTTCTTAAAGCCTCAGCTCCTGGAGTCATGGGATTATGTGAGAACCTTGGCTTTCATTAATAGAGTATGTTTCTAGCTCTTGAGGAGAAAAGCTTGAAAATGTGATCCCCTAACGACTCAAAAATAGAAGGCAAATAAAAAGGATCCTCCCTTTTAAAAAAAACTTCATGATTTTGAAGCCAGTTTTGTGATTTTGGGGGCCTGATTTATGGTTTTTGAGCCACTGGATTTGATAATATTGGGTTAGCAATGCTGCAGGTGTCCGTGTCTCCTTGGGAGCTCCCCTCATAGTGTTTCTGAGCAACATCTCACTGGCTTCCAGGCATGCAACACCCAGCATGGAATCTCTAGCAGCCTGACAGGAAACAGCTGTGGCAACCCCTTTTCACTTATGAAATGCTTGAATTCCATTTTCCAGTTCTCATCACAAATGGATGAATGTTACACATACACAAAGCAAGTGACTGCAGTGCCACCGTCTGATTCTGGGAGTGGTGTTCTCTATAGACAAAAATACCACACTACAGGAACACTCCAGACACTACTACGTACTACAGCATTCCCCCAGGTTCAGGACAGTACAGGTCCCCTGTTTTTTAATGATGCTCAGGGCCTACTGCACTAGCCCCTTTCCTGGAGGCTGAGAGACAGGAGCTGTCCTTATTTGCTCGCACTGTACAGTACCATGCACATTGCCAGATCAAAACAATTAACAATAAATAAAACTTAGTAAGTTGCAGCCACCCTCATCTTTAATAAAGAAAGAGGCTGCCTATGGAGACTGCAGGTCCCAGCATGCAATGCTGCATCTGGACCAGAGCGATTTCATTAAAATCAAGATGCAGCTTTGAATGTTGGCCTGTGTCATCTCAGTGGCCGGCACCTCTGTGCGCGAGAGTAGTGGACAGCACCAGATAGGTCTTAGCTGGCCCACAGGACAGAGGTTGACCAGTCTGGACACAGGTTATCAAATACTGCAGCAATTGTGTTTCAGGCAGCTCTTTCCTCAGACAGTGATCAAGGGTTGGAATTCTCTTCTCCAGAAGGTCCTGGCAAAGGCAGTATCCATAAGATTCAAGAATAAAATGGCCAGTTGGACACCGTCCAAGAAATGGGATCAGACACCCATCAGCCTGGAAGCAGCCTGCAGTAATCTTACCTACCTTGAGTAGTTCCTTATGCCTTTAGTCGTCCCACTGAGGTCAACGGGGCTACCTGTGCTATATTCACAGTAAGGGTCACAACTTAGCTGGGGGTGATTCTCACTCACTTGAACAGGGCTGAATTAAATGCCGAATTGGCTGTCAGGGGAGTTTTCCCCTATGATTCCTTGGCAGGGATCTACAAAGACTCTGCCCTTGTCCAGAGCACAAAGCAGGGCTGGATGAGGTGGGTGTGATCACACAATAGGATTCTTATACTTGTAGGAGGACTGCTCACTTGTGAGCTGAAAAAATACAGCAAAATCGGGGTTACCTAAGAATGTCTTTGGTATTGAAATAGCCCTGCAGCAGGTGGGAAAAGATGGTACAGATAGTGGTGACCCGTGAGCAGCTGATCTCGACATCGTTGAGGAGGAAAACCAGTTTGGGCACCATTTGCATCTGGTAGGCGACTTTGGCATTCTGACATCCATCTCTGCGTCAAAGCAAGAGGAACGTTAATAGCCTTTACTGGAAAGAGTCAATTCTGCCGAGTTTCTGCTAAAAGGGTTCTGTGCTCACTCTTTGTACCACGGACTTCTGACGTTGCCTTGGCAACCGGTCAAAACTCCGTCAGACAAATTGAATATGTGTCAGAGATGGGGATCTGAAGCCTTCTCGGTGTGTTCCTCCCCCCATTTTTCCCCGGAAACAGCTGCCTTTCAGTGAGTTCAAACAAAACAAAGTTATTGACTTGGAAAGCCCTGAATTGGTGGAAATAAATGCTGTTCTTGTAAAACTCAGCAAGAGACATCAGACAGGATCGTGCATGGCTTTTCAGTTCCAACAGAATGGAATCTACAGGCCACATTGAGGCAGCCGGTCTGTCTCACTCTGTGTCTCCAAATATATTTAACTCTAACGTAGAGCTGGCCGGGAAATTATTCTGTCTTCTGCGCAAATTTGGGTTGGGGGAGGTTGTTAAAAATCTCAACATTATTTGGTCTAAATTTCAGTTTTAAACCTGAAATCTTTCATCAAAAAAGATTTTTGTGGGGTGAGGGGGAGAACTTTCACCCCTGATTAAATGAAAATGTTTTGTCTAAAAGGTTTTTATGGCAACAATGTTTTCAACCAGCTTCATTATTTTTAAAAAATCAAATGAATAAATAGACATCTGGCTTTCTATTACGAGTTGTCTGTAGTGTGCCCAGCATACTTTAGGCACTGAATAAATAACCAATGAAAAATAATATGCCATCTTCTCCCTCTACAAGCTGAAGATATGAAGAATTCTGACATTAAATTGATCTCCCTTTGAGGGCATTGTCGTCCCAAGATTTGCACTGCAGAACAACGACTGCTCCAACCAGTCCTTACAGATGTTATTCTCCAGAGCAGTTGTGTGCATACAGCTAAACTGCAATTACCAAACTCAGTCATCTGGACTTGTTTCCATTCAACACATGAAAAACTTTCAATCTAGTCTAACCAGGCAAAATGACATTTCTTTCTCCAAGTGCTATGGGTCAAGTACTCTGCAGGTGTAACCTCACTAAAGTCAACGCAATGTCTTCAGCCAGGAATTTTGTCCTATGATTCTGCAACATGGTCAACAGAACCAGTAAATGAAAGCTTGTATTTTCATAGGGCTCTAGAAAAGCTAGTTGCCTGCCATCTTCCCTGGATTTTCAATGGGATCTGGGCACATAACTCTTTCAGAGACATTCAAAAATCCCAGCCTAAGCTTATTAGTTCATCCTGTCTCTGCCATAGATACCCACTATGTACCTTGAGGGCCGCAGGATCTCCACAAGATGTGAAAACAGGACAAGGTCGAGATTTTCTGGTGCATTTGACCAAAGCTGAAAGACAAATGAAACCAGAGATTTCACAGCTTCTTGAGTTCAGCTCCTTTTTTCCTGCTGACAAGAGATGAAATAAGTTTTTAAAAAATCAGATGTGTTTCTGCAACACATGCCTTCATCCCGAGATCTCAGAGCACTTTAAAAACATTAGCGAGGCCTCATAATATCCACATGAGGTAACAGAGTGTGTCTATTACTGATGGGGAAACTGAGGCACAGTGCTATTTGCCTATAGTGAGTCAGTGGCAGAGGAGAACAGAACCCAGAAGTTCTGGTCCCACTTTTTCTGCCCTAACGTCCCCACTAAATCCATTTGGTTTAAAAACAAATCAGAAAACATGCAACACACACAATCTAATATGAGCCAGTAATGCCTGGAGGAAGTGTGGCCCAGTGTAAAGCACGCTGGCCTGGGACTGAGTGGATTTGGATTCTGACTCTGTCACTGATCTGCAATATAAATGTGGGCAAGTGTCGGTGCCTCAGTTTTCCCATCTGTAAAATGGGGACAACAATACTTCCCTTTGTAAAGTGTTGTGGATGAAGTGTGCTGTATAAAATATAAGTATTATTATACCATGTAAAAGCACATGGATTGATCTATGTTGGGGGGAAAAAAACAAATATACCATATAGTACATTTTTAAGTGAACTCACAATGACATTTTTCAATTTGCATCAAGAGTTTCTTGGATTTAGGGGAAAAGGAGTAAAATAAAGCACAAAAAATGACAATTTCAGAAATATGGAAATGCAGAAATGATTGTGGAGAGAAAATATATCTGATTGCATAGTGCACAAAAGCAGGCAATCTGCAGTTTCCACCCAGAGAATAAGCTTCCACAATTGCTCTGACTGACATGCCCCAGAGAGATCTGCCATGAGTCTGTCTCTGAAACACGTACTTGTGCAGCCCTTACTAGAGACTTTTGCAGAAACTGAGATCATGTACCGTGAGCAGAGAGTGCAGGTGCTTTAGAAAAGAGCGAGAGAACAACTCTGGACACTCCTTGCTCAATAAAGATCCTTCTACCACATAGCCTGGTCCACCCAGGGCCTGGAACACCAAGAACACTACAGATTCAGCTCAGAGGCAAGGGTGGCTCTAGGCACCAGCAAAACAAGCAGCTGCTTGGGCAGCCCATTTGCAGAGGCAGCAGCTGGCAGGGATCCAGCCTGGGAGCTGTAGTTCCTTGGTTAGCTCCCTGCCTATAGAACCAGCCCTGGAGCAGGGAAAGAACTATATTTCCCAGCATTCCTTTGGCCACTATCAACAGGAAAGGGACGGGGAGGGAGTATGGTAGCTGAAACCTCATGCTTCAGCTTCCTGTGAATGGAGAGTTCACTGCTAGAGCGGGGTGGCAGTGTGAATGGGGAGCAAGTGTGCCCAAGGAGTAGGCAGCTTTGGCCCAGATATCCCCTTCAGAAGACATCCCCAGACTGGATTAGGGATACTGGTGTGACCTCACCTTGCAGCCCCCAAAGAAGGAATTGGGTGGACTAAATGGATAGTAACCCTTTCTTTTTGAAGCCTAGCAAGGGAGGTACATGGATCGCACTAGAATTTAAAATGAAAAGTAAGGGAGGAGAGGCTCTGGATCTGGGCATTTTTAGATACAGAACCAGACACTTAGGAGGATTTCCACTTCTGAGTCATGGAAGCAGAAATTGACTTTTCCTTTCCAGATTTAGCTAATATTCAGAAAGGGAATCTGGCACCTGACTTCCAGATTTGAGCACCTCAAAATTCAGGAGTGATGAAGATCTATTTGGGCAGCTGTTACTTCATTTCTCCCAAATCAACTATACGGCTCCACTGTAATTTGCTGTAGAAAAAGTAGGATAAAATTGAGCAAGAAATGCTTCCCAGTGGTTTTTACGACTGGGATTGCTATTTTCAACAGCATTGCCTTTTTTGTTGTTTAAGTTTTATTTGTTTAAGAGGAAGACAGTGATACTGCATTGGCAAATTCCCCATAGAAACAAAGAGTAGAACAAAAAAATAATAAAGGCACCTCAACTTTTCCTCATTTATGGAGGACAGTCTTATAATATGCATCCAGATAGCCTCCAATCACACAAGCTGAAAATTGTTCCACTTTACTGCAGTTCTGTAACCATATGGGAACCAATCCTGTCTGTGTTCTGCGCACATCCAAAATTCCTGCTGAATGACTCGCCCTGGGAGCACGTTACCAGTGACCCAGTGCTGGGGCAGAAGGAGGGTGCAGGTGCGGGGCGGGGGAGGAGAGAGAGCCCAGGGTTTGGGGGCGGCATTGGTGGGGGGGGAAGGGGAGAGCCCAGAGCTGGGGCAGCACAGGGTGTGGGAGGGGGAGCCCAGGGCTGGGACAGCAGAGGGGTGCGGGTCAGTGGGGGAGAGCCCAGGGCTAGGGCAGCAGGTGGGTGCAGGTGGGGGGAGGCCCAGAGCTGGGGCGGCAGGGGGGCAGGTTGAGGAGGAGAGCCCAGAGCTGGGGGAGCATGGTGTGTGCGGGTAGGGAAGAGCACAGGGTGTGGGAGGGGGAGCCCAGGGCTGGGACAGCAGAGGGGTGCGGGTCGGGGGGGGGTAGAGCCCAGGGCTGGGGCAGCAGGGGGTGCAGGTAGGGGAGAGAGCCCAGGCCTGGGGCGGCAGGGGAGTGCGGGGGAGCCCAGGGCTGGGGTGGGGCAGCCAATTTTTTTTTTTGCTTGGGGTGGCCTGGTTAATGCTCACAGATGCAGAAGTTTCTCCCTTTGCAAGATTTTTTGTGGTCAGAGTTATCGGTCAGAGTGCAGAACAAGGTGAGTTTATTCAATGAGATTTTTTGTGACACGTCCAGTAGAGCTGAAACCCTTTGCAGGGGAGCCATCTTTTCCAAAGAACAACTCCACACTAAGTGAAGGCCTGAGTGTAGCCTGAGCCTGAATTGCAGAGCACATGTGGTAACACACTCAGCCAATCTGGGACTTTCACGTTTTTCTCCCAGGGGAAGTGCCTGAGGAGCCCTCCCTGGAGACATTTAAATGAGGCTGGACAAAGCACTGGAAAACAGATTGCAGGGACTAATCCTGTTTTGGTCCAGTAGGTGGAGAGGGGTGGGAATGGAGGAGATGAACTATTAAGTCTCTCCCATCACTAATTTCTATGAAACTGAAGTCAGCCCATGTGACTGAATGATAGAAGAAATTCACCCTACTGTCGAGATCAAAGAGCAGGATTGTAGTGGGGCAATAACCCCACTCCGGCCCTGAAGAGCTTAAAACAGCCCGGGGAGAGGGCTGTTGCAGGGGAAAGCAGCTACTAGGCTGATTGGAAAAGCAGCCGCAGCTGGGCCACGCCCCAATCAGGCCTCAGCAGGCCCTACATAAGAGGCTAGGAGCCAGGAGTTCAGTAGACTCTCTCTCTAGCCTTTGAGAGGGAGGGACCTGGCTGCTGGGGAGCGTACCTGAGGTGGAGCAGGGCTGAGGGAAGGCCAGAGGATCAGGGGAAGCTCCAGCCTGGAAAGCCCCAGGCTGCGGCCTAGCAGAAGGCCAACGGGTACTGGAGGTTGCAGAGGACAGCCCAGGGGTAGGCAAAGGCAGCAGGGCCAAACCCTCTTTGCCAGTGATGAGTGGCTTATACTGCAGTCTGCCCCAGGGAACAGGGTCTAATCGGTGACTGGCAGTAGCCTATGACTGAGGTGAGGTGGGGACAGGGGGTGGCGGCTCCCTGGGGAGGGAAGACCCTGAGACTGAGGGATGTATGGCCAGGGGGCAGCACCCCAGATAATGGGGTACTGGAGTCCAGAGAGGGACACAGGGGCCAAGCAGCAGCGGGACACTGGCCTGCAGAGGGCGCTCTGGAGGCTGGAGAGCTAATTCCCTGAGACGACCTGCAGGAGGTGCTACCGGGTGAGTCTGCGCCTGATTACAAGGACCTATCCAGCACATAAACCCCATTTATGGACCCAATCCAGGGTGGTGCTGACAGCACCACCCAGCAGATGCTCATTTACTCACAGAATGCATCCCTAAACCCTGACTTCAGTGGTGTATAGAGCTTTGTATGAGCCCTCTTTCTTGGGGGGAATTTCACCCTACAAGCAGGTTCCATGCTCCAGAGTAGGTGACAAACTCAGATTTGTTCAGCTCCTGGAATAATCAGGGTACTTGGACAACTGATGATGGAGTGGCAGCACTAACAGGACAAGCAATTAATCTCCAGCCCATCTCAAATTACAAACATACTATTCTGGATTTGCTGGCTGGAGCAAAACATAAAAATAACTTACCCTCCTTGAAGGAATCTAGAGACAGACCCAAACTGCACCAGAATCCAGACTTCAAACACCCCATGTCTGGAAGGTACTTATCTGCAGGGTTTTAATTGAGATCCACGCCACATAAGTTGTAGCCTTCTCATCAGATACACCAGTTGAGAAGGTGCTGCCACAGAACTAAATAGCTTTACCTCAAAGTTACTGAGAACATATTGGAATGCACCATAGTTCTTTATAGTCGAGGATTCCAAGCCCAGCTCTGCCGTGCCTGCTATGGAGAGCACCAGCTGTAAAATCCTGTTGTTTAGCAGTTTTGTCTTCCTCTTTAGTAGGTACGCCAGGAGCTGAAAAGAGTTATTGTGCATTCATTGAGCTCAAAAGCTGTAGAGAGCACAATAGAAAATACAATCTGTCTCACTAACCTTATAACATATAATCCAGTGTTATTACTAAATAAGACATGCACAGCACACTCCAGATACCATATTCATACATGCCTGCGTATTATTCATACATGCAGCGTACACTGTGCATAAAACTGAAGCTTCAAGCACTGAGTGACATTTTTAATATACATTGAAAATGTGAGGGGTTGTAATTGGCAAGCTGGCTTTCAGGAGGAATTTGACAGCAGAGCAGGAGGCTTTTTGGATAAGAAGCACCAGGAAGGAGTGAAACACATGTAAACTCATGCTGAAGGAAAGTTACCAAGAACAACATGTGAATGCACATGGAGAGCTCACTGCACTTACTCATGTTATTAGTTCTTTGGGAGAGGAGCAGATCAAAAAATTCAAATTTCAACTTTTTTTTTAAATGAGAAACAGGCACATTTCTGTGAAAATTTTCTTGTTTTTCAACTGGGTCCAGTCATGAGTGTTTGGGTGATCACTGCTGTATCTGGAAAGTGTTCAAGAAGCTCCCAAGTTTCACAAAAGTTAGAAAGAAAGATTATTTACCCAGAAATATGCACCAGAACGTGTGTACATGGGTAATTTACCATTGATTAGTCTCCCGTTTAGAAAGCTTTAGCAATCCAATAAGAGAGCAAAAATAGTTCCATGTGACACAGGTAACCAATCACATAGACGGAACAAGATATAGCAAAAAGTCAAGACGCCCGAGTCTAACATTTATTTTCACAGACTGGCGAACACTTACGAATGATGATGATAATCATAGGAATCGAGATCAGATGGGGAAAATGGGCTAAATCCATCAGCTCATTCATTCACAACGAATAATTCAGCCAGCTCTAACATTCATTCAAACACTGTAGTGTGTGTTTCCAGATCCAAAGGGCCTCTCTGTTGCTCCTTTAAAGATACCTTCCATGTGCAGTAGGACTAATTATTTAGTGAGATCTCTCTTTAGTCTGGGTGACACCAATCACTTCACTTACTCAATGATACACTCCACTGAAACTGCAGACTTGCACCTGATTTCCATCCCAAACTACTATAGAATATAGATCTTCTTCTTCCACAAGCCGGGCCTCAAGTTCATTCAAAACTCTGGGAGCCAACCCTACTTTCAGGGTTGCAAAGTACCGAAAGCTGAGTTTGGGGCAAATTGAATGATGCATTCTGAGATGCAGACTACATTTTTGCCTCAGCCCAGTTCCTAGCAGACAAAAGACCCTCCACCATTATCACTAACCGTCCCCATTACTAGCAGGCTCAGCAGAGAGAAGTCAAGGACTGCATAGGCCATGGGGAAGGAACAGAGCTCTTGCCCTAAAAGCAGTGTTCCGGATGAGGGTTGAAGTATGCTGGCAGAGGGCAATATGTTGGAAGAGTTTGCACAGCTGCTGCCTCTGCATTACCTGCTCTGTGGCTAAGGTCTTAATGCAATGGCCAGTGTGACACCTTTCATTATCATAACAAGTAAGTGAAGATGCAGTGAATCTTGTGAAGACTGAGTCTCATTGGCTGTGTCTGGGAGCGAGTCCTGCCTGGCTGCTTTCACCAACAACAGCTGAGCTGTGATGGAGATGATGGGCACAGGATTTAGAGCTCAGTCCTGCAGGCCTTACTTTCAGGCTTTCCCTGGGACTAACTTTAATGTCTCACTCCCATTGGCTGCAATGGCCTTTGGGCCAGGCCCTCAGAGAGGGAGAGAACACATAATGCAAGTGAGCACCTGGAACAAGAGGGGCTTGTTCTCACCTGATATCCGCCGATGTGGCTCATCAGCTTCTCACTCATGGGGCTGCGGTTCAGGACGGAGTTCAAGACTTTGACTGCGGCATACATTGCATGGTCATCCCGGGCCATGGCAATGAGGCCTAGCAGAATGGCTGGGCCCCCAATAAAGTTCAGGCTGTTAGCTGCTGGGCAAGACTGGAACACTCGTACCCCTGAGGAGAGACCAACAGTTACTGCTCCATGAACCAACATGGAACAAATCTAGAGCTGGACATTAATGGGCACATGACTGCAGTACAACAGGGACACCCTGTTACCATGCTGTGTCTCCGGGCAGGGGAGAACTTTCATCCTAAGAGTGGACTGCAGTAAATCTCTGAATTCTGCTGCATCTGAAAGGGAGGGTGGTGCATTTGCTTAACAACCCAGCTGAGAGAGAGATGGATCTGAGCAGCAATTCCTGAATCTGGATCAGAACTCCAGAGAAAGCCAATCTGCAATATTAGTCCTGGCCATTATTGTCAGGGTAGGGACCAACCATGAAGTTGAGTTCTAGCTCTGAATCTCTCCCAAGTTCAAGGTTATTCTGAGCCAGGGTTTTGGTTTAGGCTCATCTCTAAGAAAACCTACAGCATAAGAGAGATGAAGAGAAATGAAACTGCAAGAGGAAAAGGTAGAAATGCCATTAACTAATTGAGTCTGGCAAAAGGGCTCATTATTCTACATCGTGTGACCATGACATCATTCCCAATGACACCTATGAGACTTTGGAGCCACATCTATTACATATATCTGAACACTACCAAATGTCTTGAAGCTTAAAGCATTAGAGGCAAGTTATCCCCTCAGATACATGTACATGCTGGGGTCCAATTGATTACAAGGGGAGTCCTATGTACACATTTCAGGACAGAACATATAAATGTCTGAAGATCCAGTCTGACTCACCCTGGGTCTCATGCTCTACTTTTCCATTCCCCAATTTGTACCTACCAAATTGGCCCACAGCCACTGATCCAATAGTTCGTAAGGGACCAGCGAGGTGTCCAGCAATGTTTCTAGCCAGGAAAACTGGTGTTGAACTGTCACGGGAGATGATCCCCATCTAAAATAGACCAAAAAGACCTTGTAGGAAACATTGGAGGTTAAATCAGGGGTGGGGAAACAGAGGAGGAAGCAAGGAATCAGGGATTGTATTTGTTTGGGATTATTTTAGTATTTTTAGATTATGATAGAACATTTCATGTACAAAGATAAACTGTTGCTCAAAATCGATATCACAAGGGATCCAAAGTCAGAATTGCTCATCCAGCCCAAATATCTCCTCCAGCTCCGCCACACATGCCTCTTACTGTTCCTATCATGGGTACTGCATTGGCAGGACCTCAGAACAGCAATGCGGATAACCTATAGTACACGCTTCAAATCCCAGGGACAGCTGAGTGAAATGAGGCACCCACTGAGGTGCACTCCCCCTTCCAGGGCCAGCCAGGCGCTCACTATCAGCCCGGCCTGGGTATGATCAAGGAGGTCTCTGCCCCACTGAAACAGGAAAGGCAGCTGAGCAGCAAGGAGAGGACTAGAGGCCATGCAGCTCACAGGGAGTAGTTGGACCAGGCTCAGAGACTTTGCTGGAGGATGTCGAGTTGAGGTGTTTGTAAACCAGGGGTCCTGGCTGCTGAGGAGTAAGGGCCTCGCGACCTGTTTTACAAATGTTCCTACTGTGAGACTTTATTAAAGGGGACATACTTATTTGGATTAGTGGGTTTGGCTTTGTTCCCCTGGCCTCCAGGGGCACACTGGCGCAGCCCACTCCCTCACACAGCCTTAGACATGAATAACCTGTCTTCTGTCATCATTTCAAGGCAGGATTTTAACACTACCTGAGCACTGTCAGAGCTCTATCTGTATCTCCCGCTCCAGCTAAAACAAAAACATGGTGAAGATGGAGTTCAGGTCAAGAGTGCTCGCCAGCAACTTAAGAGTAAAAAACCTTTGGAAATTAGAGCTAAGGTACCCAAACATTCATACTGAGCCCAGTGTTGACCCTACTAAGATCCAAAGCTGCTCCATCTGGATTTAAGAAGACTGCTGGGAGCAAAATCTGGGAGTGGGAGGAGGAATCAGGGCTTTGAGCCTGGAGTAACAGAAAAGGGATGCACAGAGCACTCAGTGAAGCTACCTAAGAACCACAGACCTATAGGATGTTGGAGGCTAAGGAAAGTCTGTGGGGTGAGGAGCCCTGTGCACACTGGGCTGAGGATGAGGGAAATCCTGGAGAACATAGCATATCTGTAGAGCGACAGGAGTCCCTGGGGAGGTTAGTCCACTACTGCCACACTGCTCCCACGGTCTGCAGCTTCCTCACAATTTACTGCACTCATAGAGGCTCACAGATGTGACGCAGCGCATCCTTCTCCACCATTTCCTGGAGTTGCCACCATTTCCCTTTCCCTCACCTTTGGAACAAAGAGGTTCTCCTGGTGGAAGACACCACCACACCTAACCCCCTATGCATGCAATGGTTCTGCTCTGTACCCATTGCTGGAGGCAATGGTGGTGGTAAAAGGAGTGTACACATGCAGAGTCTGCTGCCATCTGGCTCCCCCATATAGGATACTGCAGATAATACTCCACTTGACACCTGTGGGTGAGGGGCTTGAAGACTGTCACTGAAGAAATACCGTAGTATCTGCACTTCACTGCCGCTCATCGGACCCCCCTAGGGGCTAGACTGCGGCTGGATGTTGGGATGGTCAGGTGTCTCAGATGCAGAGGCATGAACCAATCAAGTGTTTTTTCCTCCTGGCATCACTCTGGAGCAAAGTTAAGGTTGTTAGAGAGCTTTAACTGTGCATCCCTTACTTTGCCATGTCGGCATTTCTTTTAAGAGTAACTTACATCCTGAACCATGTGAGTTTGTAACGGTTCACTTGGGGATAATTACAAAATACCTGTAAAGTTTTAACCTGTAAATTATTGATATACACTCAATTTCAACTCCAGTTTTAACAAAAAGTTTTTTGTCCAGGAATTTTCTTCTTGTTAAACAATTTCATACATGAGCACTCAACGAGATCCTAAAAGAGAATGCTACCATGTGACAGTTAATGGATCGAAGATTTGTAACAGCAGACCTTAAATCATTTAAAAATTACAGTCATATGACGTAACCCCCAGGCCATAAACCAACTACTAATTGACTGAGATCAAGGGAAAAAAGTCTCCTATGGACAGGTTATTCCATAATTTTGTTTTATGAAATTTTTGCACCTTCCTCTGACACATGTGGTGCTAATCGATGTCTGATATAGGGTACTAGGTTAGATGTACCATAGCCTTGATCCACTATGGTGATTTTTGTGTTCCCTGTGTTCTTATGTTAATAGCATTTGGTTTATTGGACAAATGCACAAAGGTGACAACCCCAGTTTGTTGTTTATTAGATAACATTTTTCAATATTGATCTGCTCTAGGAATTATTTGGGGGGAAGATCTCTGGCCTGTTATACACGAGGTCAGATTAGATGATCACAAGATGATCTTTTCTAACCTTGGAATCTATGAACAGATCTGAGTGAATTTTTTTCTGCAAACAGAAATTTTGCCATAAATGCATTTTTCAGGGTTCCAAAACTACTTGGGGTCCAATTTAGTAAATCATTTCAGCTGAAAAAAATCTGACTTTTTTTTTTTAAAAAAAGGTCAAAATGGATTTTTTTTGCAGTTTTTAAACAAGCCATTTCGACATTTTATTTTGTCGTGCTATTTTTGACTCAGAACAACATTTTACTTAGAAAATGTCCTTTTAAAATGTTAACCATGATTTGAAAATATTATTTCAAATAGACATTTGAAGCATTTCATTTGACCTGGCCAACTCTTTGTTTGTTTGTTTTTTGTTTAATCAAGAACAATAGGAAACAATTCTGTTTCCGTCTGAAATAAAACAGGTTTTTTTTATTTTTCAGTTTGACAATCAAACCCAAAAATCAATTGTTCGCTCAGCTCTAGTTGTCAGTTACATATCAGCCTTTGGTGCAAACAGTGTTTAAGAAGACAAATTTCCTCCTGTAATGCAAATTGGTTTGAATCTCCTCCCACTTCCTTCAGTGCAAATCAGGAGTAACTCTGCTGAAATGAATGATTTATATTAATGTACATTTGGTGTACATGGGAAGAGACTCAGATCCAGGAATTCAGGGAAAGCACCAGAGCGAGGAAGTTACAACAAAACCAGAGATTTTGCTCCAAGAAAATCTGAATGCAAAGATGCTTGTCTGAAAGCAAAGGAAGAGAGCCTGTGACCTCTTTGGCGATCAGCCGACCGTCCACTTCGTTGTAGCAGCTCTTTATGTCTTGGATGGTGGTGGTGGATGAGCAAATGGCATTGATCCCAAATGAAATTCTCTCCTCTGCAACCAAGGCTGTGAGCTGAGGCTCTTTGAAGTCATCATTAGCTAAAACAAGAGAGACTTTTAAACCCATGAGCAATTTCACATTCTCAGCACATGAGCCTAAAAGAGATAAGTGGATAAAATGTGAGGGAAAAGGGGGTGTTTAGAAAGGGCTCCGCTTTGATCTAACCAGAACCACAACTGGACCTACACCTTTGCAGCCCAAAGGCTGGAATTTGCCAGCATGGGCACCAGTAGGAGCTGCACTCAGCTTTTCTCCACTGGAAACTGCTCTTTGTAGATCTTACCACCAGCATCTCCATGAACCCAAGAGCTGAGAGCACGACACACAGTGCAGGTTTCATTAAGCAGGTATCTGTCACTATATAATTATTCTCATAGGATAAATCCTTGCTTCTCCACATGGTCCAAGTAAAGAAGCTGGGCAGTGGAACCACTCCATGAAGGACTTTCCACACCCACCCACTGAGAGCAAGGGCATGGTTTACCCCATAGCAATTATACCCTGTTCTCCAAGTAATTCTCAAGCCCTGTGCTGGGAAACTGAGTCAGATCACCGAGTTCCCGGATCTGACTACACCTCACTTGTTGCACAACAGTCTCCCCCTTGTTGGAGAGAGGAGGTGGTGCATGACGGCAGTCACGTGGCCATGGAGCATCATGGGAAATGAAGTCTGGCTGGGGATCCCAGTCTATAGAGGAGAATGGGAACATGAGACTCCCAAACAACAACTTCCATAAGGCACTGCAGCAGAAACAAAATATTTTGGCTTTTGCCTGAAATATTTTGATTTTCAGGCATTCAATTTTTTGACAAAAAAATCCACATTTTCCCTAGAAAGCAAACATTTTACATGGAAAATGTTTTATCGTCAAAAAACCCCTTCAATTTTCCATTGAAAACAAATTTTGATGAAAAATTTCACCCTGCCTGTAACCTTTGCTTTAGACTGCAGCTTCAGCAGATGGGTTTGTTCCACTCTTTTAAAGTGGGAGAAGACATCCCCAGCCCACTGACTTCCTAATGCAGAGGTGGATACACTCAGCAGTTGAACAAGCAGCAATCAATAACTAAAATGTACTGGAGATGCTCTGTCTGCCTGTTTAATAATTGAAGCTAACAGTATACTTTAGTTAAAAAGCTTCTTCATTAAACTGAATGCAACTTTGTGCTCCCTGCCTCCCGCTCTCTCCCCTACTTTGTTGCACCACTCTCCTCTGAGGGCCTGTGCAGCTAAGGAGATTGCTGTTTCCTTTTCTGCGATGTTTTTGTCTAGCACTGCACATCCCAGTTACAAAGGTTCTTCCTTAATGTCTGCCTCACCCAGATTGAAGTCTCCATAAATAACAAGATGCCCACAGAAAATGAAGAGGGTTAGTACTGTGGTCAAGTCACTGAGCTGGAACTCAGGAGTTAGAGCTCTAGTCTGAGCTGGGGGAGATCAGCATTCAATTCCGGCTCCGCCACAAAAATCCCATGTAACCCTGGGCAAGTCACTTAGGCCTGGTCTGCTCTTGCAACAGTGTTTAAGGCACATGCCCCAATGGAAAGCAGGCTGCTTCCACATTGTAGCGTATAGCTCCATGGAGCAGCGAAAGGCTCCATCAGCAGGGGGAGGGGCAGTGAAAGGCTCTAGGAACAGCAGGACTCTATACAGCTAAAAACAGCCATGTAAATGGGGGAGGCAGGGCTGGGGTGTGTAGAGTCATGTAGGGTACACACCCTAAAGTTCTGGTGTCTCTGTACTCTACTCGCCTAAGCAGTGCCTCACCATCTATGCTGCAATTTATACCCATGTTGGGGGGGGGTGTCTGTACTCAACATGCTGCTGACAGTGTAGGCATAGCCTTAGTCTCTCTCAGCTTCAGTTCCCACAGGTCACATGAGGCTAGAAGCACTGACCTACCCAACAGGGGGTGGGGTTCTGAGGAGAAATACACTGACGATTGTGACACGCCCAGATACTATGGTGATGGGGGGCATAGAAGCACGACAGATCAATCAATCTTAATTAATTCTTGACTCTGTCACAGGTGCCCTGGGCGAGTCACTTAAAGCCAGATTTTGAAAAGTATTTAGGTGTCTGAAGATGCAGACAGGAACTCTGGCACTTTTGAAAACCCCACTAGGTGCCTAACTCCTAGCGGAGGCCTAGCTCTATGCCTCAGTTTGCCCTGTAAAATGGGGATAATTATACTTCATTCCTCTCACTCTTGTCTGTCCTGTCTGTTTAGATCGTACGGCCTTACTACACATACGCCCAGTGTCCAGCACAATGGGGCCCCATCTTGTTGGAGGCCTCCAGGCACACCGGGAATGTTAATAATGGATGATAATAATAAACCACGGCAGATGCCCAGTGCGGCACGTCCGAGTCCCTGCATACCTGGAAGCTGCACTGCCTGGAAGTTACTGAAGTACCGGGGCCCAAGCTTGTTAATCGCCTCCACGGTTTCCCCAGAGATCGACTCTTCAAACAAGTATGTTGGGCCCAGGCGCCAAGCCAAGGAGGACTTCTGTTTCCAAACGCGGGGGGTAGCTATGTAGCCATAGATGTCAACGAAGGAGGACGGTTCCATGGAAATACTGCTCCCGGGTAAGGGCTGTATGTACTGCATCTGCACCAGAGAAAGAATTCACTTGTGTATCTGCAGAACTGTAGGGCCTCTGCCCAGCAAGATACTGTCTGTCCTCATCCCTACTGAAGTCAAGAGGAGTTACATGTGATGTCACAGGATTGGGTCCTTACTCGGTGAAAATCCCAGTTACAAAAGGACTGACATTAACACAAGGGATCACGCTGTTTCGCTTAGAGATCACATAACTACACCAGGCTAAATTCATCCCTCGTACAATCACACTGACTTGAACTGGTTTCCAGTAGGGATCAATTTGGCCCATTCTTTGAAGCACTTAAACTAGGCTTTTGTAACCTGGTCACCTGATACATCTGGTCTCTCCTTCCTGGAACAAGATAACAAGTACACCCCCAGTGGGATCAAAAGTCCGAAGTGTGCTCTGTGTGCTATCAGTGACCTCCAGAGCTCTTGCCAGTGATCTGTGAAGACCTTCTGATTCCCAGGGGGCTGCTAAATCACCTCTTTGTTCTCAGCTGCTAAAGAGCAGCAAAGAAGCAAAATCTACGTTAAATACTTCCCTGATGCTACACTTCCATGTCAGCAATTACTATAGTTGTAACAGGGATGTTCAGTAATGAGTTTTGGGTTCCTAACTCCTTAAGCAACTGTGGAAATCCTGGTGTTGTCCTCCAGGAATCAGCTGTCGCTTTAAAGCTCCAACCCTGCAACTTGTTCCATTTGGGCAGACCCTTGCACCTGCACCCCATCAACTTCAATAGTGCTATTTGCCAGGGGTAGATCAAGTTACAGGACCAGGGCCTATCATTTAATAAATAGTCAATTTTCAGCTTTGATCGTAATCGAGTCAACATTGCAACTGGGCTCTGAGGAAGGCTAGTCAACCTCAATGCAGCAAAAAAGTTAAGATGCCTTTTTGGACTCTGAGGAGCAACTCTATTGTGTTCCTCTAGATTGTAAAATCTAGACTAAAGATCTAGATTGTCTAAAATGTAAAATCTCCTGGGCAGGGATTATGTACTACTGTGTGTGTACAGCACCTAGCACAGCAGGGGCCTGTTCTTGGTTAGTCCCTCCCTAGGCTCTACTATAATCAACAACTTAATACATAATTATTTTTAGAGTTAAGATTTTCAAAAGCATCATAGTGATTTATACTTCTAAATCACTTTCAAAAATACCATCAGGACTTGCACTCCTCAAGTCACATAGGCACTTTTGAAAACTCCACCCAAGGTGTCTTTCTTAAAGAACACCCATCCTGTTCATTTCAAATGTAGTAGAAAAATACTCTGCCTTGATCCCAGACTTAAACTTCCTTGAGGCCAATGTTCTTTTTTTTGGGTAGATTTTAGAGAAGGATCCAGAATCAGGCTTGTAATGGAAACTGTGTAGCAACCATAAGTATAGAGAGGTTACCGCACGTCCAGAATGAGTTAGGAGACAAGTTTCAACAATAGAAGCCTAAAGGCTAGGTACCTACATCTACACCAAGCACCTAAACAAGCCATTTTTCCCAAAGTGCAGATCACTCAGCAGCTCCAGTTTACTTCAATGGGAGATCAGCATTTTGGAAAATCTGACCACTTAAGTGCTGAAATATGGACGTAGGCACCTGCCTATTTTTGAAAAAATGTTCAGTTATAATGCCAAAGAGTTTTCAGAGCTTAATGCAGCCTCTATTAGGGTAGGGATATGACCTTTATGGGGCCACATCATCCCAAATCTGCTACTGCAGGGTCCTTATCTTTTCCTCTGAAGCATTTGATGCTGGGTACAGTAGGAGACTGGATCAGATTGCTCTCAGGTCTGATCCTATCTGCAATTCCCATGACACTAAAATCCTGGCCCTAGATATTAATGACCTCTGTGTAATTCTGATTTGTTGCCCGATTTCCTCTTCGCTTTCAATATCATGAAAAAAGCATCACCTCATTTCCTCAAGACACGGAATCTGGGCCCATCTCTTATTTACTAAAGCCTTGTTTTATTTTTATTTTGACTTATGCTAAGCACATTTGCTGTGAATCCTTTAATCCGTTGTGATGCTCAAGCCTGGTTTTAGCCATGACTTCCAGTCTCATTTAAAAAAAGACAAATTAAATTAAGTTTTCATTCTCAGAATGGATATAGGTCCCACAAGATGCTGTGGAGACATAATTTTTCTCAAGTATGGGAAAGAGAATATTGGGAATGAAACAGATTGCTTTTACAGGGGAAGTATAACACACAAGCGAGCTTTGCATACATCAGAATAGAGGAGGCAGAAGGAAGAGACCAAGGTTGCTATAAACAGTGGAGAGGGGAAGGGATCTAGGGACTGCCCAGAATTGGATGACAGTTTCAGTATGGCCAACCACAAGTGTTTAAAAGAATCACAGGTAAGGCTTCAAAACTATCCTGAGATTGGCTTAAAAATCTTGAGATTTAAAATAAAATAATAAATTGGTGGTTCTTTTTATTTGCCTTCTTGTTTCTGAGCCTTCGGGGTGCACTGAGTTCAAGCTTTTCCCCACACCCAAAAGGTGAAGAAACTATTTTTTGTAATGAAAGTTGAGACTCTTGTGAAATGACAGGACTCCGGGAGCTGGGGCTTTATTAAAAAACAACAAAACTTTGCAAGACTTGCAAAAAACAAAATCACGTTTTGCAATCCTCCTTACCCCCCATTTTGAACCATCTTTCTTATTTAATATTAACCCATGTGAACATAGCTCTTGGAAACAGACTGAGTCTATTATTTGAGGAGAAGAGCAAGTTCACCGCCTGTTTGATACTAGAGCTGGGAGCAGGTTGGCCAGTATGCAGGGAATGACTACCTGAGGGATGTGAAACTCAGAGTGTTCCATTGGATGCAGCAGGCAGGGCAGGGAAACAGTGGGACACACCAAACTCATAGATGTCTGAGATATAGAGGGAAATCCCATCAGGCTTAGCATTATTGTGGAAGGCTGGGCAATCACACAGAGGATCAGTGTCTCTACACTGCTCCCCAGGGCCTCCTTCTGCAACCCCAACACTGAAGCATCCAAAATGACTATTCCCTGTTGAAAATACAGGCCTAAAGCCTTTGCATCGCCAACTTGAGATGCCTCAAAAGGGTACTGAATTTCAAAGGGCGTGTTCTCAGCATTCCTAAGAATGGCTCTTTTAAGGTGTCTCAGTTTGGGCCCCCATAATCACTGGTCACTTTTGAAAATCTGAGCCTCAATCTCTAAGGATTCGTGTGATTTCCAGTGCCAGCCTGAGCGCCACGTGCTCTGACGCACACAGACAGCATTGCTCTTTGAGGTCTCCTCCATGTGGGATTAACAAGACAGGGAGAAACTGACCCAAGAAATGGAAATGACCAGCTGCCAAGCATGGTTTTATGAAGAGAGCCTTTACCTTAGCGGAGCCAAGTATCTGTCCGTTGATATACGCCGAAACTATGCAGTTCCTTTTCGTTTCCTTAGCAACCGTCACTGTGAGGTGATGCCACTGCCCCGTAGCTAGCTGCTGGGTGCAGCTGAACTCAATCTGAGTTGGGGCTGAGGAGTGATTTGGGACCTCCACTTCAGGTTCCATGATGTCTGCACGGGAAGAACAAGCACTTAAGTAGCAGGCAGACAGAGCAGAGGCTGTCTTTTACTGTGTGTTTGCACAAGGCCCAGCAAAATACAGCCTCAAACCTGATGGGGACCTCTGGGCATTATTGCAATGCAACTAATATTAACATACTGACTGGGAAACTGAGGCACGAAGAGGTGAAGTGACTTGCCCAAGATCACAGAGTCAGTCAGTGGCAGAGCCAGGGGGTAGGACTGGGGAGCCTTCTGGAAAGCAGTGATGGCAGGGAGGGAGGGAGCAATAAAAACACCCTAAACTGCTGGAGTCCTATTATCAGGACTTAAGGTTTCCCTAAGCCTTGAGATTCACATGGTGTGTGCTCCCAAATAGAGCTGGCTCTCAGGAACGATGTTTTTTTCTCATCATCCTGGGTGCTGTAAAATGAAACCAATTCTAAACAAGACAAATCCTGATTGAGCTGCTATGGAGAGGATCTCTTAGAGGCTGGACAAGTTCAGATCCTTTGTCTGTGGTGACTGCATTACGGAGACAGGTAAGCTGGTGTTTTCGAAGGTGCCTAAGGGCGTTGGGAACCAGCTCAATGGAAATCAGGCACCTAAGTCCATTAGGCTTCTTTGAAAGTCCCAGCTGCACTGTACACCTCCACTCTCAGTCCCAGCCCCCTTCTCCCATGGATTAATCAGGGTCATGTTTGAATTACCAAGCACAGCTCTGATCACTGGATAAGAAGAAATGGATAAGTGAAAGCCTGAGAACAGACATTCAAAAAACAGGGAAGTCAACTAGCTGTTTGCTTTGGAAGCCAGGAGATCAGGGGGTGTTCACTGCCATCTCAGTCCCCTCTATGCTCCAGATCTGCGCACATCCCTCATGTCATTATCAGTGAGAATAATAACAGATATTAATTTATAAGCTGCACTATTCTCAAAGACTTCTGGGCACCTGGCACAATTTAACATATTAATTTAGCATTGTCTCCTCGAACAGCAGAATATTAATGGCAAAAGGGATGTCATTTTACATACCTAAGAAACCATTTTTGTTGGAGAAGACTCCCCTTCTTGTGGGGAAGATACCCATTAGATGTTTGTGCAGGTGCCAGGGTACAGCAACAATGGGATCTTTATTATCTAATACTGTGACGAGGGCAGACACAGTAATAATACCAGCTCTTACACAGCCACACAGTAACATACATATACTACTGGACTACAGAATTTCTGTTCTTTAGAAGTAACCTAGAATGACGTATCACTCTAGGTACTTCTCAACAACTGGGACTTCGTGGTCCAGTCAAAGTAATACAGGAACATACGAGCAACTCCATAACACCTTCTACCAAACACTGAAGGGAACTTACATCATATTCCAATCCATTTCAATGCATTGTCCCACAGCCTGACATAACCACTTCTGTAGGGGCTCAACATGTACTTATAAGCCGCTACCAACTCTTAACTAAGACTAGAGGTGGGTGAATGTTTTGGCTAAATAGCAAATGTGCCAGAAATGAAGTTTTGGGGCAAACAAACTCATTTGTGAATAAAGGTGGAATCTGATTAATAGTTTCAGACAAATACGAGTCAGAATAATTTTTCTGAAAAACACCTAAACAGTTTGCTTTGACATTTTCTAAATGAATCCTTTAGACACTTCATTTTGAAAACGTTGCTTCAAATAGATGTTCAAAATGTTTCATTCAACCTGGACAAAATGTTCAGTTTTTCATTATGCCGAGAAAAAAAAATCCATTTTGTTTCAAAATAAACTGGATTTTTTTTTCTGTTCAGTGGCCAAACTGAAAAAAAGTATTATCTACTCCGCTCTAAGTAAGACAAATCAAATGATTGCTTAAATACAGCCAGATGGCCTCTGTTTCTGATGTCAGGTTTGCAGATCCCACCTGGCATAACGCAATGCTATTCAAACACTGTATAATAGAAGTAGGAGACGAGATCTTTCACACGTGTTCAGTGATTCTCTTGAGGGTTGGGGAAAGGAATCAGAAATGTAATTAAAAAGAATAAAAGAGCACTCAATGCACAATGTATCTGTTTAATTTTCAATGAAATCTGCATCAATTTCACTCCACTTTCACTCCAAGCAGTACAAAATTCTGTTAATTGCAATAAACTATACTGTCCTAAGTAGAGCACTGAAAATCAAGTGCAAAGAATAGATGTGGAGTAATAAACAGAACTGATATTAATTCTTGGGTGAGTTCCAGACCCTTTCTGCTACTCTTGCCAATTAGAGCTGACCAGGTAAGAATTCCCCTGGTGGGGGAACTCCCAGCTGGTACAGATCTCATGTGCCTGGCCACTGAGCCAGCCCCAATATAATCCTGGTAGAGGGGTTGGGAAAGGAGAATGACAGAATACTTGGCCACCTAGTTCTGTTGATTGTATGTGGAAGGCACACAGGGCTAGGTTCAAAAAGCATTTAGGCACCTACATTTTAGGTTCCATTGCAATTCATAAAACTCCTGTTGAACTTTGTGCCCATTTCTGCCTCTGACCTATGTGCTGCTTCCTCCTTCTAGGCTCCTGGGCACTCATCTCCTGCCTAAGCCCCAGAGCAATTCCCAAAGCAGGAGAAAACAGGCATTCAGCTCCCTAACCCGTGTGCAGGGTCCAGGCTGATGGGCATGCTCAGAGGTCACCTCCCAGATTGGGGAGGGGAGGAGGACCTCCCTTGTAACTTGTATCCACAATGGAACAGCTTCAGTGGGAGAGACAGAGACTCCACATCACAATATCCCATGGCACACTGGTGAGGGCAGATGCCTGTGCAAATCCTTTATCCTCATGAGGTGTGGGGGGGGGGACTTGAATGAGGGGAATCCCACATCCCAGATGAGTATCCCAACCATGAGGCTAAAAGTGATGAGGGAGGTCGTCCTACCTCACCCACCGCAGTGCTCCCCCACCCCTGCTTCCTTTACAGAACTCCTGAGATGCCTAACTCCAAAGAAGGTTCCTGCACTGTGGATCACAAGCAGAGCTAACTGCCACCCTGGCAGGCGCCTATCCCCACGGGCTCACCTTCGGTTGGCCTCTCCCATTGGCTGGCCTGGCTTAGGCAAGGAGCTGCCAAGTACACTGGGTTTTGTGAATCGCTGTCTAAGCGGGCTGTCTCTCCCTATTTACTGTCTAGGGAGCAGAGGCGCCTCACTCAGCCTTTGCAGGATTTTCTAGGCACCAAAAACTTAAGGCTTGTGACACCCAGCATCCTAATGCCCAAGTCTCTTTGTGAATATAGGTGTCAGATGCAGCAGTGATGGGTGGCAGTACAGCACTCAGAGATAAACAGATACAGATAAGAGGGGGAAGAGATCTTTGGTCCTCCATCCTTCCACTCCTTATCCCTTTTAACCCCAGCGATTAGTTGATAGCTGTTTCTGTTTTCCAAGCTCTTTCCAGGGCGGAGGTCTAGAATTCCTTTTTAAAAGGAAAGTGGAGATTACCCTTTACATCTCTAGTCCTCCCAAATGACTGAGGCCCTGGCCTTGCAGTGCGCAGCAGCTGGCTGTGGAAAGCCTTACCCAGTGGCTGGAACTCCACTTCCTCTGTAGAGATGACCAAGGAGCGGTCTGTGGGGGAGAAGCTGACAGCAAAGCAGACAAACTCCTGCTCCATCCTCGACATGTGCCGCACCACAGTGAGGAACCGCAGGGGGTGGGCATCACGGGTAGAGCAGAACCTGCTGACCAGGAACCAGGAGGAGACAGTCAGGCCGCCCAAGGGTGGGAACAGTCTGGCACCTGTGGGTAAGAAACGAAATAAGTGTGAGGAAGCAGGCTCCCCTGCTCGGTCCCTGACAACAGGGCTCTGTCCCTTTCACCTGAGGATCTCAGAGTGCTTTTCAACATTAATCTAGTGCCCTGTGAGGCACAGAGCAATCAAATGACTTCTCCAAAGTCCGCCAACATGTAAGTGGAAGCAGCAACTGTGGAATTCAAGAGCTTTAATTCCAAGTCCCCCCGCCACCCCACTAGACCGCACAGCCTCTTTTATTATGGTGCCAGACAGGATGTGTGTGGCCCAGGATTATCTGATGAGAAATGGGGTTACCAGGCCACTGACTGAGGAGAGAGACACTTAGAGATGTGCCTCCTGTTGAGGAGTCCAGATCTGGAATCGGAACCGAGCTTCCCCAGAGTTCAGAGAATCCTAGAGGTCAGATATGGAGCAGACCTAGCAGCTCCTCTAGGGGCCAATGCAGGATTCTTACAGACAGGATGTTTCCAAGTGTTTTTTCCAGTCTAGTTTTAAATGTTTCAAGTGATGCAGCTTCCGTCCCTTCCTCTGGGGGATCATCCCACAGTCTAACAGATCTCACCTGTTAGGGTGTTTTCCTGGTATCTGCCCTGCCGTAAGTCACCCCTTTACTCCTAATTGTCAGAGCAGATGTTGCAGCATGGAGTGTTGCAGAGAGAGGCCTGAGTTCTATCCTCAGAGGAGGATGTGAGGCAAGAGTTGAAGCAGTGATCTTGTATATGACCATCTCTGGCTACTGCAGGATTCCAGAGAGCAGGAGGGCTATGCTCACCTCTCTCAGAAGGCTCCATGTGAACCAGCAGGTACCTACCCATTCCGATCCCTCCTGAGATGGAGTGTTCCACATTGGGGCCCATCACAGTGGAGAGCGTGGGGAGGAACAAACAGCTGCAAAACAAAGAAAGCAGAAATTCAAGCCTGTCTTGGCAAGCCATTAAGGACCTGGCTCTGTGCTCCTTCCACATGCCAGCCTCCCACTGACTACAATCCTGCAGCCTTGGCCCCTCACTGGGTCTACGCTGAAGATGAGGGTAACAGCATGGCAGACTCTCTCTGCCATCACTAGGAGGGCTGTGGGCAGGCTGTGTGGTTGCTAGCAGTGCTGCACGGAGGGGAATTATGGGAGCAGGAGACTCTGTTATGACTCTCTTGTTTGGTCTAAAATAAGAGACCAGAGGCTCTGTAAAGTGATAAAAAGAGCAGCATGAATTGCAGCAATACCCATATCCCTCTGGAGACATGTCGAACTCCACGAAGGACGGTGCCAAGGAAGTGTTGTGTGGCTGGAAGTTCCGTGGCGAAGTCATGGAGATGAGACTCATAGATGTCTGGAGAGCTATTGCAGAGCCCCTGGACACCCATGGGGAACTGGTGGTCTGCGTGGCTAGCTGAGGAACCACAGGCTTGTCCAGCACGGCTGCTCCTGAATCTAGGACAATAATGGCCATCATTAGCAATGCACAGCACTGTCATTGCTTCCATTCTGTAGCATGCTTCTTTCCCATTTCATTGATTGCAGCCACAAAGCAAGTATCTTATTAGTCATGGCTTCTCTTCTCTTGCTCAATTTAGTCCTTGGTGGGCTGCCGAAACCTTTCCGGTGCTGCTGGAGGAGCAGGAGGAGGGAAGGAAATAGGAGTGGAGCTGGGGGACTGATCCATTTTTCAGTCAGTCAGCAATTTTGAAAAATCAGAAAAAAAGCCATTCTTTCACTTTGAATGGAAACTGAAATTTTTAAAATGTTGCAGCAAATCGTAAAAAAGCCAAAACAAGTTTCCTTTCAGATCAGATGAAACTTTTTGTTTGGACAAAACTGAAACTTTTGGTTTCAATGTTGATGTTTCTTGAACATTTTTGAACTTTGAAATAAAATTAAAGGAAATTTTGAAAAGAAACATCCGTTCAAGCTGAAAAAAAAAACGTTGCCATTGGGGCAGTGGGAAGCTGGCGGTGGTGAGGTTGGTTTTTTTTGTTTGTTTTTTTTGTTTTTATACAAATGGTTTAGTGCATAAATTCACAAAGTATTTCAGTGTCACCAAACCTGCATTTTTCAGTGAAAAACATTTCAGACAATAAAGCATCCTCCAATTGTAGGCGAGGTCCGCAAGAAGAGCTCTGAGCAGCAGCTCTTCTTCCCCAACATAGCTCCTCAGGTAGGTGTGCACTTCCCTGCCCTCTCCTCTCCTCGAGACAGGTGCCTAACCCTGCTGGCCCCTTTCCTCACCTCCATTATTCAATAGCTAAAGGGCTAAACCAAATGGGCAGGCAAGAGCTGAGTTTGTGGTGGGGCTGGTTCTCCACCACCATTCCCCTTATGGGGTTACTGACGCATGTGAAAAACATGTGGAGGGGGGTAGGAATGCTATCATTATGGTCTTGTTCCAGTAAGGAGCGCTGGGCGTGTGCTGCCCAAAGTGAATAGTGCTCCGTATAGATGCACTCCCTCTAGACCCACAGGAAAGGGCAGGTATGCCCATGCCCTAGCTCAGTAGGCCACAGACCTTTGAGGAGTGCTGCTGGATGTGCTAGTGCAACCCCCCAGTCAGTGTGTTGTAGGCATTCCACTCTGTGTGAGGATTTGAGTCTATCACAGCCTCAGGGATAGAGTCTATCATGAGCTCAAGCTATCAGACCTCATGCTTTGAGTTATGAACGCTCTTGGCTCAGCTCCTGCTGTTGATCAACACACCAGTTTGTCACAGTGGCCTGCTCTAGAGACTAATGTTCTCTGGCACGCTAGATCTGTGCTGTGCCTGACTTCTCAGCAAGTAGGTCTGGCAGCAGCTTCCCCTCCCCGGCACGTGCACCCAGAATACTAACGCCATTCTCCACGCTGCTGCTCTCACCTTCACTGCAAGCTGCTTTACACAAACTAGTCTCATGACACAATGTAGTCTTAGCTGGGTTTCTGCATGCCTCAGTCACGGTTGGCGGAGGGGTCCCAAGCCAGAGGAACTGCCTGAGAACACAAACACCTTTGTATAGGATATATGGGAGCACTGGCATCAATGCATACACAGCAAAGCCCTGAGGTTACTGCCTTCTAGCTAGTAAAGCCACCTTTACTTTGAAAGGCAGAGTGGGACAAAAAATATAAATCACACTCTAAAGCTTTTCCCACACAAAATAAAGGCTTTTTGACAGAATCAACATTTTCCAAGATTTCCTGAATTAAAGAAAATATTGTTTGTTTAATCTTCTTTTATCCCTCACTTTCTAACTTGTTTTCTATTGAGGCGGGGAGCGGGCAAGGGGGAGGCCACATTTGAAAAAAGACAAACATCTTCGTATTCATTATTTTCATCAATTTCTTTTTTCAAAAATTCCTGGAAAAGTTTAAAATGGCATGAAATGGATTTTCTCTTATTTTTTGGTAGAAAGAAAGAAAGAAAGAAAGAAAGAAAGAAAGAAAGAAAGAAAGAAAGAAAGAAAGAAAGAAAGAAAGAAAGAAAGAAAGAAAGAAAGAAAGCTGTTTTACCAGCTCTACAGAAAAGCCTGTGTGTACACAAGCCTGGGCATGAATTTAAATCAGTTACACCACCACACCACATCTGAAATGCAAAGGATAATCAAGAGGCCACTGATTTCATAAGGATCTTGGGAGCCATCTGAAACTCTTAAAGGAAGACTTTCTTAAAATCACCTCTCCCAAGATAATTATAAAATCAGTGGCCTCTTGATTATCCTCTGCATTTCAGATATGATGTGATGGAATCGCTGATTTCAACATCCCTAATATTAGCACTACAAAGCTGGTTATATCTTCCTCAGTATTTTTCTCTCTCTCAGATCTTTGCTTTGTCTGGTGCTGGCTGTGATATGCAGACAAAGTTCCACAGTGCCATAAGAAAAGCTGAATTTCCAGCCAGACCAGGAGGAAGCTTTAGAAATCTCACAAGAAAACAATCTACAGCTCAGCTTTGCACAATATGTTCACAGAATCTGGACAAATTTGTGGTGCACATTCAAACAAAGCCTGCACTCCACTCCTTCCAAAGTCCACTCCACACTGGCCTTTGCTTGTTAGCTTTAATGGAGACTGTGCGGTTTATTGATATGAGCAGGAGACTGAGAAATATGACTCCAGGTTCTACCCCGGGTCTGTCTTTGACAGTGTGTGCGACTGTGGGAAAATCACTGCGTCTCTTTGCACCTCAGTTTCACCATCTGAAAAACATGAAAATAATCCTTTCCTCCCAAGTGTACTGCAGTTCTTTAATTAACAAACATCTGTCAACTGCTTTGAGATCCCTGGGTGGAAGGTTCTACAGAAACACAAAGAATTACTACCCTAGGTCCCAATTCAGCAATTTACTCAAGCATGTCCCTAACTTTAAGCCTGTGAGGGGTCCGAACTGGGACTTAATGCCACTGGTGATGTGCCTTGCTGAATCACAGTGCTAGTTTGCGTTTGCCCATTTCCTTAAAGGATCCAAAGACCTACTGCTGAAAGACACTGTGAAACCACTCTGCTAAATACAGATCCAGTACCTTAATACATCTGGCTCAATGGATTGTGAGGCAAGCTTCTCAAAAATCCTGATGAGAGGCAGGTGCAATGGGTGGCTATCATTGTTCAGAGCATGATGACAGGAGGTTATGATGGTGCTCAGCAAGCCAGATGTGCACATCACCTGACGGCTCTTCTCCGATTTCACCAAGGACTGGATGTGATCAGCCACTGCGCATTGGATTTCCTGGGAAAGCTGAAACAAAGAGAAGGCTGGTATCAGTGTGTCTAAGACCCTAACTCCAAAGGCTGGCTCCATGCAGATCCTTGATTTCAATGGGCTCCAGAGATGCACCCATAGCTGCAGAGGTCCACCCATGAGCAACAACTTGCAGGATCAGTGTCTACATCTACACCAATGCTGCTTTGATTAAATGCATTAGTGGCTGTGCCATAATATTCAGCATCAGGAGAGCCCAGCCATCTTCTCCCATCTGATTACTGCTCAGTCATCTGTGGCAAAGCTCTCTTGCAGCAACACCATGTTTGTGAAGGGACTAGGGGAGCAGTCAGTCAGTTCTCCAGGGTAAAGGTAGAGATAACACCACTTGCTCTCTCACGATACACAGGGCCTGATCCAGCAAAGCATGTAAGCACATGCTTAACTTCAAGCACATGGGCAGTCACACTGATGTGGCCTACTCAGTGCTTTAGAAACAACCATGAATTAAGGCCTTGGTTCACTAAAAATCTTCAGCACATGCTTAACTTTAAGCACCGCTTAAGTGATTTGCTGAATGGAGGCCTTCAATTGTTCTTAAGCACTTTTTAAAAACTCAGCTTGTGTTGATTTTTGAAGCAGCTTGTAGGCCAGCCAGGATGTAGGACGGCCCAGAGACCCAAGTGGACTTTGCAGGACTAACTGCTTATAGTCTATATCACCATAAATCTTTGTAAGATTGGGGCATCTCTCACTGGAGAAGCATTTGGATGTGTTAAACATTGTTGAAGGAAATAGTTAATACAAACTTTACTTAGTAAAGAATTACAGATGATGACATGTCCAGTGGCATCAGACATGCAGAAAATATTGCTGATGTCCACATTCTGGGCTTGATTTTGCAATGTTAATTTGAAATAACTCCACCAAGTTCACTAGACTGGTATAACACTGGTATAAGTAACAGGAGAGTCACATTTTTGACCAATGTAGGCTAGATTCTGAAGAGCTCAGGGCTGGAATTTGACATGTTCAAAGCTCACTGTCAGGGCCTGATATTCAAAAGAGCTCAGCTCCCATTTAGGTATCCTAAATTAGGGTCAGATTTTCAAAAGTGCTGAGCGCCTGCTCGGCAGCCCCCACTGCAATCTTGATGGCCAGATTTTCAAGACAGCTCCCAGCACCCAACATGCAGAGCTTTCTGGACAATCTGGCCCCCTTATTTTGGTGTCTCAATGGAAATAAAGCTGTTTAGAAATCTAGCTCTAAATCTCCGTTATTTATTCTTTTATCTTTATACAAGCAGAAACGTATATTCTCTCACTACACTTATAAGACCCTTTCCAGAGCCAATATACATTTTTTTCTTCTAGCAAGAGGATTGGGTGAGCTGTGGAAATGAATGTCTAGTTTAGAACTCTTTCATATTTGTATTGCTGTTATTTCACTTACTCTTTCACTGGATGAAAAAAATTATTATTTACAATCGGTGTAAAGTTGAAAAAAAATAAAAAAGATACAGATCTTGGCTAAGTGAAACTATAGGTTTACTCCAAAATAAATCCAATAGAACCATAATGGAGTACAAAAAAATTGATCGTTCTCATTATCACAACAGCGCTGTCAATACCGAGATTGTCTTGTTTTGAATAAAATGTGCTGTTTTCAGGAATATTAGTTCCAGTAAAATGGTTTTTTAGTGAAAATGTTAATGGTGGCAGGAAACCAGTCTACATTTCCCCATATACATGGATTGATTTTCCTAACACATATTACTTGCACCATGAGTCAGGGAACTGGAGGTTCAATTAGAACACAGCAGGGCTCACAGCTCTGCATCAGATTAAAGTCTGAGGGCAAAATGTCATCTAGTAATTTGCCCAACATTCTTAAGTAGTTCCAGCTTCCTCCTCCTAACAGTTCATCGCTTCAAATCTTGGTAGTTGAATTTCTCTTCCCTCCAAGTGATTTTGGTTTGTTAGGGGACAGACAAATGCCTCGAAAGGTTCAAAGTGTGGATTCATTTCGACAGGATACTGTCCCCTTGGGCTTAAAAATGAGATAGGCAGAGACCCACAAAACAACAAATAAATCTTGCACTCCCCCAGCACCTCTCATGGAAGGAACTTAAAGCCCTTTGCACACATTCACTGATGTAACTTCCCAACACACTCTTGAGGGAGGTACTATTTGATGCTATATCTCATTGATGCACTTACAGAGGGATTTTCAAAAGCAGCTATGGTGCCTAACTCTCCTGGAAATTATTGAGAGTTAAGCACCTGGCACATTTTGACAATCCCATTTGTAGGAACCTAACATACTGACTTTCAATGAGATATTGGCTCCTAAGTCACTTACGTGCTTTTGAAAATGTTTCCCACAGCAAGTAAGTCATACCAAGCCAGGTCTGCCAGAATTGGGATGAGAACCCAGAACTCGAGTCCCCTCTTGCAGCCATGAGACACAGTCTGTCTCTAGCACAACAGCTTACTAATTAGGAGCTTACCCATTGGCATTAATGAGTAAGAACTGTCTGAGTCAATACTTTCAGAACTCGGCTCTGTCATGCCACAGTACAACTAAAGCCATATCATAGAATATCAGAGTTGGAAGGGACCTCAGGAGGTCATCTAGTCCAACCTACTGCTCAAAGCAGGACCAAGCCCCAAACAGATTTTTACCCCAGTTCCCTAAATGCCCCCTCAATGATTGAACTCATAACCCTGGGTTTAGCAGGCCAATGCTCAAACCACTGAGCTATCCCTCCTCCTGATATGTTATGGCTTGCAGCATCCATGTGTGGTGAGAAGGGGGAGTGGGAAGTAGGCACTATGAATTCAATTGTACATATTACACTTACATATGGAGACAAAGATAGCTTGTCTGACTTCTTTGGATGAACCATTTCAACTGTGCTTTTTCACCATGTGCTCCTGGGGCTCTCTTTTCTGTTCCAGAGGCTCCTGCACCCAGCAAGGTTCATGAGAAGTTCTGGAGTGAGCTTTTAAAGGAATGGCATGGCTTGCACCACAGCTTCAGAGTATAGAGCAGCACTGAGATAAAGGCTGCTGGGACTGTCACCTTGTATTCAATCTCACACTCTAAGTGGGAGTCAGGGCTAGGATGAAACGTGTCTCTTTGTGCCGCAGTAATTCCTGTTGGGGAATCAGTAGATGATGCCCTCCCGACCCCACATCAGCATCGAACCAGGCTGGTGCTAAGGATGCTAGAGGTGCTGCCTTTTAGAAGAATGTACAACTAGGGACTTAACCATTAGTAATCAAAGCAAACAAAACCCCTTGGAAAGTTAAGGGTAGGGGTATTAACCCTGGGGTCTCATCCAAAGTCTAACTTATTGAATTACATTCTGCTTCCCTAACATCCTCCTGCAGACTCGGCTGAATACTATATTTTCCATGTTGTGTTTTAAGTTCTTGTGTAGTGCTGTTCCATCAGAACTCAGAGTCTGGCCTGATAGGTGGATGTAGTAATCCTGATCTACAGTCAATCAAGCCCGGTAGGATCTTTCTGGATGAAAGGCGCAGAAGAAAGAGAACATTTCTGCATAATTTGATAGGGTTTCTTGGAAGATCCCATAGCTGGAGCCTGATTTTTAAGGAAATGTACATTTCTGAGAGTTTGGGCAATTCCAGAGAGTTTGGATGTTTTTTATGGAGAGTGTGAAGAGCACATTACACTGCCCCAGGGTAAGAGCTGCACAGTGATGTGCAGACCAGCTGCAGGTTTTTTTTGTTCTGTTACAATTGGGACAGCATCTGCACAGAGACTCTTACGTTAAGTCAATCCTGCAGTCCTCCAGATGCTATGACATCTTTGCATGGGCATTACTCAAAGCAAGACAAGTCAGCTGAGTTGGCTCCCCTCCTTTCAGGGTCAAACCTGAGGGGGAGGTGCTCGGGAGGAAGATTTGGCTCCCAGCTCCCCAAAACAGGTTGCAGGACCTGCCCCCACACCCTGTAGATCTCCCCCAACCCATGCATCTGTCCAGCTCTGTGCCCCAGGCACATCTCCCTGCAGGACCTGGCAGTGCAGCACCCAAGGAGGAATGGAACCCTGACCTCAGATGGAGACCCCTTACAGAGTGTATTACTGTAAGCTAAGGAATGCTGTGGCATTAACAGAGAAGATGATGTGCCTCCACCCAGGCTGTTTCACCACCCTTACCCCCTTGGCGCACACACACACAGAGATCCAAGGCCAAGAGAAGAGTCTCAATGGACTCCAAAGAAATTGTGCTATGACAGCAGCTGATCCCCTTTTCCATATGGGAGGGGAGATATCTACCCCTTAGCATCTCCACCCCACTAACTGTGTCTGGCAATCCTAGAAAATTCAACAGCTCAGTAAGAACAGGAAGATACCCTGATACATGGCAGCCACGAGGGTAGGCACTTCTCTGTCCTTCAGCTACTCCATTATTAATGCTGCCCAAATCCATCTTCTACACACAGGACACCTGGCTGTTGGTTTCTCTCATCTGCAACTCACTTGTTAAAATGAATGTATGAACACAGAATTAAAGGCACCCTAGCAATTTCAAGCAAGAATGGCAGCAAGGAAGGATACAGCACTCACCTACATCCCCAGGAAGAAGTGATCAGTGCTAGAGGGGGAGGTGCTTGGAGGTGGCTGGGTGACCTTGTGGTTATGGCTCTGGATAAGGAAGATCTGGATTCAGTTCTTGGCTCTGCTTAGGCAAGTCACTCTAGATTACCTGGGGTGTCCCTTTATGGCCTTGAACTCTGTGACTTAGGGCTAGATTCTCCATTTGCTTTGCATCTTGGGTATTCGCTTACATAGGTGCTGGGGAGGGGGAGGGCTGCCACAACCCCTGTGGTTTCCATCATACACAGGATTTCAATGGCACTCAGCACCCCACCTATACACATTATTCCAGCACCCCTGGTCACTTACACCAGTGTAAAATGCTACGCCACGAGAACAGAGATTATAACAGAATATAGACTCTATAATGAGGGTTGTGGAATCCTCATCACTGGACGTTGTTAACAACAGGTTGGACAAACACCTAGCAGGGACAGTCTAGGTTACCTTGGTCCTGGCTCAGCACAGGAGGCTATCCAAGATGACCTCTCCCAGTCCCTTCCAGCCTGCCGTTATATGGTTCTATGATAATGACACTTTAAATCACACCTTCTTCTTTTTAAAAAGACAGTATAGTCTAGTGGAGAAAGCACTAGAGTAGGAGCCAGGAGAGCTGAGTTCTAGTCTTCACAGTGTCATTACTGTGTGGGTCACTTCTCCTCTTTGGGCTTCCATTTCCCCCGCTCCCCTTTGTCTTGTCTATTTAGATTATGAACCCTCTAGGGGAAGAGATTATCTATTACTGTGTGTGTATAGGCTATAGCAGAATAGGCGCCGATCTTGGTTGTGGTCCTTTAGGTGCTACTATAATATACGTAATAATAAATGCTTGTGGGCAGAGAAGTGTCAAATATCAAAATAATATCTTAGGGAACACAAATGTGGTGAATTATGATATTGCCACAACTTTATAAGCAGCAATTCACTACTTGGTGAGTGCAGTTGTGCAGTTTTTGTGAAGAGCCCTGCTATGAACATTAGCAACAAGAACAAACCATTTGGTTATGATTAAATCAAGGACTACATCCAAAGGCAAAGTAGTGAGAAAAGGCCTAAAAGCAGCATCACTGGGAAAGATGCAAGTGGGTATTAAAACAATCCCTGTCTGCCTCTCTGGACTTCAGTATGCTTGGAGCGTGTGAGTCAGCACAACCTTTTGATAATGCACAGCCGTCTTCCTCTATCCATACAATTGAGTCACACACAAGCTCCCAAATACAATCTGATCACGAGAGAGACCTGCTAAAGGTAACCGCAGCACAAAACAGAAAACTGGGCCAAGCTCAGATTGCAGTGATAAACCTAATCCGCAAGATTGATTAAATGATGAACACTGTGACAGGTTTCAATGAAAGAGTCAACTCCTAAGTCCCCCTCCACTCCCAGTCATCACTGAAAATGACTATACAAACTGATCACAAGGAACATTCAGCACAGAAATACATTTTAAAAAGTGGTGTTCCCCCTGGGCAATACATTCTTTGTACTTCCTGGTTCACTGACAAGAGCACAGAATGCATCTTTCTGTGACACAAAGACTAGGCCCGGCAGTGACACTTTGGCATTTGAAAGGCTTCGTCCTGGGAAATCATCTAGAAAGCAGGAAATGCCGAGATAACTTTAGAGAGGAGAAGCAATTATAAAAGTTCAATATAAATATCCTTCTGTGGCAAGTGCCCTGTGCCACAAAGCTTGCTTAGAGGGGACGGTAAGTAAGTTTATTTTGTCGTCAGCTTTCCAAATAAGCATCAATTTCATTTTGACACTGATGATTTTGCATTTAAGGAAAGAGAATATTTGCCTTGCATAAATGTGGTCATTACAATGAATGCACACAGTATGCAAAAGTACCAGGGCTGAGAGTTCACATGCGTGATGCTCGATAAATTTCCTTTAAAGACTCAAACAGCACCTCTGCCTTTTTTTTTTTTTTTGAAGGGCTTTTAGCAAATTTTCATATGTCTCATTTGACATCCAAATGTTTTTTTAATTGCCAGTAGAGATGGCTGCAACACACAACCACAGATCTATTCTCACCAGCTGTTAATTGTCATTCTGGTCAGGTCAGAAGAAAAGGCTGTTGTGTGAGATCGAATCTCCTGTCTGTCTTGCTACTTATTACCACTCTCAGTACATTGACACGCTCAGAGTTACTTTAGCACATCACTGCTTGGGTCTGATAAAGGTCACCAAGAAGCAGCAAATCCAACTGGGAATGGATCCTATTTCCTTAGGTCAGAATCAGAATGCATTAATATTTATTGAGTTCCACTAATGCTTCTGCAGAGCAGCGCCTGCTGGTTCCCCACTTTGGTGAAATGGAAGGATTTGTATATGAAGCTGGACTGATTCCTTCAGGAAGATAACTCCATGCTCCATCCCAAAATGTCTTTACACAGCATTCAGACTAGCAAAGCGGTGCTCAGTGCCCACCCATTTTTCCATCCCTGCTACTGAACAACATGCTGTTCAACTCAGCCTTAACTCTGGGCCGAAAACCTTCTCCCAGACCTTTGTGGTGGATTCTGACTGACATTTTATTCTCCTTACACACAGGCTCCTACCTCTGGGAAAGCTGAACATCTGTGTCAAGATCCACTGCAGAGCTATCAGAGGAGACCTTTGCCTTCTGTCATCTTCTGGCCTTCAGATGTGCCTCGTGTGACAAAGCACAAGCACTACCAGCACACATTGCCAGCCAGCTGTATGAGTCCCTATGGGCAGAGAGAGCCCAGTGCTGTTCCACTGAACTCAGTGGGAGCCCTTTCACTGATTTCGGCAGGAGTGGAATTGGGCGCAGGGAGCATATTCCACAACACTACCATGGTATAGGGTTAGGGACTGAAAAACATAACCTGCCATCTCCATTCCTTGCTGCAGCTGCTTCCTGGTCTGTCAGGCACAGAATACATAGTGAGCCAAGCGCAAGGGTTCTTTCCTTGTTTGGAAGCAGAAATGAAGGAGCATTCATACGGCCAAACACGCTAAAACCCATTCTCTTTCTGGCAGGTAGGACACTGCCCGTGTACAGGACAGATACCCTATGCACATGAGACCCACTGTCAGAAAGGTCCAACCATAAAACATTCCAGCCACCTCCAAGACGACTACCAAGCCAGCGTATGGATGGGAAAGGAAGAATAGGTGACATGCTGTGTCCAGTGTGATGTGCACATACAGCACCACAGCCCCCTGTTGGCTTTTCAAGACGTTTCCTCATTTCCCTTCTATCTGCTACCACTCTACCATCACAGGGAGTTATTTATCTGTCACTGATCCTTGAGCTACAGCTTTTGCACAAGACCATGACCGCCTGATGCCTGAGTAGCTCGCCACTCCGCCAGTGGGCTCCCAGCACTGCTCAATACCTGGAATGTGTCAGAGGCTGGCACCAGAAAGCTGACACAGCCATGGCAGAGCTTCAGACTACTGTGTGTCACCCATCACCAGTGAAGCTCGGGAGATTACATCATAATCATGGGTGGTGCTAGGAGACAGAAAAACCTCAGAAGCACTAGCTGCTAGTTCAGTTTGTATGCAGAACAAATTTGGCCCAGAAATCACAGTGAGAATAAAATATGGAGATTCACACAATCAGCTTCACAGAGTTCATCTTCAGATTACAATGAAACTTCAAATCACATCTATTAATGAAGGCAGCATGTTCTACTGGACAGAACCAGAGGACTTAAGAGACACAGGTTCTATTCCTGTCTGTGTTGCTGATGTGACCTTGGGCTAGTCACTTCACCTCTTTATGCGTCTATTTATCCTCTCACCCTTTCTTGCATCTGTTTAGATTGCAAGCATTTTGGCACAGGGACTGCCTCTTACTATCTGTGTACAATGGGCTCTGATCTCCATTGTTATAATACTAAATAAATTATAAATCAATAAATATTGTAACTGATTCCTTATCAAATGAGAGAAGGGGGAAAGAAGAAAAAAGAAGGGAAGGAGAGATTAACAGATTCAAGTACATTACTGAAACTGATGGAATTTGTTTCCCAGCTCTTCATATTTTTAATAACACTGCCATCTACTGAAAGTCTGTGGGGTTTTCATTTTCCCTGCCTCATCCAGCAGAGCTGCAGAGCCAGCTCTGACACAGCGACTTCTCTGACAGCTCCTCTCTCACATCCAATTAACTGTTCTACTTGTTTTTCAGAAATTAATTATAGTAATTGTCAAAATTTTAATAGCTGCTGGCTTGGCTTGCAATGAAGAGTCAAGAAACGTCGGCAGTTAATTACACTCTCACCTTCCAAAGATGCTGATGAGGAATTTGGTTTTATTCCAAACCTCCCGTTTATCTGCTAGTTGAATCCAAATATTTCAGGAAAGCCAGCAGACATACACTGGATAATTTGCTCATTCGGTCAGGGTGCATGTGCGGAGAGCCCAAGAAAGGAAATTTCACCTGAGCAGATTCCTAGTTGTGATCAAGCTAATGGAGTGTCAATTTCCTGTTAATTGCTACACCAGTCTGTAACTGCTAGGAAGAGTCCAGGCCTTGATCTTGATCTTACGTATACCATAATTGCCCTGGTATCACCCCACTGACTTAAGCGATTGACATCATTGTAACCGAGAGCAGAATTGAGCTCCAGGACTGTAAACAGAAAAACGCATCATGTGTTGCTGGAGATACCAGGGAAAGTGCTGATCCCAAGTGTTGGCCCAAACAACAGCTGCTGTGTGGTACATGCATGAGATGCACTGCAGGAAGGATGAGGTGTGGGAAGCCCATTCCCTCTCATGTGGGCTCTTGGGTCCTAGGAGCATGATGCGGAGTGGGGAGTACCTACCCAGATGAGGCATATCTGGATTGAGAAAAGCACCTCCCTGGTTTCAGCTATGTGCTAGCCAATGAGTGAGAGAATTTTAGCCCCATCCATAGAGCAGAGCTCACAGCGGTCACTAGTGAGCATACTGCCCCCAGAGCACTATGTCCTCCACTGGCCTTGCAGACAGTGGCAAGTGAGAGGCTGCAGAAGTGAAGCGGTCAGTCCATGTGCACTTGGCTGGAATGCCAAGTTGCAGCACCTCTGTAAATACATGCTGTACAAAGGAGTCCGTGTCGTTTACATGGAACAGACATGCCTCCTGGGGCACGCACAGGAGTGCCACCCTGTTTTCCTTTTTCCAGCACAATCCCCCCTAGGGAGCCTGCAAAGAGATCCCCGTACCATAGGCCCTTACTCTCTCTCTCTCTCTCACACACACCCTGAACCCGTGAAATCAATGGCAGGAGCAGTTGTTCATATATGCAGCTCACTTTGCTAGATCAGGCCCTTAATTCCACCCTTTATATGTTCTTAACTGAATACATTCACGTGCTTTTAAAGCAGCAGCATCGACACCCGTCAAGATAGATGCTTCTTAGCAATTAATGACCAACCGAGCAAGGACCTGAGATCTCAACTCCCTCCAACTAATAACAATTGCTATTATTATATATTATTTGTATTATGGTAGCACAGTGGAGCCCTGGCCTGTAAGTGCCCACCCCTTTATATTAGGAACTAGTGGCTCAGAAGCAGTCAGCACCCACAGTTGCAGCCAGACAGTTCAGAGAACTGAGCTCAGATAGTGCTGAGATCCTGAAAACCAGGCCCTGAGCTCTTTGGAAAATCCACCCCCAGGACTCAATCCAAGGCCACTACAGATCAGATGTACCTGGAGGAAACTGATTCGCCTCAAAGGGAGGAAGAACAGGGAGGTGACTGTGTGGTACTTTGCTAGTACAACTTGGTAAAGGTGTTTGGAGAAGATAAGATCCAAGTCTGTTGCCCCAGACTCGGCTGAATCACACCCAGCCCTTTCCTGGGCCATGAAATGGTGCCCTTCCATCTTTCCCCCTCCCACGCCATGTGAGTCTGCATTCCCTGGCTCCTGGCAGGATGGCAGCAAGAATCCCAGAATTCTACAGGAGAGGCAGATCTTGCTGTATTTCCCCTCAGCCTAACCCAGGAAGTGCTGGCAGTTTTGAGTATGGCCTTGTAACATGTATGGCCTTGTGACTTCAGCTCCACAAAGAGGCAGGTACACATCCCAAACTTGAAAATTTATCCCAAAACCTTCTTGCCCATCTCTATCTGCCACCCTCTCCATTAAACCTCCACACTGCAATCACATCAGCCTTGTAAGCAAAACAGTCAGATGCAGCCAGTAGTTGGATGGGTATTGCAGAAAAAGAGGAAAGATGGGCCAGTGGTGAGGGGACTACCGTTGGATACAGGAGACATGGGTTCTATTCATGCTCTGCCATAGATTTCAAGTGTGACCTATGACCTTGTCACTTATTTCCCATGACTCAGTTTGCCAATCTGTCAAATGGGGATAAGAGTACTTCCCTACCACACAGGGGGTGTGAGGGTGAATACATTAGCTACATTGAAGCTAAAATAGTCCAGTCATGGGGGCTATAAAAGATAAAAAAGGGTTAAATCAAGAGGGGATGCTTTTGGATGAGATGTAACCCTGAAATCCAATGCAACCTGGAAGTCCCTCCTGCTTTAACCAACCCCTGTCCCTTGCCCTCTTCTTTGAAATAAGTGGCTTTGTTTGCACTGGCTAAAGAAAGAGCATGAATCCACACACTCTGGAACACACCGGACTGTTTACAATCCAAATTGGACAGGAGCCGGGTCTCTGATCATTGTTCATTTGATGGCAGTTAGAGACCCACTTATCTGAAAAGCAGAGTTGTTAGCCCCAGGTGTCCTGGACAAAGTGGGCACCTTCTTCCAACTCTACCTCAACGCCCCCCCTGCATTTACCAACGGATTTGATGTTCTTCCTGTAGTAAAAACTGTTCTGTAAGCTGCTGTGCCTCTGTTAAACAGCAGCCATATACAGACATATCCCTCCCTGTCTCCATTCTTGCTCTGGGAGGGAAATAAATTGTTGCTGACCAGAGGGTGCAGCTTATTCCCTCATCCCCTTGCACCTGATCAGATACTCTGGTCAGCTAGTAGAGGGAATGGAACCAAGGCTCCACCCAGCCACCCTCTTATTTGCTGTGGGGAGTATACAGAGAGCAGCAGGGACGGTGTTCTGCACCAGATCAAAACCCAGTGGCACAGTTTAGCCCTGGGGTCGGCAGCCTTTCAGAAGCGATGTGCCAACTCTTCATTTATTCACTCTAATTTAAAGTTTCAAGTGCCAGTAATACATTTTAATGTTTTTAGAAGGTCTCTTTCTAATATAACTGAACTATTGTCATATGTAAGGTAAATAAGGCTTTTTAAATGTTTAAGAAGCTTCATTTAAAATTAAATTAAAATGCAGAGCTCCCTGGACTGGTGGCCAGGACCAGGGCAGCGTGAGTGCCATTGAAAATCAGCTCACGTGCCGCCTTTGGTACACGTGCCACAGGTTGCCTACCCCTGGTCTAGCCGATCTGAGAGATCCTTTAATGTGAATGGTGCAATATAAATGCAAGTTTTATCAACCCACAGGGCACTGCCAGGGCCGGCACTTCCATTAGGTGACCCTAGGCAGTTGCCTAGGGCGCCAGGATTCGGGGGGTGGCATTTTGTGCGCGCTCCCCATGGGAGCTTCCAGTTCCACTCTCGCAGCCCCACCAAAGAAGGACCTTCTGCCGACGTGCCACGGAAAACAGCGGCAGGCAATTGAGCAGCTCAATGACTGCCACTGTCGCCTGCAACATTTCGGCAGAGGTTCCTTCTTCGGCGGCACGATGGGAGCGGAACCGGAAGCTCCCATGCGCCCCGTGGGGAGCGCACAAAATGCCACCCCCCGAATTCTGCCGATGGCGCCAGAAACCCTGGCGTCGCTCCTGTGCACCGCTTTCCCAAATGTAAAGCTCCATTAATCCTAGTTCTATGATCACCCTGGAAAAAGAGTTCTTCTGCTCTTCTTGCCCCGATGAGCATGATGAACGATGGGCTATTTCTCCGCTAGTTATCTGGACTGATTTCAGTGATGCTTGTGTACAGGAGCGAATGGTACTTACAGCATGGGCCAGGTCAAAGGGGTGAAGGAAAGATGGCTCAAAGCACCATCTAGACGGAGATTTACCTCAGGGTGTTCCTCCTTGTAGAGCTTTGGAAGCAGCCTCACCATGACACAGACAGCACCTGGATGTATAATGGCACAGTTTCCCCCTTCCAACCTGCAGGAAATAGATGCGAAGAATCTGTAACAGCATTGCTGACATTGTCACACAAGGTGAGCCAGTTCCCCAGTGGACAACTGCATTGTTTATTGCATACATTGACCAGGTTCAGTGCTAAAAAGTAAACCAATGGCCCAGCAACCTGGGACGGCCAGAAACAGAACTACCACCAAGATGCACCCTGCTAGAAGCACCGAAAGGTACAACCAAAGCTAAAATCTGACCTCCTGGATCATGACCCTAAAGACACCCAGGTGTGCAAAGCCATTTTTCAAATGACTCTGACTTGAAGAATTTGCTCCATAAAGAGTAAACTACAAAAAGTCTCTGATGCCTCCAGAGGCAGTGCCACATTCTCTTGAGATCCAAGATCACAACCTAGGATCCAACACTGAGCAGGATCTCTAGGATTCCCCAAACCAAGAGCAGCAAGTGAGGAAGGTACAGAGCGTGAATAAAATCAGAACGCCTTCCTGCACAACTAAACTCTTCCCCAAACATCAAACCAACTCAGAACCTGCCTAGAGGGGGAGAAAGAGTTTGTGGTTATTTACTTTTCCCCACCATTTTTCATTTTTGCCACATACCTCTGCCCATTCAGGGAGAGGAAAATGAAGCATCAAAATTCACAGGGAAGTCTGCTCACGCCACGTTACTGGCTAGAAGAAGGACATGCCGGTAACATGATGAGAGAGCTGCTTTTTCATGAGATTTCTAGCTCAGGCTTTGCAGGCTCAGGATGTTTGGAGAAACACACAAATTTCTAGCTGAACCAAAGCTCCAGCCAGTTGAAAGATGTGGGCTGTATGGTATTATCAGATACACTGTCCTTTCCAATAGATCCTGGTGAATGAAACTCAGATAATGTCTGACAGCGCTAAATGCATGTGAAAAATAAAACAGCAAGCACTATCACACAGTGTAAAACAGGAAGAATACATAACAGGATAGGAATAAAAAAGGCCTTTATATGAAACTAAAAGAGAATAATGTCTGTAACAAACACCTGTTTGTCATTTCCAGGAGCCAATACTAACAGACCAGTGCAAAGTGACTAACGTGGGACGTTTCTAGCCTCCATGGTTGTAGAGAAAAGCTGGAAAACCAGCCCCTGTTAGGCTCAAACACTAGGAGGTAAATAAAAAGAGCTAAATTCATGATTTTTAAAAATGTTAAGCCTCTCTCTTGATTTTTAGAGGCTGACTTATAATTCCTGAATGATTTGGGTTGACAGTGCTGTCCAAGTGCCTAGCCAGTGCCATAATTATGAATAGGCTAGAACACAAAGAAGAACCAGCTTGAATCTCTGCCTGTCCCTGAACTGCACCTTCAAGGGCTGCATAGAACCCTCTATTCCCATGATCTCCAATGGATCCCGCCCCCTTCCTTCTCCACAATCATCCAAGAGACCTGTTGTGATTATTGGACTTACAAAGTTACCCTAAGCTCAGCTGTAAAAAATACATGAACGTTCATAAGATGTTACAATAACCATGAAAAATAGGTCAAGTTATTTTCAGTAAATGACTATTGTAATAGGTGCAAAAAAACCAGATGGAGAAACTCTACAAGTCCAATGAAAATGGCTAATGATATAAGTCAAAGCACTGTGGTGAGATCATCTCTGGTAAAAAAAAAAAAAAAAAAAAAAAAAACTGGGAACAAAGTTACTGTGCCAAGCTGGGCCTTAAAGAAATGGGTTTAATTGGTGGACAAAATAATGAGGATAAAATATTCCACCCCTTTTACTCCTTTGTGGAGTTCTTAAGACGAGACTTTGAGGGGTAAAAAAAAGAATTCATTTCCTCTCCCCCTGCTCATCCCCCAACCTGCCAGCCCTGCAACTCATCTTGACCCATCTAAGGGACTTTCTTCCTGACAGGAAGCCGGCTGGCCTTGCTCTTGCTTAATTAACTTTGTTTTCACCGGTGAGTGCTGAATGTCATCACATTAGGACATCTGCTCAGCCCATCAGTGGGGAGATCAAACTACCAGCACCACAAAGGCTCCTGAGACCAATGTTCCCTCTAATTTTTGACAAGCTGTGTGTGCAAAAAATTTCTGTGCAAATTTTTATGCTTCTGTGCAAATTTGTGTGTTTCACCGTGTGCACGGTATTTAGGATCTGTGTGCATGTGCACATGCGCACAGCTTAGAGGGAACAGTGCCTGAGATCCTATATTATATTCCCTTCCCTTGTTGTGTGACTTTCTCACTCTGCCATTTCTTTCCTCCTATCCTCTCTCACTCTCTTGGCTTTTCATCGAATCCTGAAGTCAACTATTCTGTGTTCATCCAAACCTGCCTCATCTAAGGAGAAAGAATCCAACCAGACCACAACCCTGATCAGACCATAACTAACCAGGGGTCAAAAATGCAGGTGTCATGGTCAACTTGCCAGCCAAAGCATCCACTGGTAACTTACCAGCGGTCCAGAGTTCCAAAAACATCAACACAAGCCGTATTTCTCCCATCTCTTCTATCCTGTCTCTCCTTCTCCTTGGGTTTGTCTGCTTGTTAACAGCAGGATAAGTGAATGCCCTCTACACACCAGAGTGGAATAAAATTAACCCTTTGCTTTTCATCAAGGGAAAGTTGTTCTGAAAATAAAAGACTCTGATATTCTGACTCCAAAAGGAAACAGATTTTGAGAAGGTCTGACCACGTTTGTTTTGCACAATCACTCAAAGTTTCAATAGAAATACTAGTTTTAACTTCATGTGTTAAATCAATACAGTTTCAATCTGAATGAAAGCTTTTTGGGTGTTTGCCACGTAAACAAGGAAAACCAAGCACTCTGTTTAAAAACAACCCTGAACTGTAGGGTTGCCCTGGAGTCTCCAGGAATTAAAGATTAATCTTTAAAGATTATGTCATGGGATAAAACCGCCAGGAATGCTTCCACCAAAACTTCACAACCCTACCAGCCTGTCACTGTTTAACGCTGGACAGTGAAAGGGTTTATAAACACCTTTAACTCTTTAGGCCTTTCAGAGCACTTTCAGTACACTTACCTACCTCCCCCATGATCTTCCAATAGGCCCCTGACCATCTCTTCTCTCCCCAATGATCTTCCAAAAGGCCTCATCTTCTTGCCTGTCATACTCCAATAGGCCACAGCTCCCTCTCCACTATTATCCTGGGAAAGGCCCTGTCTTCCTCTCCCCACTGCATGGCCCTGACAGAGGCCATCAGGTGCCATCACATTGTTGATCCCAAATCCAGTCAGGAGGCACCGCTATTTAAAACTAAGACAAAGGGGGCGCTGGGGACAAAGTGAACTGCCCCATTGAAGCTGAAGAGCCATTAAGCACAGTGAGCCTATGGAAAGGCAGTTGCTGCCACCATTCTGCAGCAGGGGGCAATCTGGTTCCCAGAGATCAGCCTCCACTAAAACAGCTTGCAGCAAAATATTCTCTCTAATCAAAGGAACACAAGAGGGAGGGCGCCCGTCTGTCATACAAATTGCTTTAGGCATTTGCATTGGAGTGAGAAACCCCCCTCATCTTCTCACAGGCCATAGCCTGTGGATGGAACTGTGGAGTGGTTTCAAAGGAGTTTGTCCTCACTCAAAGAGGCTGCACTTCAGATGAGACTGAAGAGCCCAATCCTGCATGGCCCTGTACTCTGTATAATCATTTACAGTAGGGCAAAGCGGGCATGCAGCAGGGATGGCTCTAGCTTTTTTGAAGCCCCAAGCACGGCAGGCAGGCTGCCTTCGGCGGCATGCCTGCGGGAGGTCCACCAGTCCCGCAGCTTCGGAGTACCCACCGCCGAATTGCCGCTGAATCCACGGGACTGGCAGACCTCCTACAGGCGCGCCGCCGAAGGCAGCCTGACTGCCGCCCTCGCAGGGACCGGCAGGGCGCCCCCCGTGGCTTGCCGTCCCTGGCATGCGCTTGGAGCGCTAGTACCTGGAGCCACCGACATGGAATACTACCAGTGGGATTTCACACCCACTGAGCACACAAGGAAGTGTCTGCACAAGTCACCAGGCCCTTGGACTTCATCCCCTCCTTTCCCCAGACACCTACTTTTCACTAACTTTTCAGTACTCGTCTGCAGGTTGGGGCCTCACAGGTAATGCATGGTTGTTACACATTGGTTCCCACTATAGAGGGCCAGTTTCAGGCACCAGTTAAGGAAGCAGGTGCCTGGGGCAGCCAATAAAAAGGGGCGGCACTCTGTCCGTTATTGGGGCGGCACAGCCCGGTTTGCGGCAGCCATTCGGTGGCAGGTCCTTCACTCCCTCTCTTCCTCTTTGGCTGCAGCTCAATCGAGTTTTTCTTTTTTCTCACGCCGCTTGGTGTGGCAAAAAAGTTGGAGCCGGCCCTGCCACTATAGACCTGCCCGGCTCAGTAGAGCACCGGGGGTTGCAGCCTCTCACAGGGGGAAGTGTGAAGAGGGAGAAGCAGCTAAGGGGAAGCTGCAGGTTATCAGGAAAGCCAACCGTGTGCACTGGATTTCCCATGCCTATTTGCAGAGCATTCAATGCTGATGCCTAGGCAGTGGCAGTGAAAGCTTCCTCACCCTCTTTGCAAGCCTCCTGGCTGCTGAGCTCAGCTCCCTCCTCTGCTGATGCCTCTGGTTAACATGGCTCCGCTCATGTCTCCAGGCGCCATCTCCTCAGGGCACAAGGGAGCTCAAAAAGTTGAGGCACCAAAACCAGAGGCCACTTGTATCTGACTGATCCAACCAGAGTCCCATAATACAACCCCACAGCTCCTGACTTAGTCCCTGGAAGGCAGTACTAGAGAGGGGTCGAAGTAGGGCTTTGCCCCGGGGCACCTCTCAGGCCTAGTATCCTGGAGTAAGCAGGTCCTTCACTCTCATAAGGGAACCTAACTACAGGCTGCTGGGTCTCATGGAGAAAAATATGTCATCTGTGATATCAGGGCGGGGGACTGTCCATTGTCCTGCTGTCATCCAGCCAGAGCTGTTTCCTCATGCCTCCTGGTTGCCAGTCACTCCTCCTGTCCCCTGCTGCTGCCAGTCCCTGCTTGGCTCTCTGCTTCTCATCCAGCCTCTGCCCCAGCTCAGCCCGCTGCCCAGCCTGAGTGAGCCCCCTGCCTGCTGACCCAGGTCCCTCCAAGTTTCTCCTGGGCCAAGAGAATGTGCCACTCAGCATATTCACCATAGCACTTCATCTGAACTAGCTAGCCCATCCCCAGTTGGAATCCCACCTTCAGTACAAACCAGGGCGTTCAGTAAGCATCTCGTGACCTGCTTTGAAGCCATTCTGATAGCTGGCCAAGGAAAACTACAAAGACTTTTCACACAGCTTCAGATAGTGCACAGATGAATCGCAGAGGGCCAAATGCTGAGGTGCTAACCCAGTCTGCATTTAGCATTTACTCGACCAAGATTCCTATTAACTTCAACAAGAGTTTCCTATGAGTCAGGATGTCAAGGTTTGGCCTTCAAATGCGACTTAGTCGTTTTCCTTCTTTAAAGATAGTTGGAGATGCCTCCATGGTGACATGGCCAGATCTGTAATCTCTGCCGCTTGGATTCTAGCTCCAACCAGAAATACAGTGAATAGTATGTAAGAGCACAGGGAGATCTGAGCTGCAGCCAGAGACACAGGAAACTGACGGAGATTTCCTCTGTCTCTTAAGGGAAGAAATGTAAACGTTGAGGGAAGGCACAACTTAATAAAAGATATCCAGAAACAGAGAACTGCCCTTCCAAGTGCTGCGGAAATCTCCCAGCCTTCCCTGAATGTCTTCCCTGACCTTCTTGCCTTGATATATATAAAATGAGGCAGACAGTATGGCTTCTTCCTTCTTCATTTTTCCAGTACAGGGCATTTGAAATATAGTGATTTAGGCCTATTTACATTGCACCCAGTGACTGGAGACAATCTTCCATCCCATTGCAGGAGTCAATATTGATTTGGGTGGTTTTGAGCAGAGGCTAAAAAATAGTTTTCAAATTCCAGTGACCTATAGCCTCTCTCTGGTACTTGATCAAAGAGACAGGATCACTCTGAAAGCTCACCCAGTATATAATCCAGAGCCCAGGGATGACAAAAAGCTCTCATAGCCCCTTGTCCCACTGAACCAAACAATTGTGTGCAGTTCTGTAGCCCTGTTGGTCCCAGGATATTACAGAGGCAAGGTGGGTGAGGCCATATCTTTTATTGGACCAACCTCTGTTGGCAAAAGAGACAAGCTTGTCCCTACTTTGTCCCTCTGAAGTCAAACACTGACATTTATGCTGCAACGTTTGTAGTCATTCACCTTTTATAAAGTGGCATTGTCTGCCTGCTAGAGCACAGGCCTGGGAGTGTGGACTCCTCAGCTTGATTCCTGACCCTCTCACTGACTCACTGTGTGACCTGGGGCAAGTCACACCACCTCTGGGCCTTGGCTGATGACCACTCTCCCTGTAAAATGCAAATAATACTATCAGCCTGCAGTTCAGGGGGCTTTGTCCGGCTTATTTCACTCCTACACGTAAAATACTGTGGGCTCCTCAGTGACACCAGAAAACACCCAGGTATTACTGCTCTTGAATGCTGGGGTCTTTCTATAATAAAGAATCAAATACCTACCTGTCTTCAGGGTCTGCCCATGCCCGGTAGTCAGAGGCAGGTAATTTATTCTCCTGTGGTTTGAAGCTTGTACCATGCTCCTCCTGTTGATCTAGTTGTCCCTTCTGAACATCCCATGGTTGTTCTTCTGAAGCAGGCTTTATCTCCAGGAAGCAGCTGTCCAGATGCAGGGTCCCTTTGATCATATGGTCAAGGAAACTCAGAATCCGTATGCAGCTCTTGAGCCATGCTGGGAAAGGTTCTGATGAGTACAAGGCTACGTTCAAGAACTCCGCAAACGTCCTTCCTTTCTCAAGCTGCACAGGGACTTGCTGGCTCCCTTGTGTCCAGAAGCAGCCGAGTGAGCCGAGATCCTCCGCCAGCTTCTCAAAGAGGCCATTCCTTTGGAAGAAGTCGCTGTTGATGGGGTCCAGGTGCAGAGCAGCTGCTATCCCCTGGAGTGTGTACAGAACAAGCTCCAGGATGGGGCTCTGCCCCGTAACTGCCCATGCCCCTGACAGCGGGTCCTGTAACGCACCTTCCATGTCGGAGAGAAGGGACAGGAGTCCATTGAATCCGCTGCATGTTCTGAAAGCCGAATGGCACTTGGGGTTCTCCAGGATCCTCAGGAGAGACTGCGGCATTAGAGAGAAGGGAGACAAAGAAAACGTTTAATCTCACGTCACATAAGGTACCAAGTTGGACTAGACAATGCTCTCAGAATTTTGATTTCACTGACATTTCAATTGTTGATCAAAAATGCGGGGGAGAGGAGGAATGACATTTTTGCAAACCTTTCTTGCCTGTTTTTCAACCACCTCAAACATCAGAGAATTTAACATGTTTTCCGAAGCCATCTCTGCAGGCAGCCCTGAGGCTCGGGGATGAGGCTTACAAGGCTCCAAGCCAGCAGGCAAAGTTCCAGTCCTAAACACTGCCGGTTGCTAGCCTGTTTGGCCAAAGTAGAGACCAGGAGTAGCCAACTTCCAGGGGAAGGGAGGCTTCATGCTGCTCTTACAGGGGATTCTAGGTCAACAGCACTAGAAGAGATGCCCCCACTGCTTGCCTCTGCAGCCAGAGTATATCTGCTTTACTGATGGGGGCAGCTGCACCTATCTCCTCCTGACTCATAAACACTCCCTGATGAGGTGGGGTGGGTTGCCCCAGAGCAGTGGGGCTTGGAGTGAATACCCAACGGAGATGCATAAGGCATTTCACCCCGTCTCTGAGCTGTCACTTCAGGTTGTCTGCAGATGCAGGCAGAGCTCACTGCAGCCGAGACGTTGCTCAAGGTTGTGAGCTTTTCTTCACAACCAGGAGGGCTAGAAACCTACTTTTGTCTAAAAGTGAGAGCTGAGATTTCAGCGTAATCTCCTCACTCAAGGAGACAGGGTTATAGATGTGGGCCCACAGTGCCTTGGCCTTAAACCAGCCGGGAGCATTCCACATACCTTACAGCAGAGATTATTTTAAAATAGTTTAAGCAAAACTCCTAGAGGCTGATGGGTCTTTTCCAATAGCGTCTACCAATAGCTACAACCAACGTATTGAAAAATGTTCCACATTCAACTGGCACAGATAGCGTGACCATACAGAGTCATAATGGCCCATCAGGTGTTAACCAGAACCCATTCTGCTCAAAACCAGCAACATAACATGGTCCAAAAGATACTGCAGAGAGTAGGTTCTCCTAGCACTAAACTAGCAATAACAGTTTCCAGTCTCCCAAGGACAAACATAGTTTATGCTTATACAGCATTTTGGAGACAAAAAGTGCTGAGAGTCTGATCCAAAGGCCACGCATGTCAGTAGGAGTCTTTCAAGTGATTTCAGTGGACTCTGTATCAGGCTATAAATGAGTGCTATGTATCACATCATGTATTTAAAACCTAACCCATTCCACTGTAAGTCAGATACTTTGGATCTGATTCGGGCCTCACTTACGCTGCAATAATCTGAGTGTAAAAATCAGTGAGCGAAGACTGAGGCCCAGTATATTTGCATCTAACCCATCCCTAATTTTTCCTCCTTGTGCAATTTATTAAATGCAGAAGCCACAAGAGGTAAACAGGGGTAACACACTTGGGATTTGGGTTTGTCTCTTGCTATTCTGAAAAACACTAAACCTTATGTTGGCTGAGAGTCATACAGAAAAGCCTCTCAAATCAAATGAAAGGCTTAATTCCAAATCCACTGAAGAAAAGCATTTCTATCATAAATATCTCTCTATAACAGGAACTAGTACTATGAGAAAGGGCTTGCCAGAACTGTAGGAAGGGGGACTTTATTACCGTCATTCAATTTCGCATGATAATATATCAAACCAAGCAGAGACTCCTGAACAGGGAGTAAATTTAATAAGTTGGAGTTGAAGTTATCAGGATGGCTTTGACACACTTCAGGAAAGGTCAGCAGTAACAACATTTTCTCCGGCTCTAACTCGGTTACAATTTAATCGCCTATGAGTTAGTATTCCTCTGTCTTGAATCTATACAACTGGATGCCTGCTGGAAACCCCTAACTCAGTTATAGCTAACAGAATTTATTTCACATTCCATTATTTGTTATTCCTCATAATTGTCCACATGCCACTCTGGAATACGGGAGAGCTAATCATATTTGGGCTCGCAGTTTAACAGCTAAATATATATTAGCAAATCAATCTGAATTTGTGCATAACACAATCACAGTCCCAAAGGGCACAGATAATAAATTCATTTGCTTACATTATGTTTTAACATGGTTATCATTTGTCAGAATTAGACATCAAAGCTGCATTTGTTCTCATATCAGTTTGGGAGCTGCACTTAACTTCTCCACAAACTACAGCAAAAGTTTGTTTGCTCAGGTCAGAGCAACGGGCTTTGTCCCCTGGTTTGTCAGATTGTTTTAGTGAGCACAGTTACTATACCACAAAGACTAGCTGTTGCATTAGCAGCTAAGAGGGGACTTCAAATAAGGCCAGCTAATGAGTGTGGAATGCAATCCCAGATTAATGCTCACAATGCTGCTGCTTTCTAGTTTGCTAACCAAGGGCCTAATCCAGAGTAAATCATTGGGATTCTTTCCATTTACTTTAATGGATTTTTGATCAGGCTGCTAGGAATACATTAGAGAATATGAGTAAATTTCTTTCCATCCCCTTTATCACCTTCTCTCCAACTGAAACCAGATCCTTTTCTGATTTACCCTGTTATATGTGAGCGATGACCCCATTGAGGTCAATGGAGTTACACCTCTGCAAATGAAACCTGAATCAAGCCATTTGTTTCATCCCCACACCCAACTCAGCTGCTACCTTTACCCTCTTCTACTTCCTCTCACTTCCTCTTTGTAAGTCTCAGCTTCCTCTCTCATGTCTCTCTTTTCTCCTTCTGCTGTAGCTGTACTCAACAATATGTAAACTGCAATTCTGTAGCCTTATTTCTCTATTATACATCTATTTTAACTCTCTAAAGCATTTTGCAAGACATTAGGGAGTGTCTGTTCACACACCGATGATTAAAACACTCAGTGACTAGCACCCAAACAACCTTAACTCTGCCCCTGCATTTGATTTCACTTTCCTGCTGGTAATTAGGCTGGGAGCCACCAGCCATCTAAACCAGGCATATTCAGAGCAGATGACGAAGCAAATGGGAAGCAATGTTAATCACCTTCAGCAGGTCCAGTTTCAGGTACAGCTCCCCTTGAGTGGAAGAGCAGAGGGCCCCAATAATTATGCTCATGTACTCTTCGGTGTTGATGACTGACAGCTGCTCCAAGATACAGAGGGTATCACTTCGGTAGCAGTCATCGTCCAGAAATATCTTGATGTATGGTACCATCCCATAATCTTTTATAACAACTGGGAATCAATCAGATGCCATTTGTTAGTTCAATTGGTGCCCATATAACCGAGCATAGTTTATGTCCAATCACAATATGGGTTTGAACACGGAGGCAAATTTTCCATGTCAACTGTGCACTATCACAAGGCTCCAACTGCACACACCTAGTGAATGTGTGTGCGCAAGTGTCCAGTTTGTGTGCAGAGATCAGTTACTAGTGCCAGCACATAACCGGTCTAGTGTCTAAGTGCATATGTAGATACCTGGAAACAGGTACCATCTAAGAAAATCCAGTAGAATGGACGGCTGTGTTATTTTCCCCGGTCTACAACTAAGTCATTGTATAAATCATCCCGAGTTTCACTACAGAGTAGGTGACTAGGGACAAATTAGGGATTATTGGGGGAGAAACTCACTCATACAAAATATGTATGTTTTTTAAATATTTCCTTCTTGGCATCTAGTGAATAGACCACTAGACTAGGACTCAGGAGACCTGGGTTCTATTCCTGACTCAGCTGCTCAGTGACTTTAGGCAAGTCACTTCATCTCTCTGTGCCTCAGTTTGTCCTCTCATCCTTTGACCGTCTTGCCTATTTAGACCAAGATCTTACAGGCAGGGCCTATTGCTCAGTGTTTGTGCAGTACCTAGCATAATGGGGCCCAGATCTCAGCTTGGGCATGCAGCTAGGGTGACCAGATGTCCCAATTTTATAGGGACAGTCCTGATTTTTTGGTCTTTTTCTTATATAGGCTCCTATTACCCCCCACCCCATCCCGATTTTTCACATTTGCTGTCTGGTCACCCTAATGCAAGCACTACTGTAATACAGTTAAACATGTTGTAACAATGTCTGAACTATTAAGAGAAACTCAAAAGGAAACGAACCTTTAAAATGAAGAGGAAGTTTTCCTCTTGGCCTAGTGGATTATGAGGGTTTTCACGCTGCTGTTCTGAAGTATGTGATAATGTAATGAAATTTAACATCCATGGGAGGGAGGATACCAAAGAAGCCTCCACCACAGTAGCATTTAAGTTCAAAAAGGGGAACTACACAAAAATGAGGAAGCTAGTTAAAGGAAAATTAAAAGGAATAGTCACAAGAATGAAATGCTGGCAAGCTGCATGGAAACTTTTTAAAAACACCATCATAGAGGTTCAAATTAAATGTATATCCCAAATTAAAAAAAATTGCAAGAGGATTAAAAAAATGTCACTATGGCTAGACGACAGAATAAAAGTAGTAGTTAGAGACAAAAAGGCATCCTTTAAAAACTGGAAGTCAAATCCTACTGAGGATAAGAAAGGAGCATAAACTCTGGGAAGTCAAGTGTGAAAGTATAATCAGAAAGGCCAAAAAAGAATTTGAAAAGCAACTAGCAAAAGACACAAAAACTAAACTGAAAAAAAAATTACATACATCGGAATCAGGAGGCCTGCCAAACAATCAGCGGGGCCACTGGAGGCTCAAGGTGCTAAAGGAGTATTCAAGGGACAAGGCCATTGTGGAGAAGCTAAATGAATTGTTTGCAATCATCTTCACTGCAGAGGAGGTGAGGGAGGTTCCTATACCTGAGCCATTCCCTTTAGGAGACATATCTGAGGAACTGTCCCAGATTGAGGTGTCAGAAGAGGAGATTTTGGAACAAATTGATATACTAAACAGTTGTGAGTCACCATGACCAGATATTCATCCAAGAGTTCTGAAGCACCTCAAATGTGAAATTACAGAACTACTAACTGGTGTATAACGCAGCACTTAAATCAGTGTCTGTACCAGATGACTGGAGGATAACTATTGTAATGTGGATTTTTAAAAAAAAAGGCTCCAGAGGCAATTCTGGATATTAGAGGACAGTTAGACTAATTTCAATACCAGACAAATTGGTTGAAACTATAGTAAAGAACAGATTTATCAGACGCATAGATGAACTCAATTTCTTGAGGAAGAGTCAATACAACTTTTGTAAGGAAAATCATGCCTCACCAATCTATTAGAATCCTTTGTAAGGGTAAAGAAATATGTGGACAAGGGTGAACCAGTGGACGTAGTGTACTTGGACTTTCAGAAAGCCTTTGACAAGATCCCTCACCAAAGACTCTTAAGTCAAGTAAGCAGTCATGAGATCAGAGGGAAGGTCCTCTCATAAATCAGTAACTGGTCAAAAGACAAGAAATAAAGGGCAGGAATAAATGGACAGTTTTCACAGTGCAGACATAGATACAAGTGTCTCCCAAGAATATGTACTGGAACCAGTGCTATTCAATATATTCATAAATGATCTGGAAAAATGGGTAAACAGTGAGGTGGCAAAGTTTGCAGACGATACCAAATTATTCAAGATAATTAAGTCCAAAGCAGACTGTGAAGAGTTATAAAGTGGTCTCACAAAACTGGATAACTAGGCAACAAAATGGCAAATGAAATTCAATGTTGATAAATTCCAAGTAGTATACATTGGAAAACATAATCCCAATTATATACACAAAATGATAAGTTCTAAATCAGCTTTTGCCACTCAAGAAAGAGATCTTCAAGTCATTGTGGATAGTTCTCTGAAAACATCTGTTCAGCATGCAGCGGCAGTCAAAAAAACAGAATTTTAGGAACCATTAGGAAAGGGACGGATAGTAAGACAGTATCATAATGCCACTATATAAATCCATGGTGTACTCACATCTTGAACATTGAGCACAGTTCTAGTCTCACTATCTCAAAAAAGATACATTGGAATTGGAAAAAGTACAGGAAAGTGCAGCAAAAATGATTAGCAGTTTGGAACAGCTTCCATATGAGGAAAGATTAATAAGACTGGAACTTTTCAGCTTGGAAAAGAGACAGCTAAGAGGGGGGCATAATAGAGGTCTATAAAATCATGACTGGTGTAGAGAAAGTGAATAAGGAAGTGTTATTTACTCCTTCATGTAACATAAGGACCAGGAGTCACCCAATGAAAATAAATAGGCAGCAGGTTTAAAACAAACAAAAGGAAGTACTTCACACAATGCACAGTCAACCTCTGGGACTTGTTGTGAAGGCCAAAAGTATAATAAGGTTTTAAAAAGAACTAGATAAGTTCATGGAGGATAGGTCCATTAATGGCTATTAGCCAAGATGCTCAGGGATGCTACCCCATGCTCTGGGTGTCCCTAAGTCTCTGACTGCTAGATGCTGGGACTGGAAAAGAGAGGATGGATCACTCAATAACTGCAGTGTTCTGTTAATTCTCTCTGAAGCATCTGACACTAGCCACTATCAAAAGGCACAATACTGGGCTAGATCGACCATTAGTCTGATCCAGTATGGCCGTTCTTATGTTCTTAAGCATTAGGTATTGGCCACAGCTGGAAGACGGGAGCCAGAGTAGATGGACCAATGGCCTGATGCAATATGGCCATTACTACATTCCTGGCTATCCAACATGATTTCTGAATAAAACATACGAACAGAAGAAGTGAGTCGGATGCTCATTATGCTGTACCCAGGACATCTAATACCAAGTATCACAGAGGCGATGTTGTGACAGTTGAAACATCATCTTCTCTTACCAGCGTTCCTCACAGATCCCAGGACAAGGGCAGCAACCATCTTCAGCATCACACAGGTTAGCTCTTTCTCAGTGCCTTGCTCCGGACAGGGTGCTTGGGTCCCAGCTGCATATACAAAACAAAGAGAGTTCCCCCCAAATATCCCACAAGATACCTGGTAACTAGAATTCCTCTCAGCACAAGTGTTCAGCAAATACGACTCCCATGAATGCTGGCACAGTCTACATGAAACCTACAGCACCTGATAAAATACTGAGAGAGAGGAAGGATGGTCCAATAGTCAGGGTGCTAACCTGGAACTCTGGAGACCTGGGATCAATACCTTTGCTTTGCTACAGACTTCCTGTGTGACCTTGGCTAAGCCACTTAGTCTCTCTGCACCTCAGTTCCCCATCTGTATAATGGGAATAATGGCTCTGCTCTACTGAGATGCTGTGAGTATAATACAGTAAAGACTGTGAGGTGCTCAGACAGTATGGTAAAGGGACCTATGATAGATATGTCCATATTGTCTTTTCAGCTAGCAGAAGAATCAGAACCTCCTTCCATTTCCCAGACAAGTCTCTTCATTAAGGCACAGTGCACATGTCAGTGACTTAAGGATGAAAACACATTAAAGAATATAGTAGTGATCAAAAAGCAAATTGTTACTACCAGGAAATTCAGAATTAAAGTGATACTTAAAAGGAGGCCAAACATTTTAAAGTCTGAAAACGCATCATTAAAGCACCCAAACAACCTTAACTCTGCCCCTGTAAAGAAGTCAGCTTCTAACCCTTCCGGTCAGTGTTCCTTTAGTACTTAGGGTCTGGCTCCCCTGTCTAGAACAGATACTTCCAGTTTGGCCAATTAAGAGGGGCTCTAAAAGCACCTGGGGCTATAAAAAGCCAGGCAGTCAGTAAGGAAGGGGGAGCAGGAACAGCAGTAAGTTCCCTTGGAGAGGCTGCCACAGTCCCCTGGGAGGAGAGGCAGTGAGGAAAAGGGCCTCTGGGGGAGACCCCTGGGAGGCAGTGCTCAGTCAATAGAGTACTGCAGTGAGCCCTAAGCAGGAAGGACTGAGAAGCAGAGGGGAAAACCCGCAGGGAGCCAAGGTCATGCCCATGTTGTTTTCCTCTCTGTCTGGAAAATAAAACTGTGCCTAGGAAGAGACTCTGGGAGTGGCCATGGGTGCTCCGGGGACCTTGCTGTGCCCACGATGAGATAACCTGAGCCTGATTTTCAAAGGGGATGAGTGCTGCAGCTCCCAGTGACTTTAACTGGAAAAGAGAATAGTCAACACCTGTGAAAATCAAGCCCAGGATCTTAAATTGGGCTCCCAAAGAACCCAAAGTGAGACACTAATTTTGGTAACTTGGGCCAACTTTTTAATAACTGCCACTGGAGACAAAACTGCTGAGAGAGGGTTAAGTCCTGTGGTTGATGCATAGCCCATAAGCTGTATATGATGAGTGGAACTGGAGAAAGTCAGATTTCAGGAAGGAACTAGTTTGGTGTGGCATCAGCAGCTCAGGAATTTAAGCCAGGGCCAGGCAGCTTCCATACAAACTCCAGCACCTTGGCATGTAACACTGGCCTCTCCACACACTCAGGGTAGATCTCTTTCCTACAACTCTGCCTGCGCTACCACTCATTGCCAATGAAACCAGCTGTACCTGTCTTCCTCAGGATCTTGGCTTGCTTCCTCAGCTGAGTCAGCAGCTGGCCCAAGAGCCCAGAGTCTCTGAATATGTCAGTGAAGATCAAGTCCCTCTTGGTGATGCTGTGAAGGCACCGCAGAGCAGCTATGGTGCAGGACGGCACCAAGCTCTCCTTTATCAAACACTCAACCTTCTTCAGGATTTCATGCGGGATGTAGGACAGTTCTAGCACCACTGATTCCACCAGCTGGAAGAACTGTATCTGAACCAGGTGCGGTTTGAGGGGGATGATGTCAGTGAACTGGGAGATGGGCTGTAGTGTCCATTCCAGGAGAAAGAAGTTCATTGTGTCCCAGGTCCACATGGTTTTTATAGCCAGTAAGATTCTTCTACAGAGGTGCAGGTTGCTGGTTTTCTGGAAGATGGACTGCAACACCTGAAAAGCCTGGAGGTTTTTCACTGTCATTCCTGAGAAACAGAAATCAAGCCAGATCATTTTAACTACTCTTATCTCAAGCCCAATACAGACGCCCTATCTGCACTATTAAGGCATATCTAAGAGCACAAATCAGATACATCCAGTCTCAGCAAGTATTGGAGCATAGAGGAACAGGGGAAAAGTGGGAACACCCCCTCCTGAGCATCCTCAGGACCCAGAACTGTGCAGGGGTGACCCACAACATAACTTTATGCAGTACCCCAACTCCCCTGAGCCACGTGGGCTTGGGGAAGAAAAATTTCCAGGGAGGAGCCAGCCCCAGGGTCCAGAGAAACTGAATTTGGCAGGAGCAGGCACAAGAGCAGCCTCAGTGGGTACCGCAGGAAGGACTGGCAGGCATGGTGGATGCCATGAACGTGTTTTCTACAGGTCTGACTCCAGACATTTTCTGTCCTGTGCTGACTTGCTGTTTGCTCCTGGCCCCTCCTGCCTTCTAATCCCCAGTCTCTGCACCTCAGCCTCACTCCACTTCCCCTCCATAGCCTCTTTTCCTTGCCTTGTCCCACTCCCTCCCTCCCCTGGTCTCTCGGCTTAGCCAGTCCCCTCCCAACCAAACCTCACTCCACAAAATTTAAACAAAAAACAAAAAGAGTGATGCCAGCATGGTGCTGGGAATCAATCCCACTGATCCCTCTGTAGGTTCTACCCCTTCCTCCACGCTGGGCCTGTCTTGTCTATTTAGACTGTAAGCTGTTCAGATCAGGGACTTTGTGGGTGGTGCAATTGTGGGTGGTCTACAGGCAGACCAAATTATTAGTCAGAACAGGTAAAAAAACTGTGTTTAGAGACAACAGAAATGTTTTGAATGGAAAATCTTCAATGCAAAGCTACCCCTTTCTTACAATGTCTGCATTTTTTTATGAAAAATTGTTGGTTTGCTAAGTTTTCATCAAATTTTCCATGTATCCTTTTAGGCCCCACATCTTGTAAACACTTACACATCTGTATAAGTCCCCACCGGGATGCCTTGGGGCTGCACAATTAAGACTTAGATATATGAACATTTTCAAAAGTGATTTTTTTTAAACAGTTCCACTGTGTGACTATGCTGATAGAATAATTTGGGGTTTTTTATATTTCTCATTGTTAAATGAGAATTCTTTTTTTTGATAAGCGCAGTTTGTGATTTTTTTTAAAGAAATATTGTAAATGATTTTGAACATTTACATAATGATATTTTGCCCATTTGCCAGCCAGCTGTACTGACTGTGTTATCCATGCCATGTGGGTTATGGCACCTCTCCACTGCAGCTGGCAGTGTGAATGGCAGCTTGTGTAGATGTACCCATGCTAGCTGTACTTTAGTTAGCTTGCTAAAAATAAAAGTGAGGATGCAGTGCCCAGGCCTCAGCACTGGCTGCACAAGCATGTATGTACCCCGGGGGCATCAGGCGGGCCTGTGCAACCCACGCTGAATCCCACATTACACAGTTCTCACTTCTATTTTTAGCAAACTAGCAGCCATTAAACCAGACATGAGCTGCCGTTCATATCCCTGGTCACAATGTAGATGTAACCTTAGCACTGCAGATGCACACATGCAATCATGTACATTTTCTTCTGTCATGCACATGCTGTGCATAATGGTTTATTTTTCCATGCTAAGCCCACACTAATATTTGTATATGTATATACAGTACCAGAGGATTGCGTCTGTTCAAAATCAAAGTGCGGTAGCTGAGGATGTGTAATGTTGCCCGAAACTTTCAGTTCAGTTTTCCCACAGACTGTGAGGCAAGTCAGTAGATCCAGCACCTCTTCGACATGGTGGTCTCCTTCACTGTGCGGAGATCCCTCCCACCTAAAAACAAAGATTGGGGTATGTAGTCATATGCTTGTGGCTCAGTAATATTTACAATAACCAGGTCCTTTTATGAACCCATTCTACAGGGACACCAGATACTGAAGTAACAATTTCTCACTTTTCTCCCTCCCCCAGATCCTTCCACCATAGTAATCAGTTATGATTTCTGTTGCACTGATTGGACGACTGATTGAACTGAATTGTTCTCCAGATAATCTGACAGTTTGACTAACTCCACAGTTGGATCAGGGGAAGAACTACAAACTGAACCAGATAATTAAAGGGATGAGGTCAATAAGTCACTGCAAAAGAAGAAACTAACCAATATTGAAATTAAGTCCCATTACATGTACCACTAGAAATGCAATCCACAGCACCAGTTGGAAAAGGGAAAATTTTTCACAAAAAATATATCCTGATTTTTTGGGTCAAAATTAACAAATTTATAATTTAAAAAAAACATAATTTGGAATATTTCAGACAGCTCTAGAAATCCAACTCAGAATGTTAGCCTATACTTAAAAATAAAATAAAAAAGGAAACACAATTAGCAAAATATAAACCACAAACATATATAATTATTTAGTTTCTACAAAACAGCCTGAGATTTACAGACCCATGGGCCCACTGGAAGGGAAAGACATTGTTTAATCTGATATGTGTGCTATCCATATGGGATTAGACACATAGCTAGTGCATTGAAGTGTCTCTTAAACCGTAGGCTGGTTCCAAACATCTCCCAGATTTGCAGTAGCTTAGATCAAAGGGAGAAAGAGCAAGTGGTGAAAAGCAGTCAGCCATATATCATGTTGTTACGTCCACTGCTCTTATGATTGGGACTAGTGCAATCTTTCTCCTCAGACCTATTTGTGCACAGGTCTGTGTGCCAGAACAAGCTATCATTACAAATTAGAAAAGCCTCAGGGAATAAAAGACCATCTTTTCCTCTTCTAGGGTTTTCAGTGGGGGTAAGGGGGAGATGATTGTGACACTGGCAGGCCGGGTAGCAGCTCTTGCCAAGGCTGCAGACATTAGCTAATAACAGACAAACTCATAGCTGGAGACCAGATCAGGTCACTTATGTATTAGGTATTGGTTTTATAAGAATGTATTTAATGTTTAGACTCTATAGAACATTCATAAGTGGCCACATGTGTTAATCTTATTTGTAATGTTTGTATGCCATGCTGTAAGGAAATATGTAAGTTTTGCTTTATAGCATTGAAAATGTTTGCTCTAAATTTGTGAACTCATATGGGAAGAGTGTTTCCCCCTGCCTGTCCAAAAAAACTATCAAAATCAGACAGGTCATCAAGGAATATTGCAATACAAAGGATTGATTGATGGTCTCATCACCCCTTGGAAATGCTAGGTGCAAGGAAGCTCGTCCTATGGACTTGGGGGCTGAATGAAGGAAATAAAAACAGACACAGGAAATCTCCCAGGGTCAGAGACAGCAAACTGAAGCCAGAGATTCCCAGGGGTTACTTCCTGGGTATACCCTGAAACACTCGTTGATGTGACAGATCACTACAACATTGTCACTCTTAGGATTTAGACTGCAACTCAGTTGTGTATATCTGTGATGCATGGCTAGAAAGAATTAAACATCCTGCAAAATAAATTACTCAAATTCAACCCTTAAAGACATGTGGCAAGGTAATGGTTGTGTTTTGCGTATTTACATATGTACGAGTAAGGTCGACAATGTCATCAACAGTCCCTGTCTATGCTGTATTCTGATAATTCAGAGATCAAACAAACACCCTAGAATTTAAATAAATTGTAAACATGGGATATCTCTGTATTTATCTCTCTTTCAAATGTATAGAAAATCATCCCCTGTGAATAGTGGAGGAACAAGCCAATTGCCTTATGTTAATTTGTATAGCTAAGTCATCCTAAATTACCTGTGTTCCCCAAGAAACTTGTCAAAGAGAACATAAAATTTTATAAAAGATCCTTGGGTCCTGATTCTGTTATCTCAGATCTGCTTAAGCTTCATCAGGGGAAGTTGAGTCGCAAGACTGAGGTCCAAGCTATGCTGGTACACCCTGAACATGTCTGCTCCATTCTCTGCAGTTCACCCTAATTGAATGCAGTTCACCACAGTATGTTTGCTTGCTTTAACCTGCAAATAACTCTCATTTCTTTTTCCTAATTAATAAACCTTTAGATAGTTTATTATGGGTTTGAATACAAGCGTTGCCTTTGGTGTAAGATCTAGGGTACCAATTGATGTGGGGTAAGTGACTGGTCTCTTGGGACTGGAAACAAACTGAATAGTGTGTGACTTTTGGTGTATGTGACTATTTGTCAGTAAGTCCAGCTTGCTTGCGTGGCAAGACAGACTGGAGAGTCACAGGGGACTGTCTGTGACTCCATGGTGAGGCTATTACAATGATCCAGGAGTTCACATTTGTTACTGACTTGGTGAAATCTAACCACAGGACACACCAGTGGTTTGAGGTGTCTGTCTATTTTTGACAGTCTGCTTTAAGGTAGGTATTCACAGTCGAGAACCAGTCCAGACAGCATGACACTGGTGTCTGGTTTTAAGAAAAAAAAGCAGGAAATGGGACCTGGAAGATTTGGCCTTACCTACAGAACAGATTCAGGATATCAGCATACAGGAAGGTCTCTCACTGAAAGAGTGGGGACAGGCTGGGAGGCCTGCCTGTCAATCCCAGTTTGGCAAAGAATGCTGGGAAGAGAAGGAGCCTGAAGCCCTATAAAATGCAGGTTTTTCTGCCTCTCAGGGCTAGTCTGTGCTTTTCTGCTGGGAGAGCTCAGTCACTTAAGAAGGTGAAAAAATTGCCCCCCTAACCAATATAGCTAGGTTGGCAAAAGCCCTGCTATAGACATAGTTATTTTATCTGGGGAAGTGGTACAAGTTATAGCACCAGAACTCTTCCGGAGAGTTACCTGGAATAGCTGTATTTTTGGTGCACACAAGGCCTTCCAGGGCCACCCAGAGGATTCAGGGGGCCTGGGGCAAAGCAATTTTGGGGGCCCCTTCCATAAAAAAAAGTTGCAATACTATATTCAAGTGGGGGCCCCTGTGGGGCCCGGGGTAAATTGCCCCACTTGCCCTGCCCCCCGACAGCCCTGAGGCCTTCACTAGTGTGGGGGGAGGGAGAAGGAGGAGAGGCTGGCGACTATGGTGGAAACTATGCTGGATGGTAAAGTCTGCAGGGACTCTCTTAACTTGAGGACTGCTCAGTGCTTTTGGGAAAACTGGTTCATGGTTATTCCACTGGCTGTTGATGTAGTAAACTCAGGGCCTTAATAAAGAGTGCAATAATAGTAGAAATAGCAGACAAAACTGCTTTGTGTTTTGACCCAAGATTAGAGGCAGGCAAATGATGGATTTTTTTGGCTTTGTGGAAATTCTGAAGCAATTTTTATTTTTTGAGTAATATCCATGGAGCCCATTTTTTAAAAAATTGTTTCAGATCAAAATAAACATTTCTTTCGACCTGAAACAAAACACTTTGTTTCAATTTTGAGCCTTTTTTTGGACATTTTTAAATTCTAAAAAAAAAAGAGAAATTTAAAAGAAAAATTCATCTTGAACAGAAAAATCAAAATGTATCATGACTGTTGATGACATTTTCTTTTTTTTCAAAATTTTTAAAGGGTTTTATCCTGACAAATAATTTGGCAAAATTAACATTTTGTGAAATGTGTTAATGTTGCCAAATCTGCATTTTTCACCAAAAAAAGTTTTGGTCAAAAAATGTTGCCCAGCTCTACCCAGGGTAACCCATGGGTCTTGTCGAGGTGCGAGCATATTAATCCTAAACATGCACATTGGTTTAGCTTTTTACTTAGAGATCTGCTCCATCAGGTGAAATGCTTCCTCTGGACAAAGAATTCATGACCAGGGGAGCCTTTCTGAGCAAAGTAGGTCCAGTTGAGGTTTCTTCTGATATTATCCATATACTAGTATTTGATGAACAAAACCTGGTCTGGGTCTCAATTTAGGTAATTCCCTAACCTACCTCTACACTAACTTCTTCAATTGGAACTTCCCCTTGTGGTTTCAAAGGGAGAAGTTATGCTGCGGTCCCGCTCTTTAAACAGCAGTGCGGTGTTGTCAGTGGTTTGCTAAATGAGACCCTTTGTTTACCAGCACCTCAGTGCTTCACTTGCCCACTATGTTACCTGGATCTTTCTAAAATGCAATTGAAATTTTAAAACAAGCCATCATCACCTCTGAAAATTATATTATTACATTTAATTTGCCAGGGGTAGGCAACCTATGGCACGGGTGCCGAAGGCGGTACAGGAACTGATTTGCAGTGGCACTCACACTGCCTAAGTCCTGGCCATCAGTCCGGGGGGCTCTGCATTTTAATTAAATTTTAAATGAAGCTTCTTAAACATTTAAAAAAACTTATTTACTTTACATACAACAACAGTTAAGTTATATATTATAGACTTATAGAAAGAGACCTTCTAAAAATGTTAAAATGTATTACTGGCATGCGAAACCTTAGAGTGAATAAATGAAGACTCGGCACAGCACTTCTGAAAGGCTGCTGACCCCTGAATTAGACCTATGTTTTATCATCCCCTAGAAACCAAGTGAAAACTCCATACTCACCTAAGTAAAATTTTTATCAGGAGCTGGTATCCATCATTATTTTCAAACTCCAAAAACAAAGCTGAGGAGATAGGATAGGAATCCTTAACAAAACACAAGATGATGCTAACTGCCTCACACATGTCAGAAGCCGGCAAGGTGTCAGCCAACTTGAATAGATTCTGAATGGCTATCTTAATGCAGTCCGCAGCTGTGAATAAACGACAGCACATGTTTAGTATTGACAGCCTGATGTTACAAACAACTGCAAAATCACAGACAAAATGTAACAACATGCTTGACATTACATTTCCCAATCAAACAGGGCAGTTAATTCTTCTTTTGGCTGGAGAAGAGATTTGGGGAGGTGGTGAGCAGAATACAGGAATACACTGCTGGCTTTAGAATAATAAAATTTAAAAATAAAAAAAAGTTCATTCCTCAATTTCCATTAAATTTCTGTGTTTGACCCACAGAAATGCAAGCAGCTTTATTAATATAAATCTGCCCCCAATGAAATCTACATACTGTGAGTCCAGCCCTTTTGATACATGGTAAATGAATGACAGATAATTAAGCAGCAAAGAATCCTGTGGGTGCCACAGGATTCTTTGCTGCTTTTACAGATCCAGACTAACACGGCTACCCTCTGATACTTGACAGATAATTAGATTATCTTGTATTAAGATGATAACATTCTCAGATAGAGATTAATAGTTTTTCACAATGAGGAGGACACATTTTGCTCTGAAGCTACTATTGTTGACTGGTCTTTTCCATTTAGTCTTGTAGCCCAGCTTCCAAGTGTAGTCATGCTGGCAATTCTTAGACAACTCACCTGCTGTCAGTCTACCTCTTACTACACAAGGACCTGATCTCACAAGTGGTGTGAATGAAGAAACCATGTTTGGGGACTTTTGCATTAAAAAAAACACACACAAAAAAAACCCCACCACACACATTTACACTCTAGGAGGAAGTTCTGATGGCAGAATGTTTATTATAAATTATCCTGATTGATTTTTCTTTTGCAAGGTGGAGATAAGTAATCTTTGCATTTTTTTTAAAAATGAAAACACCTCTAATCTAATGGAAAATTCCCGCTAGGAAGAAGCCAATCAGGATTTCCCAATGCACTGGGCACTGCAGCTGACAAAAGTTCAGCAAGGTGCTATGCAAATATCAGGGGAGCAATATTTAGAAAGCTGGGGAACCCCAGAGAAGCGAATTGGCTCTGGGGTCATGTGACTTGTAACTCTTTAATGTATCTCTTGCCTTGGGTACCTTTGGTGGAAGTGGGACAGGACATGACATGCTGCTGCCTGTAACTTTCTGTTCTATGCATAAATAAAGGACTTCAGTTCCCAGGTTCCCACCAGCACTAGATTGAGCTCTAGTCTAGAAGCTCATGCATTTGCAAGTGATTGACTCTTGGGGGAATGTAGAAATGAAACCTAGCCAAATGCGATTTTTCTTGCAGGAATTCATTCCACGGGTGCTCAGGAAAAACCAAACCTTGTAGGTACATGATGGCATTTTTGGTCTGGGCCTTTGAAATTGTCCGAAGCACACGGCTTGTGGGTGCTTTCCATGAGAGGTTGCACTGGTCCCAGAGTGAGGCTGTTGCTATAATTAGAGACTGAAGCTCGGCAGCTGACAGAAGTTCCTCTAAACCTTGTTCCTCCCTGTATAAGTTGAGCATTGTCTGGAAAAGAAAATTGATTATAATGCAAATTAAATGCAGAATTCTGGGAAGTATACAAGGGCTCCATAGGCTTGAATATATCAGGTCAAATCTGATCCTAAATTAGTGGATGCAGTTCCACTGAAAACAAAAGCAGCGGAATACTTTATACTATGAATACTATGGCCGCTATCACCATAATATCAGAACCTCTCCCAAGTATCTAACCATCAGAACAAGAAGATCTGTCCTCAGTCCCAGCCTGCAGACATAACAAGATTAGTTTATAGTTCAGGTGTGTAGGGGCCCATGCAGGTGTAAAAATTGGAGGGAAAGATAAGTTGATGGAATGAGATTTTCATTCACTTCTGTAACTGGCCAGTTCCAAGGTCACTCTTATCTCTTGCAGCATGGAGTTCCACAGCTTGGTCCCAGCTCCAGTGGAAGGTCAGTCTCCCACTATCACTGGTCTCTGCTTATTGGTTGACAGTGTCATTGTTCTGGTGGAACTCTCATGGAACCTCATGACTGGAAGCAAAAGTGATCCCTCAATAAATGTCTTCTGCCCAGTAGAACCTCTCCTTAGTTTTAATATGTAAATCTTTCTTGCACCTACACAATCCCTTGTTGCACCTTCAGGTACCTAAGAATAGTTATCCCTGCCTTAATCACATTTAGTAAGGATCTCTGGCCCAATACTTAATACAGGATAGATGGCATCTTTCTACCTTCTCCCTGCCCTAGCTTGTACCTTATATGCAGCTCACTGCTGGTTCTAAGCCAAGCACAAAGAACACCAAAGGCAGACAAATAATAAATATCATGTATTACATTACATTACAGGAGGTCCAAGGTACAGACTTGGTCTCCTCCCATTAGCTTCCATGGGAATTAAGGCCATTTGGCATTTTGCAGAACTAGGCCCTATTTTGTGGGGTGGTCAGAAGATATCACTGGGACTCCTAGCAATTGTCAGCGCCATCATGTGCTTTACTGTCATTTAGATTTCTAAACAATATCTAAGATTTTCAAAGCAAACATTTACCTTCAGTGAGGGCTGTGTGTTTATGTTGGCATGGAAATCTCAGCCAATGTGCACAGGGGGGAAATGAACCAGCATGGTAATTCAGTGTAACACAAAACTCTGGGCTAGCCAGTGCCAGCAACACACTACAGACACAATGAAGTACCACTCCAGAGGGAGCCTTTGGATTTCTCTTCTGGCCCACTGAGAAATTTTACTGCTCATACCCTTTAATCTCTCATGAAGGAGGGGTCCAAACTGTACTTATGGAAAAGCCTTATTGAATTTGACAGTGATTAAACCGATAGGGCTCTATGGATATTACTCAAACTCTATAGAATCTAACAGACAGTGAGATCCTCTCTCTAGAGCTGTTAGGACAATCTACAGAACGTCACAGAACAATAGTCCTTGTTCTAGAATTCTATAGGATGGCTTAAAAATTCTATGGAAAAAAGTTGCCATTCTCTATTAAGTCCCATGGTCTTTTACAAAAGGACTGAATAGGCTGTTCAGGAATCTTGGCTTCTTCCTTACTCTCTCTCTCTCACCACCTTAGTGAGTTCAGGCAACCAATGACTCCTGCAAGTGTGATTTCCAATCCTGGACTCCCACCAGATCAAAGCTACTCACATGCTACCCAACAGCTGTTGGATTTCATCTCCCTCTCCCCCTAAATGCCTAGAACAGAGGTGGGCAAAGTACGGCCCATGGGACCATCCTGCCCGACCCGTGAGCTCCCAGCCAGGGATGCTAGCCCCCGGCCCCTCCCTCACTGTCCCCCCTCCAATGCAGCCATGTTGCCGCCGTGCGGGCAGCGCTCTGGGTGGTGGGGTTGCGCTCTCCTGCTGAGCAGTGCGGTGGCATGGCTGGCTCCGGCCAGGTGGCACAGCTGCCAGATTTGCTGTTCTGAGCGGCATGGTAAGGGGGCTGGAGCCAAGGGGCTGGACAAGGGGCAGGGGGTCTCAGCGGGTGGGCAAGGGATTGGGGGGTTGGATAAGTTTGGGAGTCCCGGGGGGGGCTGTCAGAGGGCGGAGGTGTGGATGGGGTCAAAGCAGTCAGGGAACTGGGAACAGGGAGGTTGGAAAGGGGGTGGGGTCCTGGGGGTGGTTAGGGGCAGGGGGTCCCAGGAGGAAGCAGTTAGGGGAAAAGGAGCAAGAGGAGCTGGATGGGTCAGGGGTTCTGAGGGGGTCAGTCAGGGGGCGGGAAGTGGGAGGGTTTGGATAGGGGGTGGGGGCCAGGCTGTTTGGGGAGACACAGCCTTCCCTACCGGGCCCTCCATACAGTTCTGCAACCCCAATGTGGCCCTCGGGCCAAAATGTTTGCACTCCCCTAGCCTAGAATATGGTTCCCATGGGTTTCATGGTACAGCCATGCAGCCTGCTGAGTTCTGGGACAGCCAACAGTACACTTATATCACTGCAGTCAAAAGCAAATCTAAACAAGACTAAAACAGTACCCTTTTTCAGGAAATGAAAGACAAGATGGGTGAGGTAATATCTGTTATTCAGGGCTGGATTACCCAATAGCCAGACTAAGCACGTGCTTAGGGCACCAACAAAGCAGGGGACACCAAAAAAAAAGAGATATTTTTTTTAAATTTGATATTTGATATTTCAAAAAAAGCACTGAAGTACAGTAGTCATCATGGGAAAAACCAGAACTTAGTTAGACTTTCTTACACTCCACTACACACTCTTCCCCTGTTTTTTTGTTCTCTTTTTATTACTTATCCCCACCTAAACCAGGGGGGCGTCCTACTAACGCAGATCGAAATAATGCGAGGAAATCAGAGACTGTAACTGATCATCCTACTCCTGGTGGTAAAACAGACATTGTTCTAGAAGGTGTGGATGTATCAGAGACTCAACCTGCTCATGCTGTAAATAATAGGAGAAAAGATCCTCGTATGTGGGTTGATTTCAGTACCGATGATGTAGCTTACCGGATAAATTGTGGACCAAATGACTGTCAACACCACACGGGGCCATTTGAGAAATCACACTGGACTTTTACCAATGGCAAACAAACAAGATATTGTCCACAAAAAATATTTTTCGGCATGAATGTGAATGGTGAGAAATACACTCGAGAACGGCTACTGTATTCACCATCAACAGGGTCTGTGTACTGTTTGCAAACTTTTTGCATATAAACCTTCAACATCCTGGTTTGCTGCAGATGGTTTTAGTGACTGGCAGAATACTGTTTTAATTGAACAACATGAAAATAGCACTACTCACAGAGATTGAATGTTGACATATTTAAATCGAAGACAGGGCTTTGGATTAACACAAAAATTGGAAGAACAAATTAAAGGGGAGAGTGAATACTGGCAACATGTCTCGCAGCATAATATAGCTGTTATTCAAATATTAGCTGAATGTGGTCTGCCTTTCCAGAGATCAAATGACACATTTGGATCATTGCAGAATGGAAATTTATTGGGATTGCTGGAGCTTGTGGCTCAGTTTGACCCATTTTTAGCAGGCCATATCTCAATATATGGGAATACTGGCAAAGGTAACCCATCATACTTATCCAAGACAATATGTGATGAACTCATTGATCTAATGAGTGACAAAGTTCGTTCAGCTATTGTGGACGAAATAAGTACTGCTGGGTACTTCAATTTATCTGTCGACTGTACACCTGATCTTTCACATGTTGATCAACTGAGTATTTACTAAGATGTGTCTCTCCCACAGATGGAAAACCAGTTGAACGATTTATAACATTCCTCAATTTGAAAAGCCACACTGGTGAAGAAATGGCAAATCAAGTACTGCATTATCTGTGCCAAGTTTGCAAAATAGATTTCTCGAAGTGCAGAGGTCAATCTTATGACAATGCTGCCAATGTGTCAGGGCATTATCAAGGAATGCAGAAAGATGCTTATAGAACAGAACAAATATACCATATTCATACCATGTGCTGCACACTCTCAATCTTGTTGGCCGCAGTGCTGTTGATTGTTGTCTGGTGGTAGTAAGGTTTTTCTCAACATCCAGTTACTTTATACATTTTTCTCTGCCTCAACACAACAATGGGAAGTTCTTAAAACATATTTGGGCATATGGATGCATTAGAAAATATAGCTGAAGACCAATCACAAAAGGGAGAAACTATACGAGAGGCAGAAAACATTGCAAACAAGATGCAAGAAAAGATGGTTACTCACCTTGTAACTGTTGTTCTTCGAGATATGTTGCTCATATCCATTCCAGTTAGGTGTGCGCACACCACGTGCACGTTCGTCGGAGACTTTTTTACCCTAGCAACACTCGGTGGGTCAGCAGGTCGCCCCCTGGAGTGGCGCCGCTATGGCGCCTGATATATACCCCTGCTGGCCCATCCGCTCCTCAGTTCCTTCTTGCCGGCTACTCTGACAGTGGGGAAGGAGGGCAGGTGTGGAATGGATATGAGCAACACATCTCGAAGAACAACAGTTACAAAGGTGAGTAACCATCTTTTCTTCTTCGAGTGCTTGCTCATATCCATTCCAGTTAGGTGATTCCCAAGCCTTACCTAGGCGGAGGGGTCGGAGTGAGACGTTGCAGAATGTAATACCGCTGAGCCTAAGGCGGTATCGTCTCTAGACTGTTGGACCAATGCGTAATGCGATGCAAAGGTATGGATGGAAGACCAGGTGGCCGCGCGGCAGATGTCCTGTATGGGAACATGGGCCAAGAATACAGCAGATGAAGCTTGAGCCTGAGTAGAGTGGGCAGTGAGATGGCCCGCCTGAGCATGAGCCAAGTCATAGCAAGCCCGAATACATGATGTAACCCAAGATGCAATACGTTGGGAGGAGATTGCCATGCCCTTCATATGTTCCGCCACCGCCACAAATAGCTGAGGTGAGCGCCGGAAGGGCTTGGTCCTCTCCACGTAGAAGGCGAGAGCGCTCCAGACATCCAAAGTATGGAGCTGTTGCTCTCATCGCGATGAATGCGGCTTTGGACAAAAGACTGGCAGAAAGATGTCCTGGTTAACGTGAAAGGCAGAGATGACCTTAGGGAGGAATTCCGGGTGCGGTCGCAGCTGTACCTTGTCCTTATGGAACACAGTATATGAAGTCAATGCACGAAGCTCTGAGACTCGTCTAGCCGAGGTGACAGCGACTAGGAAAGCTGTTTTCCAGGACAGGTACAGCAACGAGCATGTGGCCAAAGGCCCAAAAGGGGGCCCCATGAGCCTGGTTAAGATGAGGTTCAGGTCCCAGGTAGGGGTAGGGCATTTGACCTGTGGGTATAGTCGCTCCAAGCCTTTGAGGAATCTGGAAACTATAGGGTGGGAAAAAATGGAACTGCCAGCTTCCCCTGGATGGAAGGTGGATATAGCCGCAAGATGTACTCGCAGAGAGGAAATCGCCAACCCCTGCTACGTGAGAGACCACACGTAGTCCAGGATAACGGAGACTAATACAGAATGTGGAGAATGGCCGTGCTGGTCACACCAGTGGCAGAAGCACTTCCACTTTGCGAGGTACGTCAAGCGCGTGGAGGGCTTCCTGCTTCCCAGCAACACCTGCTGTACTGTGGCAGAACAGCACAACTCCAACTGGTTTAACCAGACAGGAGCCATGCAGTCAGATGAAGGGACTGCAGGTCCGGATGGTGCATCCTACCGAAGTCTTGTGTGATCAGGTCCGGCCAGAGGGGCAGGGGAATTGGGTCTGCCAGGGACAGGTCGAGCAGCATGGTGTACCAGTGCTGCCTCAGCCAAGCCGGAGCGATCAGGATAAGGCGGGATCTGTCCCTGCGGAGCTTGAGCAGGACTCGGTGGACGAGAGGGAACGGTAGGAAGGCGTAACAGAGGTGGCCCGTCCACGGAATCAGGAACGCGTCCGACAGAGAGCCCGGGGAGCGACCCTGTAGGGAGCAGAACACCTGGCACTTCCTGTTCATTCTGGATGCAAACAGGTCTATGTGGGGAAAGCCCCACCTCCGGAAAATCGAATGGAGAACGTCTGGACGGATAGACCATTCGTATGATAGGAAGGATCTGCTCAGGTGATCTGCGAGAGTGTTCCGTACTCCCGGGAGAAAGGAGGCCACTAGATGTATGGAGTAGGCTATGCAGAAGTCCCACAGCCGTATCGCCTCCTGACACAAAGGGGAGGACCATGTCCACCCTGCTTGTTGATGTAATACACGGCCGTTGTGTTGTCCGTGAACACTGCAACACAACAGCCGTGTAGATGGCGCTGAAACGCTTGGCATGCCAGCCGGACCACTCAGCTCTCGTACATTGATGTGGAGCGTCAACTCCCGGGGTGACCAAAGGCCTTGGGTGCGCAGGAGCCCTAGGTGGGTGCCCCAGCCCAGCAAAGACGCGTCTGTTGTTAGGGGCATGGAGGGCTGGGGAGGATGAAACAGCAGGCCCGCACACACTCAGGATGACGTCTTCCACCAGTCGAGGGAGCCTAGAACATTCGGCGGAACTGTCAGAATAATGTCCATGGCGTCCCTGCCCGGCCGATAGACCGAAGCGAGCCAGGTTTGCAGAGGGCGCATCCGGAGTCTGGCATGCCTTGTGACGAAAGTGCATGCAGCCATGTGCCCCAGGAGAGCAAGGAAAGTACGAGCAGAGGTGGTTGGAAAGCTCTGAAGACTTTTGACAAGGGAGACTATGGCCTGAAACTGGTGTAGGGGCAAACTGGCCATTGCAAGGTTGGAGTCCAGCATTGCCCTGATAAATTCTATCCTCTGCGTAGGCACCAGGGTGGACTTGTCCAAATTGATGAAAAAGCCTAGACGCATAAACAGCTCCCTGATGATGGCAACATGGCTGATGACCTGTGCCTCTGAAGCCCCTCAGATAAGCCAGTCGTCGAGGTAAGGGAAGACGTGTATTCGACGACGGCGCAGGGAAGCAGCGATGACCGCCATACACTTCGTGAAGACCGAGGGGCCGAGGAAAGACCAAAGGGAAGGACAGTAAACTGGTAGTGACCCTGATTTACCACAAAGCGCAGATACCTCCTGTGTGGGGGATAAACTGCAATGTGGAAATAGGCGTCCTTCATGTCGAGAGCAGCGTACCAATCTCCAGGATCCAGGGAAGGAATGATGGTTCCTAGGGATACCATGCGGAACTTGAACTTTTTGATGAATTTGTTCAGTCCTCACAGGTCCAGGATGGGCCAGATGCCCCCTTTTGTCTTGGGGATTAAGAAATATCAGGAATAAAACCCCTTGCCCCTTACCTCCTCCGGCACCTCCTCTATAGCTCCGATTGAGAGGAGCTTGCAAACCTCCTGAATGAGGAGTTGCTCGTGAGAGGGGTCCCTGAAGAGGGACGAGGAGGGGGAGTGGGAGGGAGGGGGAGAAATAAACTGAAGATGGTATCCAAGCTCCAGCGTACGTAGGACCCAATGATCTGAGGTCAGCTGGGACCATGCCGGAAGGAACGGGGAAAGGCGATTGTAAAAGTGAAGAGGATCCAAGGAGGGAATTGATACACTGCTCTCAGGCACACCCTCAAAAGTTTGCTTTGGGTCCCGGTGGAGGTTTGGCGGGACCGGAATTGTTGCCCCCTTGAGGTCCAGACTGATGTCTGCGGGTAGTACGATCTCGTCTTTGGGCAAGATCCTGTCTTGGCCGAGGTGGGGGGTAAAGGCGCTGAGGTTGGGAGCGGAAGGACCGTCTCTGAGTCTCGGGTGTATGCATTCCCAGCGAATGCATAATAACCCAGTTGTCCTTCAGACTCTGTAGTCTGGGGTCTGTCTTTTGCGAGAATAAACCTTGTCCATCAAATGGCAAGTCTTGTATGGTGTATTGTAGCTCAGGCAATAGACCGGACACTTGCAACCAAGACATGCGGCGCATAGCTATGCCAGATGCGACCGTTCTGGCTGCAGAGTAGGCAGCATCTAACGAGGCTTGTAGCGAGGTTCTCGTGACCCTCTTTCCTTCCTCTAGGAGAGCTGTGAACTCCTGACAGGAGTCCTGGGGAACCAATTCGGTAAACTTGCTGACAGCCTCCCAGGTGTTGTAGCTGTAGCGGCTTAAGAGGGCCTGTTGGTTCGCCGCACGGAGCTGAAGGCCTCCAGCAGAGTATATTTTCTGGCCCAACAAATCCATGCACCTGGCCTCCCTAGATTTTGGCGCGGGGGCTTGTTGGCCGTGGCGCTCCCGTTCATTGACTGATTGTACCACCAATGAGCAGGGGGCGGGGTGCACGTAGAGGTATTCATACCCCTTAGAAGGCACCATGTATTTTCGTTCTACTCCCCTGACTGTGGGTGGGATGGAAGCCGGGGACTGCCAGATGGTGTCTGCTCTGGCTTGGATCGATCTGATGAAGGGGAGGGCCACCCTGGTTGGTGTTTCCGCCGATAATATACTAACCACTGGGTCCTCCACCTCAGGAACTTCCTCTACGTGAAGATTGATATTCTGGGCAACACTGTGACGAACTGGGAAAGTTCTTAATGTTTTCTCTGAATACTGTGTTGGTGCCTCAGTGTACCCTAGGCAGTTCTTAAGTATCTGGCAGAGCAAAGGGCCAGTGCACCTAAATGCCTGACACTCTGTCTCTTAGCAAATGATGGCCTGGGCCCCTCCTCTGCAAAGGTGCCAGCTGAAGGTGTTGGAGACAAAGGGATCAAGTGACCTCCTGGCCCGGGAAAGGAGCTGAGCAGAGAGGAGGGGCTGGGAGGGGTTGGTAGTCTGGAGCTGGCTGGGGTCGAGGTTGGAGGGCAGACCTGGAGGTCTGGCTCACTGACCCCCAGAATGGACCCGGCCGAGGGGTCTGGTCCGCTGTATCTACAAGCTCTGTTTTAGACCCTGTTCCTGTCATCGAATAAATCTCTGTTTTACTGGCTGGCTAAGAGTCATGTCTGACTGCGAAGTGGGGGTGCAGGACCCGATGGCTTCCCCAGGACCCCACTGAGGCGGGCTCGCTGTGGGGAGCGCACAGAGGCGCAGAGGATGCTGAATGCTCCAAGGAGAGACCCAGGAGGTGAAGACGTGTGAGCTTCTTGCCCTGAACAAGTCTGCTCCAAGGGAGAGGAGGCTCCCCAAAGTCCTGCCTGGCTTGGTGGGGAGCAGTTCCAGAGCATCGCCCGGTGACGCCGTGACAACCACGCTGCAGAAGATCCTGGTGTGCTCGGAGATCAATTGGCGGGGGCCCCGATGATGATGTGTCCATTACCGCCTCATCCGGGGAAGAGGAGGATGACAACCCTGGGATGAGTGGGTCCTGGACTGACGTCTCATCCTGGGGGACCTCCGTCTCTGGAACATCATGCTGCTCAGGTGCATGTGCAGAGTCTTCCTCTGTACCAGCGGGGGGAGGCCTGCTGACTGTGGCCTCTGGTGCACAGTGCTCCGAGTGGCCGGAGTGTGCTGGGCCCATTGGTTCGCCTTGGGCTTGGTGATAGGCCCAAGGTGTCCAAAAAGACCATTGAGGTGGTCCATGGTCCAAGTGGGCCTGCGCATCTGAACTCCCGTAGGAGGCGCTGTCTGCGTGTGAGGAGGCGGACGGGTGACACGACGGCCATGGAGGAGCTGAAGTTGATTAGGCCAGGTCTCTGCACCCATAGAGCTCATCCCTGCGCAGTACCAGCGAACTGTACTGGGAACTGTGGCGGTATCGGGAGCAGGACCGGGACCTGCTACCAGCTCAGTGCCAGGAGGTCGACCGGTGCCTTATGTCGTCGTGCCGGGATCAGCTGCGAGAAGTACGTCGGTGTTGGGACCTGGACCAGTGCCGAGAGTACCACGACGGTGACCGGGATCTCGAGCGGTGCCGCGAGTATGACCGGTACCGTGGAGAACGGTACTGGGACTGCGAGCAGCACCGGGATCGGGAGCGATGTCGAGGCCGAGAGTGATCGCGGGATCTAAATCAGGACCGATGGTGTTCAGTGGTGCCCGGTGAAGGTGGTCGCACCATGGTTGGCTTGCCCAGCAACTGAATAACCCGCACTGGAGGTGCCAGGGGTTGGGGCAGTTCGGGCTCTGTTAGAGCTATTAGGTCCCGCGCCGCGGAGAAGGTCTCTGGTGTGGAGGGCACGACGAGCTCAACCACAGTGCGCACTGGGGAGCTGGTAGGCACAGGACTCAACGGCTCCTGTGAAACTGGAATCAACGGTGCGGAGACAAGCGGTGCTGCAGCAGTTGATGGTGCCAGGTGGTCCGTCTTGGAGATACGCTCCGACTGCGGTGTAGCTGTAGGTGCTGCAGGAGCCTTGTGCTTCTTGCTCCTCGGGGAGAGGGAGCAGTGCCGGCCGGAGGGTTGGGCTGCTGAAGGGTGGTGACGAGGAGCCTTTATCGGTGCCAGGTGGTCCGGTGCAGACGAGGCACTTGTTCCCGGTGCCGGAGTCGGTGCCGAGGATGGAGGAGTTAAAGCTGCCTCCATCAAAAGTTGTTTCAGGCGAATGTCCCACTCTCTCTTTGTCCGGGGCTTGAATGCCTTGAAGATTCGGCACTTGTCCACAAGGTGGGATTCGCCTAGGCACTTTAAACAGGAGTCGTGTGGGTCTCCTGTGGGCATCGGCCAATGACAGGCCACGCAAGGCTTGAAGCCCGGTGAACCGGGCATGGGCCCCAGTACCAGGGGAGGAGAAGGGGCGAGCCCCTGATCCTCTTTAACTATATACACAACTATAAGAACTATTAACTTAAATACTAACTAGAACTACAGAAAAGAACTATATACATGATACTATACAAACGAGCGACTCGCTAGGGAGGTGGAGATCAGCTAAACCACGCTCCACTGTTCCAACGACCAACACGGGCGGTAAGAAGGAACTGGGGAGTGGATGGGCTGGGCAGGGGTATATATCAGGCGCCATAGTGGAGCCACTCCAGGGGGCGACCTTATGACCCACCGAGTGTTGCTAGGGTAAAAAAGTCTCTGACAAACGTGCACGCGGCGCGCACACACCTAACTGGAATGGATATGAGCAAGCACTCAAAGAAGAACTAGAGTTTGTATTCATGTTCACCATGTGGAATGAAATTTTACAACATTTTTACCACACAAGTTAAGCTCTTCAAGAAAAAGAATCGGATTTGAAAACATGTGCAGACATCTGTCAATCATTAGCAGACCACTTACTCACTTTGAGGAATGATCTCAAAAGATTTGAAGACATATCGAAAGATATCTTGCCTGATACTAACTACAAAGAATCCCCATCCCGCGAATCAGGAAAAAACAAGCAAATGATAGCAGTGCAACAGAAACAGCATTGAATCCTAGAGACAAATTTTGCATATCTTCTTACTATGCTATAACTGATACACTTGAAGCTCATATGAAGAGGAGAGGTGAAGTGTACTGTGAAAGTAGAATGAATTATATTGTAAAAATAGAAAGGATTAAAGAAATGCTTTGTGTACCTTTAAGCAAAAGTAAAAAATATTAAAATACAGGTGTCAGGAAAAGGAACTGTAGTGGGGCTGACTGCCCCTCTCCCTGGGAGGATGGGCTGTGGCAGGCCAGGGAGCCTGCGCAGCCCAGGAGCCAATCAGAAAAGGGCTAATGGGGAGCCAATCACGGCCCAGATTGGAGGGAGCCGATCAGGGCCAGGGTCACCAATATATAAAGGCTGCCCGGAGCAGGAGCAGTCAGTCTGTGTCTGGCCTTTGAGAGGGGAAGGTCAGTCTCCAAGGGGGGAGACTAGCACCGCAGACAGCGCAGTGCTGGGCAGGCTCAGGGAGGCTAGAAGGCTCTAGCCCATAGCCACCAGGCTGCAGGCCCTGAGGGGAAGGGCCTAGCGGGTGCAAGGGGCCGAAGGGGAAGCAGCCCAGGGAAACAGACAGAGGAGGGGAAGAAAGAGGACAGCGAGGCTGACGCCAGAGGGTCCCTGGGCAGGGACCCAGAGTAGAGGGCGGGCCTGTGTCCCCCCCTTCCTCCTTGCAGTACATCCAGCCATTGGCCATAGGGAGCGGCCATTATAGACCACGCCAGATTCCTGCCAAGAGGTATTAGACTGTAGGGCATGTGGTTGCGCATGACGGCTGGAATGGAGGACTGCTGATGATCGATCCCCAGAAGGGGGTGCAGATGGACTAAGGGGCACTGCCGGAGGGCAGTGGCCTCGAAGAGGACGCCACCGAGCAGGGAGCAACGTGGGTCCAGAAACACCAACCGAGGGCAGAAAAACGGACGGGACACCACCAGGAGGGGCGCTCCACTGGAATCGAGCTAATTCCCAGAGTTACCAGCAGGAGGCGCCGGGTGGCGAGTCCCAACCCATTTACAGGAACATTAAGGAATAAACAATGAGACCACTTAAGCTAATGGTGAAACATTAGCCGGAGACTGGTAAAAGTTAGTAAGGAAATTAACTCTGCATGTCTAGCCCAGGGAAACTTATCAGATTCTGCTTCCTTTGTTATCTTGTTAAGTTTGCGCCCTTTTATCTGTATAAATAAGATAGTTTGTGTCTTGCATGGTGCTCACATTATCTGGGTGTTATTAGCAGAGCGCTGTGCTAATAAAACAGAGTGGTTTGACAAACGGTGAGTCCTGAGTCTAACTTTGACAATACAAAGAAGTATCAAGTAGATTTTCTTTTCTAAACAATATGGACTTATCTGACGAACAATATTCACAAGGTTCCCAAAAGCTAGTTGACTCATACCCTGTTGACTTAAACATGAATCTCTGTGGAGAAGCATAGCAGTTCCACTGTTATATGCACACAAAGTTTAATGAAACAGGGAAAATGAAATTCAGTCACATTGATCTTCATGACGCAATACTGAAAGGCGGAATAGAATGTGTATTTCCAAATGTAGAGATCGCACTATGTATTTTTCCAACACTGATGATTACTAACTGCTCCGCAGAATGCTCTTTTTCTCAGCTAAAAAGAATAAAAAAGCCTCAGAGAACAATAATGTGTCAGGACTGACTTGATTCACTTTCCCTAGTGTGTATGGAAGCGGACATGCTTCGCCGAGTCAGCTTCGATGAACTTATCCAGAATTTTGCAATCAAAAATCTAGAAAGAAGCTATTTTAATTTCAGCATACATGTAAGTTTTTTGTGTTATTCTGAAAAATAAAATTTTATTTTACAGTATAGTATTGTTTTTACTTTGAATTACAAATGGGGGGGGCGCACCATAAACTTTTCAGTGCTTAGGGCCTCTAAAGGTCTTAATCCGCCCCTGTTGTTATTGGACCAATTTCTTTTGGTGGACAAGAAAGGGACAAGCTCTAATAGCTCAAAAGCTTGTCTTTGTCTCGTCCGCCAAAATAAGTTGGTCCAATAAAAGATATTACCTCACCCACCTTGTCTCTCTCATTTCCTAGGACCACTACAGCTACAACAACTCTGCAAACATTTTTTTCTTAGGAAACTCATACAACTTAACAATCAGGCTCTGACACAGAGCTGCTCAGAACTTCTCATGCAGCACATTTCCCAAGGAGAAATGTGGCTTCAGTCAAAGCAACGTTTTTCACAGGAATGGGTCAATTCTGATGAAAAACTTAAGATTTTCCTGTGGGAAATATCAGCATGAAGACTCGTTTTGAGCACATATGTAGAAACACTTTTGTTTCAACTTAAAATGTCACATTGTTTTTAAAAATCAAAACAAACTGACATTTTAAGTCAAAATGTCGATTCAAAAGAAAAATGTTCGTTTCAAGCTGGTTCAAAACATGGGAAAACTGAAACTTTTGGACAGAAAAGTTTCAAGCTAGTATTGGAAAGAACAGCACAATCCACACATATCTGGCTTAGCATGATAAACTGATTCTAACTCCAACCCAAAGTCTGAGTGAGCACCAGCATCCATTCCTCTTCCAGGGTCCTTGAGTGCTCAAAACCAAGGAGCACTAGAGGGGATCCCTTACCTGAACAAACATCTCCTGAACTTGCTTGTCCTCCTCCCTTGTCTCTCCATCACTGGCTTTCCCCAAAGGAAAGGTGAAGAAAAGGTACAGGCACTGCATCAGAGCAACTGGAAGACCGGATTTGATGATATTCCACAGTGTCCCCTGAATACAAAAAACAACATCACACACAATGACTATTGTACTTCTCCCTGAGTTTCTATCCATTCGCCCTGCAGACTCAGGACTCCTGCATCCTATCCCTGCTGTCACTCAAAAGTCCTAGACAGTGTGCAGCATAGTGACAAGGTCATGTAGCTAGGCAGTACCTGCTATGAGGCAGTAGGTATCCTGACAGGACCTCCTACAAGCTACCTGACTAGGCTGTCCCACGTTCTGTGTTTATGGCTCCTCCGAGCCTATACAGACAGCTGAAATGTCCTGCACTAGGAAGTCTGTAGTGGAGTCATGCAAGGGATCCAACCCGCAGTCTGACTAGCAGCTCATATCAGTGTCTGCCTCATCTTTAGCCACTGGGAACAGACTATAGCAACTGAAATCTGTGATGCTAACCCAGGAGCAGCCTGTATGCAGTTTAGAGGAGGACTGTGATGACTGCATGTTTGCAACCTGCTGAGTCATTGCACATACTTTTAATCATGCTCTTTCTAAAATGTAAGAGCCAACCTTTCCAAGAGACTTGACTTTTCTGGCACTAATGAATTAATTTCCTCCCTTCTCCAGAAAGGCCTTGTACTAACTAATCAACCGCAGGAATGTGGAAGTAACAGTGTGGCTGCTTCAGCTTACAGGGAAGTGATCAGAAACAAGCTAAATAGAAGAGGAGTTGAGTAGTGTACAAAGCTTAGACATCTTGTGCTATATGAAATATCAAACTTTTAAACTCTACGAAGAGCACAGATCTCACCGGGGCTGCCCGAGGGAGGGGGCAAGTGGGCCAGTTTGCCCCAGGCCTCACAGGGCCCCCCACGAGAATATAGTATTCTATAGTATTGCAACTTTTTTTTATGGAAGAGGCCCCGAAATTGCTTTGCCCCATGCCCCCTGAATCTTCTGGGTGGCTCTGGATCTCACTGCAACTATCGCACCGTGCCTCTACCAATGAATCAGTCTAAAGCAGGGGTCGGCAACCTTTCAGAAGTTGTGTGCCGAGTCTTCATTTATTCACTCTAATTTAAGGTTTTGCGTGCCAGTAATACATTTTAACGTTTTAGAAGGTCTCTTTCTATAAGTCTATAATATATAACTAAACTATTGTTGTATGTAAAGTAAATAAGGCTTTTAAAATGTTTAAGAAGCTTCTTTTAAAAATAGATTAAAATGCAGAACTGCCCGAAACGGTGGCCAGGACCCAGGCAGTGTGAGTGCCACTGAAATCAGCTTGTGTGCCGCCTTCAGCACGCGTGCCATAGGTTGCCTACCCCTGGTCTAAAGGGTCTCTCTCAGTTACATAGATAATGTTCTTTAACAGCTGTGTGTAAGATTTAATTTCATATATTTGGATGAAAAGACACCTGTCTGTGCAGCATGGATATCAACGGTCATGTCAGCAGCAGATTGCTAGTTCCCTGCTCAGGTCTCCCCTAGGTGTATAGCTTGGAATAATAAAGCAGGACTGAAGCCAATTCAGGGGAACTGAGCAAAAACATCTGCCTGGCAGGCAGAATGGGGCAGAACTCCCCTGTCTTTTCACTGAAGGACAGTTTGTAACCCACATTGGGCATCTTATCTTTGATTTTATGCTTGGGGGGGTAATGTTTTGGTATAATCTCTGCACATTAAATATAAAGCCTTGGAGACAATATTCACTTACTGAAAACTGGGGGTTCTGTTACTGGAGCGGCTGCCTCACTCCTCTAGCTCCCGGGCCTTTACAAGGAGAAGGTGCACTTTTGCTTTCTCTTACCGAGTCAATCTGTGAGAAGAGGTACACCGATCTCAGAAGCACACAGCCGTCTTCCTCTTCCCCTTTCAGCTGCAGCAACTGCCCCACGGCCAGCCGAGCATCCTCTATCACCACAACAGTAGACTTCAGTTCCATTAAGGAAGCTGACAACATTGTACTTAGCAACTCTTAGTGCACTGGGTGAAACTAGCAAAGCTACATTAACTAAGGGCATGACCCAAAGCCCACTGATGTCAGTGGAAGGACTTTAATGGGCTTTGGTTGGGGCACCAAGTGAGCAGTTAGGTCATGCAAATTAGTTGGTTCGTGGAGTTTACAACCTCCCCTGGCAATGCCAGCATAGTTCATAAGCTCTGCCAGCCAAATAGTTCAAGGAATTTACAGTGGTCACTGGGAAAGGCTCATGATCTTTTGTTTTTATTTTTAAGACAGAACAAACATTTAAGAAATAAAATGCTAAGAGTTATTACAATTGTCCCCGGGGAGATCAGAAAACAGGGAATGCAAATGGCTCAAAACAAGTTAACTTGGCTCAGATGGGGCCAGGGCCACAGCTGGTGTAAATCAGTGACGCTCTATTGAAGTCGATGCCAGTTTAAACCAGCTAAAGATCCGACTTAGTATTTTCTATTGCTGTTTCTCCACCTTTCCTTAAATGCATAGCATAATACATTACAGCTGATGGTTAAATTTGGATCACAAAACACACAGGATTGAGCACATCCCAGACCATGTGCCCTCTGGCTATTACCTGCAGGTTTGCCGTTTAGCTTCTTCTTGATTTCTTTGGTCAGAAGTTTGGAAACCTCACTTGCTAAAAAGTGAATGTTGGGGAAAGAGACTATCCCAGCAGATTCTTCCCAGGCCTGAAATACAGAAAATGGGAGCAACTGTTTAGGTGCTGCTGATGCAGGATGTCTGTGTGGATGGAGGAGCACTTGGACCCAGTGGGGAAAGCTCAAATTGGCCAGGGTTTTTAGCCAATCCCACCAGGATAATTCCTCAAGCAACATTTGCCAGACTGAAACTGTAGGACTCTGAAGTGAGAAACAAGGTCCAAGAACATACTTTGAATAATGTAAGGAACTGGCGAGCATGTGCATAAACCACTGCTTCCTAGTGGATAGTGGATAGAACTGGCATTGCTCAACTATGTCTCATAGGTCCTATACTGCTCACTGCCAACAGTATTTGTAATTTGTGTTGAGTAGAACCCAACACACACTAGCCATTTTCCAAACACATAAGACACGTTTCCTGCTCTGGGGAATTTACATTAGAACTGTTTGAAAAATTTTGAACAAAACATTTTCCTATTGGAAAATAAGATTTCAGTTGTCTTCCAAAGGAAGAGAGAGATTTTGGTGGCATTTTCGGTCGAGAAAATCTAAATAAAACATTTTGTGTCCATCAAAGTCCTAGGCACTGTGTCAGCTCAGGCACAAAGAAACCACAGAAGGATCCAGGACTACAACTCCCATGAGGCACTGCATGGGCTCATCCACAGAGTAATCACAGGGGGATCCAGTACTACAACTCCCATGAGGCACTGCAGCAGGGCAGATTGACTCAGAGATAATGTTCACCTGAAACAAAATGTTGAGTATCAGGTTGACAGACTGAAATGCTTTGATTCAGGAACATTGACATTTTGTTTGGATTGAAACCAGCAAAACTCAACATTCCCAGATCAAAAAAGTGTTTTTGGAAGGTTTCAACATTTCAACCCTGTCCCAATTTGCGATGAAAACAAATGCTGAAATATCAGAATTTCATGTAGGATGGAAATGCTGTTTTTCAACCAGCTCTGTTTACAGTCTACAAGGAAACAAAACAAAGGGTGGGGAAAAGGACAGGACAACTGTTCTCTGGCTCATTAGGCAGTAGGCTGTGCTTTTGGACTAGGAGCTAGAGTTTGAGGTCCCTTATGTCTATGAAGTTCAAAGGTCGTAGTAGGCAGCATAGCAGCAATTGAAATTCCTAGCTGGGTAAGGTTTAGCTATAACAATGTAAAACTAGAGGGTCGCACACTTCATTGCAGCTGAGCCGTATGCCCTGCCGGGCCCTAACCCCGAGTGCGAACAGTTCCCTCACTCACCCACTCTGGTCAGAAAGTTTTCCTGGAAGTCAGGCTTTTCCGGTTTTCCCAATTCTCACCAAAATCAACAGGATGCCTAGAACTTACCACTCCACACTGGAACCTGTGCAGGATTTCATCAAACAGTTACAACCCATACTCAGTGGGGACCCCATCCTGAAAGAAATCTTTCCTGAACCCCCTCTTCTGGCCTTCACACAACCTGCCAACCTCACCAAGCTCCTCATCAGAAGCAAGCTCCACACACAGCAACTGAAAGCAGCACCAGAACCTGCCAGAACAGCAGATGTAAAACCTGCAGACTTATCGCTAATGCTACAATGCTCAACACCCGCACAACACACCTTTCAAGATCCACAGGTCCTACACATGCATGTGGTGTATCTCATCCAGTGCACTAAATGCTACAGCTGCGTAAAGATGTGTCAAATAATGCACGAAGACAGATGTGGTGAAACTTTGAAAACTATTCCTTTGTTATGGGATACAGTGAGCCAGTGGATCAACTAACTTTCTGAATTGCAACTTTTGACTAGAGTTAAACAAGCACAAAGTTTGCCATACAGCTTGATGAGAGCATTCATATTGTGAATTTGGCTCAGTTCATTGTGTGTGTTAGGTATTGCTACGAGGAGGAAATTCTGGAAGATATGCTGTTCTGCAAATGACTTGAGGGGCAAACTATGGGAGAAGACATCTTCAGTCTTGTGAATGAATTCTTCAGAGCACATGGCCTGTCAAGGTCTAATTGCATTGGCATGTGTACTGATGGTGGAGCTGTGATTGTGGGTCCCAAGAAAGGCTTCATAGGGAAAGTACTTGGCATTGCTCTGTATGTTAAATTCATGCATTGCATGATACACTGTGAGCTCTGGGTGCTAAAAAAAATAGAACTTGAAGCAAACAAGATTTTGAGTGATGCAGTGCAACTTGCGCATTTTGTAAAAGCAAGACCTTTAAAAAGCTGGCTGTTTTCTATTCTGTGCAATTAAATGGGCATCCAATATGACTAGCTCCTTTTGCATGAGGAAGTCAGATGATTGTCTCAGGGGAAGGTGCTTTGCTGTGTTGTCAGTCTCCTGGGAACCAGCATCCTCTTCCTCACTGCCCATTTGGTCTTCCATGAAATTTCTCCAGTAACTCAGGTGTTTGGAAATAACTTAATCAGTCTGTCTGCGGGCAAGTTGAAATTATGCTGTGAATTCACTGAGGTGATGCAAACTGTCTGCATTTCCTTGTTCCTATCTCTCTCTCCATAAAGTGAGTTTCTTCAGGAATGCAGAAATCTTGTCACCAAGATGTTGTGGTTATTTCCTTGGAGTGAAGAGTTGAGATGATTTAATTTCTCAGAAATAGCAAAGAATCAAGAGCCAGTGCAGGATTGTGTTCCAACAGGAAGAGATGGCATGCAGCTTCATTGACTTAGCAATCAAATATGCTACTTCCAGGGATGCTTTCAGAGCTTTTAATGGCACAGACACTTGTTTTTTCATCATGTCTCTTTGACCGCTCAACAACTTAGCATGGCTTTTGAAAAAATTAACATCTTTATTTGTGTGTTCAGAATGTTTCTTAATTGTGGGGGGAGGATGTAAGCAGGGTCTGAATGAATTCTCCCCTAACGCCTAGCTGGGAGAGGGAGAGACTTCAGGAACAAACTGTTTTTACATGAACACACCTACTCTGCATAGATATCCAGCAGATATCGTTTAAAGTGATCAAGTGGCTGGCGCTGGGTTACAAATCACTTTAGTATTGAATGCAGGGGTAGTGAAATGTTATCAGTGTTGTTGTCTTTATTGTATGAATAAAAGAGAGCAGAACTGTGCTTAACCTGTCCCAAATGAGGGGGTCACCCTCAACTGAAAGGACCTCGTTAAGCCAGGGGTTCAAATGCCAGAGCCATGTGAAAGTACAAGGGGTGGGGAGAGGTGCCCCAACCAGGAGATGTGGACTATCCCTAAAAGTCTCACATCTGGTTTAACCTGTTCCTCCCCATTACTCAACAACAGAGCTATATGGCCTCTGTTAGGAGTCTTTGTTATTTTAAGTGATTAGAAGAGCTGACAATCACTCATGGTAGGACAGTGTCTCTGCCCTGTCTAAGAGCTAAAAATCACTAAGAGCTGGGTGGAACCTCAAGGGACTGGCCTGCAGAGGTCACAGCAGAGACGCAGGTGGCAGAAGGTGAACAATGAGTGAAACAGTGCTGGTGAGATGTCGAGCAGCATGGTGGCTGACAGGGCAGCCGGCAGAGAGGAACCACAGCTGGCGGGGCAGCCAGCCAGAGCAAGTGCTTAATGGCAGAGCAAGGAAGGTGCCTTCTTCCCCAGGTGGAAGGTGAACTCACACAGCTGCACCTCTGAACTCTGGGTCCTCACTGACCAAGGACAACCACTGTGAGTGGGGTCTGGTGAGGGAGCTGAGAGGGGCACAGTAAAGGAACTTTTAGTTGTAGAAATCAAGAACATGAGGCAGAAGACTCTGCCCCACGCACTCTGGAGTGGGTCTTCTGCTCACAGTTTTATGTTTATGAATCCTGCTTGTGGCATTTTCCCTAATTAATGTTTGGTGACTTCCCTTCTTTCATTAAAAATTTTATTTTCTACATTCAGACTCTGTGCTTACGAGTGGGGTAGTATTGCCTCTCAGAGGCACCCGGGGAGGTGTGTAATTTTCCCAGGTTACTGGGTGGGGGCTCAAGCCTATTCTGTGTTGTATTGTTCAAAATCAGAGGGCCCAGATAATCTTCACCCAAGAATATTAAAGGAACTGGCACATGAAATTGTAAGCCCATTAGCAAGAATTTGTAATGAATCGGTAAACTCAGGGGTTGTACCGTACAACTGGAGAATTGCTAACATAGTTCCTATTTTTAAGAAAGGGGAAAAAAGTGATCCGAGTAACTATAGGCCTGTTAGTTTGACATCTGTAGTATGTAAGGTCTTGGAAAAAATTTTGAAGGAGAAAGTAGTTAAGGACATTGAGCTCAATGGTAATTGGGACAAATTACAACATGGTTTTACAAAAGGTAGATCGTGCCAAACCAACCTGATCTCCTTCTTTGAGAAGGTAACAGATTACTTAGATAAAGGAAATGCAGTAGATCTAATTGACCTCAATTTCAGTAAGGCATTTGACATGGTTCCACATGGGGAATTATTAGTTAAATTGGAAAGGATGGGTATCAATATGAAAATTGAAAGGTGGATAAGGAACTGGTTAAAGGGGAAACTACAACAGGTCGTACTGAAGGGTGAACTGTCAGGCTGGAAAGAGGTTACTAGTGGAGTTCCTCAGAGATCAGTTTGGGGACCAATCTTATTTAACCTTTTTATTACTGACCTTGGCACAAAAAGCGGGAATGTGCTAATAAAGTCTGCGGATGATACAAAGCTGGGAGGTATTGCTAACACAGAGAAGGACCGGGATATCATACAGGAAGATCTGGATGACCTTGTAAACTGGAGTAATAGTAATAGGTCCCTTGTGAAAAATGCAAGGTCATGCATTTAGGGGTTAATAATAAGAAACTTTGTTAATATCACTTTTCACAGCAGACTTACTAGCGCCACCTTGCCACCCTTATTTCTGCGATGCTGCTGGTGGCAGCACCGCCTTCAGAACCGGATGGCTGGAGAACGGTGACTGCTGTCTGGAGCAATGTTCTTTGCAGAGCAGGATTTAAAACGTATTCCCACACAGGGCTCTACAGCAATGCACAGATTTTGGTGCCATAAAAAGTACCAATCAATGACTCTAGGGATAGTCAGTATCGAGTGCACGGTTATTGTACGTATTCCTAAAGGTTAGTCTGATCTTTTTCAAACAAAATGGATAAGTTGTTTGTGGATAGTAATAGTAAATGTTGCAGTGTTTCTGATTCCTCATCAAATACTAACGTTATTCCAATAAAAGTTTAAAAAACCCAACAACCCACTGATATGGAGGGTAATGCAGCTGAACTTGTATGTGAACCTTCAACAAGTGTTAGCACTAGTAAGTCTGCTGTGAAAAGTTATATCAAAGAACCTTTAAGTTTTAACTTAAGAAAATATCAACATAAATATATAAAACTGGGATTCTCATGAACTCTTGTCAATCATAAGCAATGACAGCTATGTATTTTGCATTCTGAGGTATTAGCAAAGGACAGCATGAAACTGTCAAAGCACAGAGGATACATTATGATTGTAATGCATCTGCCAGGTGGAACTGGCAGCAACCAGGACTGGGTTCAATATATAGACTCATAGACTTTAAGGTCAGAAGGGACCATTATGATCATCTAGTCTGACCTCCTGCACAAAGCAGGCCACAGAATCCTACCCATCCACTTCTATAACAAACCCCTAACCTATGTCTGAGTTATTGAAGTCTTCAAATTGTGGTTTGAAGACCTCAAGCTGCAGAGAATCCTCCAGTAAGTGACCCATGCCCCACGCTGCAGAGGAAGGCAAAAAACCTCCAGGGCCTCTGCCAATCTGCCCCGGAGGAAAATTCCTTCCTGACTCCAAATATGGCGATCAGCTTAATCCTGAGCATGTGGGCAAGACTCACCAGCCAGCACCCAGGAAAGAATTCTCTGCAGTAACTCAGATCCCATCCCATATAACATCCCGTCACAGACCACTGGGCATACTTACCTGCTGATAATCAAAGATTAATTGCCAAAATTAGGCTATCCCATCATACCATCCCTTCCATAAATTTATCAAGCTTAGTCTTAAAGCCAGATATGTCTTTTGCCCCCACTACTCCCCTTGGAAGGCTGTTCCAGAATTTCACTCCTCTAATGGTTAGAAATCTTCGTCTAATTTCGAGTCTAAACTTCCTAGTGTCCAGTTTGTACCCATTTGTTCTTGTGTCCACATTGATACTAAGCTTAAATAATTCCTCTCCCTCCCTAATATTAATCCCTCTGATATATTTATAAAGAGCAAGCATATCCCCCCATAACCTTCTTTTGGTTAGGCTAAACAAGCAAAGCTCTTTGAGTCTCCTTTCACAGGACAGGTTTTCCATTCCTCGGATCATCCTAGTAGCCCGTCTCTGAACCTGTTCCAGTTTGAATTCATCCTTCTTAAACATGGGAGACCAGAACTGCACACAGTATTCCAGATGAGGTCTCACCAGTGCCTTATATAACGGTACTAACACCTCCTTATCTTTGCTGGAAATACCTCGCCTGATGCATCCTAAAACTGCATTAGCTTTTTTAATGGCCATATCACATTGGCGGCTCATAGTCATCCTGTGATCAACCAATACTCCAAGGTCCTTCTCCTCCTCTGTTACTTCCAACTGATGTGTCCCCAATTTATAACTAAAATTCTTATTATTAACCCCTAAATGCATGACCTTGCATTTTTCACTATTAAATTTCATCCTATTACTATTACTCTAGTTTACAAGGTCATCCAGATCTTCCTGTATGATATCCCGGTCCTTCTCTGTGTTAGCAATACCTCCCAGCTTTGTATCATCCGCAAACTTTATTAGCACATTCCCGCTTTTTGTGCCAAGGTCAGTAATAAAAAGGTTAAATAAGATTGGTCCCAAAACTGATCTCTGAGGAACTCCACTAGTAACCTCTTTCCAGCCTGACAGTTCATCCTTCAGTACGACCCGTTGTAGTTTCCCCTTTAACCAGTTCCTTATCCACCTTTCAATTTTCATATTGATACCCATCCTTTCCAATTTAACTAATAATTCCCCATGTGGAACCATGTCAAATGCCTTACTGAAATTGAGGTCAATTAGATCTACTGCATTTCCTTTATCTAAGTAATCTGTTACCTTCTCAAAGACCTTACATACTAGGTCGCCTAGGGTGCCAGGATTCGGGGGACGGCATTTTGTGCGCTCCCCACGGGTTGCACAGAAGCTTCCGGTTCCGCTCCCGCCACGCCGCTGAAGAAGGACCTTCTGCCAACGTGCCACAGAAAACAGCGGCAGGCAATTGAACAGCTCAATGACTGCCGCTGTCGCCTGCGGCATTTCGGTGGAGGGTCCTTCTTCGGCAGCGCGATGGGAGTGGAACTGGAATCTCCTGCGTGCCCCGTGGGGAGCGCACAAAATGCCACCCCCCCAAATTCTGCCGAGGGCGCCAGAAACTCTGGCGCTGCTCCTGATCTCTTGCACCCCCAGTTTGCACACCGCTGCCTTAGAATATGTGCTAACTACTTATGCTAAAACTATCTGTTTGATCTTGTACTGTGATACCTTTCCCATACTGGAAGAAGAGCCCCTGTGTAGCTCAAAAGCTTGTCTCTCTCACCAACAGAAGTTGGTCCAATAAAAGATATTACCTCACTCACCTTGTCTCTCTAGAACGTTCCCTGGAATTTTGGAATTGATCGGACGCAGTTTTCAAGAGAGTTATCACAGTACAGACAGAGATATGCCATCGATTGAGTATAGGGCCTTATTTCACTCAGCTGACAAACTGATTCTTTGGTACAACTTAAATCCAACTAAAGGAAATAGTTCATTTCTGAAGTGTTGAAATAATGACAACAGACACTTACAGCCCAGGGTCTGCAACCACTCCACAAAGCATCACAAGCATCTCTGAGTCAGGGTATTGTCTCACAATTACAGATGCGGGGACTAGCGAGGAGAAGACACACCACAGAGAATACATGACCTGCCCATGGCTGGAGAGCTGGCAACAAAACCCAGAAGCCTTGATCTCCCATTCCCTGATCTGGTTGTTAGATAGTGTGGCTTAGTGAAGAGAGCACTGGAGTAGGACTTGGGTTCTATTTCCAGGCCTGCTGGGTCACCGTGGGCAATTTTCCTATCTGTTTAATGGAGAGAAGGATACCAGGTATTATTATTAAATCTTTTTTCGTCAAATTGTGGAGTGGAAGAAGTGCCATTTTATTCATTTTACCCATTCTAAATGGCTGCTTAATGGCTGGTTTTCCATTGCGCTGACCGAGTAGATCATTAACCATTTTTATCCACATAACAGGTTTCCTAAGTGAGACTTATAAAACTGTTTCTTCTCCAAAGCGTCAAAAACAATCTGGACTAAGGCCTTTGCACCAGACCAATGGCTCTGGAGCAGATGGTGCTACTTTCACCCACAATGCATAGTACCCCAACCCTGACTTATTAATTAACATTTCAATTGCAATAGTAACCAACAGCTGGGTTGGGGCCCCATTGTGCTAGCTGTACAAACATATAGTGCATGCCCCAAAGAACTTACAGTCTAAAAGATAAGACTAAAGGGCTGCCTGAGACAAACAAGTGAAGGAAACAAGGTAACAAAAATATCAAGACATTTGCGATTCCTATCCAGTGAAACCAGATATTGCAAACTGCAAGCCCCTATGCAATATGAGCAAGAGTATGGCAATCTGTCTCTGTTTCCTAGGATCCAGTCTTTATCTGCAGTGTAACCCACTGACTGCAAAGCCATTGTTTTCACAGAACAGAAGCTCTCCGAGCACAGAGCTTCAGCATACCTGCAAGTGAGGGTACGTCTAGACTACCTGCCGTATCGGCGGGTAGCGATCGATTTCTCGGGGATCGATATATTGCGTCTCATCTAGACGTGATATATCGATCCCTGAACGTGCTCCTGTCGACTCCGGAACTCCACCAGCGCGAATGGCGGCAGCGGAGTCGACAGGGAGAGCTGCAGACGTCGATCCTGCACCATGAGGACGAGAGGTAAATCGATCTAAGATATTTTGACTTCAGCTACGCTATTCACGTAGCTGAAGTTGCATATCTTAGATCGATCCCCCCCCAGCGTAGACCAGCCCTGAAATGTGCAGAAGGCAATGCAGGGAGACCATCCAGGCTTCTCCTTCTGCTTCACTGGAAGAGAAATTCCTCTGTATCTAAGTTCATTATAAGTTGAACGGACTGTGTACATTCTTGTTACAAATGAGCAGAGTATGATTGCATTGTTCCCCTACCAATTCAGTTTTTAACCCAATCAATAATATTTATATACCTCTACGCCGATATAACGCTGTCCTTGGGAGCCAAAAAATCTTACCGTGTTATAGGTAAAACCATGTTATAGCAAACTTGCTTTAACCCACCAGAGTGCGCAGCCCCACCCCCACCCGTGGAGCACTGCTTTACCACATTATATCCAAATTCGTGTTATATCAGGTTGCATTATATCAGGGTAGAGGTGTGTGTGTACATACGTGTTAAGCCAACTTAAAATAATGTTCTTGTAACTGAGAACCTGTCTGTAGATATTTGGTCATATACTGCCCCACCACTACCTTGCATAGTGGCGGGGATCATTCAGCAGGGCAAACGGAACTGCAAGAAATCCATGGGGGCACTTACTAAGATGTAATGGTTGTCTCCATGGTGCAATACCCTTGCCACTTCAGGGTGACAACAGGAATAGATCTCTGATCTTCCTGCTCTAAAAGCACAAGCCCCTACCACTTAGGAGAAGACTCACTAGCCGCTAACAGAATAGGGCCCAGGTCACAGAGCTGTGCAGTTCCAGCAATGGTACAATCACAGCTTCATCATAACACAGTGCTAGTGCAAAAACCTTGCTAAAAGGCCACCTCACTCCCAATGTGCACTCCAAGAGAGGAGCTGGATTCAATGGCTAAACATTAGTTACTCTCCCAAAGCTAAATATTCTGTCTCCCCAGACCCAGTGGTGAGCTGGTGTCATGCCCAACTTGCTCCCAGACTTGAAGGTCAAACCGACTCCCTTCCTTTACTGGTAACTCATATAACAAACCTCAGCCTGAGCTCTCTCGCCAACCCTGGCTATTCCTCAGGTTTCTTTCCTATGGCAACTCCCGGTCTCTGTAGCATTTGCCATGTCCAGCTCTCCTGTCTTGCTAGCACAAACATGCTGCACCTGCCTCAGTGAGTCAACAAAATGCACTCGGCAGTTTTACACAGGGTTCTAACTCTACTAACAAGGTAGCTCAACAGAAGAGCCTTGGTTTCCTACGCAGGATCATAGACCTTGTCATACTTCCATTGGGGAGGACTTAATGTTCCTCTGGAGCATCAGCTCCTGTCCAGTGCTGGAGGGCAGGATAGGAGATCTTGGCTGGATCAACAGCCAACCGTATAATAAATCAATAACTCCAATGCTCTCAGTAGCATGAAGAGCCACAGGAGAAGCTGTAGGGGTCGCGCTGCCCTGCCCTGGGTTGGATGTGAGTCACATGCACAATGTTTCTCCACTAACCCCGTGAGACCGTGGGCTCGAATGACTCATGGAGCCCCTGTGCTCCGCCTGTGGAGCACTCATCCCCTTCTCCTGCCTATAGCCATGGGAAATAGAACCAAAACACTACTTAAGTGCAAAGGTTCCAAATGTGTAATGGCCATGGAGTGATACATAGAGGAAGGAAAAGACAGAGGGGGAGGAAGGTACTACAAAAGGCAGTCATCTTAATTAGAATGAGGAACTGAGGCTTACAAGCCCCTAGCCATCTCCCGTGGCTGAAAGCCTTACAACATACACAAACTGAGCTGGGATTTTGGTCCCTAAGTACAGGCCAGGGAGGGAGGGAAGATTTCACAAGAAAGAAGAAAAAGGTAAAAATCCTGATTCTCTTCAATGTTAAAGGATTCGATTCTCTGTGATGCAAATCTGCAGAGTTCTAGGTCATCTGGCCCAGAATGCTCACACTGTCCAAAGTTCTGCTGATTCGTCCCAGGGAACTGGGAAAACCCTTCACTGAAAACATTGTAATGAACCTATGGCCCCAAGGACTTCACAGCTCCCTCTCTGGATTGCAGCAGAGCCATTCAAGGTCCTTAGGAATTTAAAGTTCACTATCACTGGGCAGGAGTCAGTTCTGGGAATTCGCTTTCCACCAGCAGTCATACTAGGATGTATGTGGAAAGCAAACGCACAAGGGGTGTGAAAAAATGGCCAAGGAGACCTTGTTTAAAAACTTGACTGTCTCTGCAGTTCTGAGCATGCATCATTGGGAAGAGAAATTCTTTCTCCTAGATGTGCTAAAAAATATTTTTTTTGTCATAGTGGTAGATCAAAAATCAACATGACTTCCTGCCTTTCTGCATAGCTCTAAATCCTTGGATTTCTAGCTTTGGGTGTACATTCAAAAGAACTTCTGCAACAGCAAGCCGGATGGCTAACATCTGCAATCCTTTGAAAGTTTCACTCCAAAAAATATCCCTTCCATAGAAGTAATACTGAATAGCAAAGAAGATTTTCTGAAGCTACTATATATAGTCACTACTGGCTCACTCCAGCTTATTTTGTGTTGATTGATTGGGCTGTGAACTGCTGAATAAGGCTGTGTGAAATATTGGCAACTTGATACTTTTTGGGGTTCCTTCTGGGCCTATATTGCTCTGATTGCTTGGTGTCTGAAGCTTTCATGTTTCATTGCAACTTTGTGTTTTTCCTCCCTATCAGTCACAAGAAACTTGCAATGTTTTGCTCCAAAATAGCATCAGTTTGGAGTAACCGTTTTTTCACATGGAAGAGAGTCCATCTTGGGTGAAACTGTCAAGGTTTAAAATTCTGGATTTCAACATTTCCTTGAGACAAATCCAACTTTGCATGGAAGTGCTGGAAAATGCTCTTTTTCACCACTGCTGAAACACTGCCTAAACTGTCCTGGGATGGCCTAGAGAGACGTGTCATGGAGTTTTACAGAACAATTTCACTTCCACAGGTCTCTGGTGGAAGAATCAGGATTCCGCTCCACACAGAACCAACGAGGAATTACACTTGCTGACCAGGGGCCAGATCACAACTGCCCCATGGCCCCTTATTGCCAGCTAGGCTGGTGCACTAGAGCCGGAGGATAAGCAAGTGCCCCACAACCTCCCCTAGGGAATATCCTTGGTCCATTCCTAGAGCCAGCTCCACCAGCTCTGCCCTACCAGCATTCTGAGATACAGATGGGGCTGGAGGAGGCAGGGGTGGATCGAGCCAGGAGGCTGAATGGCTGGAACATGCACCCCAGGGATTTCTTCACCCTTACAGTAGCCCAAAGGGGCCATTACAGAGGTCAGGGATGCCCTAACTCGTGTCAGGGCCAAACCAGTCCCCAGTCCCTGAGAGCAGGGGTTGTGCAACAAGCTCTTAGCGCCCAATCCCCTAAATTTACTACCACGAGGAGTCTCATGAAGCGACAGAGCCTCCTCGTCCTTGCAGGGGACAGGGTGATGAAGGTGTCTGGGCAGGATTGGGCCCTTGCCTTCTAGAGAAGAGCAGCCGCCTCTCCCTGTCCTCTCCACTCTTGTGATGGTATCTTTCCCAATTCTAAACCTTAGCGTCCAAAATATGGGTACCAGCATGAATTCCTCTAAACTCAATTACCAGGTTAGAACCTGTAGCGCTGCCACCAATCAGGAATTCCAGTGCCTGATATACTCTGGTCCCCCCCAAAACCTTCCCTGGGGACCCCCAAGACCCAGACCCCCTGGATCTTAACACAAGGAAAGTAAACTCTTTCCTTCACCAGTGCCTTTCTTAGGCTTCCCTCCCTGGGTTACCCTGGAAGATTACTGTGATTCAAACCCCTTGAATCTTAAAACAGGGAGGAATGTCCCTTCCCCTCCTCTTCTTTCTCCCTCACCTAGAGGCAATACAGATTCAAGCTCCGTGAATCTAAAACAAAGGGATTCCCCGTTCTCCTCTCCCTTCCCCTTCCCTGTTAAGTACAGACTCAATTCCCTTGAGCCTCAACAAGGGGAAAAAATCAAACCAGTCTTAAAAACAAAACTTTTAATAAAAATAAAAGAAAATAAAGAAAATCACTGTAAATTCAAGATGGAATATTACAGGGTCTTTCAGCTTATAGAAACTGGAGAAAAAGCCTCCTCCAACAGAAATACAATTTAAAATACTTTCAGCCAAATACACATTAGAACTCTACCAGCCAGATACACATTTGCAAATAAAGGAAAAAAACAATTAAAAGACTATAACTGCCTTCCTTACTAAATACTTACTATTCTGCATATATAAGAGACTGTAGCAGGGAGATCGGCAAGAAATCTGGTTGCATGTCTAGTCCCTTCCAGGAATCAGAGAGAACAAAGCCAAACCCAAAAACACAAACAAAGGTTTCCCTCCACCGAGGTTTGAAAGTATCTTGTCTCCTGATTGGTCCTCTGGTCAGGTGTTGCAGGTCACTGTTTGTTAACCCTTTACAGGTGAAAGAGACATTAACCCTTAGCTATCTGTTTATGACAACTCTGCTGCCTCACCAGCCTGCCTCTAGGGGTATGTCTACACTGCAGTCATGAGGTGCAATTGCAGCCAGCGTAGACGTACCCATGCAAGCATTAATCTAGCTAGCTCAGGGGCTAGAGCAGTGAAGCCAAAGCAGCTTCACTTCTGATTCCTTTCCCTTCCAACAGAGATAGTTTCTCTCTCCCTTAACAAACCTGGATTCCTGGGTGTGTGCCAGCCTAGGCCAGATACTGACTGGGGGCTGTGGCTGGCCAAGCCTACCTAAGGAGTGGGCATCCCCTAGTCCAGTCGGAGCACAAAGCGGGAACCCGGAGAGAAGCGCTGCTAGCGAAGGGAGAACAGATACTCAGGGTGAGGTTGTGCCCTCTGCAGGGGTTGTGTGTCACTGCTGCACTGTTCCAGGCAATGCATGGGGAGGGGAGTGACATGGCACAGTCTCTAATGCAGGGGTGGCCAACCTGTGGCTCCGAAGCCACATGCGGCTCTTCAAAACTTAATATGCATTTCCTTGTATAGGCACCGACTTCGGGGCTGGAGCTACAGGTGCCAAATTTCCATTGTGCCAAGGAGTGCTCACTGCTCAATCCCTGGCTCTACCACAGGCCCTGTCCCCACTCCACCCCTTCCTGCCCCCTCCCCTAAGTCTGCCATGCCCTTGCTCCTCCCCCTCCCCCCCCAGAGCCTGCTGCATGCCACAAAACAGCTGATTGGGAGGTGCAGGGAGGAAGAGGGAGGCACTGATTGGCGGGGTTACCGGTGGGTGGGAGGTGCCGGGAGCAGGGTGGGGGAGCTGATGTGGGGGCTGCTTACATTACTGTGCCTCTTTGACAACGTACATAAGTAAATTCTGGCTCTCTCTCAGGCTCACGTTGGCCATCCCTGCTCTAATGTGTTTAAAAAGCACATGGGCCCTGCCAACAGAAACCAGCCAAGCTGATAAGTGCCTGAGTCAAAGCAGAGTGTCTTTTAAAGGTCAAGGCTGAAATGCTGGTCCCCTTGAAGTCAGTCAGAATTTTGCCATTCACTCAGAGGGGTAAGGGTTTCCCCCCACAAATACAAAGTCTGTTGTAGGCAGAAGGAGGGCAGGTTCCTGAACTTAGGACAGTCACACTTGTATGCGAACAAATCCCCAGGGGAAGGAGAAAGTGGCAGCTGAGTGAGGCCTTCGCCTTTCACCTGATAGAACATTAAACAGGCCTTTGTGCTACACATGGGCACAGTGGGCAAAGCCTCTGGTTTAAAACACTTAGGACCAGACGGGCCATTGGCTGGTTAAGCAGTACAAAAAAGGAGTGATGGATGAACACAAAGTGTTTGTTCATTCATTCATTGGGGCAGATCATTCACTGTTCCTGAGAGTTCAGATGGCTGCCATTTTACTGGTGAAATACCGACCAAACACAAAAGAGTAACGGATTTTATCACAAGCGACTATTTCTCTGAAAACATGGACTGCAAAGGATGTTATTTATTATCTGTCATGGGCCATGTTATACCTGACAGGCACAGGCCTGAGTTAGGGGATGGCCAGACCTGGAGATGGGGTAGCTTAGGTGTGGATTTCACAGTCCTTCCCAGAGCACAGAATCATAGCAACGCAGAGCTGGAAGGGACCCAAAAAGTTATCAAGTCCAGGCCCGTTCGCAGAGGCAGGGCCAAATAAACTGGGACCATCCCTTACAAGTGTTTGTCCAGTCTGTTCTTAACAACCTCCAATGATGGGGACTCCAGAGTTTCCTTGGAAGCCTGTTCCAGAGCTCAACTACTCTTAGAGTTAGGAAAAACTTTTTAATATTAACCTAAAACTCCCTTGCTGCAGATTAAGCCCATCCTCTTTATAACAGCCCTTAACATGTTTGAAAACTTGTCAGGTCCCCCGCAGAGTCTTCTTTTCTTGGGACTAAATACGGCCAATTTTTTTAACCTCTCTCTACATGTTAGCTTTTCTAAACCTTCTATCATTTGTGTCGCTCTCCTCTGGACTCTCCAATTTGTCCACATCTTTCCTAAAAGGTGGCACCCAGAACTGGACACAGCACTCCAGCGGGGACCAATGCTGAGTGAAACAGGACAATTACCTCCTGTGTTTCACATACAGCACTCCTGTTAGTTAATACATCCCAGAGTGATATTAGCCTTTTTCACAGCTGCATCACATTGTTGACTCACATTTCATTTTTGATGCATTAGAAGCCCCAGCTCCTTTTCAGCAGTACTGCCACCTAGACAGTTATTCCCCATTTTGTAGTTGTTCATTTGATTTTTCCTTCCTAAATGAAGTACTTTGCACTTGTCTTTATTGAATTTCATCTCGTTGATTTCAGACCAATTCTCTAATTTGTCAAGGTGGTTTTGAATTCCAATCCTGTCCTCCAAAGTTCTTGCAACCCCTCCAAGCTTGGTGTCATCTGTAAATTTTATAAACATACTCCCAACTCCATTATCCAACTGGATTAACAAAACTATTTAATAATACCGGACCCAGGACCGACCCCTGAGGCACCCCATTTAATACACCCTCCCAGTCTGACAGTAAACCATTGATAACTACTGTTTGAATATGTTCTCTCAATCAGCTGTGCACCCACCTTATAGAAATTTCATCTAGACCACATTTCCTTGAGAATGTCATGGGGGATTGTATCAAAAGTCTTAATAAGAAATGAAGATACATCACATCTTCTGCTTCCCCCATCCACTAAGCCAGTAACCCCATCAAACAGGAAGTTAAGTTGGTTTAGTGCAATTTTTTCTTAGCAAATCCATGCTGGCTATTCCTTACAACCTTATCCCCCAGATTGTTTAATAATTTGTCCCAGTATCTTTCCTGGTATCAAAGGTAGGCTGACTGGTCTATAATTCCTATGTCCACTTTTTAAAGACAGGCAGTATGACCTCACCCATCCTCCCAGAGTTATTGAACATAGCTACTCAGAAGTAATCTATCACCATTCAACTTTTTAGTGAAGACTGAAATAAAATAGGCACTAAACCCCACAGCCTTCTTGATGTCATAAGTTATTAGCTCTCCTTCCCCACTAAGTAAGGGACCTACACTTTCCTTCCTTTTCTCTTGCTCCCAAGGCATTTAAAGAAGCTTTTTTTATTGCCTTTTATGTCCCTTTCCAGGTGTAATTGATTTTGTGCCTCCCAGCACACATAGTGCACTATGCACTATGGTGATTTTCCCAACTCCTTTGGGGCCATTTGGCCCCTGGGGGGGGGAGCAATCTGCATACAGCAATCTGTGCAGCTATGCAAAAGCTATGAACAGTCCAGACCTATGGTTCCTGCCTCCCCGCACTCCTGTTGTGGAAGATTGCCTTGACTAGTTGGGGAGCAGAAACAATGACTTTGGTGATTAATCAATCACACACCATGAATAGCAAAAACTTGCCCCCAAAACAGGGTGTCATCAAAACCAAGAAACTTTTGCAGGAAAATGTCATTGTGGGAGGAGGTGTCTGAAATCTGGATCTAAATGTTCTGGCCCATTGCTACTAGATATGCAGCTAGATTGAGTCTGAAGCCATGGCATCCTTTATGCAGCCATAACATATTTGAAACTAGGAACAATTTTCTATCCATCCCACTAGTTTCTATTGCCGTGCCTACTGCTGTAAGAGCAGAGCTCCTTTCACCACTCTGGCTGCATATTTGTCCCCTCTCAAACAAAAGCAGCACTCCAGGTTTCAATCAACAGTAGGGGATGTGGGAGATGGTGAGTGTAGCCCCTGTGGAAGCAGCACTCACTGGGTTTTATCCTGAAGCCTCCTGCAAATGGGAGCTCGGGGGGAAGTGTCTGTAGGAAGTGGCAGTACATCCTAGTGGTTAGAGCACTTGATTGGGACTCAGGAGATCCAGGGTCTATTCCTATTTCTGTCAATGGCCTCCTGGGTGACCCTGGGCAAGTCACATAACCTCTCTGTACCTCAGTTTCGCCTTCTGTAAAATGGCTCAGAGCACAAAGTACATATTGCAACAGACACGTGGACCATCAACAGCATGATTGTTACAGTTAACTGGCTTTCATGTAGAAGTGTACCCGTTGCTTCCTTTGCAAAGGGCCTTGAGATCTACCAATGAACAGGGCTTTGCAAGAGCTAGGTATTATTATTCCAAGAATTCAATCTGGATATCATTTACTCTGTGCTTTCTATCCATCAGGTTGCATAAACCAAACAGCTTGCCCATCCCAGCCTAACCTGTACCCAGACCTGATCCGCATCCCTTCTTAACAAGAGGCACCGCTGTTCTAACCATTCCCATGCCACACCAGTCCCAACCCGGCTTTGAAACGTGCCCATCCACTGGCAGATCCTTTGCTTCCATTCGCCCAGTCCCACAAAGCACAGCTCCCCAGTGTAATCACACACACTGCAAGGGCTGTTAGAAGGGTGACTGAAGGACAAAAGCACCCCACAAGGGAGCTACAGAACAGACCCCATGGCATACAAAGCATATGCCCACCCACAGTGTAAATGACGATCATACTAGGTGCAGGACAACAGAGAATTAGGGGTAAAGCCTCTAGCCAAGCCCCTAAGATAGCAGAAGAGCAAACCTTTAGGAAGAGGGGAAGGAAGCCCAGAAGCCTCCTCTGCTGCTCTTCAGGGATGAGATAAGGAGATGCCTGCTCATACTCCAGAAACTGCTTGGCTAGGGTCTCCCACTGGAGAGCAGGGCACTGGTGCTGTCCCTCCCCACTGGCCTCGGGCTGCGCCGGGGCTTCCACATCATTGTCAGGTCCTGTCTTCTGCCCCGTCTTGTCCAGGAAATCCCCCTGCTGCTTCAGGAGCTCCTCTGCTGGGTCCATGCCGTGGCCAAATAGACCTGAGTTTAAAAACAAGGGTTATTTTAGAGTTGCCAACCCTCCAGGATTGTCCTGGAGTTCCCAGGAATTAAAGGTTATGTTATGCAATGAAACCTCCAGGAATATGTTCAACTAAACTTGGAAACCTTAGTTATTTTCTTGTAGGATTTTCCATGAAGAGCTGATTGACTGCTCTTTGCACAAGGAAAACAGCTAGACTCAGTCTCAGTTGCTTTTTTTTCAGACTAAGGGCAGCCACCAGAATAAATTCTCCAGGAGAGACCACATCGTGTGGGTTTCACTTGTAACATGCTGCACTTGCTGTCTCACCAAATGGCAGTTTCAGCCCATTAAAGGTGCAATACCCAGAAACAGTCTCAACACTCAGAAGCTGCTGAGCAACAGATCACTGTAGTTAGTTAGGTCTTTCCCAGTGTGACCAAGTTCCTCCTCTACCTTGGTGGGTCCTGCGCTTATTGGCGGATTTGCTCACCTCATAGATTCACCCTGTGGGTCGGGAAACAGCCCAGAGAACTTCCCCTCTGGTAGAAGCCACAGTCCAGGTCAATTCCTCCTGAGTTTGATCAGGAGTTGGGAGGTTTGGGGGGAACCCAGGCCCTGCGGACTGCAGCTGTCTAGAGTGCCCCCTGGTACAGTTACACGACAGCTACAACTCCCTGGGCTACTTCCCCATGGCCTCCTCCCAACACCTTCTTTGTCGCCACCGGACCTTCTGCCTGATGTCTGATAACGCTTGTACTTCTCAGTCCTCCAGCACTATACTTACTCACACTCAGCTTCCTGCACGCCTCTTGCTCCCACTTTCTTGCACACACTTCCTCTCCTCGAGCTCCCTCTGAGCTGACTGGAGTGAGCCCTTTTATAGCATCAGGGGGGCCCTAATTAGATTCAGGTGCTTAATAGCCTCACCTGACTCTTAGTAGGTTAATTGGAGTCAGGTGCGCTCATTAGCCTGGAGCAGCCCCTGCTCTGGTCACTCAGGGAACAGAAAACTGCATATCCAGTGGCCAGTATATCTCCCTTCTACTACTCTGCTGTTCCCAACTGGCCTGGGTCTATCACACCAGTTAGAAAGGCTAATCAGCCCCCCAAACTCCACAGTTATTTTTCTTGCTCTTCTATTAATCCCTTTCACTTGTACACATCTGTTGGGTGTCAGCATGCTCCAAACGAGATGCAGAATTTATATGCAGTCTCACAGGACCCATGTAGAGAGGCCTCCCTGCTCCAAGACATGATCCCGCTGGTCTTGAATCACCAAATCACATGAGGTGAAGTCCTGGCCCCAATAAAGTCAATGGCAAAATTCTGATAGACTTCAGTTGGGGCCAGGATTTCACCCAGTGCCTCTTTCTTGCAGCCATATCCCCGTCAGCTCAGCAGTAACTTGCTCTCCACTATCACCCTTAAGTCTTCCTGCTTTCCACCGCCTTCCTGGCCATTTGAGCTCGATCCTGAAGGATGCGGAGTGCTCCAGCCCCGAGCCGGAAAAGCACATTAGCATGTCAGTGGGACTGCTCCTGTGCTTAAAGTGAAGTGCCTGCTTCAGTGCATTGCTGAATGCGGTTGTCCTCCTTGGAGCTGCCATGTGTAATGAGATGATTGGCATAGCTTTGCATATTGATCACTGGTGAAGGACAGTGGCTGGCAGCTCAGCCTGGAGCAGCTCCCTTATTCTGTGTCCCCCACCCCCACCCCCCACTCAGTCACGGCCTGCCACCCCCCTTTTCTGTGCTTCCCTGCCTCAGTTCCCCTCCAGCCTCTTCCTCCTCATTCAGCCAAGTTACACACACACACTCCTCTGCCCACCTCACTCCCTGTCTATTCCATTTGCCATCATCACCACTTCCTCCCTGGGGCAGGTTCCACGCTGGCAGCCACTTAACACTATGCAGCATAGTTGCCTCTAGTGACCACCAGGTGCAACTGCAGCTCAGACAACTGCACACAATTCAGGCTGGGCCGCGGGAATGCATAATACCGGGCTGTCCCGCCTCTGCCTTGAAAGGTGGCATTAGGGGGAAATCAGGGAATTGCAGACTGCTGAAGACAGCAGGTTCCAGTTACTATTTTCTACTATCTTTCCTTACAATCATTTAATTGTTACATCTAAGCTCTCTACTCATTGCTGAGAACAACCCTCACAAGCGCAACACGCAAATGCTATAGAACTAGCATAGGCTTTACCTCTTGGACAGAGAAAACAGATCGAGTACTAGGTTAGGACTCATGAGACCTGAGCTCTGCCACTGGCCCACTGGATAACCTTGGGCAAATTAGATCTCCACTCTGTGCCCCAGTTTCCCCATTTGTAAAATGGGGATGAAGATGCTAACCTGCTTTGTAAAACACTGATATCTATGGATTAAAAGTGAGGTATTATCACTAGAGGATAGCACCCTTTGAATGGACAGCTCAGCCCACACAGGCAACAGTCAGAAACTTGCCACCACTAGAGCTAGCTCATGCCCCTGCAGGCCAGAGTCGGGGTGAGTGGCTCAGTGTGGGGGGAACTGGCCAAAGTAGGGGAGTGAGTATTCCAGTAGCCTGATTTCCACTAAACTTAGGCCCACGGGGGTGCCCTTTTGGTGCTGCAGGCAGGGGAAGCTCTATGGTGCCCTAAACTTGTTCTCAGCCTGAAGTCACTGCCTCGTCCTTATATCCAGAATGTCTGCTCCCTGCCACAGGCCCCTGTGAGGTCACTGCCTCACTCGCGTATCCAGAGTCACAACACTTAGATAGAGGAAATCAGGGTTTTCCAATTCTCACCCACATCAATAAGGTTCTGCTCACTGACACCTAGATCATTCCCTGGAATTTTGGAATTAATCAGATGCATTTTTCAAAAAATTACCACAAGACAGCCAGAGAAATGCCATGGAGTTGAACGTAAGGGCTCACTTCACTTGCCCAATTTATTAGTACATGAACTAACATGAGAGCGGACCCTTTAATACAACATTACACTCCACACACAAGTTAATATATAGAAAAACAATGGCATACTTCCTATGCATATGAAATACAAGGTTTTTTTCCTACATGGGCTACTTACTCTTGATTCCAGATAGTTAATAAAAATGTTAAAGGCAATATAGCCAACTCAAGCATTCAAAATTCATGACCCCCCAAAATCATGAGCTTAGCTTAAAAATCATTACATTTTAAGAAAATATTAAACTGGACATTCTTTCTATTTGCTACCTGCTACTTTCTGAGCCATAGGGTGTCACATTTCCAAGCTTTTCTCATCAACACTGAGGGCTAGAAATGTTTTTTTTTTTTTAATGAAAGCTGAGATTTTCATATATTCACAAGATTCTCAGAGCTTGGACTTTAACTTAAACACCAAATATCACGAGATTCACAACAAAATCATGAAAATTGGCAATGCTGTAGAGAGTAAATGAATTTTGAAAAATTGGAAAAATTTCCATGAGAAGTTACAATATTTCAGCATTTGTTTTTATCCCAATTTGGGACAAAAAGTCAAAATATCAAAAAGTTTAATGTAATAAGGTTCTGAAAAAAATTGATTCAGAAACATCAGAAGATTTCATTTCAATAGTTCCAAATAGAGGAAACATTTTGACATTTCGGAATCAACATATTTTGTTCCAGTTTGTGAACCAAATTGAAACACTTACTTTCAGGTTGGCTGGATATTAATCTGCTTTCCCTGAGGTGCCCTGGTGCCTTATGGGAGTTGTAGTTTTTGGTGGCTCATGCCCCCATTCTTCTTTATGGGCTGTGTTTTCGAGCCAAACAACATTTCGCATGATGCTCACTGGTCTCACAACTTCCATGATGCACCACAGCAGTTCAACCAGAGAGAAGACCATAATGCACCCTGGGAGATGTAGTGCAACCAAGGAGCCCATAGTTTAATGGATAATATGGGACATGAAGAACATAGGAGATTAATGTTGAATTGACCCAAAATGAAATAGTCAACATCAATATGTTGGGGATGATACAAAATAGTTTATTTTGATTTTCCAAAAAGAAAACATTTCTGCTGGAAAATTTCAATTTGTTCTCCTGAAACTTTATTTTCTGTTGAAAAAATATTTTGAGAGAAAATCCCAAGCCATCTCTACTAAACATATCTTAAATTCCCTCACCACAGCCAGATTAAATAATTAAAGCTTCATGCTCATTTGCTCTCCAGCACGTATGCTGCTTGTTTATTATTGGCACTTTGCCTAGCTTGGGCACTGAAACCAGTCTGGTCAGTTTCAGTCCCTGGTTCTCACGCAGTAGTCCAGGGCTCCAGTGATGGGGATATTTTTACCATTTCATGGCTGTTCAGTGGCCCATGTGGAACAAATCGGTGGTCATAACCCTAGTCAATACTCTTTGCTAGAAGTCACAGCAGGAAGGCAAGAGGGAAATGGACATGGAGACAGAGCTATGGGGTTAGTTCTGTACCTTTGAGTCAGGGCTGTAGGCCAGGCACCAGAGGGGAAGCTTGCTCCACCACTGTGAATAATCAGGAGACGTCAGTCTCCAAGGCTGTTGATCTGGCACTTGTCACCAGTATCCAGTTTTTAAAAAAAAATAAGTAATTAATTAAGACAACACCATGACATAGGCAGAACGTGTGCAATGACAGCACTGCAGAAGACAGACAGGAAGACCACGTGCCCTATGACTGAGCAGGCGCAGCATTTGTCATGCTTTATTTTTGGCTCTGGTAAGATAACATTGCTTGGCTCAGCCCACTTTTGAGATACGTATTGCCTCAGAAGAGTCTTGACTTTTCAAAGGGGCTAATGAAAAGTGTGTTCAGAGCCAGTTGTTGTCAAGGAGGTAGCCCTTCCCCTTCGCAACAAGTCCAAAGGGCATCCCTTCTTCATAACAGTAGTCTCACTATCTTGGGGGTGGCACTGCAAAAGCTAAAAGCCAGTTATTGCCAGCAGGGAGAACACTGGATTTAAATATTTTTCTGCCTGTTTGGCTGGATCCAACAAATGCTTATTCAGGTGAGTAACATAGTATAGTCTAATGCAACTCGGTAGGATCACTTCCATGAGTAAAGACCAAAGATGGTCCAATGATAATAATAAGCCTATCTACCTTTCATATGACACTTTTCATCAGTAGACATCAAAGCACTTTACAATGCAGGTCAGTATCACTGTCCCCATTTTCTAGATAGAGAAACTGAGGCACAGGGCGGTCAAGTGACGTAGGCCAGTGGCAGATCCAGAAACAGACAAAATTATTTGATAATTGACAAATTTATGAACTGTCTCTTTTTTTAACTAATGATTTATTTAACTATTTTTTTTATTAGCCCAGCTTAAATGAGGCCTACTCACATGAGTATGGCACTGAAGGATTGGTCCCTTAGGGTGAAATCGTGCCACCTACTGAAGTCAATGAGAGTTTTACCAGGGACTTCACTGGGGCAAGGATTGCCCCCAATGTCTATGATTCTGTCATTCTGAGCCCGTAAAATTAAGTAAAGAGAGAGGAAAACACAGAAAAGTATTAGTGGCAGGTACCTAATCAGGGCTGAAAATACCCTAAACTGAGATCATTATGCAACCCAAAAAGCCCAGGCTTGCTTACATTCCCTTTCACTTAGAACACAGTTCACTCTTTCCATCCAAGAAGTAGAATTTATATAGGTAAACCACCATAGGCGGTGCGATCTATGGGCCCGTGGTGCCTGGGCACCAGGAATATTCCCGGCCCAGGGCCCAGCTCCTGCACTGTTTGAGGCTGGGTCTCTCCCTCGGCCCCACCTTCTGTCCCTGGGCACTCCTCCCTGCACATCCCCTGGGCAATTTAAAACGGCCCTGGGACCCCCACCCACCACCGGCAGCACAGCAGAGCTGAGCAGCTTCCTGCCTGCTCGCTCCATGTGGCTGCTGGCGCCTCTTTGAGGCCCCTGGGCAGGGTGGGTTGGGTTTGTGTCCACGTGCACTGCTCCCACCTCAAGCATCCCTGCAGCCAATAGGAAGCTGCACGGGCAGTACCTAGGGGTAGCAGCACGCAGAGGCCCCCCAGCCCACCCTGCCTAGGAGCCCCAGCTAAGCGCCGCACTTCCCCGTCCCCTCCCAGAGCCTGCACCCCCACCCCTTTCCCACATACCCCCTCACACTCCCAAACTCCCTCCCAGACCCTGAACCCCTCCTGCACTCCAGTCCCCTGTCCAAGCCCAAGGCCTGCACCCCAGACCTCTTTCCCCCACCCAAACTCGCTCCCAGAGCCTTAGGCAGGTGAAAGCAGAGTTTTAGGGGGGCAGGCTCTGGGCGTTCTGGGCACCACCAAAATTTCTACAAACCTGCCACCCCTGGAAACCACTGATGTCTAAATCTAGGTGTATATGTCATCTCTTCAAACTGGAGGCTACAGCCTATCCCATTACTGATACCTCTAGTCTAGGGGGAAGATGCATTAAACTTCAAGCCAAGAGACACTGCGCTAATTCAGTCTCAACTCTTCTGCTGACTGCTGTTGAACAAATATTTCTCCTGGTAGTGGTCCCTTCTGGGCTTAAAATCTCTGCATCTCTTGACTTTTCTAGTCCTCTTAAAAGATAATTATTTTGTTGGAAAGATCTGCTACCACGGAGCTAGCATCTGAGATCACTAAACCAGTGGTTTTCACCTGGACCCCTGGGTCCGCAGACTATTTCTCAGATTTCAGAAGTGGCCCGCACCGCCATTCAAAATGTCTTAGGGGTCCGCAAATGAAAAAAGGTTGAAAGCCACTGGTGTAAAGTTTTAAGAGGCCCCTTGTGCTTGTGCTATTGCCCACCTTTAACACTGATGATGGTCTCTGGGGATCTAGTTATTAAGCACTGTTTTCTTTTTAGTTTTGACAAGTTATGAAACATTTTTACATACCAAGATGACCTGGAACAAGATTCTTTAAAATACAATGGTGTTTTTCAAAGGGACATGAAAGTAAAAACATACAAAAGGCCCATTGCTGTTATTCAGAAAGTGGCAGCAAGTAAAAAAAGGGGAAATGATACTTACTAGCACAATTTTATCTTTTGTTCTAAATGACATCTGTCTGAAATCACAGTGCAAAGTGGCTGGGCCTTCTCTGACTGAAAAGGGGCAAATGAAAAAAAGAGGTCTGGCGGTGAAAAACAATCAAAAAGCCTCATTAGCTGAAATAGTGTAGCTCTTCTTTTGTGGTTCACGTTATCGAGAATAAGTTGTACCTACACAGGACCGATCCCCACACCAGACCACATTTTGGTCCACTGTTCTATTCTGTCTACCAACTACTAGACTGCTCTGAGCTCGAGAGATTCAACCAAATGATCTTGCGAAATGAGAAAATAGTCAGTTGGAGACAAGTCCCAAAGTAAGATGCTGTATCAAAACATCTGGGAAGTTTGGTTCCAAACTCTGCAGCCTGGGTCTCTCTCCATAAGCTGTTCTCCGCTCTGACTGTACAAAAAACTCCAATGTTCTGGTAAGCATAAAAAACAACTAAGTCACTGAATCAAAGCTGGAAGCATTCTTGGGTCCCCTACTCCATTCCTCTCCAGCAAGGCAAGGACCGCTGTTCTCCAGTAAATACTCAGAGACTAGTTTTAAATGCCCCAAATGACGAGTCTTCAACCAGCTCCATTGAGAGATTATTCTACTGCCTGACAGATCTCACTGACTGAAAGTGTCTCCTGATAATCAGTATACATTTTCCTTTACTTAATTTCATCCCATACACTCTAGGTCTATTCACTTTTAGCTCCCTCAATTAATATATAAATTAACAGATTGCAAAGCCAGAAGGGACCATTGTGATCATTTAGTCCTGTATAATACAGTCCAGAGGAGAATTTCCCCAAAATAATTCCTAGAGCAGATTTTGTAGAAAAACATGAAATCTTGATTTTAAAATTGTCGCTGACGGAGAATCCACCACGACTCCTCTCCCACCTGGTTGCTTGTGCCCTTCCATGCTTGTAGAGGGCATCTTATTGCCTCATAACTGTCAGTTGGTCAAATGCAACATATTTACTTTTCTTTATCATTCCATTTAGTAAATCTCTTCTGTCTCCTAATCATCTTTGCTCCTCTTCCCTGAATTCCCACTGATCTTATACATTATTTACAACTTTCAACCATGCATCTAGTGTTTGAACTGGGAATAATATTTCACAAGAAAAATCTAAAAACATCTAGATTTACAGTGTGATCCCAGACTATATGCTATACAAAAACTAAGAACTTAGTTAAGGTTGCTAAGTGCAACTCCCCTCCCACCCTTTGTCTTGTCTCTTTAGATTGTAAACTCTTTGAGGCATGGCCTGTCTCTTCTTCTGGGTTTGTACAGCACCTAGCACAATAGGGCCCTCTCTTGGTTGGGGCCCCTAAGTATTCCCTGAACAAAAATAAGAGAAGATGGTCTATTAAACAGACTGATAAATTTGGAGAGGGTTGTACATTGTCTGAAGGGCAGATGTCTTTTCATAGGATACGGTCCTTGGTTTCTGCAGCAATGTGATTAACATAACAACATGCTCAGTTCAGACACAGCATGAACAGGCGTGACTTCGTTAAAGTAAATAGATTTAAATCAAGATTGAATTTGGCCCAATGTGTTCTTCTTATTAGAACACATTTCAGTTGTGTGGGTGGTTTGCTGCCTTTATTTCAAAGCAGGCCTTTCTATACTGCATTTTGGCAAATCATTAATTCTTTCTCGGGTTCTTAAGGGCTTCTCTGTTTGCTTTGCTTTGAACAGCCTTTCTGTGCACAACAAAAGCATAGTTATGGAACGTTAATGTTTGACCTGCTTTCGTTATTTCCACTGGAGGGAGGGGGAGAAGCTTGCAATCACCTTGTCAAGTCAGATTCTGCACTAATATACCCGGTACCCCTGTTGGAGTCAGTCAGAGTAGCATGGGGGATAATGCAGTGAGGAATTGCATTTATAAGGTGCTGTCCAGCCATCAGTGAAATATTGTTCCCTGATGCTACGCAGAACTTTGGACGCTGCTAGTTACCCACAGGCAGTCTAACAGTAAAAGCTAATATCTGAGAGAGACCCTCAAGAAGAGCAAAATGGAAGCCAAGTCAACATAAATCACTCAGAAATGGAAGTATATGAGAGTTGGAGGCAATTACAGCAAATCAAACAACTCTGCTAAGAACAGCTGCCGATACATTCTGCACCTATAATCCCTCTGCTGTCCCTAGAATAAAGAACACAGACTCGTGTGTATTCCTGCAGTTCCACTCTCTCCCGACAGCACACCATGTTGAACTTTCACAAAAGCCACTGCCATTTGAAACTGACTCTATCAAAACAAAGTGTTTGGTCAGTACAAGAGATGCCATCTGCTTTGCTACAGCAGTAAACCCGTCACTTCCAATTCCAAAGCAAATCTGAAAAGCAGGTGACATACCTGGGCATGCAGGTTCAGTGACTTCCAGTGCTAGCAGTTGCTATATCCAGGATAACCAGCTTTTCTTCTTTTGTCTGTGACACAGCTGTCCTGCCAGGCATCTTAAAGTGTTCAACAGCTCCCACTCTGCTCTTTAAACTTTCCACTGTGAATCACTTGGTTAGCTACTGTGCTTATTTCCTGGGGAAAGCAGAAGTGGAGAAGCACAAAATGAACCACAAGCTACTGGAGCCAAGAGGCACTCAAACCAGCTCAGATGACTCAGAGCAGCTCAGCTGGTGTATAAAGCTGTCAGGAAGATGGGCTTCTTTCTGGTCTCGTACATCAGAGAGTTTCCTTGCTCCAACATTAACAAATAAATGGTGTTTTCTTTATGGTTTGCTGAATTGCTAGGGCAAGGCGCTGGCTTGATAGCCCTTGAGACTGAAGCCCTCTCTCTCGATCCACAGGACATGGGCAAGAAGCAGCAGGAACTTCCCACACCAGTGCGCCTCTGATCTGGAGATGTCACCTCTAAATGCTGTCGAGTCTTTGGCCGCCCCACTGAGCTTGCTAACAATGGGGTTGCTCAGTGGCTTTATGAAGCCGACAATGTAAACTGCAATGATGACACAAATGAACTTAGTGACCCACCTAGGAATAAAAAACAAAGGGGATTTGCCTCCCCCTACTCCCTTTCATAACAACAGGCCTGGATGGATTTTTGTTTAGCTTTTAAGCTTACCATTTATTTTATTTATTTTTTTAACATTAGAAAATCAGGTATTTTCTAGTCTGTTCCACCTGGCAGATTTTGTGTGCAACTAGAGAACTAGGATTATGTCATCACAGATATCAAGCAAGTGAAACCTGATTAATTAAGGAGGAAAGTGATTTTATTCAGGGTGTTTAGAGCCTTTTGGTTTTCGTTAACATTTATTTAACTCGAATGCCTGAAAAACAATTGGGAGAAAAGATGTCTTTGTTAAACCCCACCCTCTTCCAGCAAAGCCAGGGCACAGCAGACGTGACACTCCTGATATTTCCAAAGCCACATGCCCTCACAGTACTGTATGGAAAGGACTCTGTGTCTGGGGCACAGCTGATTTAACAGGAGAAAGCAGAGGATTTTCCTCTTGTCCCCAGCCACTGGCAGCTCCATTTCCACATAGCAGCATATCTGGTGCACAACATGTTTTCCTTGCTGCATGTGCAAGTGCAGTTAGTTACCTAGGAGAAGGTAGTGATGGAGTCAGCAGCAACACATTGTAGGCCAAAGTTCCTCCCTGGTGTAAAATCAGTGCAGGTTAGTCCAGGGATTAATCCAGCCCTGTAGCTGTAAAGCAAGCAGTACTGCACCAGTGGATCCTGAGAGAAAACAGATTCCATGCCAGGCCCCACAGACAGATATAGGCCTTGGGCAGATCAGGGTTTGGAAGGGGCAAGCTCCACAAACTAGGCTGCATTAGGCCATTAGCTAATTCCTTCCAAACCCCAGTCAGCACAAAGCCACACAGGCAAAGTACAAGACAGAGGGAACGAGGCTCAGGCAGAGAGAAAGAGTTTGCATGGCCCAGGAGAGAATTTCACAAAATATACCTCTTGCCTCGCTCTCAGACAAGCCTGAATGTTACCATTTGTGCTTATATTTCCCCTTTTCAGTCAGCTTAAACCACAGAGCCGAAAGTTGTCTGTTGCTGTCAATGGCAGCCATGTGATCAGGTGCCTGCTCTCAGGCTGTTTTCTCCTATCCCGTGGGGAAGCTCTTGCCTGGTGGTGCTGTGACCTCTGGGAGCAACAGGGCCTGGCAAGGAGGTCTGTGCTTTGGGGAATTGGGAGAAAATCTCCCTCACTGAAAGCCAGAGTGTAGAAGCCACCCCACTTTTCTCTTCATTTTGCACAGAGGCCAAAGCACCCAGGGTCTCTCACATCATCCCCACATCACTGCAGCAAAGCAGCTGTAATCAGGGAGTAAAAATTGCACAAGGGAGGAAGGATAAGTTTGCAGCTAAAACATTGGCCTGAGCATGGGGTTCAGCTCCTAGCTGTGGCCCAGAGCCCCTTACCCTGAGTATGTCATCTAGCATCCCTTTGCCTCAGTTCCCACATCTGTAAGATGGGGATCATAATTCTCTTTCTCCCACCCACCTCTGTTTAGACTGGGGGCAGGACTGTCTCACACAGTGTGTTCATGCAGTGCCTAGCTCTGGTCTCCCCTGGGATGTTCACTGCAATAATCCCCATTGCTTTAGCAAGGTCAATGCCTAACTCCATCAGTGTGTATTGGAAGTCAGCATGTAACAGAGGCAATCAGCTTTCTGAACTGGACAGAAGAGGGCCCAGCCCTGAGTGCCTTCCCCAGGCAGAATCCCCAGTATGTCCATGGGTGCCAGACCTCAGTAGAGAGAGCAGGATTGGGTCCCGAGAGCTGGACATGATTCTGGGTCAGATTTCGGTGCCATTTAGTCTTATCAGACCACATGGATAAGCTGTGGAACAATGAGGTTGAGACTGACCCAAGGACACCTGCAGAGGCAAGGACAGCACCAAGGAGTCCTGGCCTCCATCCAGTCCAGTCCCTTACTCTATTAGAGCCCACACCCCTATCACCACACCATGCGACATAAATTGCTGGCTGTAACCAGCATTCCGTTGACATCAGAATGGGACAAGGACCCGACCAGCACAGAAGCGGCTGGTGGGCTCTGTAGCCATCTCCTGAGTCCCTAGCGTCTTGGTGGGTGAACAGCAGAACAGATCAAGTCATTGCCAGTCTGGCCTGCACCTTACAGGAAAGGGATACTGACGGGCTGCATTAGCCAAGGAGCACCAGACTCGTTTGCATTAAGGCCAGGCCTCTCCCAGAACTGACCAGAAGGTCGCTCAAGATCAACTGAAGAGCATTCTTAGGACAAGTATCAGAGAGGTAGCCATGTTAATCTGGATCTGTAAAAAGCAACAAAGAGTCCTGTCGCACCTTATAGACTAACAGACGTATTGGAGCATAAGCTTTCATGGGTGCTCCAATACGTCTGTTAGTCTATAAGGTGCCACAAGACTCTTTGTTGACTATTCCTGGGACAAAAACCTTGATCCCTGCATGGCCAGGCATCCTCAGGCTGGCTTATCCTCTGAAGACTTTTGGGGCCTGCTCAGCACATTTGAAAAAGCAGGCGATGTGTGGTTATATGAAGCCAGCAAAGAAAACTAATGGCTGATCTGCCTGAAATAAGCAATCGGTTATACAGAGCCTGCATCCTGTTTCCAGCTGGATGGGCAGAACCAGGCATGATGCAGCATGACGCTAAGAGCTGGAGAGAACACCTGTCCCTTTATATTCTAACCAACCCTGGTCTCTTCTCCTTGCCTTGCAATCATTTAGCCATCCATACAAGCTAGCTGCCATTTCCTTTCCCCTAGCTTGATGCTCTTAACAGCTGCGTTTCCTCTGAAAGGACATTTACAGTGAATTTAAAAGCAGGTGTCCCAGAAGAACGCTGCCCTGCAGAGCTAGCCACTCCACCCCTGGCCTTCAAACCAAATATGGCTACGACAACTTCTAGTGCAGCTGCCAGGACTGCCCAGGTGGAACACCTTCATCTGCCTAACCAACAGTTCAGCCCCAGTGCAGAAGCAAATGGGGTGGAACGTCACTAGAGAAGAGTCTGGCTTTGTTCCGACAGCAGCAGGCTGGTGGCCATGTCCTCTCCCCACACACTCAGGAGAGAGATTGCGGCCATCCTGGCCCAGCAGCACATAACCCACTGTGCATTGGTAAACAGCCCTGCCCGTAAGAAAGAAACTGAGTTTCAGGCACCACCTCAGAGGGCCCAAGAGTAGACTTGGTTAGAATGTGCCATTCAAAACTCTCTTTTGGCCCAAATCCTCAAAAGCAGTTAGACTCCTAACCTGCAGGCCTTTGAGAAGCTGGGCCTCTTTTCTAAAACAAACCTTTCTTTAAAATAAAACAACTTTTCAACAGAAATAAAATTTAAATATTTAGGTTTGGTTTCCTTCCCTTTCTAACTCCACCCCCACCCACACACTTTTTTTTCCCTCCAGTGGCACGGTAAGGTGAGGGGAAGGAAGATAAGGGGACAGCCCCAAATATTCAGTTTTTGCTTTTCTGTCAGAAAACTCTGAACATTCAAACTTGTCAAAGCCTGCTTGCCATTCTCCAGCCAGCTCGCCCCTGGGCGTGGCTGGTTTGCCAAGGATTTTATAGTTGCCACTCAGTCAGAGAAAGGGGTTTTGCCAACGTGATGCAAAGATCTAAAAGCTGAGAGGTGTGCTGCTCTGGGAGTTGGGTTCCAGAACCCTCCCTAAGGTTTACGTCCACGTCTGCCATGAGGTTATTTTCTGTGAGCGCTGGTTGTGCTGTTCTCTTGGTCACAAACAAAATGAAAGAAATTCTTTCCCACAACCTGTTGGTATTTTGTTAATTGAATAAAGATTGTGGCTGCATTTCTCACATAGCTCATAGTTTTGCAGGCATTTCCACTGAGAAACAGAGAGATTTCCCCTGAACTGTCTCAAGGTAAAGTTGTGCTAGAGGGCTAATGCTGCGGTGCCCCCGCTCCAAAGGGGACTAAAGTACATGATACAGCAGATTTGTCTAACATCTACAGTAACTCCTTGCATAATATTGTAGTTATGTTCTTGAAAAACACTACTTAAAACAAAACAATGTTAAACAAATCCAATTTCCCCATAAGAATTAATGTAAATAGGGGTGGGGTAAGTTTCCAAGGAAATTTTTTTCACCAGACAAATATATAAACACACACACATGCATACACAGTATATGTTTTAAATGAACAATTTAATGCTGTACACAGCAATGATGATTGTGAAGCTTGGGTGAGGTGGTGGAGTCAGAGGGTGGGATATTTCCCAGGGAATGCTTTGCTGCTAAATGATGAACTAGCACTCCACTGAGACCTCAAGAGTTAACCCATTGTTGTTAATGTAGCCTCACGCTCTACAAGGCAGCACGAATGGAGAGAGACACACACACAGTGTGTGTGTGTGTGTGTGTGAGTGAGAGAGAGAGAGAGACAGATACACACCATGTATGTGAGAGAGAGACACATGCATTGCCCCTTTAAGTAAGTTGACCCCTCTCTAAGTACACTGCCTTTTTAGATAGATCAGCACATTGAAACAGCAGCTACTGCCAGCAAGCTCCCTCCATCCTGAACCCTATCCTGTTCCCTCCCCCAGCTCTGTGGAGATGAGATAAAGGAGTGGTGGGGAGGCATAAGAGGGGTATACCCTGACATTAACACCCTCCCCCCTGCACAGCAAGCAGGAGGCTTGTGGGAGCAGCTCCAAGGCAGAGGGCAGGAGCAGCACAGGACAGTGGGAGGAGGGACAGCTGAACTGCTGGGCAATTGATAGCCTGCTGGGTGGCTGCTGCACAGGGAACTCATGGGAGTGGGGAGCTGATGGGGGGCTGCCAGTTCACCCTGGTAGCAAGCCTCCTCCAGCTAGCTCCAATGGGCTGCTCTTCCTGCAAGCAGTGGACAAAGCAGGTAGCTGCCAGACAACATTGTGCAATGCCCCCTTATAACTTTAAATGAGCATTTTCTTTAATTGATCAGCAATGTAACAATGTTAACTGGGACAAGTGAGGAGTTACTGTATCATAAAATCCTCTGTGAGATCATAGAGTGCACTTGTACAATTGCTGTTATTTGGTTACAGGTGCAGCTGGGTTAAAGATTCACAATGCCTGAGACCCTGCAGAGGAATTAATGAGTGACTCGAGTACTGAGGGTTCAGACATTGGCTTGAATTCAAGGAAAAACCCCTACATTTCATCATAGCCATCAATCCCCCACACCACCTGGAAATCAGTCTCACCTGAGATCACTAGCTTGTGAGCTTCAGCCATTCCTTTTCAAGTGCTGTCTAACCTCCCCACCCCTGGCACACTGACAGGATTTGGTGAGGAGGGGTGAGCAGCCCAGCAGCATTGCCAACTCTTGCAATTTTATCTCACAACACTTGGTGTTTTCCTTAAAGCCCCAGCTCCTGGAGTTACAGGATTAGGTGAGAATCTCAGCTTGCACTGAAGTAAATAAGTAAGTTTTTAGCCCTTCTGGTTGTGGAGAGAAGCTTGACAAGGTAACCCCAGTGTGCCATAAGGGCTCAGACATCAGAAGGCAAAGAAACCCAACATTTATTATTATTCAATCTCCTGATTTGAGGGGCCTGACTTGTGATTTATGAATATGTGGGATTGGCATGACTGGGCCTGACTATACACCAGCAGCCACCCTTTTTCAAGAGCACTTTGAACAGGAAGGTCATTGCATTTGCTGAGGTTTCCAGAGAGCTCTACTCCCTGTTAGGTGCTAACAAGAGGCTAGATTTTCAAAAATACCCAGTGCCCTCCAGCTCCAAGTATGGCACTGAGGGGCAGATTTTCCAAACAGGTCAAAACCCCCAGGCTGGACTCATTTTCAATCTGACCCCAGTTGTGGGTCAAGAACCATTTAAATTCTGGCCTGGGCTGTTACATTCTGGCCAGCCTGCTTTTTGCTCTGTTTATCTTGGGCAATCCTGACACCTAGTGGCCAGACAGGTAAACTATGTATCACAACCCAGCTTTAACCCTTTATCTGTGCTGCTGGGTGAAGCCCCTCCCATTGAGTAGCCTTTCCTCCCTGATGCTGGGAGGCTCCAGGACTGGGGGATGGCTGTAGCATTAATAACATCCACTATAGCCCAAGTGGTCAAATTGTCTCCATTATACTCCCCTGCCTTTAATCACTCCTGACTTTTCAATATCCTCCACCAAGTGTATTAATGAAGCTCCAGCTCTGCCAGACTCCCTACATGACCAGGGCAGGACACTTCAGCTCAATTCCCCACAGGGGCAGAACTTTCAGCAGCAGCTAGCACAGAGTGTGAGTGGCTGGCCAAGCAAAGGGTGTGGGTCAGCAAGCACAGAACTCAGTGAGCCAACCCAATGGGAAGCCCTAGCTGCAGTGAGGGAGACAGTTGCCATCTTGGTCCCCCTCATGGAATCAGTGGCAGCTACATCAACACCTAAGCAATGGACTGTGACCCTCATTGCAGCATTCTCCTCCATGCTGAGCAAAAAGTAGAGCTGGAGATGTTGCCACTTCCAGCATCAGACTCTCCAGCCAACCTCCTGGCCTGATGCTAGTGCAGCCACCTGCCTTCAATCCTCAGTGTTCCCAAGGAGCTATACACATCTCAGCAGCTCCTGTCCTGAGCTGGCCTCTAGAGGTCAGTGCACACAGGTAAATGCACCCAGAGCAACTCCTGCATGCTGTGCTGGTTGCCATTTTCTCTGGATGCCACCAGGTGGCACCAGGACAGAAATCCTGACAAGGTCTGCCTTGCTCTGAATGGGTTAGCCCTTGAAGAAATCTTGTATAGTTAGTGGGGTGAGGTTCATTGTTACATCATAAATCAGCCCCCTGTAACCAAGATCATGAGTTATTTCTGAAATCATGATTTTTAAGCCATATACATTGGGGGCTCTGTTTATTTGCCTTCAGAATCATGTTTTCAAGCTTTCCTCTGCAACCACAAAGGCTAGAAACGTACTTTAAAAAGGAAAGTTGGGATGCTCAGACAATCAGTTCTTTTAGGGAAAACACCACCCTCAAGAGTTATCAGGGGCTGAAAATCTTATTCTATCCTTGAGCCTCTGGGCACAATCATTTCTTGAGTCAGGGTTGCTGCCAGCCAACTGCAGTGATAACATACAAACATGTATTTAAGCATTACACTGGATACAATCTGCACAAATGTCACTCTTTTAAAACAGGTTCTTTTAAGTTGAATTATTCAAGGGCTCTGGTTTTATTTTTAGACTAATAGGTCTGGGCTAGTAACTTCAGATCCAGATTACTGAAACATCTTCAATGCAAAGGACCTGTGATAAACAAGCATGGGTGCACCCCAGGAGTGTGGGGGGGGGAAGAGCTAGGGAGCAAGACTGCCCCAGCCTGCCAAAATTCCTTTTAATTAACCTTAAAGAATGGAGTTGTTTGTTGCCTAGAAAACATGTTTCACAATGTAGTTATTAAATGAGTGTGAAACACTCCACTAGAGAAGTAGATCATGTCATGGAATGGGCCACCCAACTACCCCAAGATAACCCGTTTCAACACTGAAATAAACCCCCCAATGACCACACATCCCTACTTCTCAGCTACCACTCCTCTCTGGAACCCATACCAGGTATCAAACAACTACAACCCATACTCGATGGGGACCCCATCCTGAAAGAAATCTTTCCTGAACCCCTTCTTCTGGTCACCAAACAGCCTCCCCCAACCTCGCCAAGATCATCATCAGAAGCAAGCTTCCTATAGGCCAGGACACACCAACTCACAGCAGCACCAGAACCTGCCAGAACAACAGATGCAAACCTGTAGCTGTATCTCCCTTGCTACAGTGTTCAATAACCCCCATGACATACCTTTTAAGATCCATGGGTCCTACACATGCCTATCGCAACATGTGGATACCTCATCCAGTGCACTAAATGCCCCAACAACAACTATGTGGGTGAAACCAGACAATCACAACACTCTTGAATGAACTCATAAGGAAAATGATAAAAGACACAAGCACCCCATCACCTGTGGGTGGACACTTCTCACAAAGTGATCACTCTAGGTCAGTGGTAGATCAACGGCAACACTCTTCCAAGATCTCAATTTTGTAGCTTGTATTGCTTTAAATAAGCCTCTTATACGACAAGGCTCCTATGTTTCATCAAGGAGTATCAGATGTGAAACAGCATGAAAGTAGTTAAGAAGCCAACTCAAAGAGTTCTTCCTACACAAGCATTCAGGTCTTCAGCAGTCCAGGCAAACAACGCACGTTACAACAAAGCTTAAACTTGTTCTTCATAATAATTTTTATAACAATGCTAGATGCCTATTTTAATTTTAAAAACAAGAAAAAATATCCACCTCCCTTTCCATTTATTGTAAGGATTCTTGAAGTTTAAATCTCCTCAGTGTGATAGATATCCTTGCTTTGATCTGCTTAGCTGGCAGTCCAGGGGCTCCAGGCTGCTGGCCCCATGCTGCCTGGGATCTCAAGCAACAGCTCTGTCCGCCGTTAGGGAATTTTTCCCCTGAGAACCCCCTGTAACATTTCGTGAACACCCAGGGGTTCACGAACCCCAGTTTGGGAACCACTGCTCTAGATCTGACCTCTCAGTCCTCATCCTCAAAGGAAACCTGCGCAACACTGTCAAAAGAAAAGCCTGGGAGCTTCAATTCATAATTCTGCTAGACTCTAAAACTCATGGACTGAACAGAGACATTAAATTTATGGCTTATTACAACAATCTGTAGCCTACTAACCCTCTTTTTGTCCTATGACTACGGGGCGTTAACAGGCCACTTCACCTTGAATGCTCCATTAGAATATATGACAATTACTTATGCTAAATTATCTGTTTGATCTTATATTTAGCTGTGACACTCTGGGTACCTTTCCCAGACTAGATGAAGAGTTCTATATAGCTCGAAAGCTTGTCTCTCTCACCAACAGAAGTTGGTCCAGTAAAAGATATCACCTCCCTCATCTTGTCTCTCTGATGTCCTGGGACCGACATGGCTACAACAACACTGCATATTGCTCTCTCTCTAAGGAAGACTGAAGGTTGTGGGATGCTGGTACATTTATCAGCATCCCTGAAAACCTTGTCCACTACCTGTAGAATAGATCATGGTGCCTACTCCTGAAAATCTAGAAGCCAGATGTTTCCAGATCTCTGTTCAGAGCTATTTGGCTTGCTGCAAAGACATGCTATCTGTGTTGTTGGGCACTGGTTCTGCCACAGGGTGAGGACTCGAACATTGTGGAATAAATTTACCTCCGTGTCCTTTCTATGAACTCTTCACAGCTGTCACCTTAATGCAATGGCTCTTCCAGACAGAGGATGAATTCAAAGACACCCTTACAAGTGCTCCAGACTGGTTACTGTGTATAGGTGCATTCTAGTAGGGTCTGCTAATGCAATCAGCAGCCAGCCAGTCACTGCATAGCACCAGGGGCACTTTCTAAAATGCCTCCAGTTACTGTTTGTAGAATAAGAAGCAGGAAAAATGGTTGCCAGGCAGATTTACACAACTCGCTCATGGCCTCATCCAGCCCTCAGTCCATATATACAATGCTCAATCTGCACACATCTTCCACTTGCAATAGCAGATGCTAACCTAAATCCCAGGGAGCACTCAGCTCCCAGCTCCCCTCTATGGCAGCCTGCAGCCAAAGCTGGCAAAAGTGGCCTCTGATTCTTGTGTGCATGGGTACTGGAGGCGCCCACCTCCAGCTAGTTTGAGGTGTGCTTTTCAGAAATTGACCTGGAACTAGGAGGCAAGGTCCCATGGAAAGAGCAACTAGAAAGAAAAGGAGTTGAGGGGGACTGGCAGTTCCTAGAGGCTCAACATCAAGCTATTCCAACACAGAGGAAGATAAGAAGAGGCCAAGTTTCTGCACAACAAGCTTTTTAGTGACCTAAAAACCAAAAGGGATACATATATAAAATGTAAGGAGGGGCATGTGACCAAGGAAGTATACATGGGAATAGCACAAATGTGTAGGAACAGAATCAGGAAAGCCAAGGCAAAGAATGAGTTACAGCTGGCAAGGAATGTTAGAGACACAAGAAGTGGTTCTTCAAATATGTCAGACAAAAAAGAAAGATCAAGGTTGGTGTGGGTGCGCCACTCACTGGAGAACGTGAGGTGGTAACAGAAGATGATAGGAAGGCAGAGCTGCTCAATGCCTACTTTGCTTCAGTTTTCTCACAAAAAATAACACACGACAGGATGACTAGCAAAGTTACCATAGACAATAAAGGGGAAGGGATGCAGATCAGGATAAGTAAAGAACACGTCAGAGATCTTCTGACCAATTTGAATGAATTCAGCTCAGTGGGGCTTGGTGCTATTCACCCCAGGGTGCTGAAAGAATTAGCTGAAGAAATCTCAGAGCCACTGGCAATAATATTTGCAAACTCATGGATGACAGGAGAGGTCCCAGAAGACTAGAGAAGAGCTCACATAGTGCCCATCTTTAAAAGTGCGGAAAGGAGGGGTTAGGGAGCTATGACCAATCAGTCTGACTTTGGTACCTGGGAAGCTACCAGAGAAGTGTATAAAACATTCAATTTGCGAATGCTTGAAGGATGAGGGGGTAAGCACTAGCAGCCAGCATGGATTTACCAAGAACAAATCATGCCAAACCACCTTGATCTCCTTCTTTGACGGGGTAACTGGTTTGGTAGGTAGGGGGACTGTGGTGGATATAATATATCTGGACTTCAGCAAGGCTTTTGAGACAGTCCCATATGATATTCTGATAAGTGAGCTGGAGAAATGCAGGCTCAGCAGGATTACCATTAAGTGGATACATAAATGGTTAAACAACTGCAAACAAAAAGTAGCTATTAATGGAATGATATCAGATTGGAGGGAGGTCTCAAGTAGGGTTCCACAGGGATCTGTTCTCGGTCCGGTGTTGTTTGACTTGGATGTAGGAATAGGGAGCATACTGATCAAGTTTGCAAATGATACAAAGCTAGGCAGGGTTGCCAATACTTTGGAGGATAGAGCTAAAATTCAGAGGGCTCTTGATAAACTGGAACACTGAACTATAGACATCTAAATTAAATTCCACAAAGACAAATGTAAGGTGCTACACTTAGGGATGAAAAACCAAATGCACAAACAGAATGGGGGCTAACTGGCATGGAAGCAGCACTGCTGAGAAGGGATTGGGAGTTGTGGTGGATCCCAACCTCAATATGACTCAGCAATGCGATGCTGTTGCAAAAAATAATAATGAAATTTTGTGTTACAGTAACAGAGGCATAACATGCAAGTTACAGGAGGTGATAGTACTGCTCTACTCAGCACTGCTTAGGCCTTAGCTGGAGTACTGTGTCCATTGTTGGTCACTGATGCATAGAAAGGAGGTAGAGAAACTAGAAAGGATCCAGAGGCAAGTGACAAACATAATCAAAGGGATGGAATGCAAACACGGGTGAAAATAACTACAGATACTTACTGGTACAGGGCTGAGGCCGGTTCCAGCCCCTGGAAGGGGCAGGGCCTCAGGTGGAAGGGGCAGGACAGGGGTCAGCATCCCCCCAGCCATACCTTCCAGGTCACCTTGCCCGCGCCACCCAGGGCTCCAGTGGCGATTTAAAGGGCCTGGGGCTCTGGGCATGGTAGCGCCGTCCAGAGCCCCGGGCCCTTTCAAATCGCCGGCCCCAGGGCAGCTGCTCCCTTTGCTCCCTTCATGCCCATCGGCAGTCAAGGTGGGGCAAAAGGGGCAGAGATGTTAAAGCACTGCCATGGCAAAGGACTAGTGCTTTAACATCCCTGCCTCTTCTGCTTCCCGTGTCGGTGGCCCTGCCAGTATGGACCCTACCAGCAGGGCCGCCAACGGGAGAGGCAAAAGGGGCAGAGACATTGAAGTGCTGCTGCAGCAGCACTTTAATGTGGGCTGCGTACGGGCCAGTGCGGGTTCTTACTGGTATGCTGTACCAGCCCGTACTCAGGGCCATCCTTAGGCATAGGCAACATAGGCAGCTGCGTAGGGCACCTGACAATTTGGGGCACCACTGGGTCTTAGTGTCCACCCTCTTGTTTTCCTATCCCTGTTCTGACCCTTCCTGCAGGCTCCCACAGATGGCTGCTCTAGCCTGGTGAGTCTTCCTTGGGAGGGAATCTAGTAGTTAAAAGTGAAAAAACCTCCAGCCTGCCAGACCTATTAGCACAACATTGAAACTGTTAAAGAGACATTCAGGGGGTAATAAAGCCATTTAACAGGCATTTGCCAACCCCAAGGTATATACTGACAGGTTTCAGAGTGGTAGTCCTGTTAGTCTGTATCAGCAAAAACAAGGACGAGTCCTTGTGTCACCTCAAAGACTAACAAATTATTTGGGCATAAGCTTTTGTGGACTAGAACCCATTTCATCAGATGTCCACGAAAGCTTATGCCCAAATAAATTTGTATACTGTCAGTTTCTGACTTTACTGACAAAAACAGTTGTGCATTAATGTAATATTTACACAGAACATGTCAGTCTACAGGACCTTAGTTTAAAATTTGCTTTAAAAATATTTCATTAGTGAGCTGGTGAAGATTATAAAATCACATTTCTAAAAAATGCTTGCATAGAGTTTTAGATGCACAATCATCTTTAGCCTTAAATGTGTGGATCTTCACACATAGTTTTTTAATAAATCCTTCAAAAGACCTCCCTTATCTAAAATACACATTTTAATTACTATAGTTAAAAAAAAAAGTGCTTCCAAGTCTTCCTGTCCTTTCTGTCCATCCCTTCACCATGTCTCCCCCCACTCCCCACTGAAGAGAGCCCTTAAAGGGACAACAGTCCTTCCCTTCCAGATAGCTGGACAAAGAGTTCCCTTTCTTTACTTCTGACTATCCGACAAACTAGTTTTAAAAGAACCCTCCAGCAAAATCAGTACCTTAGTAAGACAAAATCCTTGTTATACCTAAAATCTTTGGAAACATATTTTTTTAAAGTTGGTGAAATTTCATAACCATGTCTCTTGTTATGGAGATCACACAAAGTAAATTACTGTTCCCTTTTTCTAAAAGCAATGAACATTGTTATGAACACACTAAATCTCTCTGATTAATTTAAAAGAATGTCTTTGTTTCAGTGAGTTAAATATGTAGTAATCTGGAATGCTGGCTTAAGATTTGAGTACATTTAAAATATAAATTCAACTTAGAAATACTGATGAAGAAAATGTAAAACAGAAAAGAGCTGCATCATGTATTCCATTATATGTAATGTTGTATTCAGCAGGACAGCTGACTCACCCTTACTATGAAGTTTTTGCAAATAAATCTCTGACAAACTTCAGGGCATATCAAAAAACCTGTGACTGACATTTTTTATTCCCAAATTTTAGTGCTTTTAATTAGGTACTTTCTTCATGTCCATTCTGCATGAGGGAGAGTGCATGGAAGTCTCTGCGGGGAACTGTGACTCTCCGCCACCATGAGGCAGGCTGGGCATCTCATTATCCTTTGCTGTCAAGTCCCTCCTCCCCCTCCCCCACCAGGCTGTGAGCTTGGGCTGCCATCCGGCACAGGGGCACCAGTTTAATAATACTGCCTAGGGCCCCATAAATCCTAAGGACGGGCCTGCCCGTACCCGCTCACTTTCACCCCTGAATGCATGGCATATGAGCAGAGGCTGAAGGAACTGGGTATGTTTAGTCTGGAAAAGAGGAGATTAAGGTGAGATATGACAGGGGGCTTCAAACACTTGAAAGGCTGCCATAAAAAAAGATGGAGAAAAGTTATTCTCTTTTGCCACAGAGGGCAGGACAAGAGGCAGTGGGTTCAAACTACAGCATAGCAGATATGTATTAACTCTCAGGAAAAGCTTCCTAACTGTAAGAACAGTAGGACAATGGAATCGACTGCCTAGGGAGGCTGCGGAAGGTCCTTCACTGAAGGTTTTCTTGATGATGAGAGTCTGCTATAGGGAGGTTTGCCTGGCATTCTGGGATGAGGGTCTGAGATGGATGACGAGCTTCCTCTGCCACAGCCACATATGTAACCCATTGTTCTGTGCCTCAGCCACAACTCCAGCCCAGCCAACAGGAACTGCAGGGACATAGCATCTGGGTCTCTCCAACCGGATGCCCAATTCAGAAGCCACTTTTACCTCCGGAGCCATCACAACTCCCACTGCCCATGTGCAGCTCATGCAGATACCAATGGGTAGCTCAGGCATGGTCCTTTAAATACATCATGTGGGATTTTGGCAGTATCTCATGTTGTTTCCCAATCTGTAAATTCCACCTGCTGTAACATGGGCTCCCAGAGCTGCCCTCCCCAAGAGTTAGTGGCAGAGGTTTTTTTATGATGCAATAATTGCTATTTTTAGCATGTGACTCAGGAGTCACTAGGTTCTCGCCACAGGCAACCTGTAAACACAAGTGACCCCTACAAGAGGTTGCGTTTACAACGACAACCCTGTAAATACAGAGCTGTGTAACCCAGGCAGATCTGCTCCACAGACTAAGGATTGAGGGGGAAATCCTCAGTCCAATCCCTAGAACTGGGCACCTTTCAAGGAGCTGTCGCACTGAAGCTATTGATCACCAGAATTCCAAGACCATTTGTCCTACGTCTGATCAGAAATTTTCCAGACAAAGAGCGTGTTCATAAAAAAGGCCTCTCCCTCAAAATGAATTTTTTCTCCAAAAAGTTGACGTTATCCCCCCAGAATGGCAAAAATACCTTGTGACATAGTGAATTATGGTTTGGCTCAAACTTTCAATGACACGTTAACCAACTTTTGTGCATACTGAATGCCTACCCTGCTCTCATCTAGTGCTTTTCAGCAGTAGCTCTCAAAGCATTTTATGAAGGAGGTCAGTAGGTTTATCCCCATTTCACAGATGGGGAAACTGAGGCACAGGGTGGGTCAATGACTTGCAGCAGGCCAGTGGCCAGGCCAGGAACAGAACCGAAGTCTCCTGAGTCCCAGTCCAGTGCTGTAGGGATTTTGTTAAAGGAAAAATCTTGGTAATTTCACTGCTAAAAATGTTGATAAATCTTTTTTAAAAGAGTAAAAAATGGAACAGTTTGAAATGAAACCAGCTTTGCAATCATTGGCTCAATTTATTTGCCAGCCAGCTTTCATTTCCCACCCCCAGTTTCACTCTGAATCAGTCAGATCTGCCCAAATGACTGTATGTTTACTTGAGACAGCAGGATGGTAGCTGCTTCAGAGATCTCCAGCCCCGGCCCACGCTCTCTGAATTGTGCAGATGCTTTGGCTATTGCTGCTAGAAGAAAACAAATTCCATTCCAGGGATGCTGCTTTTCAGTTTTAAACCACACACTTTTGTGGCTGCTCTCTGAAATGAGTCCCATTTCATCCAGGCTCCTGGCTGACGCATCCAGGATAACTGACTGTCCAGATTAATGCTAGAACTGCTGCTTTCTGTGGTGGTAGATTCCTGAGACATTGCAGAGGCTGACTAAGGAATACATTGCTGTCATTATTCTCATCAAGTTGGCAGGGCAGTGAATGAATTAAAGTCACTGATCTATGTTTTCATGTCTCAGACTCTCCATCAGCTCGATTTCTGCTAGATGAGCTGCTCCCCTAGCCTGAGCTGGACTGAACTATCTCACTTGATTGCTGCTCTTTGGAGATTACTCATGTCCTCCTTCAAATCGGAGCTGCCCACTTGGGTTAACACAATGATACCTGTCTAGATGAGGAGTAATAGCAACTGCAGGAGGTCTGTCACACCCAGAGACTACCAAGCTTTGCAAAAATGCCAAACACTGTCCCCAATTCTTATGGGCAACCACCAAATTCTCCCTCATCCTCCCAGAATCTGGACTGATGAAATCCTAAGGTATCTTCCACTCAATGTAGCCTAGACCCTCCTCAACCTCGGTAAGGTCACTGCTACTGCTCTACAAACCAGTGCTGCCAGTGCTTACCCAAGGATGAGCTTCTACAAAGCATTTTGTAGCTTACAGTTCATCACAAGGAATCAGTTACATTACAGATTTGTCACAGGGTTATCCCTGGACTAGAACTTATTTGTACAGTGTATGTTTTGCAAAGAGAGGCTTGTGCAGAGGAACACTCTGGAGACTTACGACCTTTTAGTTATCTCCAAAACAGGTCTAGAGCAACCGTGCAGCTTTCTTCACCCTGCAACAGCAGCTGGTGTGACCCAGGGGACAATTGGCGAGGGGGAACGCTCACCACGGTCCATCTGTTCCTTGGTCCCTCTGCTGAGGTGACCAACAAGAGGACTGGCTAGAGTCAGTCATAAAGTGGCTTGAACCCAGCCAGCCCATTTCACGCAGACCGCCCGCCACCCTGCACTCTCACGAAGGCGATGGCTCCTCCAGGAAACAAGCCAATGATTACTTCACCCTAAACCACAAATCATGCAACACTTGTCCAAGAGGCCTTAACACAGAAGCAGCTTTTGGTTGTTAGTTACCTGATCTGAATGTGACTCTTTGACCTGGAGACTCAAATCCCAGAAACCCATTACAAGTCCCTCAAGCCTTTCATACCACAACATTGGTCCAGTCTTCTCCAGCAAGGAAAGACCTACAGTTCCCACGGCCATGGTTACGCTAGCCCTGTAGAGGCCCTTGTGAAAGATGGTGCTGTTGCCACTGCTCTGCTGGCTACCTCCAAGGGTCTTGCTGATTCTTTGGACCAGTAGGGGGTTCACCATGAAACCCAGCCCAGGAAGGCCTAACACCTCACCCATAGTATGTTCAGGCCCTTCAAGCTCTCTCGGTCTTATAGGAATTATCCAACCCCTTCCCAGCTGGGTCTGATAGTCAAACAGGACCTGGCCCCCTGGCTCCTAGAGGGACAGACTAGCTGGTTACAATCAAGAACAGCAGGTTCTGCTATAAAAATTGGATGAGCATTTCAATCCCCTCAGAGTGAGCAGATCCTGGGCTTTGGCCCAGCTCGGTCTCTGTTGCTGAGTAAGACTGTATAAATCACCTGTTTACAACATGTCCTTGGCCAGCACGTGGAAGCAGATGCTGAGGAGGAGGAAGACATCCTCTGCGGTTATTGGCTGGCAGCAGCATTTTGTGTGTGCAGCCTGGGGAAGGTTAGCTCCGCTCAGCCTTCGAAACAGGGATTCAGCAACAATGCTGGCCCACACACTCTCCTTTCCAAAGCGCCCGAGACGTTCTGTAGCCTAGAGCCACCAGAACTGGCGCCAGCTGCTGACTCATGTGTTTGGCGAGTGTTTCAGCTGCAAGATCCTGTAACAATCAACATCCTCTGCATTGCTATAGCATCCCCTGTCCCAGGCTCACAAAGCACTTTACCTAGGTGGCTGGGGAAGGGGAAAGGGCTGGCTAGTGAGCATGCCAAGTCAGTGGCCTCAGGATTAGAACCCTTGTCTTCCAACTTTACTCCTGTGCTGTAACCACTAGTCAACACAATCTTCCTTGGTTATGTCTGTTCTGCTAAGAGTTATGACTACCTGCTATAAATAGTACACTACCTAAGTGTCAAAGGCCATGACTTTCCTCTGCCATAAATTGGTGGTTAATAGACATGTAGGTTCAAATCCTCAGAGGTATATAGTCACCTTACAGCCATTGAAATCAATACCTTTGAAGATCAAGGCCTTAACATTTGCAGGGGAGGCAGTGAGGAGAGCATCCTCTCTAGCTGTTGTGTAGTTCATGAGGGGGCGGGGGGGAATCTTGTGGCTGTCCTTCCGTCCATCTGGGAGGGAGGCCACGCCCCCTCAGTACAGTAATAAGTACTAAATAAGCACACTGTGTGTGCCGTAGTGTCAGCTCCTGTCCTGCAGGACTGACTGAGTGGGTCTCCTCTGTCTGGACATTGCCACCACCAGGGTCACAGCATTGCTCAGGTTTGTCTCGTAACAAGGCAAAAAGCCAGATCAAGTTCGTGTAAGTGTGTCATAAACAGATAGCTAAGGGTTAATGTCTCTTTCACCTGAAGCACCTGACCAGAGGACCAATCAGGAAACCGGATTTTTTCAACTTTGGGTGGAGGGAACTGAGTGTTTTTGTCTTTGTTTTCTGGCTGCCTGCCTTCTCTGAGCTTTGGAGAAGTAGCTCTACTTTCTAGTCTTCTGTTTCTAAGTGTAAGGACAAAGAGATCAGATAGTAAGTTCTATGGTTTTCTTTTCTTTGGTATTTGCATGAATATAAGTGCTGGAGTGCTTTAATTTGTATTCTTTTTGAATAAGGCTGTTTATTCAATATTCTTTTAAGCAATTGCCCTGTATTGTGTCATCTTAATACAGAGAGACTATTTGTATTTTTTCTTTCTTTTTTTATATAAAGCTTTCTTTTAAGACCTGTTGGAGTTTTTCTTTACTGCAGGGAAATTGAGTCTGTACTCACCAGGGAATTGGTGGGAGGAAGAAATCAGGGGAGATCTGTGTGTGTTGAAGTGGCTAGCCTGATTTTGCATTCCCTCTGGGTGAAGAGGAAAGTACTTTTTGTTTCCAGGATTGGGAACAGAGAGGGAGATTCACTCTGTTTGGATTCACAGAGCTTGTGTCTGTGTATCTCTCCAGGAGCACCTGGAGGGGGGAAGGGAAAAAGGATTATTTCCCTTTGTTGTGAGACTCAAGGGATTTGGGTCTTGGGGTCCCCAGGGAAGGTTTTTCAGGGGGACCAGAGTGCCCCAAAACACTCTAATTTTTTGGGTGGTGGCAGCAGGTACCAGGTCCAAGCTGGTAACTAAGCTTGGAGGTTTTCATGCTAACCCCCATATTTTGGACGCTAAGGTCCAAATCTGGGACTAAGGTTATTACATGGTGGCAGCGGTGGGATATAGACAGAATCCAGAAGCCAGTAGAAATATTATATTTTTCGTTTCTCTGCTAAGGGCTTTTTAGCAGAGAGAAACAGTTTGGTTTTAAAAGGGAACCAGAGAGAAATTTTTTTTTCTGCTCTCTCTGGCAGTTTGTGGCTTGCATGTTAAGCAGAAGTCGTTAAGGACTATTAACAGTCTTTTGTCACACAATAGCCCTCCCATTAGGAGTCAAGTACCAGCACTTATAGGCATGCAAATAAAGTGGTTTTTCTGGTTTCCCTTCATTGAACATTAGCTAGAAAGAAAGAAAGGGAAAAAAGCACTGTTGCTAGGCAGACTTCAGGAGGCAACAGAGAACCTGCAGTTCAGAAGATAAACACCGGAGGGCACCCCAACACAAGAAAACAGGAACCATGACTTCTAAGGCAAAAATTGAGGCCGAAGAACAAATCAAAGAAGCTGAACACAGGCGAGAGATGGAAAAACACAAACAGCAACTGGAAATAAAACAAAAAGAGATGGAGATGAAAGAAAGAGAAGAACAGATCAAAGAGGCAGCCTACCAAAGAGAACAGGCAGCCTACCAAAGAGAACAGGCAGCCAAAGAGGCAGCCAAGGAGGCAGCACACAGAAGAAAACTAGAAGAAGAAGAGGTGGCCCACCGCCGAGAAATGGAAAACCACCACCGAGAAATGGAAAAACAACAAAAAGAGAATGAAGAGAAGGAAAAACAGAGAAAACATGAACTGGAGTTGGCAAAAGCTGGGCTGCCTGTGCCAGCCAACCCTAACAACCCGGCGCCAAATATTGCTCCACAGCACAGGAAATTTCCCACCTACAAGGCAGGTGATGACACCGAGGCCTTCTTGGAAAATTTTGAAAGAGCCTGTCTTGGGTACAGCATTCCCGAAGACCAGTACATGGTAGAATTGAGGTCACAGCTCAGTGGACCTTTAGCAGAGGTGGCAGCTGAAATGCCTAAGCACCAAATGAATGACTATAAACTTTTCCTAACCAAGGCCAGATACAGGATGGGGATAACCCCAGATCATGCCCGTCGGCGCTTCAGAACCCAAAAGTGGAAACCCGAGGTGTCATTTCCCAAACACGCCTACTGCATTGCAAAAAACTATGAGGCCTGGCTAACAGGAAACAACATTCAAACCTTGGAAGAACTGAACCTCCTCATACAAATGGAGCAGTTCTTGGATGGTGTTCCTGAAGACATCACACGGTACATACAAGATGGAAACCCCAAGAATATCGCTGAGGCGGGGAAGATTGGAGCCAAATGGATGGAACTGGCAGAAAGCAAGAAAGCTACTGTCAAGGGGAACGATTACCCCAGGGGGCACACAGACCATAAACCCTACAACCGAGGACAGCCAAAGACCCCACATACCACCCAAGTAAAGCCACAGATACCCTACCCTTCAACCTCACCAGTCTCCAGTAACTCACCTCGGCCCAGTGACCCATCAGATGGAAGATGCTTTAAGTGTAATGAACTGGGACATATCAAGGCCAAGTGTCCCAAGAACACCATGCGAGTGCAATTCATTACACCACCATCACACCAAAGATCCCCAGGCCCGGATGCCTCTCAAATACCCTTGGAGCGAAGGGAAAATTTGAGAGTGGGCGGAAAGAAGGTTACTGCGTGGAGAGACACGGGGGCACAAGTGTCAGCTATCCACCAATCCTTCGTTGACCCCAAATTCATCAACCCAAAGGCCAAAGTTACAATTTACCCCTTCATGTCACAAGCTGTAGACTTGCCTACAGCTCAACTGCCTGTCCAGTACAAAGGCTGGTCAGGAATGTGGACTTTTGCAGTCTATGACAATTATCCTATCCCCATGCTACTGGGGGAAGACTTGGCCAACCAGGTGAGGCGGGCCAAGAGAGTGGGAATGGTTACACGTAGCCAAACCAGGCAAGCTTCCAGACCCATTCCTGTTCCTGAACCGTCCACAGAGGCCCCGTCTGTGTTACCAGAGACCCAGACAGAGGTAGTGGACCCGGATTCCATGCCTACCACTGAAACAGCCACAGCATCTCCAGTCCCAGGCCCGGAACTGGAACAGCAACCAGCACCAGCAAGTGCAACTACATCTTCAAACTCAACGCCAGAGGGCGCCAGCGAGCCAAAACTGGCAGAAGCACAAGACAGCCATACCCAAAAGGCTCAGCCAGAGCCTGAAATACCCTCAGGTGCACCAGCGGAGAGCGGTACACCAGCAACGGAAACAACCCCATCACCTACATCGCTTCCAGAGGGACCAAGCCCAAGTCCACAGTCTGAGGAAGAACTGGTGACCCCAGCCTCAAGGGAACAGTTCCAGGCTGAGCAGGAAGCGGATGACAGCCTTCAGAAAGCTTGGGCGGCGGCACGGAGCACCCCACCGCCTCTCAGCTCTTCTAATCGATCCCGGTTTGTTATAGACCAAGGACTTTTATACAAGGAAATTCTTTCTGGTGGACACCGGGAAGAATGGCAGCCGCAAAAACAGTTGGTGGTTCCAACTAAGTACCGGGGGAAGCTCTTAAGCTTAGCCCATGATCATCCCAGTGGCCATGCTGGGGTGAACAGAACCAAGGACCGGTTGGGGAAGTCCTTCCACTGGGAGGGGATGGGCAAGGACGTTGCCAAGTATGTCCGGTCTTGTGAGGTATGCCAAAGAGTGGGAAAGCCTCAAGACCAGGTCAAGGCCCCTCTCCAGCCACTCCCCATAATTGAGGTCCCATTTCAGCAAGTAGCTGTGGATATTCTGGGCCCTTTCCCAAAAAAGACGCCCAGAGGAAAGCAGTACGTACTGACTTTAGTGGACTTTGCTACCCGATGGCCAGAAGCAGTAGCTCTAGGCAACACCAGGGCTAACACTGTGTGCCTGGCCCTAACAGACATCTTTGCCAGGGTAGGTTGGCCCTCTGACATCCTTACAGATTCAGGGTCTAACTTCCTGGCAGGGACCATGGAAAAACTGTGGGAAACTCATGGGGTAAATCACTTGGTTGCCACCCCATACCACCATCAAACCAATGGCCTGGTGGAAAGGTTCAATGGAACTTTGGGGGCCATGATACGAAAATTCATCAACGAATTCTCCAATAATTGGGACCTAGTGTTGCAGCAGTTGCTGTTTGCCTACAGGGCTGTACCACATCCCAGTTTAGGGTTTTCACCATTTGAACTTGTGTATGGTCACGAGGTTAAGGGGCCATTACAGTTGGTGAAGCAGCAATGGGAGGGGTTTACGCCTTCTCCAGGAACTAACATTCTGGACTTTGTAAGCAACCTACAAAGCACCCTCCGACACTCTTTAGCCCTTGCTAAAGAGAACCTAAAGGATGCTCAAGAAGAGCAAAAGGCCTGGTATGACAGACATGCCAGAGAACGTTCCTTCAAGGTAGGAGACCAGGTTATGGTCTTAAAGGCGCAACAGGCCCATAAGATGGAAGCATCATGGGAAGGGCCCTTCACGGTCCAAGAGCGCCTGGGAGCTGTAAACTACCTCATAGCATTTCCCAATTCCTCACTAAAGCCTAAAGTGTACCATGTTAATTCTCTCAAGCCTTTCTATTCCAGAGACTTACAGGTTTGTCAGTTTACAGTCCAGGGAGAGGATGCTGAGTGGCCTGACGGTGTCTACTACGACGGGAAAAAAGACGGTGGCGTGGAAGAGGTGAACCTCTCAACCACCCTGGAACGTCTGCAGCGGCAACAAATCAAGGAGCTGTGCACTAGCTTCGCCCCATTGTTCTCAGCCACCCCAGGACGGACTGAACGGGCATACCACTCCATTGATACAGGTAATGCTCACCCAATCAGAACCCCACCCTACCGAGTGTCTCCTCATGCCCAAGCTGCTATAGAACGGGAGATCCAAAACATGCTACAAATGGGTATAATCCGCCCATCTTCCAGTGCATGGGCATCTCCAGTGGTTCTGGTACCCAAACCAGATGGGGAAATACGCTTTTGCGTGGACTACCGTAAGCTAAATGCTGTAACTCGTCCGGACAACTATCCAATGCCACGTACCGATGAGCTATTGGAAAAGTTGGGACGTGCCCAGTTCATCTCTACAATAGACTTAACCAAGGGGTACTGGCAAGTACCGCTAGATGAACCTGCCAAGGAGAGGTCAGCATTCGTCACCCATGCGGGGGTGTATAAATTCAATGTCCTTCCTTTCGGCCTTCGAAATGCACCCGCCACCTTCCAGAGGCTGGTAGATGGTCTACTAGCTGGACTGGCAGAATTTGCAGTTGCCTACCTCGATGATGTGGCCATTTTTTCAGACTCCTGGCCCGAACACCTACTACACCTGGAAAAGGTCTTTGAGCGCATCAGGCAGGCAGGACTAACTGTTAAGGCCAAAAAGTGTCAAATAGGCCAAAACAGAGTGACTTACCTGGGGCACCAGGTGGGTCGAGGAACCATAAACCCCCTACAGGCCAAGGTGGATGCTATCCAAAAGTGGCCTGTCCCACGGTCCAAGAAGCAGGTCCAATCCTTCTTAGGCTTGGCCGGATACTACAGGCGATTTGTACCCCACTACAGCCAAATCGCTGCCCCATTAACCGACCTGACCAAAAAGACCCAGCCAAATGCCGTTAAGTGGACTGATGAGTGTCAAAAGGCCTTTACCCAACTTAAGGCAACGCTCATGTCTGACCCTGTGCTCAGGGCCCCGGACTTTGACAAGCCATTCCTAGTAACCACGGATGCATCTGAGCGTGGTATAGGAGCAGTGCTCATGCAGGAAGCAACAGATCACAACTTCCATCCTGTCGTGTTTCTCAGCAAGAAACTGTCTGAGAGGGAAAGTCACTGGTCAGTCAGTGAAAAGGAATGCTATGCCATTGTGTACGCCCTGGAAAAGCTACGCCCATATGTTTGGGGACGGCGGTTCCAACTACAAACTGACCATGCTGCACTAAAGTGGCTTCATACTGCCAAGGGGAACAACAAGAAACTTCTTCGTTGGAGTTTAGCTCTCCAAGATTTTGATTTTGAAATTCAACACATCACAGGAGCTTCTAACAAAGTAGCTGATGCACTCTCCCGTGAGAGTTTCCCAGAATTCAGTAGTTAAAAAGTGTTCTTAAAATGTAGAAGTCTGTTAGTTATATACTTAGGATATGTAAAGGTGTATGTGTTGTATTAATCTGTTTATTTTCAAGTTCTAGAAGGAAATCGCCGCCAGTGAGCTTCCCCACTGTCTGCAATTTGGGGGGCGTGTCATAAACAGATAGCTAAGGGTTAATGTCTCTTTCACCTGAAGCACCTGACCAGAGGACCAATCAGGAAACCGGATTTTTTCAACTTTGGGTGGAGGGAACTGAGTGTTTTTGTCTTTGTTTTCTGGCTGCCTGCCTTCTCTGAGCTTTGGAGAAGTAGCTCTACTTTCTAGTCTTCTGTTTCTAAGTGTAAGGACAAAGAGATCATATAGTAAGTTCTATGGTTTTCTTTTCTTTGGTATTTGCATGAATATAAGTGCTGAAGTGCTTTAATTTGTATTCTTTTTGAATAAGGCTGTTTATTCAATATTCTTTTAAGCAATTGCCCTGTATTGTGTCATCTTAATACAGAGAGACTATTTGTATTTTTTCTTTCTTTTTTTATATAAAGCTTTCTTTTAAGACCTGTTGGAGTTTTTCTTTACTGCAGGGAAATTGAGTCTGTACTCACCAGGGAATTGGTGGGAGGAAGAAATCAGGGGAGATCTGTGTGTGTTGAAGTGGCTAGCCTGATTTTGCATTCCCTCTGGGTGAAGAGGAAAGTACTTTTTGTTTCCAGGATTGGGAACAGAGAGGGAGATTCACTCTGTTTGGATTCACAGAGCTTGTGTCTGTGTATCTCTCCAGAAGCACCTGGAGGGGAGAAGGGAAAAAGGATTATTTCCCTTTGTTGTGAGACTCAAGGGATTTGGGTCTTGGGGTCCCCAGGGAAGGTTTTTCAGGGGGACCAGAGTGCCCCAAAACACTCTAATTTTTTGGGTGGTGGCAGCAGGTACCAGGTCCAAGCTGGTAACTAAGCTTGGAGGTTTTCATGCTAACCCCCATATTTTGGACGCTAAGGTCCAAATCTGGGACTAAGGTTATTACAAAGTGGCACTGCAATCTGATGCAAAATTGGCCCCACCAGGCCCCCCATCATCCAGACAGAGGGGCGGCTGGGCCAGACATGAGTGGCACTGTGATCCCATGCACCAGGACACAGCACCCGGAGCAGGGAGACAAGCCCAGCCAGTGTTCTAGGAACAGAACTGTCATTGTGGGGTGAATTGCAGGGTAGGATCGGCAACCCCGTGCCTTCCACAGAACCCTTTGATACATGCAGATGACCCAATTTTGGGTTGTGACCCACTGGTTGAGAAACCTGAAGCAAGAGGGCTCTGTAGGGAAGCCTGTGATCACAGTCAGTCAGCAGCCAACAGCCGGGGGGTGAGCTTTGTCTCGCAGTTTCAGGGAGCAGCCTCCTTTGTCTCTGTTTTCTGGAGTTGCCATTCTAAGGTCTCTGAAATAAAGCAGTGTTACTTTGCAATCCTCCAGCAAGAGTATTTATGTGTTTATCTAATTTCTCTTGTGTACACTGTAGTTCCCAAGAAGCTGGTGCAGGTGCTGGTACTGGCAGTTGAAGCTGTTATAACGGCTTCTTTACGCTCCTCTTGCTGAAACGGGTGCCCTTAAAAAAATAATTGCATCCGGGCCATAGCAAAGAGTGCCTGGATTGGACCCCAGCTCACTGTTACTACTTTCCTTCCCTTAAATTGTGCACACTCCAGCCTGGTCTCCTCTACGCTCTAGTGTGCACTCAGTGATATGATCACTTTGAACATGGAAGCCCAGCCAAATAAGAAGTGCTGCCAAGAAAGCAGGCTAAACACAAAGCATCTCATTCCCTAGAAGGACCTTTCTTAGCAACTGATTCCTTCAAACTCTCCTCATTGCAGGACTCCCTCTTTATAAGACCTTTTTTCCCAGCATGCCTTTCTGAGGGTTGGCCCTTTAAATTGGGCAGAGAAAAGCAGCTGTAATCCAAAAGTGGTCATTTTGTAGCTAGTAGATGTTGGCTGACAGCATCCCTCTTTCTCTTCCAGCTGGCAAGGGCTTGTTCCAGCCCTCACCTATGTTTCCCTTTCTAGTTGCAGAGGAGACGGTTGTGTTCTCACATTAAGTGGCCTGGAGGTGTCCCTTGTTGTGTTTTATTTCCCACGCCTCTGTACTTCCTGCTTTCAGGCAGAAGCTGATGGGCTTAAAAGACACCAGAAAGGCAGATCTCGCACTGTCCAGCCTGACTGGAAGAAATGCTAAGAAAGGAACAGACTTTCAAGAGATTTCCGGTGCTGCGGACTTTGGGCTGGTCTACACTGCGGGGGGGGGATCGATCTAAGATATGCAACTTCAACTATATGAATAGCACAGCTGAAGTCGAAGTATCTTAGATCGATTTACCTCGGGTCCTCACGGCACGGGATCGACGTCCGCAGCTCCCTGCATCGACTCCGCTACCACTGCTCGCTCTGGTGGAGTTCCAGAGTCAACGGGAGCACGTTCGGGGATTAATATTTCAAGTCTAGATGAGACGCGATATATTGATGCCCAAAAAATCTATTGCTACCCGCCAATACGGCAGGTAGTCTGGACGTACCACTAGTTGCTGTGTGAGTCAGGGCAGCAAAGCCAAGCTTGCCTGAACTGTGATCCTTCTGAAGACTGTCCATCCCTTGTAGTCCACTTAGGGTCAGAGCATTTGCTACAAGGGTTGGTCAATGAAAACACAAGTTTTGGTACTTTATACAGAGCCTAGTGCTGACTCATACTTGTACATGCAAAATTCTCAGGGACACCAAACAAGCGATTGTACTGAATTGCCCATTTGGCCTATCCACAGTAATCCCCAGACTTCCAATCCCGTTGGGTTAAATTCTGTCCTCAGTTACACCTGTGTAAGTCCAAGATAGCTCCCTTCCACTCAATATTGCAGATTTACACCAGGCCTCCAGCTTCTAGCCCTAAGTGCTTGCAGGTGGCCTGATCCAGCACAGTACCAGAGAGATACAGAGCAATGCCAACTCTCATTGCAGCCAGGGAGTTGAAGAGATGCTCAGCACCACTCAAGAGGGTTTCCTGTAGGATTGGGCCCAAGCTGAGTAAATCTGTGCACTTGGGGCCAAATTCGTAAAGGTACTTGGGCATTGCTCTACTGCACTCAGCATTGCAACACCTCACTCCCGGGGGAATTCTGAGTGCCAGATTAGGTGCCCAGCCTCCTCACACAATGCATGGGGAGAGTTAGTGCTGAAGAAAGGAATTCTCAAGAGCCAGTAAGCTGAATGGGGAGCTGCGCCTAAATCCCATTGACCTGGGCCTGAGGCACCTGGCCAACAGTCCCGTGACAGGCACTTCTCTCTGATGGGGATTCTCAGCCACAAACCCTTTCCTGGAGTTAGATGCCATGGCCAGCTAAGCCCTTGCCAGTGATAAACCAGGGAACAAGACCCTGCAGTAGACGACAGCCTAGTGAGTAGGGCTCTCCCCTGAGATATAGGAGACTCAGGCTCACATCACAGCTCTGTCTGATTTGTAGCAATGGCTGGAATCCTGGTCTGCCACATCCCAGGGGAGTGCCCTAAGTGCAGGATCATGCGGTATCCTGGGTTGGGTCTCTCTAGCTCCCTTGTTGGAGCTGATCCACTTTGTAGAAATAATTAAATCTCCAGCCCAGCAGGCAGGGTGTCCACCTGGCATGTGGCAAACCTGGGTTCAAGTCTTTACTCCAGAGCAGGGATTCAAGCCAGAGTCTCTTACATCCCAGATGAGTGCCTGAGCCATGCCTCTGACTGTCTTTTTGGACAGGTTCTTTGTTGCTCTGTCACTTCTCCATGGCCCACTGCTGGCCCTCCTGCTGGGGTGTCTGACAGGTATGAAGTCCGAGGTGTGTTCAGAGCACAACCTGGGCTCTGCTGAGGCTCCCCCATTTAGCTTGAAAATCTCACCTTGGGGCAGCTGGGTTTTGGCTTGTGCTAGGGCTCTGAAAAGCTCATTAGCTATGGGGAGGTGCCAAGAGGGCATGCACAGCATTCAGGATCCAAGATATTACTGTCGCCCAGAGAAAGAGGATGTTTCACACAGTGCTTTTAGCACATAAATTTACTCTTCATAAGTGCTACTTAGCAGTGCAGAGCACTACAGGGTGGATGTGCACCTTGCCAGCAAAATAGCTACATCCCTTTCCCTGCGGCAGAGAGACCTTCTACACTGGGGGCCTGCAGGGAGAGGGAAAGGGGGAGGCAGGACTATGCTAATAGCAGCAGCGTGAAGGATGCATCTCAGTTAGCAGGACAGATTAGATCCCCTCCAATTAACGGTTTTTCACTGTTACATCATCTCTTTGTCCTTCCCCTGTAATTGCTGATTCCCAGCTTTTCCCTTTTCAGCAGGAGGGGAGGTAGCTTTAAAAAATGACCGTGTGCCCCTGAGCTAAGAGGGAATGATGGCATTCCACAGCGTCCAACCTGCAAATCTACCAATGCAGGAAGAGGGATTTTTTTCTTCCCCTCAATAATTGCCTTGCTTCCAGCAAAGCCGGTTTGTGTCTCACTCTGAAATACAAACCCAGCTCTGATTCAGCCTGTGTGCTTTCTGAATGCATTACTCAGTAAGCAACCCAGCATGCCACTTCCCTGTGGACCAGTGCACTTATTATTTCTCCTAACGTGCAACCTTATCAGAGCTGCGAGCTATACACGGCCATGGTCTTTGTGCCCTTTTCTCTGTGACTCGAGCAGGTTCAACTCTTGATCTGATTCTTGTCAAATCAAAGCTTCTGTTCAGCGCAGCCAGAGAAAAATACAGCAAGGGACTCTGCTTGGACTCCCTAGTAGGGATGTATTAATAACACTGATGCATGGCCAATTAGGAGAAGGAGCCAGGTCCAGCCCTTGTGTCTCTGGCTCTAGTGATTTATCGACAGTAATTACTGAGGCACTTAATGGCTAGTTTGGATGGGAATTAATTCTGGGCTGGATAAATAATGCATTAAGGTTTATTTAGCCAAATGCAAAGCATCGCTCCTGAGCCCGTACTGGGAGTGCAGGGAAGTGGATCTTCAGCGCAGAGCAGGCTGGGGAGAGGCTGCTACCGGCAGGACAGGCTGTGCCGTGATGAGCTGCAACAGGGTGAGGAGGCTGGGAAGGAGGATGACAGCATGCTGAAGGCTGCGAGAAAGGTGACTCTGGAACCAGGAATATGTTGAGTCCCAAGATAAGGCAGGCCAGGAGAGGTGAGTACAGAATCTCTTCTATATCTTGGGATTTGCTCCCTGGAAAATACATCCAGGTGTGTGTGTGTGTGGGCGGGGCGGGGGGCAGTGTTCCTAATCAGCACAAGAAGGAAACTTTTCATTACTCTTCATGGTGACACATCAACTGACTCTTTGAATTTTGCCCTGTAAGATGGCTCATATTCTGAACGCTGTTGCACTTTAATTACTGTAGCATCCTCAATAAAGTGCATCATTTTTTCAAGATACTCTGCAAAGCAAGGCTGAAGCTAGACAAATTCAAACTGGAAACAAAATGTAAATTTTTAACAGTGAGAGTAATTAACCCTTGGAACAATTTACTAAGGGTGATGGTGGACTCTCCATCACTGGCAATTTCAAAATCAAGATTGGATGTTTTTCTAAAAACTCTGCTCTAGGAATTATTGTGGGGAAGTTCTCCGGCCTGTGTTATACAGGGGGCCAGACTAGATTATCACAAATGGTCCCTTCTGGCACTGGAATCCGTGAATCTTTGAAAGCAATGTCAGCTGAGTTGCTGAGTGTGCTATCCCACAATTATGCTCTATTGCCAAATTAAACTACATTAAACTAGCAGAATAAGTTAGTTATTCTTGCAGCTGCACTTAGTCAGATGAGTTATTTCTTTTCTGCCTGCGACTTATGAGCAGGGGAGTTAGTCTTTTAATCACTAGTGTTGTGTGCCGTTTCAGCTCAGAAGTAGAGCTGCATCACTTGTACATAACTTCTAATCTGTCCGGAGTCTAAGAAAGGGTACGTGTAGTTAGGTGTGCATATTTCATTACACTGTTTCTCTGGAACCTTTCTAGTGCAGAATATGCCACGGAATCTTTACACTTAATAAGATCAGATGGACAATTGTGGTACAGTAGTCTCGCCTAAAGCATCCTGAAGAAGTAGTTGTTAGCAAGTATCTTAGCACTTTATCCTTCCAGCTCAGCAGGCAGAAAGGGGAAAGTCACTCAGTGATTGCTGCTGAAGACGACAAAGGAGGGAAAACCTGTCCTGTTTCTGAAACAGTTCAGATTTGCAAACTACATGAGCACAGGCAGCATGTTACAGAACTATTGTCCTTTGGCCATAGCTTGTGTCTACACTCCTTCTCCTATGACGGATATCTTCTAGCAGAGGGGAGGCATTATGTGATCTTGTGCTGCAGTAGCAGCTCTGAGCTTGACATCACATTTGCAGACTGTGCTGAGCATCCTTGTCATTCACAGCCTCATGGCAATCTCAGAGGCATTGGAAACAGAGATTAGAGCAGTATCATTTGGACTTGAAGCAGTGTGCAGTCAGGAAGTGTGGAAGAAAGCCTAAGGTTTGGAGGCTCTGTCTGCACTTCAAATGCTACAGTGGCACAGCTGTAGTGCTTCAGTGTAAACATTCACTACAGTGATAGGCTGGGGGGAGTCTATCCCTTTGCTATAATTAATCCACCTCCCCAGGATGGAAGACTTCTTCCGTTAATCTAGCGCTGTCTACACTGGGGGACAGGTCTGCATAGCTACATCTCACAGGGATGCAGACATAAGTTTTCAGGGTAGACCAGGACAGAGCTTTCTTCAGGCACACCGGCTTTGTAAAATAGGAAATTGCCAGCTGTGTACAAAGAAAAGATAACATTGTAATGGTTTAATAGTTACCTGCAGTAATTCAGAGAGGAGTGCTTCTAGGTGAATGTTACTGTGGCTCATACAGTAAGATACATGTAGCACAGTACAGTATACATACAGTCCTTAAAACACCCAAAGTCCATTGACTAACACAGAGTTTCTTAAAATAAAGAGCCTGTTTGCAATCTGGAGCTTTGGGAATACACATGTACCATCCCTGGCACAGTAAATACATATGCATTTGATTTTTTTCTTAGACATTTTTTTTTGTATGCATTGGGAGACATTTGCATTCCAGTCAGTGCTGCCTATCTATCAGGGTACATGGTCCCCATTACTGTAGTATCTGAGCACCTCACATTTCTTATTGTATTTATCCTCTTACCACTCCTCTACTCTTGTGAGACAGGGCACTGCTATGATCCCTCCTTTACTGCTAGGGAGGCTAAGTGACATTCCCAAGGTCATACAGGAAGTCTGTGGCAAAGGAAGGAAGGGCGTGCCCCCACACCTATGCCCCAGTTCGAAGCTAGCACGTAACCTTTCTTTCAGCTCATCTTGAAGATAAGTTATATTAGCACTCAACTAACAGGGGTGTAGTTAGGGGTGAGTTTGCACATAATCCCCACATGTGATAGGTACACAGACTATACTGTAGTTCTATGGCTTGGGTGCCCTGGAATTGGTGAACTGTAAGCTACCTTGGCTCTGTTACTATGAAAAACAAATACTAAGAGCTATGCTCTGATAGAATTCTTTTAAGTCAACTGCAGACTTCTGAAAGGGGCTGGCTTGCTGGCCCTGGAAATGAAGGGTCCTCTGTCTATCCACAGAGCTGGGACAGTGCATGCAGGCAGGAGGGCATTCTTCCCAAACCCACAGTTCCTCCTCAGTGTACTGCTAGCCTGAGCCAAGTGGCCTGCTTGCAGAAGGGCCCAGTCTTGCAAGGTGCCAGAGTGCCCCTGTTCCTTCTGACCTACCCAGGAGTTGAAAAAGCTGAGCACCTCCCAAGAGGTGATGAACCCCTTGTAGCATTGAGCTGAGAGGGAAAAGGTAAGTCAGTCCCCTTGGCCTCTCTGGAGATTGCTAAAAAGGATCCACGCGGTACTGGTGGTGTAACAGGCATAGAATATCAGGGTTGGAAGGGACCTCAGGAGGTCATCTAGTCCAACCCCCTGCTCAAAGCAGGACCAATTCCCAACTAAATCATCTCAGCCAGGGATTTGTCAAGCCTGACCTTAAAACCTGTAAGGAAGGAGATTTCACCACATCCCTAGGTAACCCATTCCAGTGCTTCACCACCCTCCTAGTGAAAAAGTTTTTCCTAATATCCAACCTAAACCTCCCACACTGCAACTTGAGACCATTACTCCTTGTTCTGTCATCTGCTACCACTGAGAACAGTCTAGATCCATCCTCTTTGGAACCCCCTTTCACGTAGTTGAAAGCAGCTATCAAATCCTCCCTCATTCTTCTCTTCTTCAGACTTAAATAATCCCAGTTCCCTCAGCCTCTCCTCATAAGTCATGTGCTCCAGCCCCCAATCATTTTTGTTGCTCTCCTCTGGACTCATTCCAATTTTTCCACATCTTTCTTGTAGCGTGGTGCCCAAAACTGGACACAGTACTCCAGATGAGGCCTCACCAATGCCGAATAGAGGGGAATGATCACATCCCTCGATCTGCTGGCAATGCCCCTACTTTTACAGCCCAAAATGCCGTTAGCCTTCTTAGCAACAAGGGCACACTGTTGACTCATATCCAGCTTCTCTTCCACTGTAACCCCTAGGTCCTTTTCTGCAGAACTGCTTCCTAGCCATTTGGTCCCTAGTCTGTAACAGTGAATGGGATTCTTCAGTCTTAAATGCAGGACTCTGTATTTGTCCTTGTTGAAACTCATCAGGTTTCTTTTGGCCCAATCCTCTAATTTGTCTAGGTTCCTCTGTATCCTATCCCTACCCTCCAGCATATCTACCACTCCTCCCAGTTTAGTGTCACCTGCAAACTTGCTGAGAGTGCAGTCCATGCCATCCTCCAGATCATTAATGAAGATATTGAACAAAATCGGCCCCAGGACCGACCCTTGGGGCACTCTGCTTGAAACTGGCTGTCAACTAGACATGGAGCCGTTGATCCCGACAATCTAGCTAGCTTTCTATCCACCTTATAGTCCATTCATCCAGCCCATACTTCTTTAACTTGCTGACAAGAATACTGTGGGAGACTGTATCAAAAGCTTTGCTAAAGTCAAGGAATAGCACATCCACTGCTTTCCCCTCATCCACAGACCCAGTTATCTCCTCATAGAAGGCAATTAGGTTAGTCAGGCATGACTTGCCCTTGGTGAATCCATGCTGACTGTTCCTGATCACTTTCCGCTCCTCTACGTGCCTCAGAATTGATTTCTTGAGGACCTGCTCCATGATTTTTCCAGAGACTGAGGTGAGGCTGACTGGCCTGTAGTTCCCCGGATCCTCCTTCTTCCCTTTTTTAAAGATGGGCACTACATTAGCCTTTTTCCAGTCATCCAGGACCTCCCCCGATCGCCATGAGTTTTCAAAGATAATGGCCAATTGTCATAAACAGATAGCTAAGGGTTAATGTCTCTTACACCTGGAAAGAAGTACCTGAAACACCTGACCAGAGGACCAATCAGGAAACCAGACTTTTTCAGATCTGGGTGGAGGGAAGTTTGTGTGTGAGTCTTTTGTTCTGGGGTCTTCTGTCTGTCTCTCTCTCGGCTATGAGAGGATTTCTGTTTCCTGCTTTTTAATCTTCTGTTTCCAAGTTGTAAGTACAAATATAGTAAGGCAGTAAGGTTTCTATTGTTTTCTTTTGTATTTATCTGGGTATAGTTGCTGAAATGTTTTGAATTGTATTCTTTTTGAATAAGGCTGTTTATTCATATTTCTTTTAAGCAAATGACCCTGTATTTGTCACCTTGATACAGAGAGACCATTTTTATGTATTTTTCTTTCTTTTTATATAAAGCTTTCTTTTTAAAACCTGTTGGAGTTTTTCTTGACTGGGGAATTCCAGGGAATTGAGTCTGTGCTCACCAGGGAATTGGTGGGAGGAAGAAGTCGGGGGAAATCTGTGTGTGTTAGATTTACTAGCCTGACTTTGCATTCCCTCTGGGTGAGGGGGAAAGAGAGATTAGCTCTCGGTACTTCTGTTTTCCAAGGCTGGAAACGGGGAGGGTGGAATCCCTCTGTTTAGATTCACGGAGCTTGCTTCTGTGTCTCTCTCCAGGAACACCTGGAGGGGGAAAGGGAAAAGGTTTATTTCCCTTTGTTGTGAGACTCAAGGGATTTGGGTCTTGGGGTCCCCAGGGAAGGTTTGGGGGGACCAGAGTGCCCCAAAACACTCTAATTTTTTGGGTGGTGGCAGCTTTACCAGGTCCAAGCTGGTAACTAAGCTTGGAGGTTTTCATGCTAACCCCCATATTTTGGACACTAAGGTCCAAATCTGGGACTAGGTTATGATACCAATGGCTCTGCAATTACATCTGCCAACTCCTTTAGCACCCTCAGATGCAGTGCATCCGGCCCCATGGACTTGTGCTCATCCAGTTTTTCTAAATAGTCCTGAACCGCTTCTTTCTCCACAGAGGGCTGGTCACCTTCGCCCCATACTGTGCTGCCCAGTGCAGCAGTCTGACAGCTGACCTTGTTTGTGAAGACAGAATCAGCAAAAAAAAAAAAAAAAAATCATTGAGTACATTAGCTTTTTCCACATCCTTTGTCACTAGGCTGCCCCTCTCATTCAGTAAGGGGACCACACTTTCCTTGACTTTCTTCTTGTTGCTAACATACTTGAAGAAACCCTTCTTGTTACTCAAGGTCTATCATCCAGCAAAGGGCTGCCAGGATCTCCTACTAGCAAGATAAGACAACAGGAGTTAGAACCCTGCAGCCAGCTGCTGAGTAAGCTCTGCTGACTCTCAGTGGCAGGTGCACTGTTAGCTTCACCAGGACCTAGGAAGAATGATGGGTATAATGTCTGGCTAGAAAAAACTAGAAGAGACAGGGCAGGCTTGCAGGAAGCGCTGGGAACAGCCTAGCCTAAGGACAAAGCATAGATGGAGCTTATATTCCATTGCCACTGGAGTCAGTAATAAAGCCAAACCCTGGGAAGACGGTTACATTTGACTTTAATGCAGCAAGTGTAGGAGTTATTGGGAATGGCACCTGTTCACAGGTGGATTTTGTCTCATGGACCCCTGTTGACTAGACATGGGCTAGCCTGTACCTAACCTATTTCATAGCTCACCCAGGAACCAGCAGGCAGACCCTAAATCTAACATGGTTCAATGCTGTATAACACTTTCCCAAGAAGGCTGCCATTGATTTGCCCAGCAGATTTTTAACGTGCTTTGGGTATTATATGGCCACAGACTGTATCAATACACATTAAAGGGGAGGTCTGGATCTGCTTAAAACAAAAGGCCTATTGATGTTGGACCCAATCCTGACATATACTTAGCTGGGGAGACCGCCTGCTGAAATCTGCTTCCTTCTCTTGGCTTCCCCTCCTGACCTCTCGTATCAACACCAAGGGGACTGTGCAAGAGCCTTCTCTGTATCTCCTTGCTGTCCGAATCAGCCTTCTTGTACCTCTCAGCTTCAGCAGCTCTCCACATGTTTTCAAATCTCCTTTGAAAGCCGATTCCACACACACACACACGTCCCGCTTATGTCTGGGTCTCCCACTGCTAGGGTTGTTAAGATTTAACTTAACTCTATAATCTTATTACTTAGTCTAGAATATTTCGAGATACAGTTTGAGTTCAGGATGGTCCCAAACCAAGTTGGGGGTGGTGTGTGTGGCAGGGGGGAGAGAGGGGTTCCAAATTTGGACTTGGATCTGGCATCTTGAGCCAGTTCTTGTTTTCTGTGAAAGATGGTACAGGCAACAAAAGCTACATTGTATTGCTAGAATGTATTGTCAAAGTTATGTGGTCATTGTGAAGCTGTCTAGAGTGGCTCACCACTGTGAGTGCCAACTTCAGGGCAGACTGTCGCAAACCAAGGCACAAACCCCAAACTGGTTTATAACTAGATTTCAAGTGTTAACTCCTAAAGCACTATAACAGCCTTACCATGGAGTCTGACAGTCTCCATGGGCACTTCATCTATCTTGCCAGTCAGGCGAGCCTGCCTTTGTGGTGGATGGTCCCTTACACCGAAAAACAAAACAAAACCACACACTATTCAGATTATTCCCAGCCCCAAAGGACCAGTCACTTACCCCAGGTCAAGTGCACCCTATCTCTCTTACCAAAGACAACACTTGTAGCCAGTACTGTAATAAACTAACTAAAGATTTATTAACTAAGAAAAAGAAGGGAGTTATTTACAAGGTTAAAGCAGGTGAACATACACACACAAATGAGTTAGTCTTAAGTTCCAAAAGTTTATAGCAGCTGCACTATATGCAATTTCTATATGTCCCTTAGGGACAACCCAAGCCGAGCAGCTTGGGGATCTCTTGCTTATGCTTAGAAAATTTTACCCTTTCCAAATTCTAAGCAGCAATGTGATAAAGTATCTTCTCAGGCAATTTATTCTCTTCCCTCAGAGTTCAAGCAGATTGAACAAGCATGGCATCCATCTCCTCTTCAGGGGCATGTGTGTGGGGGATCAACAAAGTCTTTGTTCTTTGATTTTTCACAATGGCTCATTTGGTTTCAGTGGCCTTTCTTGTCTGCAGGACCAGTAGTTTACATGTAATTAATGCCTCTATCTTGTTTGGTGAGTTACTCAGTGACAGAGACTTACAATGCCATACCCTCAATATAACTTTATACCATGGGCTACAGATGTGATCAGTGAGATCAATGCAAGCAGCATCCTAGAAAACATTTAATCAAGTCTAAATACATTCTTATCAACTTAACATCTGTTTTAACAATGCTAGCACACAGGTTAGCCAGACTGGTTTCCAGTTCTCCTTTTGTCAGCATTCAGTGAGGCCTAGGGGCCTTGGCATGAGCTAGCACCTGGTCTGCCAGCATCACAGTCATTACCATTACACCCACTAAATCAAGTCCATACAGCACAGAAACATGCAGTTGGATGCAGGTTATCTTTTCATAAGACCCAGTATGGCCTTATGCGAGGAGTAAAACCTTATAGATTGAAAACCATAACAGGCATAAAGGAAAATCCTTCATATTGGCTAGGCTTGAGTGGGTTTTGCATTATTTTTCCCATCTGCTGTGTTTTACTACAGTAATTGGAGAGTCTTGGGTTCTAAAATAAGAGGCTTTGGGGGAAAAATGCCTCCTATGTCCACATTCTCTCTCTTTCCTTGCAGCGCTGGGGTATGGGAAGTACGGCCTTCCAGCTTGGAGACAGGGCTTTTTCAATACAGGAGATAATGATGGCAGATCTCAGGCAAAATCCTTCTGTGCTAAGAAAGATACCTGGCCCTGCTCATCACTGGGTCACTCTTTAAGATGTGAAAAAACCCAGCAGCATGTTTGCTCACTGGTCAGAACAGTTGTAAGCAGGTTACCTCTTTAAATGGGGGGAGAACAGACCTTCCTGGTGGAGAAAGGAGGCAGGTAGAAGACTCCCAGTGTGGACAATACTTCTCCCATCAAATGTGGGTGCTGGAGCCCTGTGAACTCCCTGTCAGAACCAGGCTGAGGGCACAGGAAACTGGAGCCAAGGGTCTGAGCCAGAGTCAGAAACCAGACCTGGGAGTCACAGCTGGAATCAGGACCAGGAGCAGGGCTGAGGCGGGACCAGCACAAGGTCATGCTAGAACAATCACAGCTGCAAGCAGAAGCACTGAGCAGCCAATGATCTGCTACAGCTGCCAAATTTGAAAGCAGGTCTGTGGCTTCCCTCAGCCATCAGGCAGACTGGCCAATCCTACTGCAACTCAGCTGAGCTCTTTGATCTACCTGGAGGGCTAGCCCTCAAGCCCAGATAAAGGGCCCAATCCTGACATTCCTCAGCCAGGCACTACCACCTCCTGCAGCTCCCTCTCAGTGCAGTGTCCTGCCTGAGGAGCTCTTGTTTATCCCACCAGCCAGCAAAGAGGAGAGCCAGGCTCCTGATACTGTTAGCAGGGGGGGCATTCTTCCTCTCATCACTGCTGGCCATCCATAACCAACCTGCTAGGCTGATGGCCAGTCACAGGTCTGTGTGAGCTCACAGTTGCATCTCCAGTTTGTGGGTTGTTGTCAGAGCTCAGGCCTGTGTGAAGTTGTTGACTCAGCTTACTGGGTGGATATAAAGGGCTAGTGGCTAGGGTGCTACTGGGCCACATTGCCCAGCCTGGGGAGACAGCACTGGAGTCCTCAGGCCCTTCCTACCAGGTCCCAAAGTAAGTGGGTCAGTCAGCGCTTCCTTCAGCCTCATTTGAGTGAGAAGGAAGCCACAAGACTGCTTCTCCAGCCTGGTCCACAGAGGAGCCCAGCAAGCACAGTTTTCTTCAGAATGGTTCAAACAGAACCCAGGGAGAGCCAGAGGCAGCTCAGGCACCAGTGCACCACGCGCATGCTTGAGGTGGCAAGCGGGGGCAGGGGGGAGTGGCGTGCCGGTCACGGCGAGGGCAGCAGTCAGGGAGCATTCCGCGGCATTTCTGCGGGAGGTTCGCCGGTCCCATGGCTTCGGCGGTAATTCAGTGGTGGGCACGATGAAGCCGCATGACCAACAGACCTCCCGCAGAAACGCCACCAAAAGCACCCTGACTGCTGTGCTTGAGGCAGCAAAAAACACAGAGCTGCCCCTGGGGAGAGTGCAGTGTCTAACACCCATCCTCTACCAACACAGCAGCCCTGGGGAACAGCAAGGTAAGTGCCATTGCTCCTCTTCAGCGTCTCCGCTCTGCTCCCTCTTCCAGGAAACCTCTAACTCTGCTCCCTCCGCACCCCCGAGGGAGGAGAGGTTGTTTATTCTCCAGTTGGGGCTTCTTCCTTCCCTTCTCCTCCAGGGCTTATGGCTTCTCTGTTCAGTAGCTCCCCCAACCATTGGCCAAATGAACCACAGCAGCTAGCGCTGCCCTTAGAGTGACCACCTTTGTTGGATGGAAATAAGGGAAAGCCACATGAAAAGTAAGGGACAAAGCTTTGGTTTAAGGGGCATTTTAGGGAAATGCCATTTCCTGTAGCACAGCAGGCATTTTTCTCATGTCTGTACATTTCTGCTGCTCTCAAGCATACAGTGCAGTCATCATAAGCTTCAATGTCACCTTAAGGAATGGGCCAGTAAAACATGGGACAGGTGGTCACCCTAATGACCCTCTGTGCCTGACACTTGCTCAGTCATTACAGGGGAAGGACCCCATGGGACAGGATGGACTAGGTCTGCAGGCCCCTTGCTGGAGACCTTGTTGCCCTGCCACACCCTGCCCCAGAAAAGGGCAGTAGCGAGGTCTAAGATCAGTTCTTCCCTAGAACTGGAGGAGAGTGTTTGAGGGCACAACAGAACCTTAGAGCAGTGCTGGCAAAGGCCAAGGGGAACTTGAAGGCACCCCAGGACAAGGCTCTGAGGTGAGGGCGAAGAATGTCCTGGAGCACTGGGAAGTGGCCTAGCGAATTGGAACCACAGTGTGGCTTATGTAAAGGGACACAGTACAGCTGCTGTCTATAGGGTCCCTGGGCTGGGTCCCCCCAGTAGAGACACCCCAGTAGGGGAACTGAACTGTAGTGGCCTCGCTGAATAGCTGGGGCAAGAAAGACCCTGAGAGGGCAAAGGCATTGCCTCCGGAGAGGGAGCTCTGGGGCACTGCTCTGTACTGAAACAGGGACAACTCAAGAGATGTGACAGAGGGCCCTGAGAGAGGCCCCTGTTGGGCTTTTGTCCCGGAAGGGGTTTGCCTTGTTTTTATTTCACATACAGACTGTGTGTGACTCAGCTGGAGGGCTGAGTCACCAAGGACCCACCACAGGGAGAGAGCAGGCACACACACAGAGACAGGGGGTGCTCATGAGAGGTGAGTGCATCTCATTACACCCCAGTAAGGGGATTTAACCTCTTCCTGGCTCAACCCAGGACAGAGGGCATTGGCTCAGCATCTCTGACTTACTGAGATGATGCCAAGGCACAGGCTGGATAGCTGGGGGGGTGAGTGAGCAGGGAATAAACACAGCAGCAGGCCCCAAGGTCTGGATAACAGGAGAAGCTCCCCGTACAAACTAAAATGGGGGCATAAGTAAAGGAGCCCAGCCCCACCCTGAAAGGTGGGCTAGGAACACTGTTTCCCCCAGGAACCCATCCCTTTCTGTGACTCCAGCCACCCTTCTCTATGTGCTCAGGGAAGGGAAGCTGGGTTTAATCCCATCTGTCCTGGGGCCCAGCTAGTGCTCCTATAGCCAAGCCTTCGTGAGGTGACTGACTCGGCATCTTTGGTTCGGGCAGGTCAGCGAGAAGTGGAACGCCTTGACTGTCTGGGGCCTGGCTGTTAATGGCATGGAGGAAGTCACATTGCAGCCCCTTGGTTGAGGGGAGATGGCACAGTGTGGTGAATGTGGGGAGAAGGGAAGGGCAGTATCCAAGAGGTGTCCCTGCCCCTTAGCTGGCCCAGTGAGGGCTTCCTAACCCTGCGAGGTGGGGGGCGTGAACTCCTTTTAGCAGGGAAATGGTAGCCAGACCCCGCAGGGATCTATGGGCTGCAGGAGGCAGTGATGTTTTATCCTTCTCCTACTCCACAGTATTGGCAGGCTGCCTTTCCTCAACCGTTCATGGGTCCTTCAGTGACTCTCAACCCACTTCCTAGTGGAAAGCCAAATTGGGCACTATCCAGTGGTCCCAACCTGTGTTCTTCATAGAGGAAGTGAGTCAAAAGGGACTGTGGGACCACAGACTGCCACTCCAAGGGGAGCTGGGCTTCTGGGCATAGAACAGAGAGCTGGGAAGGACTAAAAGAATAACTGATAGCTGGTAACGGTAGTAGGTCCTTAACTTCTAGGCCAAGCAGCCCCTAGAGGTGAATGTGATACACTTAGCCAAGGCATTATGAGTGCATTGCAGGCACTAATGCTGCTAACACCTGCCTAGAGGGGTTCAGCTGGAGCTTATCCCTCTCCGGGGCTGCAGGGAACCACACCACCTAGCTACGTCCGTCTGGTTTTTTCGGGGGACTAGTCAAAACAATGGTTACTCACGGTTGGCAGGTAGTAGAGAGTCCTACTCTTTGATCTTTGTACAGGGACAGAGCAAACCATCTAGCAATAAGCCCAGGCTCTGCGTTAAGGCAGGCAGCAAAGAGTCTGTGGCTCAGGCCCACAGGCAGGGCTGAGGAAACAAGTAAGTTCAGGGAAGCGCAGGCCCTGGATCAGGGCAGGGCAATACAAAGTTTGGGGCTCAGGCCCTTAGGCAGGGACTGAGCAAACAGAGAAACACTAGGCCAGGGCCTGATTCCAGAGGGCCTAGGAGATGGGGAAATTGCCACCCACACATTGGGTGGCAGGGGGGACGCAGGCCCACCCTTTCCACTGTGTTCCAGCCCGGGGCCCTAGCAGCAGCAGGCGGCCTGCTGTGGTGTCAGTGAGGATCCTGGCTGCAACACTGACATCGGCTCTGGGTGTGCTGCAGCCAGACTAGGGTCGGCTGCCCCCAGGCTACTTCCTACCTCCCCCTCTAGAGGTACCTGCATCTGGATGGTGTCTTCCAAGGAGTCAAGCAGCATGGGCTCCTCAGGGTACTCAGCGAGTGGTAGGCTTGGCAGCTCCTCAGGGTAACTTGCCACGGGCAGGCTTAATAGCTTCTCTGGGGCCTGGCTGGCATCAGGCCTTGGCTGGTCTGGCCAGTCTTCAGTCCACAAACTGCAGGAGTCTCCCAACCAGGAGCTAGGCCACAGACATCTGGCTTCTCCGGCAGCCAGGCCTCTAGTGAGCTCTGGGGTTGGGCTTTTGTACTTCCTGTCCTGCAACTTGACCTCTGGGGGGCAGGCACAAGCTCCGCTGGCTCCGTGCACTTTGGCATCCGGAGGGACTCGTCCCTCTCCAGGGCACCAGGGAATCACACCACCTTGCTACAAGCTGGTATTGCAAGGATCATGGAGAGGAGATTCTGGATGCCAGGATTCTTTTCCCCACAGATTTCTCCTCCCCTCAGTGGTCACTGGCTAGCAACCCTTGCCTGCTGTCACAGCAGTATAAGCACCATCATTTTCACTGCTGTTAAGAACATAAGAATGGTCATACTGGGTCAGACCAAAGGTCCATCCAGCCCTGTATCCTGTCTTCCAACAATGACCAATGCCAGATGCCCCAGAGGGAATGAACTAGGTAATCAAGTGATCCATTCCCTTCCACTCATTCCCAGCTTCTGGCAAACTGAGGCTAATCACACCATCCCTGCCCATCCTGGCTAATAACCATCGACGGACCTTCACAACATGCTCTAGCAAAGAGTTCCACAGGTTGATTGCATGTTGTGTGAAGAAATACTGCCTTTTGTTTGTTTTAAACCTGCTACTTATTAATTTCATTTGGTGACCCCCTAGTTCTTGCGTTATGAGAAGGAATAAATAACACTTTATTTACTTTCTCCACACCAGTCATGATTTTATAGACCTCAATCATATCCATTAGTCATCTCTCTTCCAAGCTGAAAAGTCCCAGTCTTTTTAAATCTCTCCTCATGTGGAAGCCATTCCATACCCCTAATCATTTTTGTTGTCCTTTTCTGAACTTTTTCCAATTCTAATATTTTGAGATGGAGCGACCAGATCTGCATGCAGTATTCAGGATGTGGGTGTACCATGGATTTATATAGAGGCAATATGATATTTTCTGTCTTCTTATCTATCCCTTTCTTAATTATTCCCAGGATTCTGTTAGCTTTTTTGACTGCCACTGCACATTGAGTGGATGTTTTCAGACAACTATCCACAATGACTCCAAGATCTTTCTTGAGCGGTAACAGCTGACTTACACCTCTCATGCCTCCCTGCCATGTGGGCTCAGAATTAACCTGCTGAGAGTATAAACAAAAGATGCAGTTGATGCCAGTTGTGCTGGTGGCTTTGGGCCATGAAGATGGACTCAGACCCTTTACGCATAGGCCACTGACCGGTTCAGTCTGTTGCAGGATGAAGATTTAGCTAGTTGCTATTTTGTGCTTCTGCAGAGCATCGAGCTAGTCAAATCTGCTGGACTTTAAATAACATGTGTTAGTCCTCTGCTTCCATATAAACATCTGCTTAATAATCCCTTTTAGGAAGAGATCTTTAGTGCTTTGTTGGTGGGTTCTGGGAAAGTAACTGATAACATCCTGCTTCCTAAATGCATGTGGTAAGAATTATTTATGCTTCAGTGAGACAAGGCTGCTTTTAAATTTGATTCCCAGAACGGTACCTACATTTGCACACTCTGCAAGGGGCTAAGTGAACAGAGGAGGAGTTTGCAAGGCAGAACCGATGTTAAATTAGAATCACTCACCCCTTAGGGGAGAGGTTTGTGTTATGATGTGTCACTGACTGGAGTCTTGAACAGAGCTGACTGACTGGTGTCATTTGATGAAAAATAATGATTTATCAGAACTGAAACTTTCATGGAAATAGGTAAATTCTGACAAAGTTCCTGACACAAAGAAAGGGTAACTTTTTTGGGGGAGGGGGGACTGTATTGGAACACCTCCCTCTGACATTTTTTAAGAAGTTTTGGGATTTTGGTTCAAAATGATTTTTTTTATCTCAAAATTCAACTTAATTTATTCTAACAGTTAAAAAAAGAAAAGATCAAAATCAAATGCAATGTTTCAAAATTATCTAAACAAAATATTTTGATTAACCCAAACCATTTTTCCCCTTCTTTCTCCCTAAACCCTTTCCCCCCCCCCCCCAGTTTGTTGGCCTACAAAAGTTTGAGATTTTGGCTTTGTCCCAGTTCGGGGTGGAAAAAGTGTTCCAAATCTCAAAATTTCTCACAGGATGTGAAAAGTGATTCCTGCTTGGTTCTAGTCTTGACTGTGGCCTGTCAGCATGGGGCACTGAAAATCTTGCATCAATGCTGAGCTCCTTACTTGGGCAAAACTCCCACTGAAGCCAATGTAGTCCTTTGGCTCCTGGGATTGGGAGTAAGGACTCCTGGATTTGTCTTCCTGGCTCTGCCATCCATTTGCTCTCTAGCTCTAGGCATCAGTACCACCACCCCACAACCTGCACACATGTACAATAAGGATGATAACACACTAAAAGTTGGTCTATAGACTCTCAGACTCCAGGACTGGAAGGGACCTCGAGAGGTCATCGAGTCCAGTCCCCTGCCCTCATGGCAGGACCAAATATTATCTAGACCATCCCTAATAGCCATCTATCTAACCTACTCTTAAATATCTCCAGAGATGGAGATTCCACAACTTCCCTAGGCAATCTATTCCAGTGTTTAACTACCATGACAGTTAGGAACTTTTTCCTAATGTCCAACCTAAATCTCCCTTGCTGCAGTTTAAGCCCATTGCTTCTTGTTCTATCATTGGAGGCTAAGGTGAACAAGTTTTTTTCCCTCCTCCTGATGACACTCTTTTAGATACCTGAAAACTGCTATCATGTCCCCTCTCAGTCTTCTCTTTTCCAAACTAAACAAACCCAGTTCCTTCAGCCTTCCTTCATAGGTCATGTTCTCAAGACCTTTAATCATTCTTGTTGCTCTTCTCTGGACCCTCTCCAATTTTTCCACATCTTTCTTGAAATGCGGTGCCCAGAACTGGACACAATTCTCCAGGTGAGGCCTGACCAGTGCAGAGTAAAGCGGAAGAATGACTTCTCGTGTCTTATTTACAACACACCTGTTAATGCATCCCAGAATCATGTTTGCTTTTTTTGCAACAGTATCACACTGTTGACTCATATTAAGCTTGTGGTCTACTATGACCCCTAGATCTCTTTCTGCCATACTCCTTCCTAGACAGTCTCTTCCCATTCTGTATGTGTGAAACTGATTGTTCCTTCCTAAGTGGAGCACTTTGCATTTATCTTTATTGAACTTCATCCTGTTTACCTCAGACCATTTCTCCAATTTGTCCAGATCATTTTGAATTTTGACCCTGTCCTCCAAAGCAGTTGCAATCCCTCCCAGTTTGGTATCGTCCGCAAACTTAATAAGCGTACTTTCTATGCCAACATCTAAATTGTTGATGAAGATATTGAACAGAACCGGTCCCAAAACAGACCTCTGCGGAACCCCACTTGTTATACCTTTCCAGCAGGATTGGGAGCCATTAACAACTACTCTCTGAGTACGGTTATCCAGCCAGTTATGCACCCACCTTATAGTAGCCCCATCTAAATTGTACTTTCCTAGTTTATCTATAAGAATATCATGCGAGACCGTATCAAATGCCTTAGTAAAGTCTAGGTATATCACATCCACCGCTTCTCCCTTATCCACAAGGCTCGTTATCCTATCAAAGAACGCTATCAGATTAGTTTGACACGATTTGTTCTTTACAAATCCATGCTGGCTATTCCCTATCACCTTACCACCTTCCAAGTGTTTGCAGATGATTTCTTTAATTACCTGCTCCATTATCTTCCCTGGCACAGAAGTTGAACTAACTGGTCTGTAGTTTCCTGGGTTGTTTTTATTTCCCTTTTTATAGATGGGCACTATATTTGCCCCCTTCCAGTCTTCTGGAATCTCCCCCGTCTCCCATGATTTCCCAAAGATAATAGCTAGAGGCTCAGATACCTCTTCTATTAACTCCTTGAGTATTCTAGGATGCATTTCATCAGGCCCTGGTGACTTGCAGGCATCTAACTTTTCTAAGTGATTTTTTACTTGCTCTTTTTTTATTTTATCTTCTAAACCTACCCTCTTCCCGTAAGCATTCACTATATTAGACATTCCTTCAGACTTCTCAGTGAAGACCGAAACAAAGAAGTCATTAAGCATCTCTGCCATTTCCAAGTCTCCCGTTACTGTTTCCCCTTCCTTACTGAGCAGTGGGCCTAACCTGTCCTTGGTCTTCCTCTTGCTTCTAATGTATTGATAAAAAGTCTTCTTATTTCCCTTTATTCCCATAGCTAGTTTGAGTTCATTTTGTGCCTTTGCCTTTCTAATCTTGCCTCTGCATTCCTGTGTTATTTGCCTATATTCATCCTTTGTAATCTGACCTAGTTTCCATTTTTTATACGATGCCTTTTTATTTTGTAGGTTATGCAAGATCTCAAGGGTAAGCCAAGGTGGTCTTTTGCCACATTTTCTATCTTTCCTACCCATCAGAATAGCTTGCTTTTGGGCCCTTAATAGCGTCTCTTTGAAAAACTGCCAACTCTCCTCAGTTGTTTTTCCCCTCAGTCTTGATTCCCATGGGACCTTACCTATCAGCTCTCTGAGCTTACCAAAATCCGCCTTTCTGAAATCCATTGTCTCTATTTTGCTGTACTCTCTTCTACCCTTCCTTAGAATTGCAAACTCTATGATTTCATGATCACTTTCACCCAAGCTTCCTTCTACTTTTAAATTCTCAACAAGTTCCTCCCTATTTGTTAAAATCAGGTCTAGAACAGCTTCCCCCCAGTAGCTTTTTCAACCTTCTGAAATAAAAAGTTGTCTGCAATGCAGTCCAGGAACTTATTGGATAGTCGGTGCCCTGCGGTGTTATTTTCCCAACATATATCTGGATAGTTGAAGTCCCCCATCACCACCAAATCTTGGGCTTTGGATGTCTACACTAGGGGGGTTATCGATCTAAGATACGCAACTTCAGCTACGTGAATAGTGTAGCTGAAGTCGAAGTATCTTGGATCAATTCGCCTCGGGTCCTCACGGTGCAGGATCAACGTCTGCGGCTCCCCATGTCAACTCCACTACCACCGCTCGTTCCGGTGGAGGTCTGGAGTCGACGGGAGCGCGTTTGGGGATCGATTTATCATCACTTCTAGATGAGACGCAATATATCGATCCCCGAAAAATCAATCGCTACCCGCCGATACGGCGGGTAGTCTGGACGTACCCTTAGTGTCACAGGCTGTGCTGAGAAGGAAAGAATGTTTGTAAAGTGCTTCGATGAAAGGAGCTAGAAAAGGGCAAAAGGTAAGTGATCCCAAGGCAGGGTGGCACTGTCTGCTGTGGCATCATTAGCACTGACCCCCCACTTGGTAAGGCAACTCCCATCTTTTCATGTGCTGTAATATATATACTGCTTACTGTATTTTCCACTCCATGCATCTGATGAAGTGGGTTTTAGCCCACAAAAGCTTATGCCCACATAAATCTGTTAGTTTCTAAGGTGCACAAGGACTCCTCATTGTTTTTTACTGTGTGCTATGACACACCAGTCCCTTTGTGATATCTATCTGGCATGCTGTCTGTATTGCAGGCAGGTGCTGTAGGCCTAGAAGATTATGGTTGGAAGAGACCTCAGGAGGTCATCCAGTCCAACCCCCTGCTCAAAGCAGGTCCAACTAAATCATCCCAGCCAGGGGTGTGTCAGGCTGGGCCTTAAAAACCTCTAAGGCTGGAGATTCCACCACCTCCCCAGGTAACCCATTTCAGTGTTTTACCACCCTCCTAGTGAAATAGTTTTTCCTAATATCCAACTTAGACATCCCCCACCGCTCCTTGTTCTGTCATCTGCCACCACTGAGAACATCCTAGCTTCATCCTCTTTGGAACCCTCCTTCAGGTAGTTGAAGGCAGCTATCAACTCCCCCCTCACTCTTCTCTTCTGCAGACTAAATAACCCCAGTTCCCTCAGCCTCTTCTCATAAATCATGTGCCCCAGCTCCCTAATTATTTTCGTTGCCCTCCATTGGACTCTCTCCAATTTGTCCACATCCTTTCTGTAGTTGTGGGGGAGAGGGGAAACTGGATGTAATACTCCAGATGTGGCCTCAGTGTCTAATAGAGGGGAATAATCACTTCCCTTGATCTCCTGGCAGTGCTCCTACTAATGCAGCCCAATATGCTGTTAGCCTTCTTGGCAACAAGGGCACACTGCTGACTCATATCCAGCTTCTCATCCACTGTAATCCTCAGGTCCCTTTCTGCGGAACTGCTGCTTATCCAGTCGGTCCCCAGCCTGTAGTGGTACATGGGATTCTTCCATCCTAAGTGCAGGACTCCGCACTTGTCCTCGCTGAACCTCATCAGATTTCTTTTGGCCCAAGCCTCCCATTTGTCTAGGTCACTCTGAATCCTAACCCTACCCTCCAGTGTATCTACCTCTTCTCCCAGTTTAGCATCATCCTCAAATTTGATAAGGGTGCAATCCATCATCCAGATCATAATGAAGATGTTGAACAAAACTGGTACCAGGACTGACCCCTGGGGCACTCCGCTTGATACTGGCTGCCAACTAGACAGAGCCACTGATCACTACCCGTTGTGCCTGACAATCTAGCCGACTTTCTATCCGCCTTATAGTCCATTCATCTAATCCATACTTTTTTCATGTGCTGTTAAGAATATGTGGGAGACCATATCAAAAGCATGCCAAGCAATGGGCTTTGGAGGCTCCAGTACTTGGAGTCCCACTAAAGACACTCATCTCCCCCAGAAATGTGTGCATATACACAAACAAACATCAGCCTTAGATATTACCCTAGAAAAGTGGTTCTCAGCCTGTTCACCATTGTGGGCCACATATGCAGCTCTGTGTTATGTGGCTCGTATCCACACAATATGTACTACCTGTATGGCCCTGAGGATGTCATATGGAATGCAGCTGTGTGCTGATTGGGCTGCAAGTGGTCCATGTGTTGAGAATCACTGCCCTAGAATTTCCAAAGTTTGTTGCTAATAGAGAGCCCAAAAGATGGAGACAGGGCTGCCGCTTCAGACTCCTTCGGCTAGTCGATCCTTTCTCCAGCATCTCAGCTGTGAGACAGTTGGATCCATCATCTGGGAATTCTTGATTCGTCTGTTCCCATCTCATGCCTGGATGTCTTCCCCATTGCTGAGATTCTTACATCTCCGGACTATTGCTGCTTGCTTCTCTCCCTTGTACTACTGCTTGGCTCTTCTGCCTCCAACATGTTGTTCTGGCAGTTCTGTCCCTCATTTTGTGGAGGGCCCCTTCGATGTAGATCGCATCTGAAGTGGTCAACTTTTGCCACACATTCATTGTCTTGCACTGATATCCCACCAGCCCCTGCAATATTTGCAGCCCCTGCAGAGTCTGTGCATTGCTTTGACCTTGACTTCTCTAGTGTAACACTGTAGTTTAAAAACAAAAAACACTACCAAAACAAGGCATTCCACTGCACAGGATTCACCCCTGAGGAGAGACTGAGAGGCCAAACAGCAGGTGAGTGAGGAAGGTGCTCAGATGAGTGATGATTGCGGGATAAGAACTTCTATAAAATACAGTAGGGTGATCATGTACTTAACCTCACAAGGGCATGCTGGGAATGAATGATTGTTTACAAAGTGCCTGTATAAAAAGATGTATAGGAGTGCTAGGTACTGATGTCAGTGCCCCTCTTCACTGAGAGCTGTAATGCACCAGATGTAGTCACCTTGCCTTCCACCATAGCCCACTCTATTATTTGTATTGCTGTATCGCCTCAAAGCTCTCATGAATGAAGACCCCAGTGCACTAGGCACTGTACAGAAATAGAACAGAAAGACAGTCTCTGCCCCCAAAAACTGAGGGTTTAACAGCAAAGACAGTATTTCTTTGGGCTATTTTTCTTCATCAGCTGTTGTGCAAGCATATTATTGCCTGTAAGTCATTGTTGTCTGGCTTAGGGAAGGTGGTTGACATTGCATGAGCTAGGTGTAACCTTGTTATGGGTTGAATTAAAATCCTATTGAGATTGATAGGTATGAACTCACATAACTGAAGTATCAGAGGGGTAGCCGTGTTAGTCTGGATCTGTAAAAGCAGCAAAGAGTCCTGTGGCACTTATAGACTAACAGATGTTTTGGAGCATGAGCTTTCGTGAGTGAATACCCACTTCGTCGGATGCATCCGACGAAGTGGGTATTCACCCATGAAAGCTCATGCTCCAAGATGTCTGTTAGTCTATAAGGTGCCACAGAACTCACATAACTGAAATCATAAGCCCCCACCTAAGACAAAAGATGTCAACAGGGCAAGGGCTTTGGGTGGAGTATTGTTTGGGGTAGGTGGGAGGGGAAGAGAGATCACAAAAGAAGACCAGCGGGAAAAGCAACAAATCCAAGCAGGGACCTGTAAGAATAGGGGGGAAGAGACAGCTTTTGGGTCTAGTGTTAGTGAAAGAGGCTTGGAAGCTGGAAGAAACTACTCCTTCCGTTCTTGATTCCTTCTGCATTTGGAGACACAGGACTTTGTACAATCCTTATAATGTAACAAGACTTCAAAGAAATACAAAACTCCATCTACTTCTCCTTCCAGCTGGAGTGTCCCCAGGGCTCCCAACTTTGACTAGCCACTCATAAAATATGGGCAACACTATTTTAAAATATGTGCACTTGATATTTCTAGAGCCTTCTTCCACAGGAACCTCCAAGCATTGCATAAACACTAGTGACATAAGCCTTGCAAAACTCTTCCCAGACAGGTAATTATAACTATCCTGCTATTACAAACAGAGAAACTCGGGCACCAAAAGTTCAGTGAGTTCCTGCAAAGGTCACACAATAGGCAAAAGGCTGAACTGTAAAGGGAACCTTGTGGCTGTCTCCTGCTGTAACCATTAGACAACACTCCTTTTCACTCTCAGGGTGTGTCTACATTGCAGTCCTGGGGTGTGATGTCAGCTCGTGAAGACATACCCCTCCTAGCTTTAATCTAGCTAGCTCAAGTCCAGAGCAGTGAAGCTGTGGCAGCATGGGCTTCAGCATGGGCTGTCCAAGGCTGCCCAGAACACTGGATAACTATTTGTTATCCATAAAGCTGCCACAGCTTCACTGTTCTGACACTCGCGATACCTATCTTAGGTGAGTGTACTTGAGCTGCAATACAGGGGCTTGTGGTGACACTTAATTCATAGTTTCTTTTGTAGTACTAAAGGCTGAATGTGGAGCCGGCTAGCTACTGAACAATCCGCAGTGGGCCCATTAGGGAATCCTTCTCCAAAGATGGTGCTGGCAGGAAAGGATCAGCTCCCCTCTTCCCTCCCCCACACCCTGCCAGTCTGACAGCTGGCTCTGAACATGAACTCCCTCGTCAGTATTGCAGAGGCCTTGGTATTCACGATCTTGCAATAACCAAGGACAAAGCTGATGGAAGCTGGGCCCTGACCCATGGTATGTTGAATTCACTCATGATCAGCACCAAAAAAAGAAAAGATGGAAAAATATTCTCAGTTATTGATTTTTTTTCTTGTTTAAAAAAACAATGTATCAAACCTCTGTCATCTGAAGGTGAACCCAATAGAACCTGCTGTCTATTGGAATAGATCATCATAAATAATCCATCGTGACATAACCCAGTAGCTAGTGTCCCCCTTCCTGTAGTTGCTTAACAAATAGTATTTCCTTGCTTTTAGTGTTTGATACCTGGCAGGAGCTTGCAGCGCTGCCACCGTGGCGGGAATAGGGGATTACTTCACCACACACAGCCAAGGGTATCTGCATGGGTTAAAGGTGGCTAGACTGAATGGCGTTTGTTCAAACTAGAGCTAGCAGCAGTAGCTTTTGCAAAACCAGATTAGTAGTTTCCCTGCGGGAGGGAGAAAAAGTCAGTTCCTGGTGAAAGAAGGAGGTCAGAATGGAGGGCAGACAGATCCTAAGGGCTGGATTATTATTATGGGGTACTGGGGTAGCTCCTGAGAGCCCCAGTTATGGAGCAGCATGCATGGTGTTAGGTGCTGTACAACCACTAACCAAAAAGATGCTCCCTGCCCCAAAGAGCTTGTTATCTAGAACAAGAGCCAACAGATGAATAGAGACAGAGGGGGGAGTGCAAGGGAACAGTGGACAAGGGATGGGACTGCTCTGATTCTGATCTGTCCCAGAGAAGCTGTCTGTTTCTGTTAAATGATCAGTGTCAAAATGGCTAATATTGCCTTAAATTGTCATAATTAGGTTTGAGTTAAACCCATTACCATGAATGGGGCAGTTCACACCTCTTCAAGCTATTGCCTGGCTGAGCTGAAACACACAACCTGTACATTTCTAGTAGCAGCATCAGTTGAGGAAGGATGGTCTAGTGGTTAGAGCACTAGCCTGGGACTCAGGGAAACCTGGGTTCAGTTCCTTGTGCTGTCCCAGACTGTGTGTAATCTTGAACAGTCACTTAGCCTCTCAGTGCCTCAGCTCCCCATCTGTACATAGTAATAGCCCCTCCCTACCGAAGGGTTGTCTTCACAGCAGAGTGGAACCCCTAACTCTCCTTCCTGTCCACACACAAAACCCTCTGATCTGAGTATAGGGGTGAGGGGGGGGGAGCTTTTGGCCTCACTGGGGCTATTGGTTAAAGCTCAGGTGCTGCTTCCACTCTGGCTGGTAACCCGCAAACTTTGCGGTGGTGATGCAGGCTATATCATTCAGTGCTAGTAGTCCTCCAATGCTTTTCCACAATTCTCGCTGGTGCCCACAGGGACAGACAAGTTCTCCCACACATCACTGGGAAAGAATCAGAGTGGCTCAGCTCACAGCAGGGCTAAGATCCTTGGGATGTGTCCCCAGATGTCCTAGCGCCACACAGGGCAGTGAGGATGCAGTCACTTGGACTTTGCAGAGTGGCTGCTTGCCCCCAGGTGCTGATCACCCCAAGTTAACTCTGCAAAATAAAAAAGTCTGGGGGATTTCAAAGGAACCTAAATGAGGTGCCAAAATCTCATTGAAATTCAAGGGGAATTGGGTACATTACTTGCTTAGGTGCCTTTGAAAATCTCATCCCAAACTCTTATTTATAAGACTTGACTGGAACCAGTGCAGCTTTAGCCTCCTGTAACTGAGAGATGAATCAGGCTCTGTAAATTTCTTTTACTGGGGAAGTAAGCAGTGGGGTCCCCAGAGCACATGTGAGATGGTAACAGAGAAACTAACATGCTGCTTCAGTAGTGACTCAGCAAATTCTTCCCTTGCTCTGGCATTCCAGGTGCCATGAATTCCTGAACTTGATTTAAGGAGCCTCCGGATAAATATTCATTCTGTCCTGACTGTTCCATCCTACTAGAGAGAGCAGAGCACATCACTTGAGCAGGTGGGTTTTAGTTTCCATCTCTATCACATTGGCTGTAGAGCGAAGGTCCTCCAGGAAAGAGCATCTGCTGGATGATTTTACTTCTTGTTGGGTCTGGATTCTCAGTGGCAATTAGGGTAATACATTTGAAGGCTTGTACCTAAATATGCAGCTAAGATGGAAGCCCCTCTCTGCATTCTGGTGTGTGCTAAAGGTGGAGTTTTGCCTCCCTGGGAACCAGTGTGCCTGACGTCCCCCACTGGCTTGTACCTTGTGCACTCTCACTTATATCTGTGCTAAATGACACACTGTCAAACCAGCATTTGCACATCTGTTTCCCGCTCTTTACCTGCCTTCAGTAGCATTTGTATAATGTCACTATCCAGGCATCTGTGTGTCTATTTCAGATCCTTTCTCTCTTTCATTAAACTAGAAGCATTCTCTGTTTTCATTAGTGGCTTTTCTCACATTCTTACAGGCTCCCTCTTGTGTTCCAATCCTCTGGGCAAAGAGCAAATAGGTCCTTTAGATCCTTTTGTTTTTGGTGAAGATACAAAACAACGTGGAAAGGGTAAAATTTCTAGGAGAGAGCACAGTGTGTGTCTTCTTGGATCTGCCATCTGTGCTGAGTGAAAAATTGCTACTAATCTCTACAAACTATACTCAGTTATATAACTAGTCTGACTAGTTGAATAACTTTTGTATACCTCAATGATCTTTGCTCACTACAGACTGGGTCCATATTTAAACATATGACCCTGATGTACCCTATTTCCATTCACTTCAGGCATCCAGGCCCCTTTTAGTAATTTCTTTGTGTTTGTGGTCTTCCGAAATGGTAAATTCTCTTAAATTTGGGGAAGTGTATCTGGGCTTCCACACTGAGTGGAGATGAAAACAGATGTTCGCAACATCTCAGCGATCAAATCCTAACACAAATACAGATGTGTAGATTGGAATTTCCAGCCTCCTGAAATCTAATCTGAAGGAAATGCAATAGTTTATATAAAGGTTTAAGAGTTTTCTATAATGTTCCTGGCTTATATTGTGTGAATTCTTTTCTTTAAGACTTTCAAACGTAGTGTGATAAACTCAGGACAGACAGCTGCAAGGGAGGAGTAGGAATCAGTCCCAGAGGGTTAAAAGGCCCTCCTCATCAACTGAGAGGCAACTACAGGTCAATCAGATTCAGCTGAGAAAGGGTTACCAAGGTAGCAATTAGAATCAGCTGAGGGGGAGCTACCTGAGGTTAATTAGGATCAACTGATTCCAACTTAGGGCTGCCTGAGACCTTTTTAAACCCTTCACTGGGAGGAAGGACTGGGGAGAGCAGAGAGAGAAGGAGTCCTGCTGCCAGGAGTGTAGGAGCAGCAAGACAGCGAGCCTCACCAGGAGGAGAGGCAGTACTCCCTCCCACAAGGGAGTAAAAATACTCTAAACAGGACTGGTGGAGCAGATTTCCCCTGTGTCCCAAGGGGGACCACATTACCCAAGCCTGTCTCACTAGGACTAAAAGCAGCAGAGGCTGGGGAAACTGAGAAGGTGCCTTGCCACAGTAGGCTACAACCAAACAGTTGAAAATATTGCTTGTTCATTGAATCATCTCCGCTTATGGCTGTCAGCTTAAACAAAGACCACCTTACAAATAATGCACTAAACCAAATACTCCAGTAATACTAGTCCAGAGTACCTGTATTGAAGGCCAGGAGAACTTAATGAAAATCAATTGTAATGAGTTTATTGATTCAAGCTAACTGCCTATGAAATTGCAGAAGATGACACTTTCAATTGACATTACATAGCATTGATTTGATTGATTCCAATGTCCCCAATTTAAATAGGTTTCCATCAATTGCATAGAACCTATATGGAGCAGGTGAGTGCTCTGTGATGAACAAAGCCAGGGAGATGGTGCCTTCTAGTGAAGGGGCTACATCGTGCCAGTTGTGGAGGGGGTGTGTGTGGGGTATGCACACCTGGCCACTGCAGTGGGTATTAGGCCCAATCAGGTGTGCTGGAATGGGGGCAGGGGTCCAGGGACTATGGCCCCCTCACTTTTTACTGGCTGTAAAGGCAAGCAATGTGGAGGAAGGCCAGAGAGGAGTGAACAGGGGCCAAGGTCTTGGGGGGAGGGGTGCCCCTCCACAGTTTTAGGGACTTTCCATCTCCCCTGGGTCCAACAACACACATGTGCCACAGGCCATCACACAGCTGACTGAGTGGCAGCCTTCAGTCACACCTCACTCTCAGCTAGGGTGACCAGACAGCAAGTGTGAAAAATCAGGACAGGAGTGGTGGGGGTAATAGGACCCTATATAAGAAAGAGGCCCAGGAATTGGAACTGTCCCTATAAAATTGGGACATCTGGTCACCCTACTCTGGGTCTTGCTGGCTCCACTGAAGGCCCAGATGCAAAAGCCTCCATATGCCAGTGCCACTTCCAGCCCAGGAGCCTTGTCAGGCTTTGTAGCTTTAAAGGTCCCTCCTTCAGTGCTGTCACTAAGCTAATATGCTGGATCAGCTCTGGTACAGTGTAAACTTGTGCTGTTGGGGTTCACCCCTCTCTGGGGTAGCTGGGAGCCCAGCCACCTCACTACCTGGGGCAACAAACAACTGTTCAGGGCTCAGACCCTCAGGCAGGGCTGAGCAAACAGTTCAGTAAGGTAAGTTCCTGGGCCAGAGCATCAGGGTAAGGGGGAGACTGCCACCTGTGAGTGGGGTGGCAGGGGGGACACAGGCCACCACACACTGACATTGGCTCTGGGTGTGCTGCAGCCAGACTAGGGTCAGCTGCCCTCAGGCTACTTCTGACCTCTCCCTCTACCAGTACCTCTGTCTCAGCCTCATCTTCCACAGCATCCCACACCATGGGCTCCTCAGGACACAGAGCAAGGAGTAAACTGGGCAGCTCCTCAGAGTCTCTTAGTACCGGCCAGCCTAGGGGCTCTTCCAGCACCTGGTCAGCATCCAGGCTCTGCAGGTACAGCCAGTCCTTGCATCAGTCACAGGCACTAAGGTTCCAGTAGCCAGGCAACTTGTGAGCCCTGGGGCTGGGCTTTTATACTTCCTGCCCTGCACCTTGACCTCTGGGGGGCGGGCACAGGCTCCTGTGGCTCCGCCCACTTTGGCATCTGTAAGGGCTCATCCCTCTCTGGGGCGGCTGGGAGCTAGGCTGCCTCACTGCATACGGCTATGGGGCACATCTGCTTGGGTCCATGGCCCATTGCAGGCTCTGCAGATCATGCAGTCACTGTGACTGCAGCTTGCTGCAGAGAGCATTGGATTTGCATTTCAGCAACCCCTGCATCTTGCAATTGAATTCTGATCTGTTTCCTGGAGAAGCTTAAATTCTCTCTCTCGCTTATTGCTCAGATTTTTTTTGCATGTGGCCAGTTTAATTACATCGTTAATGAAAACGTGAAGAGCACAACCTAATTAATTGGGACTACTTAAGGAACTTACTGTATTCAGAACTTCAGAGCATGTTAAAGTATTAGCTGAGTCAGCCTGAGGACACAGTCTCACTACTTCAGTTACCTTCTCTCTTATGCTCTGGTCATGACTCCTCTAGACAGGCAAACACAACACCATTAAGAACACTATTGGATTGATTGACGACATATTGGATTGATCATCCCGTCAGAGATTTTAAATACTGCTGCTCCAAAGAAAAGTGACAACTCCCCCTAATCAATTGTGCAGTGATGTCCACGCAGGAAAGTTTTCCTTGCTAACATATATGGCAATCACTTTATTCTCTAAAGCATGAGATGTTATTCCCACTACTTTAGATGTGGAGCCCCAGTACATTGTTAGTGCATTTTAAAATTCTCCCCCAAACAGATTTGCTAACTTACAGATGAGGCTGCTAACCACATGAACCATTGCACACATTGCTAGTACCCCCTCAAACATCAGACACCGAAGGCTGCATTTAAAATTCCCCTTGTGTAGACAGAACTAGATTGACAGAAGCATTCTTCTATCAACCTAGCTACTACTGTTCAGGAAGGTGGTGCTTCTATACTTCTACACCTCTTCTGTCCCTGGAGGTGCATCTACATTACGAGCTTATGCCAGCATAGGTACAGCACCATAGCTATGCCCGTAGCGTCCCTATAGTGTAGATAGGGTCTAAGGAAATTGAAAACAAAGGTAATATGAACAGTTGACACATCCAAGTCACATGCAAATGATGGTTAACAGATCAGTCCTCCCAAGTGCCCAAACACCCTTAACTCTGCTCTGCAGCAAGTCAGTTATTGAACTAATAACAAAAGAGGAGGGTAAAAAAGGGAAGATCAGAGCACTCAGCACAAAATTGAGATGCTGAGAACAAAATTAGTCAAGTAGCCAAAGGACATGAGGAGAAAAAATTCTTGAATTGCCTCTACATCAATGCTAGGAGCCTGCATAACGAACATGAGAAATTTGAATTGCTCATGTATGAGCTTAAATTTGATCCAGTTGGTATTAGTGAAACCTGGTAGGATGATTCCCATGACTGGAATGTTAAAGTTAATGGTTAAAAACCTATTTAGGAAGGATCAAGTGGGCAAAGGGGAAGTTCTAGAAGACTGGCCCAATACCAACTTTCTTCTAATATTTAAAAAGGGTTAAAGCCCTATTAGTCTGACATCAATCCTGGGCAAGATAATGGAGTGGCTGATATGGGACTCAATTAATAAAGAGTTCAAGGAAGATAATATAATTAATGCCAACTAATCAACATGGGTCTATGGATGAGATTACAGGGTTGGTTGATAAAGAGACTAGTGTTGATATAATAGACTTGTGTAAGGCATTTGATTTGGTACAGCATGATATTTTGATTAAAAAACTAGAACAATATAAAAGTAACATGGCATACTTTAAAAGCTGACCTATTGCTAGGTCTCAGCATGTGATTGTAAATGGGGAATCCTCATGGAATGAGTGTGTTTCTAGTGGGGTCCCACAGGGATCGGTTCTTGATGTTACATTATTTAAAGAATGTTAGCCATATTTACACAATGCGGGATTCTATCCTGGGAAACAGAGACGCATGAGTCATGGTGGATGATCAGCTGAACATGAGCTCCCAGTGTGATGATGTGGCCAAAGGAGCTAATGTGCTCCTGGGACATAAACAGTGGAATCTCAAGTAGGAGGAGAGCGGTTATTTTACCTCTGAATTTGGCAACGATGTGACTGCTGCGGGAATGCTGTGTGCAGTTTGGTGTCGATAAATTGGAGAGAGGTCAGAGAAAAGCCACGAGAATGATTAAAGGACTAGAAAACTTTGCCTAATAGTGATAGACTCAAAAAGCTCAATCTATTAACTTAACAAAGAGAAGGTGAAGGGGTGACTTGATCCCAGTCTATATGTATCTTCATGGGGAACAAATATTTAATAATGGGCTCTTCAGCCTACCAGAGAGGTGTAACATGACTCAATGACTGGAAGTTCAAGCTAGACAAATTCAGACTGAAAATAAGGTGTACATTTATAACAGTGTGAGTAACTAACCATTGGAACAACTTACCAAATGTTGTGGTTCTCCATCACTGATCATTTTAAAATCAAGATTGGAAGTTTTTGTAAAAGCTCTGCTCTAGGAATTTTGGGAGAAGTTCTCTGGCCTGTGTTAAACAGGAGATCAGACTAGATGATCACACTGGTTCCTTCTGGCCTTGGAATCTATGAAACACAATGAAGGCAACTCATGGTCCAGTGAAAGTCCCCTTGATGCTGTCATAGCTGGCACAAAGAGGACAAAAAGCAGCTGTCAGAAAAAGCTGCTGAGCATTTAGCGCTTCTGAAAACCAGGGCATTTATTTGGGTACCTAAATATGGATTTAGGAGATTTTTAGGCTAATTATCCTAGGCTTATTGTTTAGGCTAATTGTCCCAGGAAGTACAAAACCTTGGCCTCTTGCTGTTTTTGAAAGCAGCTTTTAATTCTGGGGTGGAAGTGGGGTCTAAGATCAAATAGTTCCCCTGGAGTTTTAAACTGCAAATGTCAGTTTTGTCCTTGACGAAATGTGTCTTCCTGGTAAAGCCAAAGGGTTTAGTTCAACCAGCCGAATTCTTCAGAGACCTTTTGCAAAGTCAACATAATTCAATGTGAACTAACTCTTGCCAATCGTACACATGTGTGGAGTGATCTGGTGCATCCATTTCAGAAACGTTAAAAAAAATGGGAAAAATTTAGTATTTCTTTTGTAACTTATCTTTTGTAAATATCCAGCAGAGGGAGGTAGAGGGCACTATGATGGCCAGCAGGGCATGGTAAGAGGATGGGGTAGTTAATGTATACAGAGGAACTAGTGGTGGTTAAGGATTCCTCGAAAGGTTACATTACATGTTCACCTCCCATCCTTTATGAAGCCCAGAAATGAATATAAATCTGGTGAGATGGACAGCCCATCCTCCTCCAGCTACGTCTGAGGCTGGGATTTTGTGGCTATTTGAAGTGGATTCTGTCTGAAAGGAGCTTTTATCCTTTCTGGATATATGAAAAGAATAAAAATCAGTGAGGATAGTGGAGCTCACCTTGCAAATCGTTCTGGAAACAATCTCCCATGGTGTTTTCCTGGAAGGCTTTTGCTATGTACTAGACACTTCAAGGGATAATGAGACCACAGGGTCTTCCTCTTGCAAAACTGGGGACTGAGCAGAATGCAAAATGGCCACCTGCTGGGCCACTGTACAAGAGATGGGCAGGTTCCTGAGCTAGTGGAAAAGCTCCCCATTGCTACATGAGTGGGGGATGCTGTCAATCACAGAGCTTTCCCGTAAATGATAATGAGGAAACCCCTCAGCTAATGACCCTGTAGGGCGGAGACCCAACAGCAGTTCTGCCATGAAAGCCTGCTAAAAGTGCTGTTGTTCTATACTTCTAATGATAAGCTACAGGCAGTGGGCCGGCTACTGGGTGGAGGCGGTGACAGGCTTTACCATGGAGAACATTTTCATTAACAGTGCATTACACGGAGGAACTGCAAGAAAAATATAGAGAAGTCCAGGACCTGCTGGGGTGAAGTTCAGAGCCCTTCCTGCCCAATCGCCCACTAGCCACACAGAAGAAGGTGCTGTGCAGCTTGCAGGGCCATGTACAAAGTGGCCAACAAAATTTTGGCCACTTCCATTTCCTCTTTTCTCTGGAGGTGGCATCCAGACAGTCCAACACCATGTGGCATCATGGTAGAGGCAGCAGCAAGCAGCCCAGAGAGCCACATGTGGTTACAGCAGAGGCAGATGCTCTATTATGAACAATTGAGACATGGCAAGAGTAGCCAGCATTGATTCTATATCACTGTATCACTTAAGCATTGATACAGTCTCAATGCTAAGTGCCTCCCCACTCCAGAGTGACCGTGATCTTCTGAGATCCAGTGCGGTACATCAGTCAAATAAGGCAGAGGGGACGTCAGAAGTCACCTCATGGCATCTTTGCTCTGTTCTCACAGCCCAGGACACAGTCTGTGGCTGATTAACTGCCACGTTCAGTAGCCAGTAAGATCACACACAGATTTCTCTGCTGAAATTGCCTCTAGTGGTTTCCTGTCAGAGCACCTATGCATCTGGGAACTTGAAGAACGCACAGCTGTCTAGCAGAATGCTTCCTCTCCCGACTGGCCGGCCACCATCTTGTGTGCAGCCAGGCCACCTCTGGAAATTTGTGTGACAGCATAGCTCACTCTCTAGAGGACAAAATTTGTTGGGTACATGGTAACTGAACAGGGAACACCTAAAACTGCATAGCCTCTGGTATTTGCAGTCTTGTAGCTGTGTCAGTCCCAGGATATCAGAGAGTCTAGGTGGGTGAGGTAGTATCTTTTATCGGACCAGCTTCTGTTGGTGAGACAAGCTTTTGAGCCACCATGAGCGGTGCATGACTTTTGCCTTTGAGGCTTCTGGGTGCGAGCACCAGAAGCTCCCTAGAATTGGGGGACCACACCTCCTGCTCCACTCTGAGGCCTGCCCTTGCTCGGCCTCTTTCCCTGGAGGCCCCACCCATGCTCCCCCCTTGGTGCCACCCCCGACACCTGCGCCCACTTAGTCTTCTCCTCTGAGGCTCCACCCCCTCCTGCAAGGCACCCTCCACTCACCACTTGTGTCTCTTCGATAGAGTCCTGAGCAGATACAAAATTTATATCCACAGAGCTGCAGGGCACTACTGGGAACCACAGCAGCAAAAGCAGCAGCATGTCGGGCCGACTGTCCCAGAAGCCAGCACCTTGTGCCAGCAGCTCCTTGGCCATGGCTATACTGCCACCAGCCCTGCCCACTGAGACAGGCACCAGCATCCCTGGAAGCTGTCTCTGGTCACGCTAGTGTGTGCAAGCTCCCAGGTAGGAGTCCCTTCCACAAGTGGTCTGCCTCTCCTGTCCAGAAGTGTGCGAGCCACTTGCACACAATAGTGTGGCCCGGATAGTTGCTGGTGAGCCTAGTGCATGCCTCAGTGGGCAGGGCTGGGGGTGGTACAGCACCACTAGAGGAGCTGCCAGCGTGGGGCACTGGCTCAGGGAGCAGCGGCCAAATATTTTGCTTTTGCCGCTGCAGTTCCTGGTAGAGCCTGGCAGCGCTGCAGATATCTGCATCCGCAGATAGAAATTTTGTATCTGCACAGGACTCTACTCTTCACCCCCTCCCCAGAGGCTCTTACCATGCCCACCGGGGTGGAGAGATGCAAGCGGCAGGTGTGGGAGGCCTGGGGGGTAGGGAAGGAGTGGGGACAGGAAGAGGGTCACAGCGCTCTTTCAGCAGCAGCATGTCAAAGGTGGCAGGACAGCCTGTGGAGGTGTGCTGCATCCTGTTTGGTATATCTGCCACCCCTGCAAGCCACACAGAGTTCTTCATGTAAGCTTGCCTCTCTCACCAACAGAAGTAGTGGGCCTGATAAAAGATATTACCTCACCCCCCCTGGCTGCTGGCAGACTGGAATAGGTTATATACACTGTACGCAGTCTCAATCCTCCATTCAGAAAAAGGCTGCTGCTGAGAAACACAACTGGCTTCTATAGCTGGAAGAGCACCTTGTGGAAATGGGAAGGAATGGACTCAGGTTAGTACTAAGACAGGAAAATGATCTGGGTAGTGAATAATAATTGCTATTGCTCTGCTCTTCATAAAAACCAGAGACAGCAGAAATGGAGAAGACCCCTGGGCACCAGATTGCGCTGTGCAGTATATTATGGTATCTGGCAGTCCAGTCTGGCTTTAAACGGCCTGAACTATGAGACTCCTACCAGTTCCTGTGGGGGACTGTTCCATTCTGATAGGTCTCCCTATCAGGAAGCTTTTCCTGAGATCCAGCCTAGATTTCTCTTAATTCCACCTTGTTCTAATTTTGTTACCCCTCTGCTTTAAACCCCTCAAAGCACTTTATACACCTTCAGTGACTGAGCCTCCCAACCCCACAGGAGGGGAGCCAGGGCCATCACTCCCCTTTCACTGAGAAGGAAAGTGACCTGCTTCAGTAAAAAATAAAATGAGCAGTGGCGCCGATGTAGGAGTGTTAGCTAGTGCCTGGATGGTTCCTAGCATGTGCAATAACACTAGGGTAGTAGGGATGTGTCTGAATAGTATCAACTCAGGGATAGCCTCCTGAAAAGCAGGTGTTCCCTCAAGGCAAAGAGAGCTGGTGGGGACAAGCAACCTTGCTAGGAGGGTGGAGCATGGAGGGGAACATAGAGGGGACAGGGCATCAAGGAGGCATCCCTGCCCAGGAAGCCAGGCCCAAGCAGTTGGACAAATGGGCTGAATTTAGAATGTTCTCTTCATACTCAAAATGGCGTCTCCTCCTGTGTTTGGCACTTCAGTTTCATGCAGCATGTGCTTGTGTTTCAGCCCGGTCGAAGAGCTTGGTGATGGGCGAGCAGACCGGGCTGCCTTCCAGGCCATCGTCCCCTAGCCTGCAGGATCGAGTGTTGAAGTCTGGCTGGTTGAAGAAGCAGAGGAGCATCATGAAGAACTGGCAGCAACGGTGGTTTGTGCTGCGTGGAGACCAGCTCTTCTACTATAAAGATGAGGAGGAAACCAAGCCACAGGTAAGGCCACTCTGTGATACGGTGCTTTGGCCCTGGCCTCAGAGCTATGAGTGTGACCAGTCTTCCATTTTGAGACCTCTCTATGAGCCATTTTTGGTTACTCCTAGTGCTGGAAAGACTCAACAGTAAGAGAGCTAGCATAGCTAGGAGGCACTACTGGGGTTTCCGGGGGTGGTGACCATGGATCCAGAGCTCCCAGGGAATTCTGGGCAATTCCTCACTAACATTGCCAGAGTGTCGCTGTCCGCATGGGGCAGAACGGGAGGGAAGGCTAGTAAGAAGTGGCTCTGAGGGAAAAACAGATTGGAGTTCCAGCTGGAGAGACTACCCCCACACACACACGCACACATGAAGAGATGAGGCCAGGAGGAAAGGAACTAAGCCACAGCAATAGGAGGTAGGAGGACGTACATCCACAGAGGGGGCTGCAGTTGTAAATGGGATGGATGCTGGGGTGGGAGCCAATGGAGGAAACAGGCATAATGGATCTGATCTGGAACATAGGAATGGCCAGAGACAATCAGACCTGAGGCCCTTCTAGTCCAGTAGATAATCTGCCCCCCCCCCCACCAAATGGATGAGGTTTAATATCTCTTCCAAAATTCTTACGTGTAATGATTATAATGATGGATATTCTGGGTATCCATATATATGTCCAATCGCTTTCTGAGTTTCGCTAAATTCTTGGCCTAAGAACTTCCTGTGGCAGTGATTCTCACAGGCTAATTCCCTGTTGCATGAAAAAGTATTTCCTTTTACTCCTCCAAACTTGGGGCTGTTAGAAATCCAGATCTAAACTGTGCCCCTTAAGCCCCCCTCATATGTAGAGGCAGTACCACCTTCAGGATGAAGCTCTGGGATGGGATTCCGGAAAACATAGCAGCACCCTCTGCGTGGCTCACCAGCACTGCAAAGAGATGTGGGGGTGAGAGGACTGCTGCAGGTCAGAACAGATCTAGTCTAGCACCCTTGGCTTTCTTGCCTTGCCCACTAACTGTTCCAAGATTTTTCAGTATTGCCTGGATATGGAGCAGCCCTCCTACTGTATCACTAAGGTTTTTAAATTTCCCAGGTGAATCTTTAGTTTTCTACCCTGCAGCTTTCCTGACGAGGAAGTCCAATTACATGGAATAGTGTGTTATTATTTATTATGGACTAATCTGAGCCATCTGGTTTCAATAAAAATATGCATTGATCACAGTTCAGAAACCACAGTAAATATCTGTCATCTGAATTGTCTTTAATGAAAGGACGCCCAGCACAAGCTGTAATTGTCAAGGGGTTCCTCTGTTAAACATCTGGATCTGATGGGGCTGTTAAACAGCTGCTGATGTCCCATGAAAGTCTTGATTTAGAGATAATTTACTTACTATTGTCCATATAGTCTGTATTTTTTTTTGCCCTTATTTTTCATTGTTATCAATCCCTACCTCTCTCTCTCTAGATTCTTATATGGTGCCTAGCCTCATAGTATCTGAGTAATCTTCCAAGATTAAAAAGTGAATACGAAGACAGACATTCTCTCTCTTCCCATAAGTCAGCCTGGGCTGCATTTGTCCACTTTGTTCACTTCTTGCAGGAACATAGGTCAAAGAAGCGGGGTTTGTGCTGTGCTCTGAAATGGCTAATGTTCATCTCTCTAGGTTGTGTAGGTACTTATCAGGCCCTGGTACTACATAATTGCAGTGTGTCATACGCAATAATATTTTTATCCTCACTCTGTGAGGCAGGGGTATTAGCCCCATTATACAGCTGGGGAACTGAGGCCCAGAGAAATTAAGTGACTTGACTACAGTCACACAGGGAGTCTGTAGCAGAGCAGGAAATTGAGCCTAGGTCTCCAAGTCCCAGACTAGTGCACACACCACTGCACCACCCTTCCTGTTGACACTCAGCTTCCTCTCTTCTGGGAGTGAGTTCCAGATTCCGGAGCTGGTCACTAAGAAAGCTTTGTGTCCTTTGCTCTTGGGGCTGACAGTTCTAAAGGATTGCAGCTTTCCTGGGCAGCTGCAATCATGCAGAGTGAGACTGTCTCCCCTTTAGGTAACCTAGCCCAGACCCATGGAGAACTTTGAAGGTGAGGCACGAAACCTGGACTATGTCCCAGCAGTAATATTTTGCGTGAGAACAGGCTCTCTAGCAGTTCACTGGTTCCTGTTGTTTATTCCATGCCTGGAATTCTAGAGCCATGGAAGTTGGGCTCTAAGGAACAATATCTATAGCAGGAAATCTCTCTCCTACTGGGGCAGGCCCCTTTGGGGTCACCATCCCTCCCACAGACACAAAACAGACTAGTGCCTTTCACCCCATGAGACTCTCACACTCAACACTCTAGTGTCTATCAGCTGTTGTCTGAAGACTGGCTGATGAAAAGCCATGATAGATGAAGGTCATGCTGTCAAAGGGCCTTAAGCCCACACAAATATGCCGTCGTGTAAAGAGCTATGAACAACCCATTTATGCTTCAGTTCTTTATGCCTCAATCATGCTGTTCCCTGCAAAACACAGGCCAGAATCATTTACTCTGTCACAGATTTGTGTGTGTGAATCCTTGTATTTGTTACTTGGAGGTCTCCATCCTAGTACTGACCAAGTATGACTAGGCTTAGTTTGTGGTCACAGTTCAAGATGGCTTTTGACTTCTCCCAGTCCAGCTCTTCATTGTTGAGAGCTCAGAGTTTCAGGTTCTTGCTAACAGTGATATGATCTTAACTAGTTGAGGCATGGCTCAGTTGGTGTCCATGGACAGAGAGCACACCACGGGCAGCAATAACCTTGCAATAATTGTTCTGGCTTGACTCCATGTATCTGGGATGGATTATACAGATTCCAGATACCTTAAGGGGACAAAATGTGCTGGGACTCTACACTGCGTTGTCTTAAAAAGTGCTTCTTGTTTCTGGTTTTGGGTGCCACTTGAGTTCTTCTGGAAGGCAATGTGTCTTGTGATTAAAGAAGGGTGCTTGTAGTCATGACTCCTGGGTTCCTGGCTCTGGTGCTGCATCACTGTATGATCACAGTCAAGTCACTTAGGCCCAGATTTGTAAAGATATTTAGGCATTGCTAGACTCAGTATTGCAACCCCTCACTAAGTTCGTTGTTTAAATACTTCTACAAACCTAGCCCTGGGGCTCCTATGTCATCTTAGGAGTTGCAAAAATACCTTTCAAATCTAGACCTTACCCTTTCTGTGCATCAGCTATCCCTATTTTACAGATGAGGGAATTAATAATTGTCCACCTCGGAGACAGCAATAACACACTTTAGAGTAAAAACAACGAGGAGTCCTTGTGGCATCTTAGAGATTAACAAATTTATTTGAGCATAAGCTTTCGTGGGATATGCCCAAATAAATTTGTTAGTCTCTAAGGTGCTACAGAGACTCTTCATTGTTTTTGCTGATACAGACTAACATGGCTACTCCATTGAAACATTTTACAGTATTTTGCAATCCTTGATGACTGAGGCCACGTCTACGCTAGTGAGCTTACAGTGCTGTAAAATCGCTCATGTAGCCTCTCTAAGCTGACGGGAGAGAGCTCTCCCATCGACATAATAAAATCATCTCCACAAGTGGCGGTAGCTATGTCAGCGGCAGAAGGACTCGCACCGACATTGTGCTTCTGTTGATATAACTTTTGTCGCTCGTGTGTTATGTCGCAGCTGGGGCCTGGAGTGGGAGCTGAGAGTACGGGCCAGAAGCCAAGACCAGGGGCTGAGGCCTGCAGCAGGGCTGTGACTGGGGGCAGTGTCAGAGCAGTACTGGGAGCAAAGCGGGAATGGGTGGCGCTCCCTTCCTGCCCCATTGTGGGGGCTGGCCTGGGCTCTGCCACACCGGCCCATGCCCTACTGTGCCCCCCTGGACATCCCTCTGTGCCCCCCTACGGGGGCGCACATTGCAGTTTGCAGACCACTGTCCTAGGGGATTGGGAGACTTCATTTGTTTAGAAAGCACTTTGAGATCATGGTGTGAAAGGTGCTAGAGAAGTTCCAAGTCCTGCTAAGGACAGTTCTGGCACCCAAGTAAGATTTAGGAGCATCAGCATCTCAGACTGATTTCTTTCTGTAGTGTCGGTGCTAGCCAAGTGGTGTGTCAGTAAATGATGTGTTTTTCCTTCTCTGCAAGCATCCATTGCTCCTACAAAGTAAAGGCATAAAGCAAGCTTGCAGTGCTAGTGATTAACAGAGAAGGGAGCCTTGCCAAACAATCCAAGTTAATTGGGGAGTTCTCCTAAAAGGAATGTTGGGGGAGTGAAAGGGAGTCCTGAGGTGGCTCATGGGAGTGTGCATGTGTGAGGGGAGATGGCCAGAGGCAAGGAAGAAAGAACATCAGGGGAGAGGATGATGAGAGAAGAATGTTAAGGAACTTAAGCAGAAGAGAACCAGCTGGTGGTTATTTGGGGGGAGTGAGGAAGAATGACTTAATAAAGCTAACTGAAGCTGATCTACTTAGTTAATCAGGAAAGTGAAGATCAGATAGTTGAGTTCCTTTGTTGGACAACAGATGTGTGCCAGAGACAGCTTTCCAAAATACTCTCGTACTACAAACTAGTGCTTAGGAAGTTCTAATTTGATATTTGCTGAACAGCTCTCGGGCTAGACTTGCCAGGGATACATAGTAGTAGATAATTAGTCACTGTGCAGATTTCCAAAAGACATATTGGGAACATGCTCAACTTCAAAATTGCATCCTGCTGGAAAACTGTGGTGACTATTTATGTGGTGGACAATATGTACTCAGAATAGTTTTCTTTTCAAATCTCTCTTGTTGTTACAATATCTGTGCTGCTATGTGTTGCTGGCTAAGCACCTTTTACTGATTGTGATAGTGTGTACCAGGCTCTTTCAGGCCCCCTGCTGGAGGCCTTCTGGTCCTGCCACACCCTGCCCTGGGAAAAGAACCAGTGAAGGTGGGTGCTCCAGGCCTGCCTACAAAGGGAAGCAGCCTATCAGAGCGCAGCAGGTTCCCTCTAAAGGCACTGTAGGGCCTGAGTAGGTCAATTGCTGGCTGGGACCAGATGAGTGAGGAAGGACTGAAGGGCTATGAGACTCTCCAGGCGAGGAGGCCTAGGAGAGACTCTGCTTAAGCAGGGAGCAGACACAGAACCCTGCAGGATGGGTGAAGAGGAAGGGGCTAGGTGGGAAGCAGCCCAGGGAATAACAGCAGCAATGGAGTTAAAGGAAGCAGCAGGGGCGTGCTATTTGTAGGATTTCTGGGTTGGGACCCAGAGCTGAAGGCAGGCCTGGGTCTCCCCACCAGCCACTAGGGAAGTGGCTTAAGCCCCAAGGAGGGGATAAGACACTACCTTAAAAACCCAAGAAGGGGCTTGGAGTTTAAACAATTGATTACCCTGGAGGGGATTTGTTCGTTCACATGTTGACTGTGTGTGACTTGGCCAGAGGGCTGAGCCACTGAAGAGCTGTCTGATAAGGGCAACAGCCAACAGGGGGCACCAGCAGAGCAAAGAGTTCAGGTTCATAGCTGGCCAACAGGAAGTGCTCACGTGAGGGGAGTGCACCCTGTCACACTGATGCTTCCTGGCAGGAAGTCTAGTCTGACATAATCTGAGACACAGGAAATGCAGCTCCACTCACATCTAGGTCAGAGGTCCCCAAACTGTGGGACATGCCCCCCTGGGGTGTGTGTGGAGGAACATGTAGGGGCTGGTCCAGGCCCTGCTCCCAAAAGGGATGGGGTGGGAGTGCCATCCAGCCCCGCTCTGCCATCAGATCCACTCTCGGCCCTAGCTGTGGTTCCATTCCTGGTCTCAGCCTCATGCCTCCCCCCTACCCCACTCCTGGGTGCCATGGCCCCGCTCCCGGCCCTGGTTCCCCAGGGTAGGGGGTATGGACAGGAGTAAAGTGGAGCACAGCCATGAAAAGTTTGGGGAACACTATTCTAGATCATTGGTGCAGGTCCACCCTTGATGACAAGCTTTGTAGAGAGCCATTTCACTATCAACATTATTTAGTGACCATTATTGAAAGATTTGAGTGGTTTTCAACCCAATTTCCAGGGAACAAGTATCCACATCAAAGTCAACAGTTGCTGCAGGCACTAAGGCCTGAATGCACAAAAGGAGTTAGGTGGTGTGACAGTGAGTGTCTAGTAAATCCTTGTGAATTGCTCTCGGGGTTAGGCAGGAGATAGGAATTGGGTTGCCTAGAGGGAGGCAGCAATGCGCAGGCCCAGAGGCAGAAATATAGACACCTGGAAAACTTTTACTGCAAAAACTTAGCTACTAAGTGAGTTTAGCTGCCTACAGGGTTTTATGCATTGCAGTGTTTAGGGGCTTAGGCACCAAAAACAGGGACTTTGGTGCCCAACTCCTTCTGTGCACTCAGGACTAACGGGCAGTCTGCAAAGTTGACATGGAGACCAAGCTATCTTCTCAGCCCTAGCTGGGATCCTTCCAGAAGAGTGTTGTGACATGTTGTTATGGGGCAGGGTGGAATAGCTTCTGGATGTGAATGAATGCAGACCTTCAGTCCCAGCAATTGTCAGGCTGGACTCTCCACTACATTTACCGATTTTGTTTAATGTACTACTGCTAATTGATCTCTTCCATTTGTTTGATTCTGAATGGATAGAGAAGGCTGTGTAGTTCTATTTTACAGGCTGGTGTGAAGCCTACAACTGTGACATAATTTCATGTTTAAATTCTCTGATAAATTATTGGACAAGTGTACCTATCTCGATAATGGCACTTGGGCTAAATGCTTCCTTGGCTGCTGTGATGTATCACGCAGCATATTTCACATTTTCTATACATTATCCAGATGCCATAAAACTAAAGTCACTGAATAGAAGGCAGAAGATAATTGAACAAGTCAGCCATTATGTTCCTGAACTGCTGGGTGGGGGGTATGGACAGGAGTAAAGGGGGGGGCACGACCATGATAAGTTTGTGATGTGCTTGCAAGTAGCCTGTATTGCTGAGGAGAGACACTGCAGTGTTCTGTACTAGAGTTCACAATGTCAAATGAGACTTGCATTCAGTTCAGAGAACAAGGTTCTTGATCATCATCATAGCTTGTTGCTCCAACACTGCAGCCAAGGCCTTGTGTTATCAGGTATCTCAAATAGTTCCTTGAGGGTACAGGATATTGACAGTGGGTACTGCATGAGGAGGTGTTTGCCTTGGCTGTCTACATTCACATTTGGGATTATTTCTCATCTTCCTCCTGATCATATTGTCCCCAGTCTTTGCCACTCCAGCTCTCACTCGTTTAGCGTATACCAGTAGTTTTGTTTAAGGTTCATGCCCGGGGACAGTTGTTCTGAAGGAGCCAAGTTCTCTAGAATCACTGGCATTTCTTGCCATTTTGTTACTCTTGCTTTTCACAGTTGTATGTTGGGGTAAGGGATTTTCAGAGGCAAAGCTCTTTCTGGACTTCAGCTGACTCGGTGGTGGAATGTGTCAATGCAGTGGGTGTCTTAGATCATACACCTGCATAATAATGACTGTACTGGGTCAGACCAATGGTCCAGCTAGCACAGTAACCTGTCTTCCGACAGTGGCCAATGCCAGGTGCTTCAGAGGGAATTAACAGATCAGGCAATCAGAGTTATCCATCCCATTATCCGCTCCCAGCTTCTGCCAGTCAGAGGCTAGCAGGACAGAGAGTACGGGGTTGCATCCATGACCACATTGGCTAACAGTTGTTAATGGACCTATCCTCCATGAACTAATCTAATTCTTTTTCGAACCTCATTATAGTTTTGGCCTTCATAACATCCCCTGGCAATGAGTTCCATAGGTTGACTATGCATTGTATGAAGAAGTAGTTCCTTTTGTTTTAAACCTGCTGCCTTTAATTTCACTGTTTCTTGTGTTATATGAAAGAGTAAATAATACTTCTTTCTTCACTTTCTCCATGCCATTCATGATTTTATAGGCATCTATCATAATCCCTCTCTTAGTCATTTCTTTTTCAGACTGAAAAGTGTCAGTCTTCTTAATCACTCCTCATATGGAAGTTGTTCCATACCCTTAGTCATTTTTTTGCCCTTCGCTGTACCTTTTCCAATTCAAATATCTTTTTTTGAGCTAGAGCGACCAGAACTGCATGCAGCATTCAAGGTGGGAGCATATCATGGATTTATATAGAGGCATCATGGTATTTTTCTCTCTTATTATCTAGCCCTTTCCTAATAGTTCCTAACATTCTGTTAGAGTTTTTTTGTTTTTTGACTGCTGCTGAACACTGAGCAGATGTTTTCAGGAACTATCCACAATGACTCCAAGATCTTTTCCTGAGTGGTAACAGCTGATTTAGACCCCACCATTTTGTATGTATAGTTGGCATTATGTTTTCCAATGTGCCTTACTTCGCATTTATCAACATTGAATTTCATCTACTATTTTGTTGCCCGGTCACCCTTTGTCTCTCATTTCTGCTGAAAGCATGTGGCCTTGCTGATAGTGATGCGATCCTTGCCAGGCAGTATAGCGACAGTGTGAAGGGCAGTTTCAAGGTCCCTGTGATGATCCTACGGGATTGAGTGAATTCAGAATCAATTTTGTGTGCATGGCTTGAGTGTGACCATACTGAGACACAGTACTCTGCAGTTGAGTAGCACAAGACAACACTGGTTGCTTGAAGTGCTTTGGGGTCAGCTTCTGGTTTTGTATTGCCCAGTTACTGGAGTACACAGTACCTGGAGTACACTTTTTTTTTTCCAGCCTCTTGATATGCTCTTTGTATGTCATTGTTCAGTCGTTGTACTCAAGGATTGTACCATCTCATGATGGCCTGATGTTTCAGGTGGAATGCACACACTTGTGTTTTGCTGGGATTGGCATTCAGGGATCATGTGCGATAGTATTCTCTAAGTACGTGCTAAGCTAGTTAGGATGAGCTCAAGGTCCTCAGAACTTTCCAGCTGGATGGCGATACAAAGATCATCTGCATAAATGAATCTTCACAGTAATTCTGGTTGGTCATTTGTGTAGACATTAAATAGCAAAGGTACTAGCATTGAGCTTTTAGGCAATCCATTCTGCTGAGTTCACCATCACTTATTCTGACCATTCACCTCAACCAAAAAAGTCAGTTCTTGAGCAGCGAGGAGATGACCTGGATTATTTTACTGTTACTCAAAATTCTTGCCAATTTCAGGAAAAGTGTATGATGGTTTCCAGTGTCATAAGCAGCCAACAGATCAACAAACACATCCCTTTTGTAGCATGGCGATGACTCACCGGCATGGTGCCTCCTGATGGTTGTCCTGGGAATTAGTTCTCCAGCTCTAGAGCACCCTCTGTTGGCTGATGTCCCACGTGTGTCCCTCTCAGACTCCGATGCCCCTTTACCTTGCATGCTGCCCCATGGCAGTACCCCCACTCTCTGGATCTTCCCACCCAGGGGAACCCCCTACCCTCTATCCCAACCAGGGCCGGCTCTAGCAATTTCGCCGCCCCAAGCACGGTGGCAAGCTGCTGGGGGCACTCTGCTGCTCACCGGTTCCGCAGCTCCGGTGGACCTCCAGCAGGCATTTCTGCGGACGGTCAGCTGGTCCCGCGGCTCCAGTGGAGCTGCCGCAGGCGTGTCTGTGGGAGGTCCACCAGAGCCGCGGGACCAGTGGACCGTCCGCTGCCACGCCTGCGGCAGGTCCACCGGAGCCACCTGCCGCCCTCCCAGCAACCGGCAGAGCGCCTCCCGCGGCGTGCCGCCCCAAGCACGCGCTTGGCGCGCTGTGGCCTGGAGACAGCCCTGATCCCAACCTTGCCTCAGTGGCTACTGCCAGTCACCATCTAGCCCCCGTTCACTGGGGCAGACTGCAGTCTATCAACCACTCATCATTGGCATGGGGGGTTTGGACCTGCTGCTTTTGCCTACACTGGGCTGCACCTCTGCAACCCCAGTACTCTTCCCGGCCTTTACCAAGGCCTACAGCCTGAGGTTTTTCCAGCCTGGAGCTCCCCAGCTTCTCTGGCCTTTCCCCAGCCCTGCTCCACTCTAGGTACCCTGCTGAGCTCTCAAGCAGCCAGGCCCATCTCTCTCCACAACTAGAGAGAGACTGCCTGAGCTGCTAGCTCACAGCCTGTTATAGGGCCAGCAGTGGCCTGATTGAGGCGTGGCCCCAGCTATGGCTGTTTCCCCAATCAGCCTCGTATTCTGGCTCTAGGGTGACCAGATGTCCCGATTTTGGGGTCTTTTTCTTATATAGGCTCCTATTGCTCTCCCTCCACCCCCATCCTGATTTTTCACACTTGCTGTCTGGTCACCCTATCTGGATCCCTGGGGCAGCCCTTTCCCAGAGCTGTTTTAACCCCTTCAGGGCTGGAGCGGATGACCACCTTGCTACACCTTGTAATTTTTACAGGTTTCAAAACCATCTTCAATGTATTGAATTAGGTTTGCAACTTGGCCACAGCCTGAACATCATGGGAGGGACCAGCTTGGTCATCTGTCAGGTGCCCTTCTCATACAGCTTGTGGATTGAGCCTCCTGCTATTGGCTGAGAGTTTCACAGAGAGCAGAGCAGCGCTATGATGTGTTCACAACAGCTTACATTGCTTGGTAGATGCTCTCTTGGATTTTGTACAGTGTAGAGCCCTCTGTCACTGCTGAACAAATACTCCTGTTTTCAGTAGGCTGTGATGTCCATTACCATTCACCCACTGACACACCGGCATTAATTAGACCATGTGTGGGCTTGCATGGAGGTAGCACGATCAGGTCCATGACTACTGCAGTATAAGTAATTATAATACAGCAGCGTGCACAGTTTGGCCTTTAGCTTGCTGCATTACGGTGGGTTGCAGCATGCAGGCAGCTCCCAGTGGCACAGATACTCTGCGGGCTGGGCTGGCTGAATTATCCATTATCCCAGGCTGGGCCCATCCTACTCTGGCCCTTATTAGCCAAAACAAATGTGTGGCAGGCTCCAGGGGACTGGGCAAGGGAGCATGCAGCTGTTCTCTCTTTTCTGGCAGTCTGCACACAGCACCCAGACTCATAATATCGCTGCTGTTGGCTGGCTGGGTGTGGGCAGAGCCAGAGTCTGCTGGGGAATGTTGCCATTAACCTGCTCTCCTCTCCCCTTAGCATGCTGCAGGCTTCATGCTGTGCTGCAGTCCCCATGGCAGGCTGAAGCTGTCTCTGGTGGCACCAACCTGTGGATCCACAGTGCTGTGCTCGGGGCCCAGTGCTGCAAAACCTGCCTTAATCTACCTCAGGTCTGCCAGGCAGGATCAGACCAATAATTCATTTCATCCAGACTCTAAAAATTGCCAATGCCAGCTGCTTGAGAGGCAAGTGTAAAAATCCCCAGATGGAAAGATTTCTGAGTAACCTGCCCTCAGGGGCAATTTCTTCCTAGCCCCCATCAGCAAGTGGCTGGCTAATGAAGCATGAGGCTTTATTGCCTCTGTACAATTTTATTTTCACTGGTGTCATATTCTTGTTGTTCCTATAAATGTATAATATGGGCTGCATCAGGAAAGAACTTGAACTTCACACTGCGAAAGCATTGTCAGTATTCGGGCATTTCCTCAAGCACCCTGATGCAGAGAGATGAAGCTGAGGATATATAATGCTTCAGTTGTCAATATCCTGACCTATGGGTCTTCAACATGGCCCTCAAAACTGACAAGAAGTTGGACATCATCCAGATGAAGCATCTGTGAATGATCAGAAACATCAAATGGGTTGAATTCAAATTGAATGAAGAGACCTCTCTTCTAACTAATAGGTCCTGCTCTCTCAAACGGTCGCCCAAAGCTTTCTAAGGTAGTATGGTCTTTCACTCTGAATGGCTACCAACTGCCCTGCAAGAATCCTCTTCAGCTTTCCTCTAGTGAAAGGTGGATGGAAATGACCTCCTTGGAAGACCTAATGCTTTGGCTGGATGGCATCAACAGACATCTGTCCTTCACAGACATCTTACCTTGTAACATGCCAGATATGGTGCAGGACAGAACATCAAACAGGTGCAGAACGCTTTTGGTGGCCTCTGAGAATTTGCTAGCTCTGAGAATTACCCAGCTAACTTTTTTTTTTAAATCTGGCTATGCTCATGGCTTATTCATGGATTCCAAGGCCAGAAGCGACCATTGTGATCATCTAGTCTGAACTGTATAGCACAGGCCGCAGAACGTGCCCCCCAAAAATTTCTTGAGCAGATCTTTTAGAAACGGATTCAGTCTTGATTTAAAAATTTGTCAGTGATGGAGAATCCACCATAATCCTTGGTAAATTGTTCCAGTGTTTAATTACCCTCATTATCAAACATGCATGCTTTATTTTCAGTCTGAATTTGTCTAGCTTCAAATTCCAGCCATTAAATCATGTTAGACCTTTCTCTGCTAGGTTGACAAGCCCTTCATTAAATGTGTTCCCCATATACTTAACTTGATTACATTTTATCTCTCTTCATATTCTCTTTGTTAAGCTAAATAGACTGAGGTTTTCAAGTCTATCACTATGAAGTGGGTTTTTTAATCCTTTAATCATGCTCATGGCTCTTTGCTGACCTCTCTCCAATTTATCAACATCCTTCTTGAATTGTGGGCACCAGAACTGGACACAGTGTTCCAACATGGTTGCACCATGTCAAATAGAGAGATAAAATTACCTTTCTACTCCTACTTGAGATTCATTCCCCTGTTGAGGCATCCCAGGATCACATTAGCCTTGCTAGCCACAGCATCACACTGGGAGCTCATCTTCAGCTGATTATCTACCGTGACCCCCAAATCTTTTTCTTCAGTTGTAACTTGTGGCAGTGAGCGCCACAGCTGTATTGACAAAATTAACTGAAAGTTAATTGTAAAGCTGTTTCCTTTCAATATTGAATGCATTGCCTAGTCATTGGAAGGACCCCATGTCCTATGAGAAAGTAAGTCAAGTCAGAGTGCCTGACTGGATATTTCTTTACCATTTTACATCATAGGAAAAGACGGTTACTCACCTTTGTAACTGTTGTTCTTCGAGATGTGTTGCTCACATCCATTCCAGTTAGGTGTGCGCGCCGCGCGTGCACGTTCGTCGGAAACTTTTTACCCTAGCAACTCCAGTGGGCCGGCAGGTCGCCCCCTGGAGTGGCGCCGCCATGGCGCCCAATATATATCCCTGCCGGCCCACCCGCTCCTCAGTTCCTTCTTGCCGGCGACTCCGACAGTGGGGAAGGAGGGCGGGTGTGGAATGGATGTGAGCAACACATCTCGAAGAACAACAGTTACAAAGGTGAGTAACCGTCTTTTCTTCTTCGAGTGATTGCTCACATCCATTCCAGTTAGGTGAATCCCAAGCCATACCTAGGCGGTGGGGTCGGAGCGAGAAGTCGCGGCATGGAGCACTGCAGATCCGAAGGCCGCATCCTCTCTAGACTGCTGGACCAGGGCGTAGTGGGAAGCAAAGGTGTGGACCGATGACCAGGTCGCTGCCCGACAGATTTCCTGGATGGGCACACGGGCGAGGAAAGCCAGCGACGACGCCTGCGCCCTGGTAGAATGCGCAGTCACACGGCCCGTAGGGACGTGGGCCAAGTCATAGCAGGTCCTGATGCAGGACGTTACCCAAGAGGATAACCTCTGGGAGGAGATAGGAAGCCCTTTCATGCGGTCCGCTACTGCCACGAAAAGCTGGGGGGATTTGCGGAAGGGCTTGGTCCTCTCCACGTAGAACGCGAGAGCCCTACGGACATCAAGCGAGTGGAGCTGCTGCTCCCTGCCTGAGGAGTGAGGTTTCGGGAAAAAAACCGGGAGGAATATCTCTTGGTTGACGTGGAAGGCTGAGACCACCTTGGGGAGAAAAGCAGGGTGTGGTCTCAGCTGCACCTTGTCCTTGTGGAAGACCGTGTATGGGGGGTCTACCACAAGAGCCCGGAGTTCCGACACCCGTCTAGCTGAGGTGATAGCTACTAGAAAGGCCGTCTTCCAAGAGAGGTAAAGCAGGGAGCAAGTAGCTAACGGCTCAAAGGGGGGCCCCATGAGTCGGGACAACACCAGGTTAAGATCCCAGGTTGGAGCAGGGGGACGGACGTTAGGGTATAAACGTTCCAGCCCCTTAAGGAATCTAGACACCGTCGGGTGGGAAAAAACAGAGTTACCATCCGCACCCGGGTGAAAGGTGGAGATAGCCGCTAGGTGGACTCGTAACGACGATATGGCCAGACCTTGCCCTTTGAGGGACCAAATGTAGTCTAAGATGTTGGCTACTGAAACTTCCATAGGGCGGAGATTTCTCTCCACGCACCAATAGGAGAATCGCTTCCATTTGGCCAAATATGTCGCTCTTGTGGACGGCTTTCTGCTGCCCAAGAGCACTTCCCTCACCGGCGTGGAACAGCGCAGCTCAGAGCCAGTCAGCCACGCAGGAGCCACGCCGCTAGGTGCAGCGACTGCAGGTCCGGGTGACAGAGGGTCCCGTGCTCCTGGGTAATCAGGTCCGGATGAAGGGGCAGGGGAACTGGGTCGGCTATGGCCAGGTCCAGCAGCATGGGGTACCAGTGCTGTCTGGGCCACGCCGGGGCTACCATGATCACATGAGCCCTGTCCCTGCGCACCTTCAGAAGGACCCTGTGGACCAACGGGAATGGGGGAAATGCATAGTACAGGTGGGTCGACCACTGGATGAGGAAGGCATCCGCTATCGACCCGGGTTCCCTGCCCTGAAAGGAGCAGAACGCTTGGCACTTCCTGTTCCCCTTGGCCGCGAAGAGGTCCACCCGGGGATAACCCCACCTCCGGAAGATGGAGAGGGCGACGTCCGGGCGAAGGGACCACTCGTGTGACAGGAAGGATCTGCTCAATCGATCCGCCAGCGTGTTCCGTACTCCGGGGAGGAAGGAAGCCATGAGGTGAATGGAGTGGGCTACACAAAAGTCCCAGAGTCGTATCGCCTCGTGGCACAGGGAGGAGGATCTGGTGCCGCCCTGCTTGTTGATATAATACATGGTCGTCGTGTTGTCGGTGAACACCGCGACACAACGACCCTGGAGCTGATGACAGAACGTTTGACAAGCAAGACGGACCGCTCTCAACTCCCGCATGTTGATGTGTAGCCGCACCTCCTCCTGGGACCACAGGCCCTGCGTCCTCAGGGTCCCTGCGTGGGCCCCCCAGCCGAGATCTGAGGCATCTGTTGTTAGGGACACCGAGGGCTGAGATGGGTGGAAGGGGAGACCCGCACACAACACTGACTGGTCCAGCCACCAGCCGAGAGAATCTAAGACCCTCTGGGGGATCGTGATTAACATATCTAGTGGCTGTCTTGTCGGCCTGTAATGACTGATGAGCCACAACTGGAGTGGCCTCATGCGGAGCCGAGCGTAATTGGTCACGAAAGTACAGGCCGCCATGTGGCCTAACAGGGTTAGACACGTCCTCACTGACGTCAGGGGGGCTGTCTGTAGTCGTTGCACGATTGCCGACAAGGCCTGGAACCGCTGCAATGGCAGCAAGGCCCTGCCCACAGTGGCGTCCAGGACGGCCCCGATGAATTCCACCCTTTGTGTGGGGGCCAGGGTGGACTTGTCTGTGTTCACCAAGAGGCCCAGAGTGGCGAACATGTCGGTGATCACACGGACATGGCTGCAGATTTGTTGTTCCGACGTGCCCCGAATCAACCAATCGTCCAGATACGGGAACACGTGGATACGACTGCGCCGAAGCTGCGCCACAACAACTGCCATGCATTTCGTAAACACTCTCGGGGCCGTGGACAAGCCAAATGGGAGGACTGCAAATTGGTAATGCAGAGACCCCACAACGAAGCGAAGGAAACGTCTGTGGGGTGGCCAGATAGCAATGTGGAAATACGCGTCCTGCATGTCGAGGGCGGCGTACCAGTCTCCCGGATCCAGGGATGGGATAATGGTCCCCAAGGAAACCATGCGGAACTTCAACTTCACCAGGTACTTGTTGAGCTCTCGCAGGTCGAGGATGGGCCTGAGGCCTCCCTTGGCCTTGGGGATCAGAAAGTAGCGGGAATAAAACCCCTTGCCTTTCTCGTTCTCCGGCACCGCCTCTATAGCTCCTTTGCGGAGGAGCGTCTGCACCTCCTGCCGAAGGAATTGCTCGTGAGAGGGGTCCCTGAAGAGGGACGAGGAAGGGGGGCGGGGAGGAGGAAATGAAACAAACTGCAGGCGGTATCCCGACTGCACCGTGCGTAAGACCCAGCGGTCTGATGTTATTAGGGACCACGCCGGGAGGAAAAAAGAAAGGCGGTTGGAAAACGGGGGGAAAGGATCCAATGGGGAAACTGTTACTGCGCCCTCGGGCGCACCTTCAAAATGAAGGCTTGGGACCAGGCGGGGGCTTAGAGGAGCCTTGGTTTTGGCCCCCTTGGTTCCCCGAGTGCCTGCGCCTTCCGTTCCTGCCGCGGCGCCTGTTAAGGTCCTGCCGCTGGCGGAACTGGAGATACGGCCTGCGCTGTTGTTGCTGTTGCTGCGGCCGGAAGGGTCTGCGCTGCGTCACTGGAGTGTGCATCCCCAGTGACCTCATGATGACGCGGTTGTCTTTTAGATTCTTTAGTCTAGGGTCTGTCTTATCCGAAAACAGCCCTTGGCCTTCAAAAGGAAGGTCCTGTATTGTGTGCTGGAGCTCCGGCGGAAGGCCGGAAACCTGCAGCCAGGAGAGGCGACGCATTGTTACACCCGACGCGAGGGTACGGGCAGCCGAATCCGCAGCGTCCAGAGAGGCTTGCAAGGACGTGCGTGCGACCTTCTTGCCTTCCTCTAAGATGGCCGCAAACTCCTGACGAGCGTCTTGTGGCAACAGCTCCTTGAATTTGTCTGCTGCCACCCAGGAGTTAAAGGCGTATCTACTTAACAGGGCCTGTTGGTTGGAGACCCTGAGTTGCAGCGCCCCCGCCGAGTACACCTTACGGCCGAGGAGGTCCATCCGCCTAGCCTCCCTGGATTTGGGGGCTGGAGCCTCCTGACCATGACGCTCCTTATCATTGACGGATTGGACCACCAGGGAACACGGAGTCGGGTGTACGTGGAGGTACTCGTAGCCCTTAGAAGGAGCCATGTACTTCCTCTCGACGCCCTTCGCAGTGGGAGGAATGGAGGCCGGGGACTGCCAGATGGTGGTGGCGTTGGCCTGGATGGTCCGTATGAACGGCAGGGCGACCCTGGTGGGAGCGTCTGCGGAGAGGATGGTGACAATAGGGTCCTCTACCTCCGAGACCTCCTCGGCTTGTAGACTCAGGTTTTGGGCTACTCGCCGGAGGAGGTCCTGGTGCGCCCTGAGGTCCAGCGGGGGGGGCTGTTGGAGGAGGTCCCAGCCACCGCTTCATCAGGGGAAGAAGATGAGGAGACCCCCGGCAAGAAGGTGTCTAAAGGGGGGTCTCCCTCGGCCCTCGCCTCTGCCTCAGGAGCCAAAGTGGAGTCCTGTCGCTTGGATCCTTCCTCCCCATCCGGGGAGGGAGGGGGGCGAGACAACGAGGCCTCAGGTGCCCTGCGCTCTGCAGTCGCCGGCCTAGCAGGGAGCTGTTGGGGGCCCTGGGCCTGATGATACGCCCAGGGTGTCCAGAAACCCCATTGCTGTGGGGCTGCGTCCTGCTGTGGAGGCTCGCTGAACAGCGCCGCCTGCCGGTCGGTGCCCAGCGCGTACCCACTGTCCGCCAGCGAAGACACGGACGGCTGCCTCGAGGGCCATTGCGGAGCGGACCCTGGATGGTAATGGTCCGCGCGGGCCGGCACGGGCGATCTTCTCGGTGCCGGGGACCGGTGCCGGGAGTCGTAACGGTGCCGGGAGCGGGACCGAGTTCTGCCACGGTGCCGGGATCTGGATCGGTACCGGGCGCCGCTTCGGTGCCGGGATCGGGACCTGCCACCGGTTCGGTACCGGGAGGTCGACCGGGACCGGGACCTGCCACCAGCTCGGCGCCGGGAGGTCGACCGGTGCGGCGAACGTCTGGATCGGCTCCTGGACTCGCGGTGCCGGTAACGACGGCTGGACTCTGACCGCGACCGTCTCGGTGTCGACCGGCGCCGCGAGTGCGACCGGTACCGCTGAGGGGAGCGGTGCCGGGACTGCGAGCGGCGGCGGGATCTGGAGCGACCTTGACGTCGGGACCTGGAGCGAGAACGAGAGTCCCGGGACGGTGCCGACATCATAGGCTTGCCTCTGGACACAACCCGCACCGGAGGTACCGGGGGTGGTAGCTGAGTGGGCTCGGTCATGGCTATGAGGTCCCGTGCCGAGGCGAAGGTCTCTGGTGTAGATGGCACCACTATCTCGACCCCAGATGTCATGGGGGAGCTTGGCGGCACCGGACTCGACGGACCCGCCGGGCCCGGAGTCGACGGTGCCGGCGGCGCCGCGGCCGATGCTGAGGCCGGGCGCTCCACTCGGGTGTGCCTGGCCGGAGTAGTGGACTTCGACGGCCTAGGCTCTGTCCCCGGTGCCGGAGAAGGTCGGTGCCGGGGAGTCTTCTCGGTGCCGGTGCGATCCGGTGCCGGCGCCGACATCACGGCCTGCGAAGCCGCCGGGTCAAGTGCCGCCTCCAGGAGGAGAGTCCGGAGCCTTTGATCCCTCTCCTTCTTAGTCCTTGGCTTAAAAGCCTTGCAGATGCGGCACTTGTCGGATCTATGCGATTCCCCCAGGCACTTCAGGCACGCGTCGTGGGGGTCGCTCGTGGGCATAGGCTTCTTGCAGGCCGCACACTGCTTGAAGCCCGGCGAACCAGGCATGAGCCCGGTGCCGGGTGCCGGGAAGGGCTAAGCCCCCGGCGAAAAACTATTTACAACTACTTAACACTTAACTACTACTATCTAACTAACAGTCTAATTAACAACTACAATAGAGATAACGATAGAAAAACAAGGAGAGCTAGGGACGTGGAGGACAGCTATGCCGCGCTCCACAGTTCCAACGACCGACACGGCGGTAAGAAGGAACTGAGGAGCGGGTGGGCCGGCAGGGATATATATTGGGCGCCATGGCGGCGCCACTCCAGGGGGCGACCTGCCGGCCCACTGGAGTTGCTAGGGTAAAAAGTTTCCGACGAACGTGCACGCGCGGCGCGCACACCTAACTGGAATGGATGTGAGCAATCACTCGAAGAAGAACTGCATCTGCTGAATTTTATCACTGGAAGTGTGTGAATTCTCAGAGCCCTGTGGACAATTGTGGATTGGGACTTTAAAGGGGCATGGGTGGGAAATGATCCATGAAAACTTAGTTCTCTGTTTGCAGGTCAGCTGTGTTCTTGGGAGACCTTCCTTGTTGAAGGCCTCATGGTGCTAGGTCAATTTTTTTTAATCCCTAATTATCTTCAGCTCTTAGGTTACGCTTGCTGTTTTTTAAAAATCTGCGTTTCTGCCAATGTCAGTATTCAGCATGATCTGCAAATACTGGGGGGAGGGAGGGGAAGCTTAGCTTAACAGAACTTTCCACCATCCCATTTGATCTTTCCTGCAGGTTATTTATCTGACCTCCCATGGAGGCTCAGGTGTTGATTGCTTATCTACCGAAGCCTACTAAGATTTGTCAGAGGCTGCCATAATACTACAAGGGATAATGAACCTTGAACGATGCCATTTATAACTTAGTTTATGGATTCTGCATTGTTTGCTTAAAGGAAATCTTATGACTCCAGCTCTCCACAGAGAATTCTGTAAATATGCTCCTCTTAGAGGAATGACAGTATGAGAAACACAGGGCTCTGGTGTTAGCAGTAGAGAAGGAATATATGTGTAGAGCAAGGGTCCAACAAAGGGACTCCGTGCTCCCCACCTCACACCAACACTTTGAGAGCCATTATTGAGCCTGTGGGAAGCTATACATGCTAGAACCAAGAGCCCAGAGTTAAATGTGAGGAGTCAGTTTCAGAAGGTTTAGTTCTTATACACACACACACACGCATACGTTTGCATGTTCTTCCAAACTACCCCGCTGTCCTGAGTCTGGTAAACCTTGGCAGGAAAAACTCAGGAGAACTGTGCTCCTCAAGAGAATACCTCCTGCAACCAGCTCCGAGACCATTTTAAATGTGCCTAGGGGATTTGGATACCTAATTCACATTAATGTTAACAGAGATTCTGCATCCAAATCCCTTAAGTGGTGGGTCTTGAAAATCTCAGCCATGAGATTTCATCATTTCTGATGCATGTGAAGGAAAAAACCAGTGGGTGGCAGGGAAGAGTAATTAGCCCAACATTTAGTTTGATTCTAGATATGTGCAGTTTCAGGGGAGAACAGAGTAGTTCTTACAGTTTCTGGGCCATCTCTAACTGATGCACTAATAATTAAGGTAAAGCATATGGTTGAAACTGTTATGGGTTTGTCTGTGTACAGAAATGTTGACATTTTCTAAGAGTTTTGTCTATTGGAGACAACAGCCTTCGTGTGTTCAGTTCAGAAACTGCAAGTCACAGAGCGCGCGCACACACACACACACACACACACAGAGCCGTGCTCTCTCATGGAGATTTAACTCTTGGTTGGTTGCCCTCTTGATCTACAGGAATTCATTCAGGCTGAAAGCATCTCTTTGCTTCTTGTGTAGGGAAACATAAAACAACAGATTTTAGTAAATCCAGCCAGCTTTGGCAACAGATTTCCTGGACATGACAGAACACTCCCCGGAACTAGCCTTTCCCAGCATGCATTGTTTCCTTAGAAGACATGTGCTAGAGTAGTTGGGCACTGTATTGAGGCTGATCCAAGGCCGTTGTAAGAATTATAGACAGGTCTTTCCAGAAGAATGGCAAAGTTTTGATTTTTAAATCGAACAAACAAAACTCCCCAGTCTAAGTCACAGAGTTAACTTTTACAGGTACTGCCCTTCTTGAACATTGCTATTCAGGTAGCAGGTGCTTTCTTGTGTTAAAAGGGATTTTCACCTGAAAGGTTTCTTGATGATCCAGAGAAAGGGGTGAGTGAGTGTGTATTTTAAAGAAGCTGTGCCTCTGGCAGCCAGTAGCACAACTCCGTTTGATTCAAGGGGAACAGGAGCAGGTGTCTAGCTAATTTGTTCTCTTTTTGTATTGAACATTTTATACTGAAAATGATTTAAGGATCTCGAGCACCCAAAATGTGCCAGGATTCTGGCTCTGTCTATTGTACATGGGCGGAGATGGCTTCAGTTTGATTTTTCTTGTGTGTTTCCATTCTCTTCCTTGGAATTGTTTTTGGCTCTGATTATCCTTTGCTTCCTCATTTTGTATCTTACAGATGCTTTCAGTGTGTCTTCTAGCTTAAGTGAATCTCATTCACAGTGTGCTTATGGCTTTGTGGGTGTGGGGTGTTTTTTATTCTGATCCCTTGGATTTTTTTTAACTGATTCTCATTCCTTTTTCAAAAAACAAACAACTTTCAGGTTGGATTTTGATGGAGTTCTGTCTTCTCCCTAGATTCCATCCCCAGGTGTGTGTGGTTTTTGGACAGATAACCTAGCTCTGCACTGTCATCACAATTATTTATATTGCAGTATTGCCTGAAAGCCCATTTGGGGATCAAGGCCCATTGTGGTAGGTGCTGTACGCACACGTAACAAAATGGTGCCTGCCCAAAAGGGTTTGCAATCTGAAATGAGACACAACATGTGGATATAGCAATGAGCAGACAGGAGCACAGAGGAACAGTAGGGCCATTATAATGAGTATAATAAGCAATGATCAAAGCACATTGTCAAGTATTTGCAAAATGTTTTTATTGACTTGTTTAGGATTGGAATTCTAGATTCCTCTGGAGCTATCTCACTGAGATAATGGGGATTAGTAAACTGCTGGATGACCCTGGTAATAATCGGACATTTCAGCCCAGCCCCTAAGGAGCTGACACACTTCTCTGCCTGGCTCCTTGTGCTCTGAGACCTGAAGAGTGTTTGCATACTTCCATTTTCCAGCCCCTGTGTTGGCAGGAGCATCTATACAAGGCAGTCCCACTGGCCCTAACAGACCGCATGGCACTTAGCAGCGGCGTGGCAGCAGTTTCAAAGTAGGCAAAATCATATATTATGTAGAGCATGGTGGAGATTTATCCTGCCACAAACCACTGTGGGGAGAGCCAGCCACTTCTGGGAATCTTCTCTTCTTGTCTCTGTTTCCGCAAACAGCAGGGAACCCTCTAAAAATAACCAGAACGCATCCATGCAATTTACTGATTGAGCAGATTGGACACTCTATCAATGGCATACTGCTCCTAGTGTTGAAGCTCTTGTAATCCACTGGGCAGCATGTCTTACGGGTTGCCTGCTGGGCTTCATTAGCAGAGGATGTGAATTTTGTACACCCGAGTTAAAGAGCCTTGGCTCTTTGAGCTGCTACAGCTTAAACGATATGTTTGGCTCTGGAGGTCCCTGGTTTGCTGCTGTCTCAGATTAAAATATGGCCACCCACAAATTTGTACTGTCATGCAAACATTGCCCCCTTCCAAAAAAAAAAAAGTTAGTGAGAAACATAGGACTCTGACCCACTTTCCTTACTTCTTCCCAAAAGACACTCCAGCTGATTGCCTGAGATTCACCACAAATGGCTGTCCATCTTTCCTGGGTCAGAGCAGAACAGGAGGTGTGGTGACCAGATTTGTCTCTGTAATGGTGTGTCTGCTTCCAAGCCACTGGAAGAAGTTTGGACTCTAGGAGTGAGTTGTTTCCTGGTTGGGAGAGAAATGAGTAGTTGCAGGTACAGGATATTTTCCCCTAGGCTGCATTGCTTTCACAATAAGTGTTCCTCTGAGCACAGAAATATATCAAACAGCCAAAGCAGCAGCAATGGAAGTCTCTGGCCTGTGTAATGCTGGAGGTCAGACTAGATAATCACAGTGGTCCCTTCTGGCCTTAGAATCTACACATGAAAGCTTCACGCTCATACAGCTACAGAAAGTGGCTGTGTTCCAGGCCTTCACCCAGCATGTCTCTTGCAGTTTGACTCTATGAGCATGAGGAGTATTGCAAAAAAATCCTACCAGCACTAAGAGGAGGCTAACAAAGTAAAATGTCTGGCCACAGGAGACTTGTCTATATTGGGGCCCATGCTGGTACAGCTGAACCAGCAGTTGCACTAGTGGGAAATGTTTTGTAACATTCCCTGATGTAGATAGGGTTGCCAGGTGTCCAGTTTTCAACCAGAATGCCTGGTCGAAAAGGGATCCTGGCAGCTCTGGTCGGCACTGCTGACTGGGCCATTAAAAGTCCGGTTGGCAGTACAGCCTGGGTAAGGCTGTACGTGGCTCCCAGAAGCATCTGGCATTTCCCTCTGCCTCCTAGGCCAAGGTGCGGCCACGGGTGCTCTGTGCACTTCTCCCTCCCTGAGTGCCAGCTCCACAGCTCCCATTGGCTAGGAACTGTGGCAAATGAGAGCTGCAAGGGTACTCTGACCTTCCTCCTACACCCCAACCACTACTCCAGCCCATAGCTGCCTCCTGCATCCAAACTCCCTCCCAGAGCCTGCACCCTGCATCCTGTCTTGCACTCTGAACTCCATTCCCCCAATATGCCAGATAAGAAAGCTTTTACTGTATTTGGCCTCTCTGACACAATCCAAATGGGGGTGTCATGGTATAATTCCCCACTCTGAACCTTAACGTCTGTCCAAAAGATGGGGTATCAGCATGAATTCCTCTAAGTTCAATTACCAGCTTAGTACTTGTAGTGCTGCCACCAACCAGGAATTCCAGTTCCTGGTACACTCTGGTCCCCCCAAAACCTTGCCCCAGGGACCCCCAAGACCCAGTCCCTCTGGATCTTAACACAAGGAAAGTAAACCCTTTCCCTCACCGTTGCCTCTCCCAGGCTTCCCCTCCCTGGGTTACCCTGGAAGATCACTGTGATTCAAACTCCATAAATCTCAAAACAGAGAGGAAAATTCACCTTCCCCCCTCCTTCTCTCTCCCCCTCCCAGATTCTCCCTGAGAGAGACAGTAATCCTAACACAGAGAGAAATTAGCCCTTCCCTCCACCAATTCCCTGGTGGATCCAGACCCAGTCCGCTGGGGTCTCACCATAATAAAAAAAACAATCAGGTTCTTAAACAAGAAACTTTTAATTAAAGAGAGAAAAACAGTAAAAATTATCTTTGCAAATTTAAAATGGAATAGGTACAGGGTCTTTCAGCTATAGACACTGGGAATATCCTCCCAGCCTAAGTATTCAAGTACAAATTAAAATCCTTTCAGCAAAATATAAATTTGAACTCCTTCCAGCCAAATACACATTTGAACTTCTTCCAACCAAATACACATTTTCAAATAAAGAAAACAACCATAAGCCTAACTCGCTTTATCTACCTAGTACTCACTATTCTGAACTTATAAGAGCCTATATCGGAGAGATTGGAGAGAAACCTGGTTGCACGTCTGGTTCCCCTGAGCCCCCAGAGTGAACAACAACCAAAAACTAACAGCACACACAAAAACTTCCCTCCTTCCAGATTTGAAAGTATCCTGCCCTCTGATTGGTCCTCTGGTCAGGTGACAGCCAGGCTCACTGGACTTGTTAACCCTTTACAGGCAAAAGAGACATGAAGTACTCCTGTTCTATTAACCCTTACTTATCTGTTTATGACAGGGGGCTTCTGTGATGTGTAGATTTGTCCTCAGAACTCATTTCATAGAGGCACACTAAACAGCTGTGAGACAGGGGTAACTTCAGCTAGTATTGACATAGGTTGGATTTGAACCCCTGACCCAGCAGGGTTCTATGGCTAACTGCCTACCCTCAGAGAATGCTCAGGAAGGTATGTTTAGTTAGGATTTGGTGTGTTTTTGTTTCTGGACCTGCTGGAGTTTAGTCTGCTTTGGTATACAGAAGTTGGACCCTGTGATATTGAACTGATTTAAACAATTGTTAATTTAGCTCCTGAGCAAGGTTGCTAATGCAGCCAGATTGACTGGTGGAGAAGTCACATCAATCTGTTTAAATTCAGTAATGTTTCACTACCAGTGAGAGCTGCTGATGGAATCAATATGCCCTGCCTGCTTATATAGATTCTTCATATCATTCCTACTTTCTATTAGTTTATTTACAGGGTGTTTTACGAAATGCCAGAAAGACTGGATGGTAGTGAGCTAGACTCTATTATCCACCAGAGAAGTCTCTTATCACCTGATGGGAGCAGTTGTGAGAGAGCAACTCCACCCAGTGCAGTCGGACAATATGCAGGTAGGGAAAACCATGCTGGAGGCTGCTGTGACAATCTATCCCTTCACCATGCACCCATGACCTAAAAAGTACTTTCCAGAGAGAGGCCTGAATGACAAACTGCAGCTCTTGATCCAACCTCTACCTACATTCAAGGGTGTCCAAAATCTGAATTTAGATTTCAAGCTTGTGTCTTGTATCTTTTATGGGCTGGGGGATGAACTGAAGACTTGTCACCCTTGATCCACTGCCGATCTCCCGCTGATATCAGTTGGAAGTTGGGACAAAGATCAAGGGTAAAATATGGTCTGTCATTAATACGTGGCCTTCTAGTTATTCATTACCTCATAGTCCTATTCAACATCACTCTGTTGCCATGTTTTCTCACTACCCTGTATTTCTTTTCCTTTTCCACCCTCCCTTTCTCTGTCTTTCCTTCTCCTCCTTGTCTTTGTTTCTCTCCACTGTTCTTCCCTCTGCAGTGGAGCTGGTTGAAAAATGGGCTTTTTGCCACAGAAAATGTTAAAGACCATGCGAGGAAACTCATTTTAATCAAAAAGTTTCACTGAAATGTTGGAATTTTCAGTGAAAAAATGAAAACAAAAACATCTTGATTTGGAGATGTGGTTCAGGTGCCTCAAGGCCCCATTGTCCCCTATAGGATAGGCTCCCTGGTCAGACTGCATCTCCCATGATGCACTAGTCTCTCTGGTTATGGTGCATTATGGGAGATTTAACCTGGCTGTTAAGCCCAACCCGTAGCTGAGAACGGGGAGGAGAAAACCACTCTACAACTCCCATGATGTGCCACAGCAAACTATATCCACATTTTGTCTGAAATATTCCAGTTTTCAGGCATTTGGGTTGTCGATGAAAAAATCTAAATTTTCTGCAGAAAGACACTTTTTATGAAAAACGTTGTTTAGACACACCCAATTTTCCCTCAAAAATCAATGCTGATGGAAAATGTTTGACCCACCCTGCTCTAGTTATCCAGTTCTTCCCTCTCCCCCATTCCATTCTCTAAAATGATCAGCAGTTAAACAGCTAATGCTGAAACGTCAGTGTCATATGGACTTTGCCTGGAATAGATCTGATTTGGCCGTATTGATTTCCAAACTGCCTGAAAAAAGCCAGGCTGGGCAAAAGAGACCCTCATTGATTCCCCACCAAAATGTCTCTGTAGACAACCCTCTCACCTTCAGAGTACGTTCAGGCGTGGGGTTGCGGACACTTTTCCAGTTTAGTGCCCCTTTTACCCATTCCGGTTCCACAGTGATCTGTCATTTTCTATGGCCTCGTCCTCCAGCCAGATCACTGCTCTTTGTTTATCCTGGAAGGGGAATGCACTAAGTCCCAAAATAGGAAACTCTAATGATCTTTATTCTGAACTTTAAGCATGTGCTGAAGTCCCATTGAAATCAGTGGGAGTTAAGCATTGTTTAAATGCTTTGCTGAGTCGGGAGAGGGTCTGGAAAGCAATTCTGAAACACCCATTGGCTAATACTTCCTTTCCCTTGCTTTTTTGCTTCCCTCTGTAATATCCTTATCCTTTTCCCCATCATTGCCAGCAGCTTTGGAAGTCCATGTGCCTTATGGCAGGCAAGAATTGGATGTAATGTGAGAGTCATAGATATTATGTTAGAACGAACAAAAAATAAAATAGAACGTCAGGCCAAAATCTGAGATTACCTGGACCAGAACACACCTGAGCTTTGGGAAAATGTGGAATCTCGGTCCAAACTTTGAGGCTTGTGCCCATCTCTAACTAAAAATAACTAAATGATGAACTCCTAACGGGTCTATATTATATTGTATCTGCCCACTCAATGGCTGATGAGCATGTGGCCTTCAACTGTATGAAAAAGTTTGTCGAGTCAGTTCTATGCTTTCTTGATAATTTTCCCCCCTTAAAGGCCCTTTCCTGCACACTCATCTCTGCAATAGAGAGTTGAATTGTGTTTTCCCAGCATGTTTACATTAATGACATTTTAGTGCTCATTGACATATTCCTGATCTGCGTCCTGCTGACAAATGCAGAGTTCAAGAGGAAGAAGCCAGTTGTTGTAGCTGTGGCATTTAGTCTCATTAATGATGTGGAGTGCTGGATCCAACAGTCCCCTGGCTAATGGAAGCTCAGCTAGTTAAATTGCCATGCTGTGCTTATGCAGTTTAGGTGAAGATCTTGGTAGCAGTATATTCATTATCTTAATTTCATCCAAATAATTTCCTCCTGGGCTAAACCTGTCATACTGTAAATAATGTGCAAATCCTAGAAGAGAATGGGTTCTCTGTCTAGGACAGCCAAAATACTGGGCCAAATTCAGTAGACCTGTCTGGGAAATTATTTCATTTACATGTGAAAAATTTCAAGTTTTTGATGATAAATCAAAAGCTCAGACAAATTTGAGTTTAAAACAAAAAATCTTTGGGTTTTCAGCAAAACCACAAATCTTAATCAAAAACCATTTTTTCCCTTTTTTCATGAAAAAACCTTTTGTGTAAGATATTTTTGGCTAGCTTAAAATCCAATCCTGGTGTAAGCAGGTGAAACTCAACTGAAATCAAGGGAGTTGTTGTAACCCATCTGTATTTGTCTTGTTTTATCTAACTAGCTCCCTTGATGCAAGTCAAAAACAAGAGGCCAAAGAAAGAATGGGCCATGGAAACTGAACTGTCTTCTCACCCTTAATCATGGTCCCTCTAGCTCAGCAATGAGGCTCTTTGACAGGGCAGCACTAGGAAGATTGGCATTTCCACTAGATGTGGATAAATAGAGGACCTCAGTCTTCAGGACCATCAGCCTGATATCATGTTCCACATTGGTGTGAGACTTCCTCATCAACCCCCTCCAGTCCAGGAGGAGGAAGCTTCACAGGAAGGCTCTCTGTGACTGAGGGGTCTTGCCTCATTTATTGGCTATATTGATTATTTTAAATCCCTAATTAGCAAACTGATTAGACCTCTGAGGTTTGATAAGTTCTAGCACCAGTAAAATTAGAATTACTGACTGATTGGGAACCCCAACATGCATGATGGCATCACTCACCCTTAAAGAAACGCTGAGTTTTCAATATTTTAACACAAAGGTTTAGCAAAAACACAAAGGTTCCAATTTAAACAAGAATATAGCAGTAGTGCAATATTTATTTGACATCCTTTTGTCATATCATACTCACCTAGAGATAGAAGACAGGTGGTGGCTTACAGGGGTTCTCTCCTGTCTCTGTCATGCCATGTGAGTCTAGTGGACAAGGTCTTGTTTCCCTAGATTGTGATCGGGCCTATTACCAGGTCTGAAGATTGCCATAATTTTTCATAAGCGTGTTCTGCATCCTTTGCCCATAACTAACGTTCTCACCCTACTAATGTTGGGCTGTTCTTGTCCTACAGCTTGGTATAGTAATTATCCCAGACTTATTAGCATATACGTTGGTTACTGTTGCAATCTTGCAATTATGCACCTGCTGATGTTCCTATCCCAAAATACCCCAAAACTAGTATCAACTGACTTCTTGCAGTTGCATATCAGCGTTTTATGCAAGATCTCAACAAAACTGCATATTGCAAAATGAACAAAATATCTTATGCCATCTTGTGACTTGTGTAAATTTCCCAGCAGTGACTATATGCTACGGCTTATAGTCTTTACTGCTTACACTAATAACTTAAAGGTTCAGGCCTATAGGTTCCTTGCATTCCAGCTAGATGTGACATCTTAGCTGAAGCTAACTTAAAAACCTGCAAGCTCCAGGGACCTATTTTCGTTTCCTAGTTGTCTGCTTTCAGGCAGAGTTCCTCTGGGTAGAGTCATCAGACACCTTTGTGAAGCAATGGGTGTTGCCTGGGGTTCTCTGCTCAGTATCCCCATTCGGTTCCCAGGTTTTAACCCTCACTCCTGCTCCTGTTTTCTTCTTGTTCCATGCAGTCAGTTGATTCCTATCCTGTGGCCCCCCACTTGCCTGCGGGGGTGGGGGTGGGCCTTTAGTTTCTGGTGAGCTCTGCCCACCTTTCCAGTGTTTCAGATGGGCTACTCCCATGTACTCCAAAGTCTTCATCAGCTGCCTCCTGACTGCTGTTCTGCCACAGGAGCCATGGGTGGGCCATCCAGCAGTAGATGGTCCAAGTCCCTCCTGTAGCTTGGCCAGCTCTCTTAGCACTCCGATTTCAAGCACTGTGTGCCAGCTGTTGACTTTGTGACTCAACTCCATCCTTCCTTTCTCTTTCAAATGCAAATTTTTCAGAGCCACATCAAATTTACCATAAAGAATTGAACAATTTTTAAAAAAAAACAGGCATACTCATCTGTTGTAATTATATTAAGTATGGGGGGAAATTCTTTGAAAATCCAGGGAAATTAAATTGAGAAGATGACATGAATGCATTAAGACTGCACAGTTTAAATAACAAAAAGGCAGGCGTTGCAAAAGTGAAAGTCCCAGCAGGAACCCTTACCAGGCTGGGTAATATTATTTCGCTTCCTCTTCTTCTGGTACAGTATTCCTCTTACTCTCTGCAAACAAACAGCAATACTGTGTTTCATTAAATATACAACACAGATGAGGCAGTGTTGCCTAGTGGATAGACGACTGGAACTCAGAAGACTTGGGTTCTTTGCTCTGCCACTGACCTTCTGGGTGACGTTGGGCAAGTCACTTTGTCTCAGTTTCCCCATTTGTAAAATGGGGATAATGATACTCTGCTGTAAAGTACTTTGAGATGTATGAATGAAAAAGTGCTACATAAGAGCTAGGTATTATGTGCAGTGTAACCAAGGTAATTTTGCTGTTGAAACTAACTTCTGCATTTCCCAACTTTTTGTGATTGTTAACCTTAATGATGCAGCAACATAGGGTTGGTGGGTTTTTTAGAATTTGTTATTGTCTCTTCCTTAGTTGAGGAGTCTCACAAACTCTGGAGTAGGTTATTAGTTCACTGGACTGTAGCCTTATAAACTCTAGAGTGATTGTAACATGTAATTCACTGGAATGGAGTATCAAACTCTGGAGTGGGTCTTTCCTGAGTGATCTGAGTGTCACCATTTTCAATTGACATTAATCCCCCTCATTAAGAGGAGCTGAATAAAGCTCCCTCCAGAGTCCATGGATGCCACTACAAGAGTTGGCCAGACAACTCCACTCTGATAAGGGGGCTGCCTCCCCCACAACTTTGTTAGGAGTGGACCCGACTCTCCATTACCTACCAGGTTTTAGTGAGATGCCTGTTTGCCCCCTCAGAGGGGTAGCTCTAGGCATTTTGCCATCCAAGCAGGCATGCCTGTGGGAGGTTCTCCGAAGCCACGGGACCAGTGGACCTTCCGCAGGCGAGCTGCCGAGGGCAGCCTGCCTACCGATCTCACGACGCCGGCACAGGCAGGGTTGTAATACACCCCTTCCTGGCCAAAGACCCAATGTGTCTACCAGAGGGCACAGAGAACTGGGAAAATGCAATAGACGCTAAACAAGTCAAATTGAGTGAACGAAGCCTGTCCACCATAGATTTGCTGTTAACCTTGTGTCTTTTGCTAATTCACCTATGGGATAAAACAAAAGAATTCATACTGGTGGTAAACCCCTTAAAGATGTGGGACATACCAGACTTGTGGAAGAAGCTGTTGTACATGCTAGAGATGCTGACGAGACAGCCCCACCAGCATGTTACTTTTCAGCCCATACCTGTAAAAAGAAGCAAAAGCATAACAGGCCCATGCTGCTGTGTAGAAGGGGGAACTGAGGCACACCACCTCATGGCATTGGTGGCTAAATGCCAAGACATCTCCACTTTAACAGATATTGCTGCCTGCATTCTGTTAGCAATACTATACCCCAACCTGTTTTCCAGCATCCGGGGACCAGGAACCCCAAAATAGGCTAGAACCCCTAGGAATGACATCACATGGTTTCAAGGTACTGGAAAGGAGTGTGACCAAAGACAAACAGGAATTTTACAGGTACTGCCTCCATCATGGACAGTGTCCAAGTCTCTGGCAGTAACTTCAGGGGGAAAGTGTGACAGTGTACCCCATAAGGCTTTATGGGGTGGGGGTGCTTATAAATGTATATATGATATAACTGGAATAGAGTTTTGCTACATATGCCATGTAACATATCTATGTAAAGGTTATGTTCATCCTAGCTGCATGCAGGCACCATTTGTGTGTTCAAAGTTATGAACATTGGCTGTATAATTGCTTGATTTTTAAGTAGCCTTACTTGGAACATTTGATCACTTCTTGGGAAAGGAATGTGCTCAGTCAATAAGCATGTAACAGACAAAAGAGCTTGGAAGACTCCAATCCACATAAGAAGTCTACCTGAGGACATTCAAGGTAGCATGTGGGTAATGACTGCTGCCAGCAAGTCCCGAGCCATGCATGGGCATGTGACTTGCCCATGTGATTCCAAATCTCCATTTTGTGACTGGATTCTACACAGGGTGAGGAGGGGGTCTCCACCCACAAGACTGAGTCTATTTAAACCCCTGGGAGACCCCTCCATTTTGTCTTCAGCTGGCTAAAGAAGGTTCCTGAGTAACCAGATCACACATCCCTTCAAAGCTTGTAATGCCTTTCCCCCGCACCCATTTATCTACCAAATCTCTCATTTCATTGGCATAAGCCACATTACTTAATCCAGATCCTCTCTTAAGACTTCTGAATTTAACCCTGTAGGTTTCAGGTGTAACCTGAAACTGTTTCAAAACCAGTTCCTTAAATTTACCATAGTTTGAAGCATCATCAATAGGCATCTTATTGAATATGTCCAGAGCTCTGCCAGTCAATTTTGCTATCAATGTGGTCATCTTCTGATCTTCAGGGATGGCATGGAGGGTGCACAGTCTCTCAAAGGTGATGAAATACTCGGCGATATCGCTGGACTCGTTATATTGTGGACATAGTCGCTCCCATTTATGGATTTTGGGGAAGTGGAGTCAGCAGGTGGAGGGTTTTGTGTCCTCAGCTCCATAACAGCCAGTTCACGTTTCTGGGCTTCCCTCTGGGCCTCCATCACCCTCTTGTGGACAGCTTCTTCCCTTGCATTTTCTGCCTCCAAAACACTAATATCTAATTGTCTTAGTCCTAGCCATCTCTTATGTTCGTTTTCTTTCTCTTTTGCTTCCAGTTTGGTCAGCTTTAGTTTATTAGCAATGTCACTAGTACTCATTTTCCTGCTTTCTTGTGCTGGGTCACACCCCTCTGGAGTTTACTGAAACTGAGATGCATTCAGCTCAGGGGATGCTTAGTTAACAGAGACTTTCACAGTGCCCAGTGTTCAGCCTTTCTGGATAATTTGCAACCAGTGCAGTTTTAGCTTCTTCTGACCTTCAATCTTATTTATTTTGCTTCCTTTTCTGTCCCCACTTCCCTTTCCCGAAATAAGCAAACAGAAAATAACAAACCAGCAACCACTTTGTCTGTTCTCCAGCCACCACACCTAAAACTCACCTAAAATCACTACTAGTCCCTCAAAGCAATCAGCCATGCACAGACCCTGCTCGACTATGCCACTGTGACGGGTTGGATCACAGAACCCCCCCGGAAGCTGCCAACAGATGTGCCAAGACTACTTCTATCCCTGTTTTCCCTGCCAGCTCAGGACTTCAGCACCCTGTCTTGCCGAGCCAGACACTCTTGTCTACTTCAACAAAGACCCAGAGGCTGAATTACCTGCCCCAAAGCTGCAGGTTTACCTGAAAACAGCTCACAGAAGTCTGCTTGTCTTTAGCACCCAGATGCCCAACTCCCAGTGGGGTCTAAACCCAAATAAATCGGTTTTACCCTGCATAAAGCTTATGCAAGATAAACTCATAAATTGTTTGCCCCCTATAACACTGATAGAGAGATATGCACAGTTGTTTTCTCTCCCAGGTATTAATACATACTCTGAGTTAATTAAACAGTGATTTTATTAAATACAGAAAGTAGGATTTAAATGGTTCCAAGTAGTAACAGACAGAACAAAGTAAGTTACCAAGCAAAATAAAATAAAATGCGCAAATCTATGTCTAATCAAACTAAATACAGAGAGGATCCTCACCAGTTCCAGAATGCTCCCTTTTACAGGCTAATCTCCTTTTAGCCTGGATCCAGCAATCGCTCACACTCTTTGTAGTTGCTGACCTTTGTTCCAGTTTCCCTTATGTATCCTGGGGGAATGGAGAGACTCCTTCTTTAGCCAGCTGAAGACAAAATGGAGGGGTCTCCCAGGGGTTTAAATAGACTCAGTCTTGTGGGTGGAGACCTCCTCCTCACCCTGTGTAGAATCCAGTCACAAAATGGAGATTTGGAATCACATGGGCAAGTCACATGCCCATGCATGACTCGGGACTTGCTGGCAGCAGTCATTACCCACATGCTACCTTGAATGTCCTCAGGTAGACTTCTTATGTGGATTGGAGTCTTCCAAGCTCTTTTGTCTGTTACATGCTTATTGACTGAGCACATTCCTTTCCCAAGAAGTGATCAAATGTTCCAAGTAAGGCTACTTAAAAATCAAGCAATTATACAGCCAATGTTCATAACTTTGAACACACAAATGGTGCCTGCATGCAGCTAGGATGAACATAACCTTTACATAGATATGATACGTGGCATATGTAGCAAAACTCTATTCCAGTTATATCATACATACATTTATAAGCACCCCCACCCCATAAAGCCTTATGGGGTATGCTGTCACAGCCCCCTCAGAGGGGTAGCTGTAGGCATTTTGCTGCCCCAAGCAGGCACGCCTGCGGGAGTTTCTCTGAAGCTGCGGGACCAGCGGACTCTTCGCAGGCACGCCTGCGGGAGGTCCGCCGAACCCGCGGGACCAGCGGACCCTCCGCAGGCAAGCCGCCGAGGGCAGCCTGCCTACCGTCCTTGCGGCGCCGGCAGAGTGCCCCCCGCGGCTTGCCACCCCAAGCATGCGGTTGGTGTGCTGGGGCCTGGAGCCGCCCCTGCCCCCTCTATAGCGACAGGCTGATCCATCCATTCAGAGCAGCAGGTAATTTTAATGACATGGGCTGTATCAAAGTGAGTCCCAATTCATTGCATCATGAGGCTTGATGAATTCGAGCTTATTTACCAGCCGACAATATTTTCCATCTCAAGAATTGCTGCTTCGGTAATTTATGTCGGTAATTTCAGCATTATACACTCGAAGAAAAGAGTAAAAGCTTAATTCATTTACATTTAATACCAGCTGGCTCCTTAGTTTATTACAGTAATTTCTCCAAAGAAAGCAACTGTACAAAAGACATTATTCCAAAAGGCAACGCTAGAGAAAAAATTATGCAATAACATAAATGAAAAAATTAATTTACTGTCTTCCCAGCTACCCAAGGAAGAATGCAAAGGTCACATAGCAGGTTTTATTCCCTTAATCAAAATTCTGGGTTCTCTCATCCCCATCAAATACCAGAATTGTGTTACTTGAATAACACAAACTTGGAAGCAGATGGAGAATCTAATTGGGATTGATTTTGATTACCAGCATTGTATATTATACATGCTCCATTGTCTCTCGGGTTTGTCTATTGTTGAAATGATTTGAAAGCCGATAATTGTGTGCATGAATATAAATTATGACTGCAGGTGGGCTCATTGGGGACAGGACATCCATATGGCCCATCTGCCCCTCACTCCATTTCTTGTCTGCCAGCCCCTCTGGCCCCTTATTCCCCTCTTCACTTCATATAGATTCCTAAGAACCTGAACTGGGAACTTTTTAGCCAGCTCCCTCTGGTGTCCCATAGCAGGACTTCAAAGGGAAGTACTGCTTCCTCTCCCGGCCCATAATAAGGGGAGAGACTTTCCTCTCCAGGGTAATGGGAGGCCAAGTTGTGCACCACTGGGAGATGGTGGATGACTGTGACATCACTCTAAGGGCCTTTCTGGCAAATCCAAATATAGCATTGGACCATCAGTGCCCCCAGCTGCAGACAGCCATAAACTCTGGGGGCATTTGGACATGGAAGCAAATGGAGTAGCTCAGCCCTTTCTCGAGACACAGCCTGGGATTTTTGAAACTAGAGAGAGGAGTTTGGACCAGGATTCAAATTCCTCAACAGTCCAAGGGAGTTTGGATCAGCTGATCTGCTTCAAATGCCTCCCTCTGCAGAGTGGAAGCCAGTGAGAGCTATTGGGTGTGCAGCACCTCTGAAAATCAAGCCACTTATTGGGTACCTAAATATGAATGTTGGTGCGTAACCTTAGCCACCTGTGAATGAGAAGTTTGGCTTTCAGACCGCAATCAGAGTGAGAGAAATTAAGGAGAACAGATGTTTTCAGACTAGACTAATAAGAGATGGCATCAGCAGACAGGGAGGCTGTTCCCAACGGCAGAGGTAGTGCTGATGTCAGAAATAGAGGTCCTTGGAGTGGCAAGTGTCTCCTTCTCTGATTGTAGAGCACTGAACATGCTGGGGCTCAGTAAGAAATATCAGTTGAGGGAGAGGAGAAGACTCTCTTGCATCAACAGTGGTCAGATTGTGGGAAAGGACAGAGGAGGCAAGTGTTAGACAGGCAGACCCAGAGAAAGAGGGAGAAACGAGAAAGAAAAGGGTGGGGTGGAAAAGAGAGGGGTCTAAATCTGCAAAAGCATGTTCTGTGTTCTCATCCCTTCCCTGCTTTCCTTAAGGCCTTTCCCTCTTCACTGGTATTTCTGTGTCCATTACAGGGTTTCATTCCACTGCAAGGCAATCAGGTGAGCGAGCTGACCCCTCAGCCTGAGGAACCAGGGAAACACCTCTTTGAAATTGCCCCAGGTAGGCCAGCATTTCCTTTTCCTTCATACCTGATGTGGTCCTGCTCACAACCACCATTTAACACAGTAACTGGCCAGCCAGGCACATTTCTGTTCTGAGAGGTCTGATGCTATGTGCACAGTATCCAACCATCTGGCTCTGTTGTAGAGCAGGTAAGACCTAGTCTTATCTATGACGTAATCACTTACCATAGAACTGATTTGATAGCTCTAGATATATTTAGGGACACCTTCTGCTCTGTCACAGATTTACCAGGCTGTTGGAAGGAAGATCTTGGCTTTTCAAAGTTTGCACTGATCCCATGAAAATAAATAATTTACCAAAGTTTTTATCTGATTCCAGTACACAGTATTTTTTAACTTGTAGGTGAATTTTGGAAGAAGGACCCATAAGTAGTTCATAGTCATTTAGACTGGGATGTTCAAAGGGACAATTTGAAAATCATAGACTTAAGACTCTGGGTTAAGGGTTATTGTCAGTCATTCTGTTATCCAGGTCGAGTCCTTGTAAAGTCCTCTCACAGGTGTCTCCAGGGGCAGTATGTGACTGAGATTTGTCCCCTGTTCCCTGTATGCTACCTGCAGCTGGAAATCCAGTGCATTTTTGTATCTTCTAGATGAAAGAATCTTCCCTTTTACAGATTTATTTTGTCTCACATCTATTATATGGCCTCTATCCCAAAAGGCTTTCCAGAGCTCAGCAATGCAGTTACAGAGATGGATGCAAGGAAGAAGGGAGAGCAATTTAGAGACACAGGCAAGGGAGAGCAAGGATGCCTTCTGCTGTAATTTGAAATTCATTTGAGAATAATCAGGGATGCTGTTGCTGATGGCAGGAGCTGCAGAGGAGCAAGCTCTTGCACCAATAGCAGTGAAACTGAGGTCACTGCAAGAGGAGAGAGAAGGGAGATAGATGAGCCCTTAAGGTTGGCTGGAGCTAGTACGTGGAAGGATTTATGAATGAGCTCCTGAAAGGAATGATATCTGAGGTTGTTGGTGCACTCTCTAGCAGTGGTTCACGTGTGCTGGTGGGTTGCTTGCTTTGCCATTCACATTGTCCATCTCCCCAGCATGGATTAGCTGTCTCTTTCCTTGGTGTTCTGTTTCCCCGCGGTGCTGCTGGTGCTATCATATCTCAACAAACTCCAGCCTAATACAATTACATCTAAATGGACTGTCTCTCCGAAGGCAGAGTACATTTATCCAAGCAGTTGTGCATTAGCACTGGAGGCAGATGTGCTTTTAATAGTGTGTCGGGGGCCTTGCTCCTGCTATCTAACCCAACAAGACTTTCATGGCCCATGTTCTATCTAAACTCCTCTTGTCACGGTATCAGGCAGAGTATGGGAGACAGATGATGCTGAAAAGCTTTCAGTTACTGTGGCAGCCAGGCCATCGGAATACGCCACTGTAACAGCATTCTAGTTGACTCTCACTGGAAGTTTCCTGGAAGAGTAGGACACTTTCTGCTCCCTCACCACTGTCTATCATAAATACTCATGTGAGTGACACATCAGGCAGCCTGTACTGCACTGCACCAGCTGTATTCCCATACCCCAAATGTGGTTGGGAGCTGGGTTGTTATTTGCATGGGAGCTGGGAGACCTCCAGGAAGTGAGATAGCGATTAGTACCTGGCATTCCTTCCTCTAAGCCAGTTCCCCAGCGTGGTGCTATCATAGACTCAGAGAACATAGGGCTGGAAAGACCCTCACAAGGTCATCTAACCCTGCCCTGCTGCACAAAGGCAGAACCAAGTAAACCTAGAGCAGGGTCTCCCTGACAGGGTTGTCTAATCTGTTCTTAACCTCCAGTGATTGAAATTTCACAACCTCCCTTGGAAGCCTATTCCAATGCTTACCTTTCCTCATAGTTAGAAAGTTTTTTTCTAATATCTACCCTAATTCTCCCTCACTGCAGATTATGCTTATTACTTCTTGTCCTATCTTCAGTGGGCATGGAGAACCATTGATCACTGTCCTCTTTACAACAGCCCTTAGCATATTTGAAGACTGTTCTCAGGTCCCCCTTCAGTCATCTTTTCTCAAGGCTAAACATGCCCAGTCTTTTTAACTTTTCTTCTCAGAACAGATTTTTCTAAACCTTTTATCCTTGTACTACCTGAGACGTGCCTTTCACATGAGCCATAAAAGCAAAGCTTCGTTATTAAAGATCTCATCGCATCTTTATCAGAGTAGCAATCAGTATTAACCCTGTTGTCTTGGCTGAATTTCAGCTTTTGGCAGTTCTCCATTTGTCCTGCAAATTCAACTGGAGTAAGAGGTTATTTTTTCACTTCCTGCCTTGAACTGTTAGATGGTGTTACTGGGCCCTATTAAAGAGCTGTCACGTTTCAGCCTAAAAGTGGCTGCATTTCATGTGGCAATCCGTGTGGCTAGCTTGCAAAGTGATTTGGGATCTTTTGGGAGAAAGACTGCTGTTGGGCGGGAAGCTTGTTACCCTGCGCACAGGCAAAGAGTGGCCTTGTGTTTAAGGCACTAGGCTGGGACCTGCTGTTACTAAAGACATGTTGGGTGGATCGCTTAACTTTTCTGTACCTCCGCTCAGCTTGTGGAAAATTTGTATAAAGCTTCCCTACCTAGTGGGGTGCTGTGAGACTATGGCCATTAATATTTGTGAGCTGCTCAGACAGCACGGTGATGAGGCTATTGAAAAGTCGATATTTAGCTAATGCACATCTGCAGAATGTCACTTGGCACTTACATCGTTGGTGGATGTGGCCTGGAGCTGTCCATATCGTACTTCCACCACACCTGCCCCAGGCTATGTTTGGCCCGAGATGTCATTGTTTTGTGTGTGCTATTTGAAATGGCTTCGGTTGTGGGCAGTTATCTGCCGACCATGCACTGCTCTTTAATGAATGCTGTATAGGAGAGGAAGGATGGATGATCGTATGGCTAAGGTCTAGGTGTTAGTGTCAGGGCACCTGGGTTCAATCCCCAGCTCTGACCCAGTTAAACTGTGTGACTGAGGGAACGTCACCCTGTGACTCAGTTTCCCTATTGTAAGATGGGGGTTATACACTTGCAAGGATAACAATACTCACTCTTCATAGTGGAGTTTGGAATCTTGGGATAACAAAGGCAATCTGTGTGTGTTAATGGTTTTTATTGTGCATGTGACTGGAGGGGAGAATTTTTTAAAGAAAGAAATCCAAGAGCAAAGTATGTTATCGTTAATGATAATATTGCTGTCACCAGGCATCTGCAGAAACCCAGTGTCTGGTACAGCGGAAGGGTGGAAGCTTTGTCTTACCTGACCCACAGGGAAACGCTAAGGCTTCATAAAGTCTTTCTGGCACAGGCCACCTGCAAAGAACTGTGTGATTAATAGCCAGGGCTGCGGTCGCCTGATTCCCAGAACTGCTGCTCAGCCTTTATCAGCTTTTCTATGTCACAGGCTGCTGTAGCGGTGTCCTTAAAACACAGGGCTGGTAGTAACAGCATGTCCCGTTTTGTAACAGAGCCTGGATTGATTTTCTGCTGAGTAACAAGAGCTAATGATGGGCACTTGGTATTATTCATGTTTCATCGAGTCCCTCTCCAAGCTGTATAATGTGGCTGGGAGGAGGGTTAACTAGGGACATGAGAGAGACTGTGAAGCTACTCTCCAGCCAAAGGAGAGTTAGAGAGCTGGGAGTGTGGCTTCGTGACCCACTCCCTGACAGGCAGAAGTCTGGCTGCATGAGGAGTCCCTAAACTAGAGCCTGATTAAGTTACTTGCAGTGGGTGAGTCATTCCTGTGCTAGGCTCAGTCAATCCACAAGCCAGGAGCTGGTCTGGTGACTGGAGGGCAGGCGTATAAGCCTCATAGGAGCCATAGTCTGCCCTTGGGACTCTCCCCTGTCTGATAGTGGTGACAGACTCCACCAGCCTCAGCCTGCTCCAGCCCAGCTCCCAGTCCTATGCTTGCCTTGTTTAGACTCTGCTCTTGACTCTTGATTCTGGATCTGACCGCTAGCTCCATTTCCTGGGCTGACTGCCACCACGCTGACTACTAGGCCCAACTGCCACTGCTCCAACCACTGGTGCACATAACAAAATTCATGTGGTGAGGGTGGGCCTGAGGGGCTCGGAGTGTGGGAGGGGGCTGAGGACTGGGGCAGAGGGTTGGGGGGGTGAGGGCTCCAGCTGGGGATGTGGACTCTGGGGTGGGGCCAGGGGTGAGGGGTTTGGGGTGAAGGCTGCCCCGGGGCTACAGTAGGGAGAGAGGACTCACCCCAGCTCTCTCTTCCCACAGCAGCACTTGGGTTGGGAGGGAAATGTGCCTCTCCCTGCCTCGGCAGCTCTGGGGCTGAGGCTGTGGGATAGGGGCTGTGGCCCCTCCCCCTGCCATGGCAGGTCTGGTCTGGGGCTGAGTTGGGACTAGGGGAGGGGCGCCTCTCCCCCGGCCCTGGCTGGTCCCAGCCAGGAGAGTTCCCTGAACACCTGTGCAACACTTAATAGGTTACTGCACGGCCATGCAGCTTACAGGGAACTTAGGACTGAACCCAGGATCTCTGGATCTAAAAGAGTAAACTACTACTGCTGGAGGTGAAGGACCAGCTCTGTTAGTATGGAGGCAGTAACAGACTTAAACCGTGGAGGCAGTAGCTGCCTTAAATCTAGGCAGTGATGGGAGATAAAGCCACAGTGTTAGCCTGGGTTACAAGAGCACACAAGGATGTAAGCAATGCTGAAAGCATCTAATAGAGGAGCGGTCGGCAACCTTTCGGATGTGGTGTGCTGAGTCTTCATTTATTCACTCTAATTTAAGGTTTTGCATGCCAGTAATACATTTTAACATTTTTAGAATGTCTCTTTCTATAAGTCTATAATATATAACTAAACTATTGTTGTATGTGAAGTAAATAAAGTTTTTAAAATGTTTAAAAAGCTTCACTTAAAATTAAATTAAAATGCAGAGTCTCCCCCAGACCGGTGATCAGGACCCAGGTAGTGTGAGTGCCACTGAAAATCAGCTCGTATGCCACCTTTGGCATGCGTGCCATAGGTTGTCTGCCCTGTAATAGAGTAATACACTTAGAAATGTAAGGCCTGGTCTCTCCAGAGATCAGGGGCAGCTTAGCTAGAATAATGACTGCTCCCAGCCTCTGATCTGGCAGGAAATGATACTTTAATGCCCTGTGGCAAGCTGGCTCTAAGCTCAGCTGCCAGGCCTCCTGGTTTCTGCAGCAGTCTGACACAGGCTGGAAGTTCCTCTGCAGAATCAGGCACAGTCAGCACTAACAATGGAATCTGAATGATAGTGTCTCCCCAGTGTCCCTTACGATATTGATTTCCCTGGTAAGTTCAACTGATTTTAAGCTGTCCCCAAATGTTCCATTTTCAGTGGGGCAGAGATCTCTGTGTTGGCAATGCTTACCTTAGAGTTTATCATAGGGTGGAGGGTAAGGAACTGTTGGGACCAAAGAAGGCATATAAGAATGGGGCTGAGGAAGCAGCTGAGGTGCTTGGCTGTGGGGAAGTGAGGCAAAAGTACCTCAGGCCTCTGAACAGCCCCTGATGGTAACCAACCGCTATGCTGCCTCCCATCCCAATATCCCCCGCTGCATCCAACCATGATGAATCAATACACTGGCCAGGCCTTTCTGTTAATGTGATAGTTAATAACATTGCTATTTACATTGAAACTCAATGGCAACAGAGTTAACAGCCCTTTGAGGTGAATGGAGCAGTTCATACCTGTCCTTTACAGCTGTTGTTTCAGGCTGCCTGCAGACTCAGACAGACATCAGTGCATCAGTTATACTTGCCACATGTTTGGAAGGTTATCTTCAAAACCACAAGGACTTTGGCAACCCCTTTAAAAAGAAAATGTAATCATGGAATTACTGTGATTTGCTCAAATTAAATTCCATGTTTTGTGGCATGATTTTCACAGCAGATATATAAGATTATTCTTATTAGAAGCCATTACTCAAGTGAGTAGCTCTACTGAAGTCACTTTATTTGAGGGCCAGGTTCTGGCCAAATCTTGTGCAGTGAGCAGGGTGGAACCCGATTTGGGTCCTATCCAGACCTTGCACAGAGCCACAAGAGACCCTGTTCCCGCATGCACTGTATGCCCACAAACGGAGGGAACAGGGTGTACAGGCCAGGCAGAGCAGCAAGGATGCTGCCCCCTCTCTATGCATGGTGTTGCAAATGCTGCCCAGGAGGGCTTCCATCTGTGTCTGCCGCATTGCCTCCAGGAGTTCAGCTTGCAGTGCAGCAGCATGGACAGACTTTTGTGCCTTCAGTGAGTGAGGGCTGGTGCGTATGACTAAAGGCGATCAGGCCATAGGTTGGAAGACATTCGCTCTTCTTTTGTCACGGCACGATGAACATTACCAACAAACCTGAAATCACAGAGCCATGCGTGGCCCAGCAGAACAAGACACACGAAGTCATCTCATCCTTTCTTCCCCAGTCCCTGCCTCATCAGGCTTTAATTAAAATAATTAGAGGGAAAAATTATTTCATGCCTCCATTCAAAAATAATTCAATGTTCTAATTATAGCAGGAAATCAGAATTGTGGCCTGCAGTTCAATTAACTCCAGAAGCCCAGTGTTGACAACTGTCTCTGCTTTTCTGGGCATGAGTTTGTGTGACACTGGGCTTTTTTTATGGTTCCAAACAGGAAGCAGTAAAACTAGGGGATGCATAATCAGCCTTACTCTAAATTGTCAGTCTGATCTCTCACACACTCATACAAGGTCTCTATGTATGTCACTGGCCACACTGGCTTCAATGGAGATATCCCAATAAGGATTACTTCTGAGCACTGGTGTTTGCAGGATCAGTCCCGCAATGCCCTCCCTGTGGTTGGCAGGTCAGAAGAATATTTTAGTGCTGAAAGCCCTGTGCTCTGCTCAGCCTGATTTATGGCAGTTCCAGTTATTATCAGTTCCTCTTGAGGGCCTGATACCCATTTCTGCTCACCCACCCTCCCCCATGGCTGGTTTGCACAGCCTATATACACGAAGTGTAGACGTGCCATGGCTTTAATGTGCTTCTCCAGGCAGGGTATTCTGTTCTGCACTCGGTGCTTGGGATTGATTCCTCCAGGCAGTGTAAGGGGCTCCCAGTGGAGCAGGGTGAAGCAGGGAAGTTCGAGGGGTTGTATGTATGTGGGGGGAGGGATAGCTCAGTGGTTTGAGCATTGGCCTGCTAAACCCAGGGTTGTGAGCTCAATCATTGAGGGGGCCATTTAAAGAGCTGGGGCAAAAATCTGCTTGGGGCTTGGTCCTGCTTTGAGCAGTAGGTTGGACTAGATGACCTCCTGAGGTCCCTTCCAACCCTGATATTCTGTGATTCTATGCATGGCCCTCTGGGAACATATTTATCACCCTGTGCTGGAAGGAACCCCCAGACTAAAGCTCAGCAATACTGGCCAGTGTTCTCACTTAGTATGTCATGATCTTGACCTTTTGATCTGCATGAAATGAGACTGGAGACAGCAGTGTGACCAGCAGAGTGAGTGCACCCCAGATCAGATCAAAGAGGAAGGAACACCCCCCTGGGGCACCAAGTCCAAATGTCTTCCCAAAAGCAGAGACACTTCCCCTGCTGCCCCCTGGCTGGAGCAGCTTTCATAAACCCCTGACAACAATTGATGTCATCAGACTCTGCCTTCTTCAGTTTGCAGGACATGTGCCATCTGCTAATTGGCTGTTTGCTCTGCCCTTCACACCCTACCTCTCTGTCACTCCATGGCCAGCCCCCATCCTCTGCCTCCCACCCTTCCCTCCATTCTCTTCATCTCTCCAAATGTCCCTCTTTTCCACTATCTTGGGTGATAGACTGGGGGGTGCTTGTGTTAAATTGCAAACTCCATTTTGATGGTAACCTTCTGTTTTACACTGTAACCTCCATGCTCAATTAAACCATCCAGAGTGTGTTGGAAAAAAACAGCTTCATTCTGACAAGTTCTGTGTCCACTGGACAGTGAGTGCTCTGAAGAATGGGGGACACCTCAAAGAAGATCTTCAGTGAAAGCCATAAAGGGGGTTCAACTCTGATTGTGTCTCAGCTACTGGCCCATCCCCAAGAACCATGAGCTTCCTACACAAAAAGCTCCAGTCCCCCTGCAACAGCACGTGGGCAGAAATGGGACAGACAGATCTACGCCAGGGGCTTTTCTACTGCCACATGTAAGCAGGAGTTGCTGGAGGGAGTGAAAGCAGAAGAGACTCTGACTGGCCTAAGGACGCTGACTTACAGAAAGACTGAGATCAGGCTGAGAGGTTGCCATCAGGACTTTATTTTCAAAAGATCTGTAATTCCCTAATGCTTTTACAGAAAAGTGGCTGTGGTTAAGAAATTCCTTTGTTGAGCCTGGATTCCTTGCTTGCCTGCCATATTGTTCCTGAAAAGGTTAAATGAGAAACCAGAGCTTCCACAGCCAGGTAGACTCTGAGGAACATGTGTAAGTGACTGGTGGTTCTAGACAGCTGTGGCATTGGTTCCTAAGGTGGCCAGACTGTAGGCTCCCATTGCATAAGAACAGGGGCAAACATGGAGTGAGCATGGGAGAAGACCTGAGAGAACCAGAACTAGGAGCAGTGACCACTGGACCCAAGGGGCTTGGAAATATGTGGGATCCACGATTTGGGCCCATTTACCACAGACTCGTATCCATCCAGAAAGGGGCCAAGGGCAGGTTAACACTCTTGTTCATGTTAACTCAGCCCTTCCTGTCTTCCTAACCAATCACAGTGTGGAAGCAAAAGGCTGCTTGCCACCCATTTCTCACTCTCACTCTTCCTGTACATTTCATCCCTTCCTTCCACCCTTTGTCATCTTCTATATTAAGACCATAAGCTCTTTAGGACAGAGACCAGCTTTCCTGTGTGTCTTTAGAGAGCCCAGCACTACAGGGGTCTGATCTCAGCATGGCTCTCTGTCCTATGGCAGTGCAGATAATAATTCTGAGGTTGTGACCCTTAGGGAATTTCTTAAAATCCACTTGTAGCTTGCACTCTTGTTTCAGCTGTATGGTGCCCAGAGGTAAGGTGCCCCCCCCCCCCAGCAATCTGTGTGTGACCAGGCAGAACTGCAGGGGATGCCAATAAGTAACAGCAAGAGTATGTCACAATGGGAATTGCTCCCTGGATTCTCAGCTATGTTGGGGCATAAGGAGTTTGGGGTGGGGCAGCCTCCTTCACCCTATGAACCAATAAACCAAGGTGGGAGGCTGATCCCATGCTCCAGCAGGAACTGAGAGCCAGCAGGTGCCTTCTTTCCTTGCTTCCATGTCCTGGTGCTGTGCATTCACATTTTGGGGATGGAGAGTGGGAGAGTTGCCAGTAGCTTCGAATGCTGCTGTGCCTGCAGTGGGGTCATGGCATGTTACAGGACCTTTTTTGAGCTTTGGTTTTGGCCCCTGCCCAAGCCTCCAATGGTTCAGAGCATGTGCTGATATATAGCAGCCCTTCTGTATCATTAGGAACAGCTTTGTCTTGGGGGAAGCTGGATAGACTTTTCTCCTCATAGCAAGCGAAAGTCTAATGTGTCTCCTGTGACCCATCGCCCTGATGTGTGTGCAGGAAAAGAGGATTGCAGTAGCTTTAAAGATGTTCTGCTAGGAGTCTCACACACACTGAGCCTGGGAACACATGCTTTAGAACAGCCTTACAGCTTGGACTGCTGTTCCTTTTAAGATAATGTCTTGGCCTGGGAATAATGTCTGAGATCTGCTTAGCTTTTGTCAATTGCAGGTCCTTTTATGTGCAAGCTAAACACAACTTGAGCCTGCCTGTGTTCCTGTGCTGAATTGCCACTTTCCAAGTTGTAGTCTGCAAGAAATCGTCTCCATTGGCCCACACTACAGTATCTATCAGCACCTTTACTCAAGCAGGTTCCAATCCCATCCTGAGCACTAGATGGTGCTGCTTCTTGCTGCCAGGCCTGTAGGTCTCACTTTCAGTTATATTTTATTAAGTGCCCATAAAATAATGAAAAATTATTAACCACAGTCATTGTCTGATGTCTGATCAAAAGCAAATCAATACACTACAGTTCTTCAGTAGCGCTGTCCCACACACACTGAGCTACCACACACTTAGGACTGTGAACAAAGTCTGGCATTTCATGTTTTCTTTCTTTGTATTTGCTTTTCACTGAAATGAATTTAAGTGATTTTGATCCAGCATCAATAATAAGAGTGACTCAGTACAGACAAGATGAGCTCCCTTCCCGGGGTATCTTTGTCTGTAAAAATCCATGGAATGTATTTATAGATCTGAGTACCTGTTGTTCCCTGGATTTTAGTAACAGAACCCAGGAGTCCTGAGCAATGTTCCCTCTAATTTTTTCTATCCATGTGCAGAATGAATTTTGTTGTGTAACACCAATATTAAGGTAATGTGTGGATGTGTGCCACGAGCAATAACAAAAAAACCCAGGGCTGGGGGAGAGGCATTCTCCCTGCCACAGCCCTAGGCCTGGGGACAGGCTCCATCAATTTCTTCTTCCAGTTGGAACATCCCCAGGGCCCTAAATGTTGACAAGCTGTTTTGAGGGGAACTAGGAGGCAGCCATAGTTTGTCAATCATGGGTTCCTTTCCTAGGGTATGGAGGGCCCATGGGCTGCATCTGCATTGGGCATCTAGGGGATAGTGACCCCAGGAACCCTTTTATTCCAGATTATAAATTGATTTTGCCTTTATTCAATTATATTGCAAGCTTGATCCATCCCAAGTTATGCTGGCTCCAGCTGGCATGACCCTGGGCTCAGGGGTAGTGTAAAATCCCCCAGGAAAGGGGGCTGAGACAGTGCAAGGCTCTTGCAAGCCTGGGACCCACAGCTCCAGTATGTGCTGACAGCAGGGCTTGTGAAACCCAGGCATCAAGTTAAAGCTTCCCTCTAGGGTTGCCAGCTTTCCGACTGCAGAAAACCAAATACCCTTGCCCCGCCCCTGCCCCTAGGGCCAGGCCATGTCCTGCCCCTAGGACCAGGCCATGTCCTGCCCCTTCTCTGAGGCCCCACTCTCTGTTCACTCCATACCCCCTCCCCCATCACTCGCTCTCCCCCACCCTCACTCACTTGCTCATTTTCACCGGACTGGGACAGGGGGTAGTGGTGCGGGAGGGGGTGCGGACTCCAGCTGGGGGGGTGCGGGCTCTGAGATGGAGCCATGGATGAGGGTTTGGCGTGTGGGAGGGGGTTATGGGCTGGGGCAGGGGGTTGAAGTGTGTGGGGGGGGCAGGTGAGAGCTCCGGCTGGGGATGAGGGTTCTGGTGTGGAGCCAGGGATGATGGGTTTGGGGTGCAGGAGGGAGCTCCGAGCTGGGGCCAAAGGATTTGGAGTGTGGGAGGGGCTGCGGCCTCTGAGAGGAAGCTTGGGTGCAGGAGAGGCTCAGGGCTGTAGGGGGTTGGAGGGAGTGAGGGATGCAGGCTCTAATTATCTCAGGTGGCTCCTGGAAGCAGCGGCATGTCCCCCTCTCTGGCTCCTAGGCGGTGGGGTGGCCAGAGGGCTATACACACTGCCCCTGCCTGCAGGCACCCCTCCCACAGTTCCCATTGGCCACAGTTCCCAGCCAATGGGAGCTACGGAGCCAGCATTTGAGGTGAGGGCAGCGCACGGAGCTCCCTGGCCACCCTTGTGTCTAGGAGCTGGAGGGAGGATATTCCACTGCTTCCAGTATCCAAAAGGAGCCAGAGCAAGCAGGGAGCCTACCTTAGCCCCACTGCGCTGCCGACTGGACTTGTAGCAGCTCGGTCAGTAGTGCTGACCAGAGCCAGTAGGGTCACTTTTCAACCGGGCGTTCTGGTCAAAAACCGGACGCCTGGCAACCCTACTGCCCTCCCTCTGGAAGCATCAGCAACCTGACTCCCATTGGGAGGAAATGCCATGTAGCTTCCGGTTGCATTCAGCCCCAGCTCCATGGCTAACAGTGTCTCGTGCCGGTAGGTTTACTCTTCAGATAGCTACACCCCTTTTCCTGGCTGACTTTCAGCGCATGCACCGGCTTTCAGGAGGAAGGGCTGTTTTAACAACTTCAAACAAATCAACACATGGCCCATTGGGAGAGGAGCATTAAGCCTAAATAGCTTCATAAATAATTTCCTGCTACTGGAGTGTTGTTAAACCGTATTCGCCAGCTGTTCCAGGGTGATTTTCCTTAACACTTTATATTCCTCAAGCCCAGAGTCTACCAACTGGAAATATGTACAGCCCATAGACAGTGTATTGTAACATGCACCCAGCTGCTTGGCTGATGCAGAACAATGAGCCAGGCTAGCTGTACATTGATGGTGTGAGTCTCACCTATAAGGATTAGATTAGGGAGAGCCACTTAAAACTGGAGCTAGCTTCACATTATCAACCCAATTTTCATAGATGGAGACCCCCCAGCTTCTTCCCACTGAGCCAGTGCTCCAGCCAGGTGTTAGGGCATGCTCTGCTGTTGAGGGCACTGCCTTCAAGATGAAATGAAAGGCCAAAGCCTCTTGTGACCACTGAAGACCCTCTAGCATTCTTTGCAAGGGCAACTGTACTGGGTACTGGTGCCCTGGCCAAATTACAGTTTGTAACAATTGTACAGATATTCTGCCTTTGTAAAGTTTCCTGCCAATTTCAGTCAGACGCAGTATTGTTCTTCACTTCCTGGCCTGCTACTGCATGTTGTGTGGTGGGATTACACTGTGTTTCACCCCAGAAGTAGCTGCATTTAATTGCTGGGTGAATGATCTGATCGATGCAGTTTGGTATGTCAGTTTTATACATTGCTTTGGGATTCTTCAGGATCATCAGTGTTATAGAAATGGGCTTAATGGACAGAGCTCTGAAGTGGATCCAGGGAGACTTGACTTCTGTATGCTCTGCCACTAACCAACTGGGTGACTTTGGGCAAGTCACTTTGCCTCTCTGTGAATCAGTTTCCCCACGTAGGGATAATAAAACAGTCTTTTGTAAAGTGTTTTGAGATCTAAAGAGGAAAAGAGCTAGGTATTCTTATACAAAATAGTGCAATCAAATGGACTACATGCAGCAGTTTAAACTAATAGCTCACACTATACTGTAGGTGATAGTAAAAGGGAATTTCAGGGTTGGCATTTACTAAGTGGGTAGAAAGAAAAGAAAATCCCTGAATGAGCTATGTGTGGGTTTATTGCTTAGGCCCTGATCCCATACATGCTCCGATGAGAAGTCTCACTGAAGACAGCCGGACTCCCCCTGTATGCAAGTGTTTGCAGAATCAGGGCCTGTTTGTGTAATTGATATGTGGCCTCGTAGCCCTACATGGGTTAAACACAAGGGTGATTTCTGGTTTGGCATAACTTGTATTACGGCTATAATGAAGTTTGGGCTCACTGGCCAGGGCCTACCAGCATTATTGAGGTGGGATGGCAGGTAGGTTCACTTGCAATATCTCCATCAGTGTTCTCAGTAACATCTTCCCTCTTGATCTCATGCATTTGAGTTGTCCTGGGGTCAGACTACCTGCTGAGGCTGCATGTTTTCTTTGACAATGGGAGAAGTAAATCAATGTGTCTCCAGGGGGCAGATGTTTCAGGTGCAGTATATTAATGCTTATGTTTGTCTTGCCATTTGTTCTTTTAATACTCAATTTATGAGATGCTGCAGCAGAAAGCTGCTCATGCAGTTCACTCACACAGCTTCTCTTATGCTGGATATTTTCTTAAAGCCACATCCAGCTGTCTTAGATTATGAGGCCAGAAAGGATCATTATGATAATCTAGTCTGACCTCCTACATAACATAGGCCAGAGGATTTCCGTCAGTGATTCCTGCACTGAGCCCCAAAGCACATGGAACAGTACTGCCTAAATAGGGATCTGAACTCCCACCAACTCCAGTGGTGCAGCAGGGAGCCTTACTGTCTGACAGGGAAGTTGTGAAGTAGATCAGGCCTGAAATTTTGGCTTTGGGGGGGTGGGGGTGGGGAATTAATGCTTTTACCAAACCTCTGATGGAAAGAAAGGTGGGCTCCACGTGCAGCCACAGGCTCTGTGTGCTGTTGCCATTAATTCTAAAGCAGCTGATGTTGGGGACGTGCCTGCAACATGTTTTTGACCCTCCTCCACTTCACATTTCGGGTGAGCACTGATTTCTTAGGAGTCTGTAGTCTGGTGTTGCTGTCCCGCCCTTGTGTGTGTCTTGTCCTCTCTGCTCTGGCCAGCGAGGTTCCCTCCTATTTCCTGACAGGATGGTCTCCACCCACTGTAGGCCAGATACCCTGCTCTGCATGGAAATCCCAGCTCCTCGCTCTAGGAGAGACAAATAGACTGGTTAAATGTATGCTCGGTTTGCATATCTTCAAGCAATTACAAGGGGCACTCGTGAAAGGATTCGTTTTTTGAAGCCAGCTGCCCCCCATGCTCTTAGGAGCTGGGTCCTGCCCTCTTGGTAAGTCAGTGAATGACAGTTGGCCCTGCCCTGTGATGCATCCTTCCGATTCCCACTTAGGAGTACTCCTCCACAGTGGTCTAACTGCTCCTACTGGTAAAGTTCTCACAGCTTTCAACTGGAGCAGCATTAGGCCAACTCTAAGTGCATTTGGACCTCCCACCCAGGAGGGGAGGATGGTCCAGTGGTTAGGGCACTAGCCAAGGAGTTGGGAAACGTAGGTACAAACTCCGACTTCACTGCAGACTTCCTGTAGGACCTTGGGTAAATCTCTTAAGCCCAGATTTTAATAGGTATTTAGGCCTTGCTGTTCTCAGTGTTGCAAAGCCTTACCAATTTAGGAGCCTGAATTATTTTCAGAAGGGATTTAGGCCTTGAAGAGCCTAAGTTCCTTTTGGAAATGAGAGGTAAGCTCCTAAATCAGGGAGTTGTTGCAATGCTGAGTGCAACAATGCCTGCATACTTTTAAAAGTCTAGATTTGGGCTTGTCTTCTGGCATCACTATACTGATGTAACTCCCCAGGCATACACTTATTCTGGAATTATACAGCTGTAGTCAGGTCGGTCAATTTCCCCATGCAGACAAGCCCATAGGCTCCGTGCCTCAGTTGCCTAGCTCTATAATGGGGATAATGCTCTACCTCACAGGCGTGCTGTGAGAGTAAACACATTAAAGATTGAGGCTCTCAGATATCATGGTAATGGGGGCCATAGACACACCATGAGTTTCTGTGGCATACTTTCCCTCCAGTATCTTGTTCAGTTTCAGCTGAGCTCAGATGAATTACTTTTAAACTCAGTAGTTTTCATAGGTGACCTCCAGACTGCTGTTACAGTAACTCTTCAGCCATTACTCTAGGTCCTGGAGGATGTTCAGAAGGGAGAACTGAGCTGCTTTCTCTGGGTGGAACAAACATTTGGTTTCTGCCAGAGACGTAGTCCACCCAATAGACTTCCTAGTGCATCAGTGGAAACAGTCTGTCTAGTGGCTAACAACAGGCATTAATTACCCACTGCCATTTGTTTTCAAAATAAAAACTATTTAACATAAGTTCAGTATTTTTAGTCATCAGACTGCAAGCCCTTTGGGGCACAGACCATCTGTTCGTACTGTCCATTACTAGAGATACTAATCCAAAATGATTCCCAAATGCTATTTGCTACAGTGTCTGCAAAACAATGATTAAGCTGTTTCCCATACTCCCCTGTTTTATACTGAAATTGTCAAATCTTTGGGCAGGGACTGTGTTTGTACAACACCTAGCACAATGGGGTCCTGGTCTGCGATTGATTCTTCTAGGCGGACTCGCAATACAAATAAGGTCCATGTCACCTGACCTAGAACCTTCTGCAGGAGCAAGTCTACGCCAGGGCTGAGTGAATCATTGATTATTTTAGATTGGGGACCTGCCCACAAAATCTGACAAAAATTGGTTTGGTTTGAACCAAAACTAATTTTTTTTGGGGTGGGGGGGTACCAAAATGGAAGAAAAAAACCTCAAATTTTATTTTGAGTCAAATGAAACATTTGTTTCAGGTCAAACAAAACATTCATTTGGGGTCAAAACAAGTTTTGAGAGGCATTTTCATTTCAGATTCTTTTGGAGTGTTCACTTTATTTTTAATAGCTAAATTTCAAAGTGAAACACATTTCAAAACAAAAAGTCCAAAGGTTCCCTTTTGAAATGGCCATTTCAACTTTTCTAATTTGTTTTTCCTTTTTTTTTTCTCATCTTAAAAATTATTGGCTGCATTTGGCCTGAATTCACTAGTTTCAATGACCCCTCCCCCCCGATGGTTTTTTTTTGGGGGTGGGGGGAGCAAATGTATTATTTACCATGAAAATACAGTTCTATTCTGTCCCACTACTGGCTGTCTGCTGAAAAAAGCATAGGAAATAGGGCCCAGATTTTAATGGGCATCTTTGTGGATGTGGACCTAGGTTCTTTTCCCCTGAGCCAGGGATTCCCGCAGGAGCCTTCTATTATCTACAGCTCTTATGCCCCGCTGAACTACTTACTGGCTTTTATGAGGACCTGGTGATCTTCAAGCTGTCACCTGATCCTTGGCCTCACCACCACAGCTTGTAGGCTGCTCATTAGTCAGATGGGGCTGGCCCAGTTTCCCTTAAAAGGACAACCTACCTGGGGTGGTTTAGGAAAATTAATCTGAATTAACTAAAGGTGTGGGTTAGTTGAACTGCATTAAACTCCTCTCATTCAGGGGACAGTCTCATTCAGATTTAAAGTGGCCTTAATTCAGTTTAGTTTAATTCACTTTGGAAGTTTTCAAAGGTAAGTAGCCTAATAGGGCATCCAAATGCTACATCTGGTCCACAGGTTGGTGCCATATAAAGGGTCACTTCCATGCTTACAGTGCTGGAGAGTCAGAATGTCTCATGGCCCATGGGTAATGAGTGCCTGGTTTGGGTTATGTTTTAACAGGAGCTCAGGGTATGTCTTCACTACCTGCCAGATCTGCAGGTTGCGATCCATCCAGCGGGGATTGATTTATTGTGTCTAGTCTAGACACAATAAATCGACCCCCGAGCGCTCTCCCATCAACTCCTATACTCAAGCGCCATGAGAAGCGTGAGTCGACGGGGGAGCGGCAGCAGCAGACTCACCGCAATGAAGACACCACGGTAAGTTGATCTAAGTAAGTCAATTTCAGCTACGTTATTCATGTAGCTGAAGTTGTGTAACTTAGATCAACCTCCCCCTCCCCCAGTGTAGACCAGGCCTAAGTGTAATTCAGTGAATATCACCTTGAAGGGCAGAAAACCACCAAGTACTGGTACAGGCACCCAAATGCTGGAGTTAGGTGTAGTAATCCTTGTTAGAGTACAGGCCACCTTAGAAACCTTGTTGACGTGCTGCTCTCAGCGCATGGATTAGTACAAGGGTGGTCCCATGCAGGCTAGCTCGCTGGTGCAACAGCCTGTTTGGTGTAGGACTTTTAAAGCATTTGTAGTGAGCCATGTGGAGAGCAGTCGAAGGACATCTCGGCCAACAAACAGCAGAGCCCAGCAAGAGACCCCTGGCACATGGGGGAAACCAAGAGTCAAGCAAGAAGCTGTTCTGTCCCAAGGCCACTCAGGGCTGCCCTTGCCCCCACCAGTGCCATCGACTCCAGTGGGAGTGGGAGTAGGCCCTCAGGCTTGTGAGCACTCATTGATCCTAGATCAGAGACAGCACAGACATTTACCTAAATCTCGGACCTGGTTTAATCCTGCCTCCGCCGGCTGCTCATGACAGTCCACTTGAGCTGTTTGCTTTATTCTCCTGTGTATTGTCTCCTTCCACTCCCCATCTGAGGCCTCCTTTGATGTCTCACCCTTTGTGCTTGGGACAGCCTCCCTCTCCTCCTTCAAATCTCTTCTGTCCCTTGGCCTGCTCTGCAGCCCTCCCCCTGCCCCTTTGTTATACCACTTCATGCCTTACAGCACAAGATCTTCAAGGGAGGGGATGGATGCAGAAGGTATCTTAGATGGCTGGTGTCCACCACCACGCTGCTCTGCATAACACAGAGCTGTTGTAACATTTGTGTTTACTTGCACAAGGGGCAATGGCTAGTGGAATCTACTGAGCCACAAATTCACAGAGCCTTGTGCATTGGGGCAGAGTGGGTCTCATAGATCTGGCATGCAGCAGATGTAGGATTGCTTCCTTTCTAATTGCTGGTAACTGGATCCCCAAGGCCCTACCCCTTCTGTGCCTCTATCCCAAAGCCCTGTCCCTGTTCCGCCTCTTCCCCCCAAGGTCCCGCCCCATTGCTCACATCTCTCCAGTCCCAGCCCCCTCACTCGCTGGATCCTCTACACCTCCAGACCCCTCGCTTGCTGGATCATGTCCACCTCCCTCTGGGCTCCCTCTACTCCAGGGCTGGGACAGGAGCTACTGCAGCCTGACAAAGAGCCTGCCAGTAGGTAGGAGGTGGCCCTGGCTGAGCAGAGGCTGGTGCAGGTTAATGATCTGACACTTGCCCCTGCCTAGTGCTAACTAGACTTTGTACTGACTGACCACTGCCAGGTCCCCTTTTCAACAGAACTTTCCGTTCAAAAACCAGTCACCTGGCAACCCTAAATGGCATCCGGACACAGAAGCCAAACCGGACTGTTCGGGTAAAACCTGGACAGGTGGCAACCCTACGTAGCTGCAGGTTGTGTGAATGGCTGTATCTACACATACAGCAGCGCGTAGACTACATACACTGCACACCCCTTTAGCACCCGTATAAATAGCAGTGTGGATGGTGAGGCACTGCTTAGGCTAGTAAAGACACGCTAGGGCCTTAGGGTATGTGCCCTGTATGGCTCGCAACACACCCACGCAGTGTCTCCCATGACTACATGGCTATTTACACTGACTCCTTGCTGCTGGAGCCCTTCCTCACTGCCTCCTCCATGGCAAAGCTACACACCACAGTGTGAATGCAGCCTGCTCTTCGCACTACTGTAAACAAGGCTTATGTGTGTCTCAGCCAAATCCTGCACCAGTCTGACCACAGCCTCAGTAATGGAGAGGTGGGAGCGGGAGGGAGGGAAGGTTGGTCTGTGCTTTACGGCATGCAGATCAAACACAGACCAAGTGGTTTGCTCCTCATAATGCCAGTGAAGGAAACGCTGTCCCAACAAGTTAAATGTTTCAAGGTACTTATTTAAGGGGGTCAGAGGGGAATCCAGAAAGCTACAGCGATGTTTCTGGTGCAGTTGGAGTGCCTGTTAGTGCTGGAAGCTTAACCGCTCAGTAAAATATAGTGACTTGAAAATATCAGCTGGGAGTTGTTCTTTGGCATGAAAGTAGGAGAAAGAAAGTACCTTTCCTTTGCACACGGCCCACAGAAAGGTTGAGGTGGGGAGAGAGGCAGAGCTGATAATGCGCCACTCTGACATCTAGAAGGAATTCTAATTGGTAAACTACTATCTGGCATATTTATGAACCCATTTCTTTCTGAACGATCTACTAAAGCCAGTTTGAAGTGGCAGCTGGCCCGCTGTCAAACAGCTGCAGGGATCTCCCACGCAAAGCCCTTCTTGTGTTTACATCTGAAATTCTCCAGAAATGCTACTGTGCTATCAGTGGGCACCAGCTTGCACCGGGCTTTCTAAACAAGACAGGGGAGAGATTGACAAGGACGTGGCATGCAGCCTTGGGCAGAACATTTCAGATTTGTATTTTTCTTTTAAGTGTTTACGCCATGAAATAGAACTGTTGTTTTGGAAACAGAATTTTAAAAGCTTTCATTAACTTCTGCCATGTGTTTCTAAAGTGCCTGTTAGCTAGGGCTGATGTTTTCAAAACTGCTGATAGGTCGTGGCTGCTCAATTTCCATTCATTTTAGTGGTAGTTAAGGGTCTCATCCAGCAGATGTGCTTAACTTTATCCTCCTGCATGGTCCCGGTGATGTAAGTGTAATTCATGTTTTATAACCTGCTAATTTAAGTGTTGAAATAGAGTATGCACTAGCTCAGCCACAAAATCTTGGCTTGAGGGAGGAATCACTGGGTGACATTCTCTGGCCTGTGTTCCACAGCAGATGATCATAACAGTCCCGTCTAGGCTTAAAAATCTATGAATAAAGTTAAGCACATCCATTCGTTTATGCAGGATCCAAGCCTCCGCTTGTTTACCTGCAGTATTTCAAAAGAGCTCAGCATGCAGCAGCTTCTGTGGAGAACGACAGGTGTAAACGTCAGTGGAGTTGCACAAGACTTGCTGAGGTAAGCTTTTGGCGGAAGGGCTTATGGGTTACAGCTGGTCTGTTCAGCTCTGAGCACAACAGGACCCCAACCTGCTTGCGATCACTCAGTGTGCTATTGTAATACAAATAAACAGTAATAAAATAACTGATCAGATTCAAGTCCTGTTTCTGTAGCGTGTTTGTAAGAAGTGCAGCCTTCTTTATTTCCTTTGAGAGCCTTTAGAGGTGACATGAACTAGTTTTTTCCGTAAAGAAACTAGAGTTCAGGTTGTGCTAATTGTAACTTACATTTTTAACCAGCTCTAAACATTTACTTTCCCCAAAGCTTCCTTCCTCCATCCTCATTTTCTTGGCAGGTGCAGAACCCGCCGGCACGCACATTCTTTCAACGGCTGACTTGAATGTCAGCCAACGTAGACAGATTGCTTTGTAAATGTAGGATTATACTGTGCTTGACATCCATAAACCAGAGCTGATCTAATTGCAATCCACTTAAGATGTTGATAACTGCACCCCCACCTAGTACCAGGGAGGCTCTATATCATGCTGAACTCAAGCCCTTTTCGTAAGCTCTGTTTTTGCTTTTAAAGCACCAGGTGTCTGATGCTAAATGAGTCTGGGGAAAAAATGTAAGTGGGGGCTAATGAAGATAAGAGCTTTGAAAGTGGGAGAGTCCCACATTACAGGGGAAGGTCTGGGAAGCTAGGCTAATAGGGTTGGTTAAAAGAGAGTCTGCCTTCCTTGCAGTGATGGACAATCTTGCAACCCTTGTTGGCCTCTCCAGGATCTGAGCCGTGCTTTTAACATGGCCAACCTGTGGCTGCTGCGAAACTGCTAGATTGTTAAGGGCCTGTCTGCAATAGGGACCCTGCACCAATGTAACTACACTGATGCAAAGTTCCTGTGAATATACAGGCCCCCTGTACTATTGCAGTGATGTATGTTTGACACCAAAGCAGGACATTTATATGAGGTTGCAACAGTCTAGTTACATTGGTGTAGTTATATCTACCAGTCAAGTTACATCAGTGCAAAAATTTCTCAAGTAGACAGGTGCTAATGGTGGAAAATTTTGGTTTGCATAACCGTGTCTGTGTCATTTGGACCTAGGGTGACCAGATGTCCAAATTTTATAGGGAAATCCCATATTCTGGGCTTTGTCTTATATAGACACCTATTCCCCTCCCCCCAATCCTCTGTCCTGATTTTTCACACTTGCTATCTGGTCACCCTGTTTGAACCTGTAAAGCCAAGCAGAAAATCTCATGAGAACTTTCTCATGAAAACTCTGTTGATTCTTATTTCTGGTGAACAAACCCAGAGTTTAATGGGTTTTGTACAGCTCTTGTTTCGGTCTCTGTGGTTTCAGAGGTCTTTATTGCTCATCAGTTTTTGCTGATGGCCACACCCAGTGCAGCAACAGAAACACCCACACCTTATTGACAGCACTGTGACCCAAACATGTAACAGCTGTAAAGATGGTGCCATGTTCAAGATATTTCTTTGGCATAAGCAATTCTCTCTCCTGAACATTATTAATATGAGCCTGTTTGAGAGCCAGGAAGGTATCGCAGGTGGAATGAGGGAGTAACTGGCAACACAGGAGTTGCAAGCTGAGTGGTGGTGGGGATTAGGAGGGGATCGAGGAGATCAAGGGATCAGGAGCTGACATGAATTAATTTTATTTTCCCTGTGTGCCTTGTAGGCGCAGGGGGCGGGTGAATTTTCTCAGGCCTGTACAGCACTTGAGAGACCCTCAGATAGGCAGTGCTCTAGGAGCAAAGGGCCTTTGGGATAGGGATAGCAGTCATGTGCCTGCCCCTCCCACCCCCGGTTGTTAGATCTGTTACCTCTGGACCCAGGAACCTGCCAGTTAAGACATAAGACTGGCTGTACTGGGTCAGACCAATGGTCCAACTAGCCCAGTATCCTGTCTTCCAACAGTGGCCAGTACCAGATGCTTCATAGGGAAGAACAGAACAGGACAATTATCCAGAGATCCATCCCCTGTCATCCAGTCCCAGCTTCTAGCAGTCGGAGCTTTGGGACACCCAGAGCATGATCATCTTGGCTAATAACCAAGACATGGACAGAGAGCTAAGTAACTTGCTTGTTTTATTCAGCTACTGCATTGCTTCTTGCTCTGACACTCTCTCTATTGCTCCATTACTAGGGCTCTTGATATCTACAGATGCCCTCTGGTGATCAGGCATAAAACACACACAATTACAGTCCGTCCTTATTGAGTTGCTACCCCCGCCCCCAACATGTCTAACCTAACATTATAAATTGCTAGTGTAACTAAGGAGGTCAGAATAGCGCATCTGAGTACTCCAGACAGAATGAGAGGATTATTCTGCCTCTGTATCACCCGTCAGCCTTAACTATCAACTATTTCAATTCCAAATTGAGTCACTCTGGTGGTTTCCTTTGCTGCACAGGGTAACATCTCTCAGATTCTGGAGTAGACCCTTGAGCAGATGCTTCAGATGACAATTCATGTTCTGGTTCCTCCATGCTAGGAATCATTGGAACTACAGTGTCCTGAAATTCAGAATTCAGATCAGCCAGAGTAGATACACACGGTGTCTTTGTTTTGGAGGTAAATCCCAAATCTGCTTGATGTTGTGATGCCATATCACATCAGGTGTACCTTCCCACATACTCCATTGACCACAGTCTGGGAACTGCCACTCTAGCCACTCTAGCCAAAAGCACCTTGTTACTGACCCTCCAAATTTTCCATCTCATTAGGTCCTGCTGGAAATTCATGCACAGGCCACTTTTGATAATTAAGCAAAGTTATCAGTGATTATTGTTTTAGAGGCACCAGTCTCCATTATTAATAAATAAATAAAAACCGCAAAACAAATGAACAAACCCCTTCCTCTCTCAAACAAAGCTGTAGGCCAGGATTCTCAGAAGTAGGAGCCTAAAGTTATGGCTCAAATAAAAGGTAGCTCATACCAATGCAACCACAACAGTGTAAACACACATAATCAGTGCATAAGATACATCCACATATGTTACACTGGTGGATCTTTCTAGTGTAGACAGACCCTTAGGCTCCTAAATATGTCAGCTGGTTTTTCAAAAATACTGTGCACCCAGCAGCACCAGCTGCCTTAATGGGAGCTGCTAAGTGCTTGGCTCTTTTGAAAACAAGATCACTTACTCAAGAGTTGGAATCAGCTTTTGAAAATCTTGGCCTAAAGTCCAAGTTGGTAAGTGCAGTTCAGGAGAAAGATATACAATTAATATACCTTTAAAAGGCCAAAACATTAAACACTATGGCAATCCAAAGCCAGTTTGAGTGATTCCCACTAATATTATGCAGAATAATGGTCATCTTTAATTGACCATTATGATAATATTACTTAGCTCTTCTATAGCACTTTCCATCCTTACATCTCCAAGTGCTTTATGATGGATGTCAGTACCATTATTCCCATTTCACTTATGGGAAAACTGATGCACATGGATGAAGAGTCTCATCAAACAACTTCATTACCACAGAGCATTTGATTTCTGTTGCTGGAAAGGTATACCTATCTCTAGATATCCCACAATACAAATTGACCTGTGCTTACCTGGAATTTTACTTTCTTTGAGTAAAAAATCCTTTCAGGAATTACATTATTGATATCCCTGCCTCAGGAACTGAATCTTGTCTTTCTTTTGCTGTACATCTTGTTTGCTGAGGCTTTGCAGCTGGCTAATAAAGTATTCATTAGCTCATCAGAGCAACTCTCCTGCTGTCTTTTCTTGGAAGTCACAGCTTCCATTTTTTCTGACTCCTGTTGCAAGATCAGACCTTGCAAGAGGAGATCCCTCCTGAGGGGAAGTAAAGTGAGAGACTGACTTCCTGATAGGTTAGATCCAACAACCATGGCCTCCTCCTTGGCCAGCAACAAGTAATGACTATCACTTCACGCTCGTCCTCCTGGATCTGTTGGATTGTCCCAGACATCAAGCCACTGACATGAAGGCACACAGTAGAGTTCTTGTCCATCTTTGGGAGAAAGAGTCTGTGATGAGAGCTTTGGAGTCTGTCTTGGAGTAGAATCTGGACACCTTTTTCTTAACTGCAGTGTGAATAGGTTAATGGATGTAAAGATGACTCTGAGAACATCATCCATGAACACATCTAGGTGGAAACTCCACTCTCCCTGCTGTATTCATTGGCTGCTGAGCCAATCCACTTTGACACTGCGTGTTTATGTGTAAGGCCCAAAGACATGTTAAATGAGCTTTTCATCCAATACAGAAGAACCTTGTGTCATAAACAGATAGTAGGAGTTAATAGAACAGAAGTACTTTGTATCTCTTTTGCTTATAAAGGGTTAACAAAATCAGTGAGCCTGGCTGTCACCTGACCAGAGGACCAATCAGGGGACAGGATACTTTCAAATCTGGAGGGAGGGAAGTTTTGTGTGTGCTGTTAGTTTTTGGTTGTTGTTCACTCTGGGGGCTCAGAGGGACCAGACGTGCAACCAGGTTTCTCTCCAATCTCTCCAATACAGGCTCTTATAAGTTCAGAATAGTGAGTACTAGGTAGATAAAGCGAGTTAGGCTTATGTTTGTTTTCTTTATTTGCAAATGTGTATTTGGTTGGAAGGAGTTCAAATGTGTATTTGGCTGGAAGGAGTTCAAATTTGTATTTTGCTGAAAGGATTTTAATTTGTACTTGTATACTTAGGCTGGAAGGGTATTCCCAGTGTCTATAGCTGAAAGACCCTGTAACATATTCCATTTTAAATTTACAAAGATAATTTTTACTGTTTTTCTCTCTTTAATTAAAAGCTTTTCTTGTTTAAGAACCTGATTGTTTTTTTATCCTGGTGAGACCCCAGGGGACTGGGTCTGGATCCACCAGGGAATTGGTGGGGAGAAAGGTTAATTTTCTCTCTGTGTTAGGATTACTTTCTCTCTCAGGGAGAATCTGGGAAGGGAAGAGAGAAGGAGGGAGGAAGGTGGATTTTCCTCTCTGTTTTAAGCTTCAAGGAGTTTGAATCACAGTGATCTTCCAGGGTAACCCAGGGAGGGGAAGCCTGGGAGAGGCAACGGTGAGGGAAAGGGTTTACTTTCATTGTGTTAAGATCCAGAGGGTCTGGGTCTTGGGGGTCCCCGGGCAAGCTTTTGGAGGGAGCAGAGTGTACCAGGCACTGGAATTCCTGGTTGGTGGCAGCGCTACAAGTACTAAGCTGGTAATTGAGCTTAGAGGAATTCATGCTGGTACCCCATCTTTTGGACGCTAAGGTTCAGAGTGGGGAATTATACCATGACACCTTGGCTTCCCTCTGGAGTGTTGGAGACCTGGCTTCTGCATTTATGGAGGTGTTGTCCATAAATGTTCTTGCTTCTCAGTGAAGTAGTCAGCTCTCTGCAGGTGTTTCTTACTGCCCTGAGCCCCACCCCATATTACATCGCTAGATAATATCTGGTTGTCAAATGGGTTTAACAAGAAATATACTTGTTAGCAAAAGTTTTAGGTGGCAAAATTGTGATCTCTAAAATATCAGATGACAATTGGTCAATGACGTACACAATGTATACAGAATACATGCAGAGTACACACTCTGCTGTATGTAGGATATACTAGTGTATATGGGGTTTTCAGGTTCTGTAGATAGTAGCAGGGCATATAGAGGGTCCTATGGGTACATAGTGCGTATTGGGTATACAGAGTCTTAGGTTATTAGGGAGAGACATGATTTGTCTGTAGTTTGCTATTTTCAACCTCCCTCTAACCTCTTCTCTCTCAAACCACAGATATTTTACTGAAATGTCACAGCTAAACTGGATGTAATTTCCCTCCCCCACCCCATCTATTTGGTAGGAATAAATAACTTTGCAGCTATAATTATGTGAAATGTTCCTAATCCTTTGCTCTTTGAGCATTTTCCTAACCATCACCACCACCTCTTCCTTCTCATCCTGTTTGCCGACCAATATCTGATAAACACACGCCCACACTTCAAAAATCGCTTACAGTAAAGAGCTTTATTTACAAAAAGACTTTTTTAGAGTGAGGAGTTTGCTTCTGTGATTTGGAGGATCTCGAGACTTGGTTTTGTGTGAATATGGGAGTCTGAATAAGCCATGGGCATATAAATTATGGGTGAGATTTCAAAAGCACTCTGCACTGGCTTAATTCTGCTCCCATTAGAAAAAAAAACCCTTCCTAACCATAATGATAGTTCAGCCCTGGAGCTGATTACCTAGGGAGGTTGTGGGATCTCTCTCATTGTGGATTTTTAAGATTAGGTTAGACAATCATGTATCTTGAGGTTCCTTCCAGCCCTGTGTTTCTATGATTCTATGATTGGTAAAATTTCCATTGTCTTCAGTGAGAACAGAGTGAGACCAGTGCTGAGCATGCTTGAAAATCCCTGCCTATGTGCATAGAATTGATACTCATTCTAAAACTCCTGCAATGTAAAATGCATTCAAATGCCACATGGTCAACACATCAGAAGCTTCCCCCTCGCCATTTCCTTTGTCATTGTGTTTATTTAGACTGTATTTTGAAAAGGTTTCTATTCTAAATGCATCACAGTGTCACTGTATGTGAAATCCAATTACGACAACTTTGTCTGCGTTCCCCATGGACCATTTAGTTTAATGCGCACAAAGAAACAGAGAAAAGCTTCTTGTTGGCTTCCCAAGGTTCCTTGGGACACTTTAGTGTTCTTAGAATTTAAATGTGAAGAAGTGACACCTGGTAAACGTAAAAATTCATAACATATTCTAAGTCATGTGCATTTCTCAATAAGCGACACTGATATTTGGATTGTTTAAAAGCAAAATGTGTTTAACTAAACAGCGGCCTCTATTGGTCAACATGAGATCACAGAATCATAGAAATGTCAGGCTGGAAGGGACCTTGAGAAGTGATCAAGTCCAGCCCCCTGCACTGAGGCAGGACCAGGGCCGGCTTTAGGGAGATTCCCCTGATTCCCGGAAATCGGGCCCTGCGCCTAAGAGGGCCCCCCAGCGTCTGGAAGAGGGGCCCGCACTTTCCGCTGAAGTGCTGCCGGAAACAGCGGCAAGCGATTGAGCTGCCGCCGAATTACCGCCGCTATCTTTGGCAGCAGCTCAATCGCTGCCGCTGTCTTCAGTGACATTTAGGCAGCAGCTCTTTCGAATCGGGCCCCGCAGGTCCTAAAACCGGCCTTGGGCAGGACCAAGGAAACCTAGACCAGCCCTGACAGGTGTTTGTCCAACGTGTTCTTAAAAACCTCCTGTGATGGGGAGTCCACAACCTCCCTTGGAGATTATGTGAGACTTTAAAATGCATAAAGACTGAGGGGGGAGGGATAGCTCAGTGTTTTGCACATTGGCCTCCTTGAGGGGGCCACCTAGGCATCTGGGGCAAAATCAGTACTTGGTCCTGCTAGTGAAGGCAGGGGGCTGGACTCAATGACCTTTCAGGATCCCTTCCAGTTCTATGAGATAGGTATATCTCAAATTATTATTATTATTATAACAGCTAGATAGAGGCTAGGAACTGCTTTAAGTTATACTCACTTGTAATTGCTTCCAAGGGCCCATCTGCTAGACAGGGTTTGCTGATGCACAGTGTGCTCTGCCCATAACACCTCCCCACTCCTCTCTGACCTGGCAGTCAGGGGGACCTAGTGAAAATGTGTTATACAGATAGCCCAGCAAGTGGAAAGCTTCCTCTTTCCTGTGGACTGTTTGGAGTTTTGTTTTGTGCTGAACTCAGAATTTTGCCAGCATAATACAAAGGCATTGTGGACAGGTGGTTTGTGTGTGCACCCTCCCACTCCTTGGCTGGAGTGCAAGATCAGAAAATGAATCTTACTTCAGAGAAGAGAGCTGGTTCTTGCTTTGTTAGTGTTCTTTGCACAGACTTTTGTTTTCTCCTTGTGAAAGGTTTCAGAGATGCTGATGGCTAAAAATCATTTCTGAACAGGATTTCCTTACCCGTCGTAGTTCATTTCAGAATAGCTTGCAGTTGTTTCTCCGAGTAAGAGGAGACAGACAGAATAACTGATTCTCTTACAGCAGTTGGTTTGGAAAAGCTGGACTTGCATCTCCTACCACCTGGTGCTCTGTCAGTACAGAATGCTGGCATTTCGGGATGGCTCTAACTAACAATAGCAAGTGCGTGCCCAGCAGGGACCTCTTCCCTCTGAATCACTTAGAAGAAGAACCTTGACTAGTTGGAGAGCAAGTAAACTTCCACCCTTTAATTCATTCTGGCTGCTTTGGGATAATCTCTTCTGCTTTGGGAACCCAATCTAGAGACCTGCTAGCCACCTGAGACTCTTATTGAAATCAATAGGAGATACAGGTCCTGTATGCCTCTCGGGATCAGGCCCATCCTGAATAGATTTAATTGTTTTTCAAGATGGGGTTCCTTGTTTTTAAAATCCTCCATAATCTTGCCCAGCTAGTCTCTCTCCGTCTCTTTGATCCCCTGCGTGTCTTCATTGCTGTTGTTGAAAGGCCCTCCAGTTCTGCAGCTTGGCCTCCTGCCCCTGGAACTGTTCTCCTGTATCTCTTTCTTGTCCAATCTTTTGCTTGTGCCTCCTAATTTCTCTCCCTCTGCTGTCCCTTATTATTGAGCTCTGCAACCCTAACTCTTTACAGGGGCCCAGGTGTATCAGAGGCGGGAAGCAAAACAAAGCTGGGTTATTGCACTGTCAAATGTACAGCAAGGATTCACTCCTATGAGGCAGCAGGTCTTCAAGAAACAGTGACACTGCCTGTTTTAAAACTGAGAACTGAACAGCCTGGAAAACAAACCTGCAATGATCAGAGTTAGTAAACCTCAGCATGATTAATAACCTTTTCCCTTTGACCTGAAACACACATCAGAATGTGACAGCCTCATCTGTGTGGCTGGTGCTTTGCTGGGTTAATTCAATTAAAAGTGAGTGTTTAAGTAACCCCATGGAATATTGCTACAGTGGCACTGACCTTTAAGAGAAAGCAAGGTCTCCACAGGCCTCAGTGCTTCCCAGTATCTACAGAGAGTCTCAGAGATATACTGTTAAGGCTTTAATCTGGGGAAAGGCAGGGGAATGAGACGTCTCTTTCTTCTGCTGACATCGTTTTGCATGAGGTTAAATGGCCTTTCTGGTGTCTTTTTCTGCACACTTAGGGTTTACATTCAGAGTCTGTCTGCTGCCCTCCGGCTATCAGAGAACAGGCATCTGCTGCTCACATAAAGCCCCCTCTCGTGGCCTTTCACTCCTTCAGAGAGGGGCACATATAATTAATAAGCGGTGGAAGTTTAATAGGCAAAGGAGCCAGTGAAATGCGCCAGGGCCAGCCAGAAATATAGGAGATAAAGGAGGGGAGACCCGAGGCAAATCTGCTAGTTCTCAAATTGATTAGCAGGGTCTGTTTGTGTTTGGGATGTTTGCAGGACTTGGCAGGGAATGAGCTTGGGCTGCACATCTTAGAGGGTTGGTGCAAGTTGGGAAACAAGCAGGGAAAACTGTCCAGCCAGCAGTGTTACAAATGTGCCGGGGGATCAGAGAGAACAGCATGTCTGAGCATTGGCCGACAGCCCGGGAGGACTCGATTTGAGGCCAGTGATGTAGCTCTGGCCCTTTGCATCCTCCTGTGGTACCTGCTGCCTAGGATGCTGCTGGGGGTACCTACGTGATGGGGAGCAGTCTCGTGGGAATAATGATGCCCTGTTGGCTGTGAGGCTTGGAGAGACGCAGCAGCTGAGATGGGGTTGTGCTGCTGCAAAGATTGGAAAGGCCGCTCTCGGGAGCCCAAAGGTAACTTTGCCTTTCGAAACCTCCCTGTAGGCTTCAGAGAAAAGTCTCCTTCCTCATCCCCCACCTTTGCCTCTCACATGGGTTGTTATTTTGCAGGATATAATTGCTTCTGGAATGGCACTACCTTGTGGCCTCATTAAGCCACATTGGCATTGAAAAGGATCCTATCTGTGAAGTTCAGTTTTAATGTCCTGATGTCTGATTCGGTCAGAATGAGAGTCATTCTTTTTGTTCCACCCTTTTACCATAGTGCTGAGCTATGTGAGTAATGCTATTCAGCGGCAGTGGTGCAAGGGCAGCCCCTTGCTACATGCCAGCCAAAAGCAAGCAGTTATATTAGGAGATGCTGGATGAAGGGACAGTGGGGGTAGGGGGCAGCAGCTGCTCTCAATTTATTTCACTTTGATTTCAGTCAATCGGTGATCAATGCACAATATGTACATTTCACGGACTCTGAGTGCTGCATGCGATCTGTGTTCAGTAAAATCATTAATGGGTCGAAACTGGGTCTTGCCCCCCCCCCCCCAATTTATTACTAGTCCAGTCCTACCTAGCCTAGCATAAGTTGGATATGACTTGGGTTTTAACAGCATAAAGTGGAATGGAGAATTGGGTCATTTCCCCCTATTTTCTGAAAACATGAAATCCTTTGAAAGGTGTGATCACTTCTAAAATGGTTAACAAACAGCCACAATGGTAAATCGCTGTGGGTGTGAATTATATTGAAAATACAGTTCAATCTTTTTTCTTTTTCCCAAATATGAAGTGAAACTTGACAAATAAACTACAAAGGTTGCCCTGGGGGAGTCACATCTGATGCACTGTGTTTCTCATCTGTTCCCATTTATTTCCTGTGAAACTTAGATCTTTTCTGAAGAACAAGACCTTTGGGGAATTAGGAATAGTTTCAGGGTGCAGGTAAGCCGGAGGAGTTTGGACTCTCTGTCTCTCTCTCTCCAAGCAGGAGTCCTGACTGGTCATATAGTTGTATTCAAATTAAACAACAACACATATTGGACAGAACAATGTGATTTGGCAACTAAACAGTTAGTACAGTTGGTCAAACATTTTTAATCTCAAAATTTTGGGGGATAAAAACTGCTTTTTTTTTTTTTTAAACAGAACAGAAACCTTTGTAAGAAAATTACACATTTCACTGAATTTTTTTGGTGGGTTCATTGAAAAAAATTAATAATTTGTGAAGGGGTTGTCACAAAACCAAAACTTTTCCATTTTAGACAACCAAAAAATAAAATGTCTTTTGACAATCAAAAACCAACCTTTTTCAAGTATTTGATAAAAACCCTAAACCTTCTAGGAAATCTTTGACATAATCAAATAATTTCCATTTTCTTTGAAACTTTTCCTGGAAAGTGAAAATACACGCTTTGACAAACTCTAGCCTTCAGGGTCACAGTTTTAGTTGTAAGGTGTTAAACAGATTATGTTTGATTTTGATCTTTAAAAAAAAAATACAAAATGTTTAGTGTAGCCTTAATGCAACTTGTAGCTTCTGTACGTCCATCACTCCATACAACTTTATTATTCCAGTGAGTCATAAGTCAGGATATATTAGCTACATTCAAACAAATAAAAGTTGATACCAAAAAGAAATCTAAATGAAGAACACATAATGAGGTGATAGCTATCCAATCAGCTATATTTGAAAGGGGTAGATGCTGAAAAGGAGTTAATCCAAACCAGATGAGGCGTAATTTGTCCCCCTGAGCCCTCTCTTGGATGGGAGCTCAGAAGTGGCGAGGGTCAAATCAAGATGATTAATTTAACTCAGAGACAATGGACACTTGGTTAACATGACTCCAAAGCTGATTATTCCTTGTGCTGAGGCTCACAAATGAGGACCCAGGATGAGATGCATCATGCTTCTTGTTATAGGTGGGCCAAACGAACCCCCCAGATTAAAGCAATGCTGAGGTTTGGCTCTGGGGTTCTACTAATTTCATTCTTGGATTGAATGAGGCTTGATCCCAGGGGCCAAACTCTTTGATCCCAGTTATATTGGTATCAATCCAGAGTCACTCCATTGACTTTGCCTAAATTATTCCAGTTTACGCTGGTATAAGTAAAATCAGAATCTGGCTCTATGTCTTCTAAAGGGGAAGATTAGTATACTAATCCATATTGCCCCCTCAACAGCATTCCTTGCCCAAGGGGAAACCCTTTCTAAAGAGAGAGCATTTTAGTCATAACACTTCATTTAGGCTCAGAAGTGTCAAGTGTTTGTGTGTCAGAGCTGTACCATCAACTAAGCCTGAAAAGCTTGGCAACATCACAGACTTTTATCCCAACTGAGATGAAAGTCCAGCATTAGTCAGGCTGTTCTTTATCTACAGAGCCACCTGGTCAGGCAGAGGGGCCAGAAAATACAGTGTACGAGTACCTCATACTAACAGACATCGCAGGGCTTTCTTTCCAGCTTAGCCCATTAAAGTGCCTGCCACGGGTTATTTTATGTGAAAGTATATGTGATGCCACTTTTAGTATGGCATAAATGTTTCCCACTGTAACAACTCTCTCTTTCAGGCTGTTTAGAAAGAAAAAGTCCCAATCAAATTTCTTCCCTAATATTGGTTGTGGACAAACAAGCTTTTATAAAACTGGAGACTGGTGCAAGCTTTGTAATGTATCAACCTGATCTATGGGCAGCTAGAGAGGCTGGGTATTTTCCACCTCAATCTATATTAGAGATGGGTCTCAGCTGCAGAACTGGGGCCTGGATTTGGGATCTCAGCTAAATGTGGTGCCACTGAAGTCAGATTGCCTTTGTGTGTGTGGTTCTGATCCCCATGCTGTTCCCACACCAGCTTCCGTGGAGGTTCTCTTTGGGTCTGTTGCTGGGGCAGCACAGGGCTGCCGGCAGACTTTGTGCTGTTGGCAGGTTGTCAGAGCATGGCTGCTTTTGCTCTGGCCTTTTGCCCATGCGCTTTAACTGGCACTGTTTGTTGGTGAGCTCTGGCAATCCTGGTGGTGGATGCAGGAGGGATGGCATGGCTTGTGACCAAGTATAACAGGTTGGACTCACCATCGCAATGCCTCCTCCTGTTTTTTCCAGGAACTAGCTCTGTCCAGCTCTGGAGCACCCTTTGCAGGTGGTGTTTCCCCTGTTGTTTGCTCTGCTGTTTCCTTTGTCTGTAGGGGCCAGCATTGCTCCTGGACTGCGGCGTCCTCTTCAGGGCACGGCCCTTCTGCTCTGCCCCACCTCTGTTGTCTTCCCCCGTTCCAGGGGAGCCAGGAGTCCTTCACCAGGCTTCTTGCCACAGTGGCAAACTAGAGCCCGTAGTCTAGCCCCTAACTCAGGGCAAGCTGCAGTCCTTTGGCTTGAGTCAGCACTCAGGTGAGGCTGCAGACGGTTAACGAGCCCAGAGCTGGGCAGTAAGCAAAGTTACTCAGTTCCAACCTGCACTCAGGTAGGGCTGCTTGCAATTAAAAAGCCCAAGGTTCAGAGCTGGGTGGGAAACAAAGTCTCCCAGTTTGGGCCTGTACCCAAAGTCAGTTACCTCAGGCTTTCCTTCAGCTAATCTGAGGTAGAGGGAGACTGCCAACCACCTCTTGGGTGGCAGGGGAGACGCAGACCCTCCCACTCCACTGCAGCCCAGCTCAGGGCCCGAAGGGTGGTGGAGGGGTCTGCCACCATGTCAGTGCGGATCCAGCCACAACACGCTGACAAACCCTCTGCAAGCATTGCAGCCTAACAGGGGTCTACTACCCCAGGGCCACGTCCACACCCCCACTCCACAGGTACCTGCTGGTCCGGTGAGGTAAGGTGTTCTGCGTGGGCCTTAATTGCCAGCAGAAGCTCTGCTGGGGTTGGGCCAGCCGGTGGTCTGGTCTGGGCTGGCCGTCTGTCTCCTGCGAGGTCGGGTCATCCTGGGGTTCAGGTGGTCTGGGCCAGTTGTCTGCTTCCCCTGGGGTCAGGTCAGTCCGGGCCAATCGTCTGTACTCTGTGGGCCTGCTACCATCTCCCAGCGTGAGAGCTCAGGGGAAGCATCTGTCCCCTCCAGTGGCTAGGCCCCCACTGAGCCTCCCGGTCCCGCCTCTATACTTCCAGCCTTGCCCCTGGCCTCTGGGGGCTGAGCCAGGAGGCAGGACTCCGCCCATGAGTGTCTGGGGAGGGCCAGTCCACCTCACCACACCAAGGCATTGACGGTTGCACACCTTGGGCTGTTGCACTGATCCTGCCAGCTTCAACCTTGTAAAAAGAACAGCTTAGTTTGTCCCTGGCACCTCAGAGCCACTGGCAGGCGAGTGGATTTTGATCTGGAGGGAGACCAAATCACAGATCTCCCTGTCTATGACTGATCACCTAGGGTGTGATGTGCCAGGTCAGGAACCCAGGCCAGTGAGTGCCCAGACAGCCACCACATCCTGGCCTCCACCCCACATCTGCCTAAACCTGCTGGGCGAAGAAGCTCATAGTACTAGAGCCTCAGCCAAGGCCCCACTCACAGGAGTGCTGATTGAAGGATCACCTGGCTTCACTGATTGGTCCTAACAGGCTTTTTAATCCAAAAGGAGTCACGGGAACTGTCTGAGCAGCAAGGTGGTTTTCTGTTGAGGCTGCACTGGTTCCTGCTTGTGCCTGCTTTCTGCACCCCTGTTCCTGATTCCTGACTCACCCATGCTTTTGCTTCTGCTCCCACCATACTCCTGCACCATCCCTGATCCTTGCCTTTGCTCCAGTTCCTGCTTTTACACCTTGCTTCCATCAGTTACCAGTTCTGGCTCTAATTTGAGCCTTGGCTCTGGCATTTTGTACCTGACCTTGGCTTTGACCCTCAGCTTTCATGCCTCGCTCTGACTTTGGCTTGATTCCTGGCTCTGATGATCAGCAGTTGACCCTGGTGCTAACCCTTGGCTTTGTTTCTCAACCTGGACACCTGCTCTGCCCCCTAGACCTGACTCTTGCTCTGACCACTAGGCCAGACCACCTACATCCCGGGCCATAACATAAGGCCCCACGTTATTGGCTTTAGGAGAGATTAGTGCAGAAAGAATTTTGAGCCCATGCAAACAGATGTGGTGGTGTGCTTGTCTTGTCCATCAGCAGGAGAGAGGCCTAAGTAACCAAGAAGTCCACTTAATCTGAAATGGTAATGCTTGAGTAGCAACATCTTCATCAGAACGGTTAAGAGGTAAAAATAAGTGACAAAGAAAGGCCAAAAGCATTTTCAGCAATGGTTACATGATTGGGTTTGCCATGCTGGTGAAAGGGGCTAGATTCACTGGCAGTGGCAGTGCATCTATGCAGTATGCTCACTGAGACCGTGTGCTTGACATGGAGTCATCAGTCCAGTGCTTAGGCATCTTGGCTGTGATTGTCAGTAAAGGTGATGAGACTTTTGGGAGATGAGGGACAGTGACTGCTAGGAATTTGGAACGAAACTATAGAGAAAGGCCACCCTCCAGCCGCTTGCAGTCGCTGCTAGCCTGTGCTAGCTTCTGACATGCAGCTTGTAGGTGAAAGTGACCATACCCCTTGCCAAGTCCCCTGAGCCAGGCTTATTCATTTTAATTTAATTATATTCCTTCCTTTTTTTCCTTGATTTTTTTTTTTGACATCAGTTGTTGGTCCCTTAGAACAGCTATAGAAAAACGCTTCTGTTACTCGTTTGCAGATATTTTCCTGTAAGTGACTTTCCAGTGGGGCACTATAACTGTGAAGATTAACAAATATTCCCTTTGCCACCATTAACTTGGCCATCAATTTGCTGTTTGAGTTAACTCTGCGAAGAAATCTATTGTGCAATCAGTGCCCTAAAAATCAAACCCCAGTGAACTGGTTACTATGAACTCCAAACTCAGACAAACATAAGCCCAGACCTTACAAGTTCGCAGCCAGCTGCCGTTTGCCTGTTAGATTTTATCTGGCGTCAGAGTGGCTGCTGATTGCCATTGAGTGTTTTGTGGTTGGATCCTGTGCTTGAAGGTCTGAAGTCCAGTGAGCACAGTGAGAGGTTTTATTAACAGTGAGGGGTTTTATTTGAAATATTACAGCTAGCTGGGGTTCCAGCTGTGATCTGATGTGGAGAGTTGAGCGGAGAAAGCCATTAAAAGAATTGATTGGCCCATCCAAAGAATAGGGGAGCTTCTGTTGTGACGGAGTAGACAAGAAAACCTGGGAAGATGGTATTTAGCAAATACATTTATTGATAATAAATATTTTAAGCTTAATTTAACCTAGCCTAGCCAAGAATCTCAAAGCACTTTACAAACATTGAGTTGGGTCTGATAATACTACCTCTGTGAGTTAAAGAATGGAGTGTTCCTAAGAATCACAAGCTGGGAGAAGTCTCTGTCTTGCTCACTCTTTTCTTTTCACTTTTTTCCCATTATTTTCCAGATTTTTTTTCCAGTTTGCATAGTTCTTATTTAAAAAAAAAAAAGTCTTGCCCCCAAAAAATATGTCTGGCAAACGGGACTGTGGCATGGTTACTGACGGTGATTTCACTCTTTGGCTCGCCCATGGACAGGTTGTGCAGAGCTGTAGGGTGAATGATAGCACACTTCTAGCCATTTGGGTTCAGGCAATGGGCTGTGTGTGGGTAGGTATGCGTCTCTATCACGCTGCAATCTCACTTCTTTCATAGGAGGCATTAGGTTTTCCTTTGATGTTTAATAGGACCGAAGCACTTTTGTACAGCCAAGTACCTTTCCTAAAGCAGGCATGCACGTCCTGTGCTGGTATGTAATGTGATTACCTTCATCTCAGCAGCTAATCAATATACAATGGCAGGCGTGGGGCTCTGGATGGCTTATGGGAACGGACCAATGTGTTTGTTTTACCTGTACAAGTTCTGAGGCAGCCATTATCTTCTCATCCGGCTGCTTCAGATCAAACTAGTACACAATTAATCATTTCCTGTTAAGACGCTCTCACTGAGAAGTAAAAGCTGTATCATAGCTAGGAAGCACCTCCTTCCTGCCAGGCCGGTGCTTAGCCAAAGAGCTGAATTGGCAATGGGGTTCGGAGCCATTCATCTCTAGGTTCCAGGTCAGCCACGAGCAGATTATTACCATTAGAGAGCCTGGGTTCAGTGGCTTAGGGCCAAATGAGCTGGTGGATGTTGGCCCAGTTCCTCATCCTCGTCATAATAACAGTTACCACAGTTTGGCGGTAGATTTTAAGGCTAGAAGGGATACTATGATCATCTATTATTATTATTTATTATTTGTATTGCCATCATATCTAGGGGTTCCAGTCATGGACCAGGTGCTGTACAAGCATAGAACCAGATGGTCCCTAGTTTGACCTCCTGTATAATATAGGACGTGGAATTTATTCCTAGATTGAGCCTGAATTGAGAAGGCCATTGATTAGAAAGAGGATCACTCTAAAGCAGCCGAGATGAGACTGTACAGTCCTTAACGTGGCTTGGTGGCTAGCCCTGCACCCTTTGATTATTTTTTGCCATGTAGTTAATAATAGAACTGGTCAAAAAGGGATGAAATTCCAGGATTTTTTTGTGAAAAATTCATTTCCACCCCCTTTTTTAATTGAAATAAAAAATTTAACTAAAAATTTGGAAACACTTGAGCAGCTCTGCTTAATAATGAATCCAGACTACAGTTGGTGCAGTTTTAACTGTAGTCTGGAAATCTCATCTGTGATTTTGTTTGTTTCCACAAAAGCAAACGCTGTCCTTTTGTCCTGAGGCAAGTGAAGCTGTTCCAGCACCAATAGGATACAGAAGAACCATTAACCTTCATGGGCTCTATCCCTTATGCACCAAAGAGGAAGGAAATTAACCAATATCATTTCAAAGGCAGTGCATGGTTGCTCATGTGTTCAGGCTTTTGCTCAGTCCCTGTGTGCATTCTAAGATTGAGTATCGGTGCTTGCTGAGGAAAGCTGGTCAGAGATTTTTCTTTGACACTTTTTTTTTTTTGAATGAAAAATGGGTTTCTGATTAAAAACATCTTTTTTTCAGTTTTTCATTGTTGAAAACAGAAAACTCATTTTTGTTTTTCTGAGAGAAACCACCTGCAAAATTTTTTCTTTTGTTCTTTTTAGGAGTTTGGATTTTTTTCACAGAAAATAAAACACATTTTTTAGAGGCTCGAGTGCTGGGTACTATCAACTATCACTGATATCGGTGGTAGTGAAGGTCACTGGTCATCTTGTAGGATTGCGCCCAAAATGTGCATCTCTGGGTATGCTTCATGGGTACAACTGAACTTAACACCTGAAGACTTCATAACTTCCACCAAATCCATGACCTCTGGCTTGTTTAAGTGGTTACAACTCATGGACTTTACTTAGTATCTGATCTGATTTCAGGCTCTCCCTAGAGAGTGGCTCATGTGTGCTCTTGGAGGCACCTGCAGTGGCATTTCTTCTTTATTCTACTACCATATCTTTTCTTTGCTGCAGGAAAGTTACCTAAATGGAGGTAAGATGAGAGGTGCATCCGTACTGATATCTTGGCCTTTCTGGATGTGTTATTTCTGATAAAAAGTTTTTTAAAAGAGTGAAGTTTCTGTTCTCTCATCTCTTTCTATCATTTTCTGTAGTTTTGATATAGTGTCTATTTACCCAAATCTTCTAAATTGTGTCCTGATTTTAAAGGCATCCTGGTATAAGCCAAACCTTGTATTCTCTACAGTCAGAACTCACACCTGGGTGCACACTAATATAAATGCATCAATCAGTTAAATGTGCCATGCAAAGACTTTCTGAAACAAAGATCTTTTCTCCCCTTTGAAAATAGGATTATTCTGTAGACCTGTTCACATCAAATGAAATCACTTTACAGGTCTGTATATGGCAAACCCCCCTGCTAGTCCTGAAAACCCCTTGTTCCCATAGCTGAATGAGGTGCTAGAGAATCTAGGGAGCCAGAAGATGTAAAATGACACTGTTACTCTAAACATAATAATACCTAGCTCTTATGTGTCCCTTTTCATCAGTAGATCGCCGAGTGCTTTACAAGGGCGGTCAGTATCATTATCCCCATTTTACAGATGGGAAACTGAGGCATAGAGAGGGGAAATGTAGAGCCCAGGTCTCTAGAGTCCTCTTGCACTGCTCTGTTCACTTGAGTGCACTGCTCTTAGAGACCATGTAGTTGCAAGGGTACTCATGTTAATCTTTGTTATTGGCCAAAAAACTATTTAATTTTCAGATTTAAACACAGTTCAATATTATGGGATTTGAAGTTCCAGAGTTAATGCATCTCTGCCTACTATTAATTTGTCTCTAGGCCACAGATATAAAAAGTTGTGCTACATGAAAGAAGGCTTGATAGAAATGAATCCCCCACCCCACCCCTAATTCCTGCTTTAGTTTGCACTCTAGCATCAACCTAGCCTAGATAACTCCCTTTTTATACTTTGGGGACAGTCAGTCCGATAAGGGCTTGACACAGCAATGGAAGGAAGGACTCTCAGAAGCTAAGCTATATTGCAATATTAGTCCCTTCACAGCCCCATTCATCCAGAAGACCCCTTTAATAAGATGTCTCTTTGAATCCAAGCATTTGCCTACAGGGATGGGCAAAACTCATAAGAGTCATGCTGAGTGTGGGGTGAAGGTTTGTTATGGCCAAATGTGTCTAGTGTGTCTTTAAATGTCATTGGCTTGACTGGACTTGCTGAGAAGGACTGAATAACTGCCCAGGGCAGGGACTGTCTGGATACAGGGCCGTCCTTAGGCATAGGCAGCCACGTAGGGCCTCACTCTGCCTGGGAGCACCACTCTGCAGGCAGCCCAGACAGTGTAGAAGCAGGGCTGCTGGGTCCTAGAGAGAGCCCAATGCAGCACAGTCTGAGGAATGGGATTGGCTGCTGGGGTCTCTGGGAAGGGGCGGGGGTAGGGGTTGGGGAAGGAGCTCACCTGTGAGTGTGACTCTTTCCCCCCGGCTGAGGTCAGGTGAGGCAGGCTCTGTGGCTCTGGAACCAGTATCCTTTGTTGTGCCCCATAACATCCATTCTTCTCCCCCCCGTCCCACGGAGCACCCCCTCCTTTCTCCCTCCTCCCCAGGAGCACCCCTCTCTCTCTCCTCCCTCCCCTCCGTCAGGGCTGGGTTGGGTGAGGTGCTGGGAGATAGGTGGGGGGAAGGGGAGGCTGGCTGGCTGAGGAATGAAAGTGAAAGTAACTCACTTCCTCTGCAGGCAGCCAGGATTGGAATGTCACACAGGGCTTGGCTGGGGTTAGCCAGATGTGTGAAAAATCAGGATAGGGGATTGGGGTACAGTGATCAGATATCCCTATTTTATAGGGACAGTCCCAATTTTGGGGTCTTTTTCTTATATAGGCTCCTTTTACCTCCCCCCCCCCATCCCTGTCCTGATTTTTCACACTTTCTGTCTGGTCACTCTAGGTGGGGGTAATTGGTGCCTATATAAGACAAAGCCCCAAATATCGGGACTGGCCCTATAAAATCAGGACATCTGGATCTGGCCACCATAGCTGGGGAGCACCTCTCCCCCAGGCTGGCAGCTGCCAGCGATCCATCTCATCCGGGAGGAGCTGCACAGGGCAGGATGAGCTGCTGTGGCTCCATGGGTGACCCGTCCCTGAGATCAGATGCTGTGCTAACTTCATCATGGTCCATAAGGCTGGTGGTGGTGCCCATTGGCGTGTGATTGGACCTGAGGGTTTGCTGCTGCTGTTGCCACTCTGCACCCCAAGAGGTGGATTTTGGGGTCCTGCAGTTTTCCACCTATCTCCTCCTCTACTGCAGCTGTTGGACCAGCAGGCTGGGGGGTGAGCCAAGCATGAAAGCAGTACTGTGTTGCCATTTAGATTGTCATTTAACAACTTTGTTTGCCAAAAATTCTTGCTAACAATCCTGAATCCAATTTCAATATTTTTTTTTAAAATAATCAATATCTTAGCCAAAAACAGAAAATTAAGTTGTTGACAGTTATTAGTGACAGGTTTGGTTTGAGGCAGGGAGTGGACCAGTTTTCATCAGAGAAACAAAAAATGTTGACTGACTTTCCTATAGCCTGTTACTCCTGATAAGAGCCCTCCAACAACTGTAATATGCTCATCTCCTTACTAGTGTATAAAGCAGGGGTCGGCAACCTATGGCACACGTGTCAAAGATGGCAGGTGAGCTGATTTTTGATGGTATGCAGCAGCAGGCTGAGCGGCTCAGCCCATCACTGCTCTGGGGTTCTGGCTGCTGCCCTATTGCCAGCTGGGATACCAGCCATCGGCCCCACTCAGCGCCTGCTGCTGGCCTGGGGACCCCAAAGGAAGCCCAAGCTGGCAGTGGGCTGAGCAGGCCAGCTGAACCACTCAACCTGCTGTCAGCCTGGGGTTCCATTCACTCAGCCTGCAGCGGGCTGAGTGGGCTGGTGGCAGGCTGAGCAGGGCCGGTGGGAGGTTGAGTGGCTCAGTCTGCTGCCAGTCGGGGGTGCCAGCAGCACTCAGCCTACTGCTACTCCGGGGATCCGGCTGCCAGCCCTTTGCCAGTCAGGAGCTCAGCTGCCAGCCCCACTCTGCCTCCTGCCAGCCTGGGTGAGCAGAATCCCAGGCTGGTAGCGGGCTGAGAGGGGGGTTGGTGGCCAGGATCCTGGCTGGCAGGAGTTGGTGGTCAGAACCCCAGACCAGCAGAGGGCTGAACAGAGCCTGGGATCCTTGTCTAGGGTTCCAGCCACCAGCCCGCTGCCGGTTTGGGGTTTCATTTACTCAGCTGGCAGTGGCCTGAGCAGGACCGGTGGCCAAGACCTCAGATAATAACGATAGTTTATTTATATAATATAGACATAGAGAGAAACCTTCTATAAACATTAAAATGTATTACTGGCACGAGAAACCTTAAATTACAGCGAACTTGGCACACCACTTCTGAAAGGTTGCTGACCCCTGGTATAGAGTGACCATATGTTGTACTAAGATTCTCCTGCTTTTTTTTTCCCTTTGAGTCAGTATAACTTTTGCCAGCCCAGAAGTTGGGCAGCCAATGTTTTACGTTTTCACAATGTTTTCTCCAACTTTCATAATGTAAATACATAGTTAATGAGTTTAAAAGGCCAGGGACACTTCTTTGTGAAGAAGCTGTACAGCAGATCATGCCCATAGACGATCCAAAAAAGAAATTTGAGGTTGAATTTTTTTAATGTTGTAATGGATAAAGCAGTATCTGCTGTTGATGAAAGGTTTAATACCTTGCAAGTACACCATGAACAGTTTGGATTTTTGTATGACATAACTAAATTCAACGAAATAGGAAAACAAGAGCAACTAATGACAAAGTGCAAGAACCTAGAGAGCCTCGTGAAGCACGGTGATAGTTTTGATTTAAATGGACTTGAACTGTACGAAGAATTGAGTACACTGTCATCAATGTTGCCACATGCAAAATCGGTGATGGACATTGTACAGTTTATTCATACCCGCAAACTTGTTGACATATATCCTAATGTGTATATTGCCACTCGTATTCTACTGACAATTCCTGTAACAGTAGCATCAGGAGAACGGAGTTTCTCAAAACTAAAGCTCATTAAAAACTATCTCTGCTCTACAATGAGTCAGGAACGCTTAACTGGTCTTGCTATTCTTGCAATCGAACAAGATACGACTTTGTCTTTGTCATACGATGACATTATTACTGATTTTGCAGCCAAAAAAGCCAGAAAGATTGCTTTTAATTAAAAACAAATCTTTGTTTCAATACCTCTTCATATAAATTTCCAATAAAATTTTGATAAATTAAAAAAAAATATTATTTGCATCATTCTGTCATATCAGAATTTTTTCTATAGTGCTGCTTCTTTAGTGCTAGTCCATCAGCATTACAGTGTGCTTAATTAAGTTAAACTGGTTTTAATAATGTGAATGTGGCAAGTTTTCCAATACTGTAAGCTTATGTTTGTGTTGCTAAGAGCAGATCAGGCACAGGGGCACCAGTTTAATAATCTCGCCTAGGGCACCATAAATCCTAAGGCTGGCCCTGTCTGGATAGCTGTATCTTGTGCTGTGTTGATTACATTATTGCTTATTATTTGTATTACAGTAGCTTCCTAGAGGCCCCAGCAGAAATCAGAGCCCCACTGTGCCAGGCACTGCATGGACACATAGTAAGAAACAGACCTGCCCTGAAGATTTTACTGTCTGAGTAGACAAGACAGACAAAGGATGAGAGAAAGGAAGTGCTATTGTCCCCATTTTATACTGGGAGTATGCAAGGCTCAGGAAACACTCAGGGCTTGTCTACAAGGGGAGTAAATCTAGACTAGCTGTTCTTGATTAACCCCATATATGGTGTCACAGTGAATGGCAACTGCCCCTGTATTCCCCCTCTGTGGTTTACCACGGTCACCCACTGTAGGCTGATGGCTTCTCAGCCATCGCTTCTCTCGAGTAGAGACCACATCCCTCTCCCTCCTGACTTGAGTTTTGTCCAGGCTGCACAGTTCCCTGCCTACACTGTGAATTCCCCCACAAGCCAGGCTGCCTACAAGGCCAGTGCCTGTGCTTTGCTTTCTCCAGAGGCTATGGCCAGGTTAACTGTCAGTACTTATAAGTTACCCCACAGCTCTTTCTAAGCAAGCACATTTATTCTTAAGGTGAAAGCAGGACAGAGAAAACATATCAGAAACAATAGAAGAACCTACAAGCATGCTAATAAGCTCACTGGTAATCACCCCTTTCCAACCTCAGGTGCTGTCAGCTGTCAGTCCTTCCAACCCTTCCCTAAGGCTCCTGGACAGAAGGTCCTGTCTGTGTGCTGAATCAGAAAGCGGAGCCTGAGTCAGTTTAAACTCACGCTGTTTATCCCAAAGTCCTTTCTTTGTCTGCTGGTCTCTGAAGAACCTAGTATATGCGAGCCTTTCCAGGTAGTGTGATACCTGTCTGATGGGTTACAATCTGGCTGATTTGCCTCAATTACCCTCCCCCACCTACCACCACCACCACACACACACACATACGCACGCACGCATGCTGCTTTCAGTTCCTGAAGGAGCGGTGGTAGCCCTGCCTCCTGGAGTAGGACACAGTCATACATAAATCATTCATTTAAAACAATATATCTCAAAGATACTTAAATTTAATTCAATGTCTCCCAAGGATTTGCAGCAAATTGCCATCTCTGTCACACATGGACAGCCTCATTCCAGAGTAAGAGTGTCTTTTTCTGCTTTAAGTTAATTTGAAATAAAGCACTCTGACTCTAGAATAAGAGCATCCACACGTGGAGTTAATCAGCAATAGTTAATCCACGTTAAATTCACACCCTGCTTTATGCTGGATTGACTTTCAGGTATAGGCAAACTTTAAGTGACTTGGTTAATGTGACCCTGGTAGTCTGTGGCAGAGCTAGGAATGAACCCAGGTCTCCAACTAATGCCTTAGCCACAAGGCAGGGGTTATTCCTCAAGTTTAAGGCCAAGATTATGCCACCTTTTCTGTCTGGAAGTCTCCTAGCCCTGGTGAGCCCTATCATAAATAAATACAGATTTGGTGACCAAGATGGATTTAAAGAACTAAATAGTCCTCAACCAAATCACAAACAAACTGAATTACACCCCTGGTACATTTATCTTGCCACAGTGATAATTAAAGTGGGGGAGACTAACTCTATATAGCTGTGTGAAGAGTGTGAAAGCTATGGAGCTAAAGGAGTTGCTTTAGGGTGATATGATGGACTAGAATGAGTCCTAATGGGATGTAATTGATAAAGGACTATGTTGGCTGAATATCGTAAAGAAATTCCTGGTGGTGAGATTTGTTAGACTGGAGAAGTCCTTTGGAAGCTCCATTGCTTGGCACACTTACAACAGGACTGGAGAAGCATTGCAGGGAAGGATCCTGTACTTACCCATTCAGAGGGGCTGGTGGGGGGATTGCACAAGATGGTTTATGAGGTAAGTTCCACCCCTATAGTCTCTGATTCAGTGGCTCTCTTCTTGGAACCTGTACTGGGACATGTTCTCTGACTTGGAGGGATTAACGCTCCTCTGTGGCATATGTTGACAACATCTGTATTGTTGTTATCAACTGGTTTCACCATAATTAATATTTTATCCTTGTTTCAGACTTTAACGTTGGATTGCTTGCATCTGCTGTAGGTGACCACATTGCTGTTAACAGCTGCCATAAGCAAAAGGGCTTTTCAGATCAGTTATGTTGACTGAGTTCAGTGGCAGGACTAATTCCTTTTTGTTTAAACTGCTTGTTGAACATTTTATTTATTGCTGGGATAATAAACTGTCTTACACCATTGTCTGACTGTAATTTTGTCTCACAAAGCATAAAGGTTAATCCGGCAAGAAAAGTCACATGTTTTAAAAACTATCTACAGTATCTGTGCCTCTCTCTTAGGTAGTTGTAAGGTGTGATCACGTGGTATCTAAGAACCTTAAAATAATGAATAGAAATGTTATGAAGAGAGATGAGTTTATGAGTCAGACGTTTTCCATAGTTTGGATGAGATGAGATTTGGGGTGTTGGTTTGGCCTGTTATTGAGAATTCAGTTAACCAAGAAGTTTGGACCAGATGCAAATCCAAATCTTCCCTAAATTCGCAGTTGCGGTTTATTTTTTGGTGTTCATGGTAATTTGTAGGAGCCACAGGTATGGACCAGTACCCCATTGTGCTAGGTGCTGTCCAAACGCAGGGTCCCTGCTGCCATGACCTGACAATCCAAATATAAGACAAGAGACAGCAGCTGGACACAGAGAGACTGATGCGGGAGTACAAGGAAACAATACTAGTCAATATGACAGGCAGTGGCTTCAGTGCGTCAGCGGGTTAACAATTAGCAAGTTTTTTTAATAGCCATCATGGCACATGAGAGTTTAGGAATGTTTAGGTTTTAGTCCTCTCCCTAGTAATCAAAGGTATTTTAGATGATTCAGTCTGAAAGGCTACTACAAATCCAGTGGACTTTTCACCACCTCTGTGGTCTGTTTAATTTCTGCCCCTCGCTCAGCCCAGGTAGTGAAACAGACACTGTAACAACCCAACAGCCAGAAAGTCAAACTTCATAACTCAGGTGGTTTCAGGATGTGTGATTTCACCTCTCTGCCATTCCTTTATAGTCAGAAAAATAGGAGTTTATTTGAGGGCAAGAAACAACTCAAACAGCATTTTAACCAAGAGGGTTGCAGTATGCAAATAAACTGAGTCAGCTCTCTACTGCTTGGCTGAACTGCCCCTGATGTCAAAATCCTGACACTGATCAGAAAGCTAGAAAACCCAAGGCTGGGGCATGGGCAGTCAGGCCTAGTGGGTATGGCCGGGCCCAAGGGTCAGAGCTGAGGTCAGCCACCATGTACCAAAGCTGAGGGTCAGAGCCCAAGTCAGAAGTCAGGAACCAGGGCCAGGCAGAGGAGCAGGGTCTATGACAGCAGCCAGATGAGGATCCACCTAGCTGCACAAACAACTTCCAGACTTCAGGAGAGTGCCTAGGCCACTCAGGGACCCTGGGAACATGCCAGTGAGTCATGCTGTCTGTGGGCAGCACATCTGGTGGTACTTGGTCCCAAAAAGCTCACAGCCCATGACTGCTGCTCTGCCAGGTGTGTTGGGTGGTGGTGTGAATGGGGCAACTGCTCAGGTTGCGGCAGACCCACATTCTAGGCCTGTGGATCCTCACAGCCAGATCCCTGAGGGGGAAAAGGACCAGAAAAGTTTGTCTTAACTCAGTTCCATAGACTAGGCAGCCGTGACATCTTGCTTCTAATTGAATCTCACGCATAAGGAGCTTATATGGGTGCGGGAGGGGTTCGACATCTTAACCAGCAATTAAGGCAGAGCTGAGCAAGAGGAGAGGGTTCTTGAGTGTCGGGGGATTTTGTCAGTAGTCATAGGCGATCCTGCCCATTGTGATCTCTTCCTCCATGCTGTGCAGATTCACTCATGGGCTCTGCTGTGGTGATCATGTGTGCCAACCGGGTCAGACTCACCAGCCTCTAGGAGTGGGAATGAATAGTCCAGTTGTGCTGTGTTTGAGGGGCAGATTGGCTGTGCAAGTGAAACTGGCCCAGAGCTTAGAAACAAATGAGACCAGCCATGTGTCTCCTTGTGAATTAATTCTGTTCTAACAAACCTATAGAAAGAGGGCTGTAGTTCTGTTGGGAGATTATTAATGCTTTGTGACACTGAGCTCACTGTTGAAGTCTATGGAAAGAGAATTTTTCCTTCTAGCTGTATAAGGGACAACCTTCACCTCCTTGTAATGGAGGAGGAGCTCATGCCTGGCCCAATGTTTGCTCAGAATGCCCTAGACTGACTGATACCATCTGATCTCCAACAGCTTTATAAACAATGTGAAAGAAACCCAAAGGGACAGCATCTTGGGTGCTGCTGCCTGAGTTAGGGGGCTGGGAGAGAACGTGCCTATGTTATAGAATCCACCCCTTAAACCTGTTTAGTGTTCTCTGTTTCCTGGAAGAACCCCTGGGTGGCAGAAGTCAAGTTTTTCCAGATCCACGCAATTGGCTAGCCTCATCATCAGCATATTCTCCCTGCCAAAGGGGCTCAGCAGAACATAAAAAATGCAGTCAGTGAGGGAAGGCATTTAACTACCCTCACAGTCACTGCTACCTTTTCAGTGGACAGGCCTATTTTAATAGGTTATTCGCATAGAGATAGTGGCCCCTTAGCAAAGTGCTGCCTCTTCAAGAAATGTCAGAGACAATACACTATCAGTTCCTGCATCCCCAAATTATTGCCACTCAGATACCGTGCAGGGTGGTCAGAGTGTTTCAGATGCCATGAAACATTTCAACAGAGGAAGAATAGTCCAGTGCTTAGGACGCTAGCTTAGGACTTAAGGGAGAAACAGCACCAATTCTTTGCTCTGCCACAGACTTCCTGTGTGACCTTGGGAAAGTCGCTCTGTTTCATTTTTCCCATTGGTAGAATGGGGATAATAGCACAACCCTACCTCCCAGGCATGTTGTAAATGGATGAATACATTAAAGACTATGAGGCACTCAGGTACTACGATAATGAGGACCATAGACATACGTAATATATATGGATGTCTGCCTGTGAGGTCCTGTGCAATATGGCTAGATAAGGTATAATATGTAGGATATAAGGCTATTTGGCATTACTATCAGATAGTGTTTTAGGAAATGTACAGCATATCAGAGAGATTTATCATATTTAGATACAATAGAGAATGGCATATCATGCAGTGTTTGTAAGTAATTTGCAATATAGCCTAAAGTAATGTAGTAAGCATATACAATGAAGTATTAGAGTGGCCATGACAGCTATAGCTAAGGCTGCATAACAGTTTCCATTCTAACTCCCTGTTTTCAGCTATTTCTAACTTTCTGAATTGCTCACCTTCTGAACAAATATTTTCTAGGCATGGTCTCTGCCCAGAGGCAAACTCGTGGGCTGGTTTCTGGAAGTCTGAGCAAAATCACTCTCTCCTTTTGAGAACATGAAGAGACTGACAATTAAAATACTTTTCCTGTTATTACAAACATTCTTATGACTGTGTTTTGAATGGCTCCGGCGCAGGAATGAGTGGGAGTGGAAAGCTGAGGTCTGGAAGGGAATCAGCCTTCGTTTGAGAGAAATTCATCTAATTTTCCTGGTGTAAACTGGATTCGATGTGAGAGTTGTGACCTGTTGAAAAAATCATGTAATGCACTGCATTTTACACAGGGGCTATTAATTAGCTCATAAAGTGACTGTCTGGGGCCTGGGGCCCATTTAAATCAATGAGAACCTTTCCACTGAATCCCATGAGTTGCACTGGGCCCCTAAGGAAGACATTGCTGCTCATGTGTGTGATTAGCTAATTTAGCTGTGTAGTGAAAAATGGTACAAAAAGGCATTGGGGCCAACTCGAAGGGTCCATAGCAGGAGTGGGCAACCTGAGCCTGAAAAGGAGCCAGAATTTACCAATGTACATTGTGAAAGAGCCACAGTAATACGTCAGCAGCCCCCAATCAGTTTCCCCCCTGCTCCCAGCACCTCCCAATCAGTGCCTCCCTTCCCCTCCCCCACCCCGCACCTCCCAATCAGCTGTTTAGTGGCATGCAGGAGGCTATGGGAGGGAGGGGGAAGGAGCGAGGGCATGGCAGGCTTAGGGGAGGGGACGGGAAGAGGTGGAGTGGGGTCAGTGCCTGTGGCAGAGCCAGGGGTTGAGCAGTGAGCACTCCCTGGCACATTAGAAAGTTGGTGCTTGTAGCTCCAGCCCTGGAGTCAGTGCCTATACAAGGAGCCGCATATTAACTTCTGAAGAGCTGCATGTGGCTCTGGAGCCACAGGTTGGCCACCCCTGGTCCACAGGAACTTAAAGATGTGAGGTTTTCTGTGCATTGGGTAAGGTAAGGAGCTGAATAGAGTGCTTGGTTGAGACTATGTGGAGCATTTAAGGTGCTTAGGGGTTAAATCATGCTGTGTGTTTAGTTCTTCCAACATGCCAGCATAACAAACATTTCAGTGGTGTATCTTTCTGCCTGTGGGAAAAAAATGCCCTCTTATCTGTACAGTACATGGGTGCGGAGGAAATCATTGCAACACAGATCCTAGAAAGCAGAGAACCAACCATATCAAATGTCTAAGGACCAAATTCTGAGAGGAGCTGAGCATCTGAAAATGCTACTAAAGCAAACAAGAGTGGCTTGTGGCCAGTAGCTCCAAGGGTCTGGCCCTAAGCCAGTAGCAATGTTCTTGGATCAATAGGACAATGAAATTAGTGTAAATGCAGAGGAATGGGGAAAAAATTATAAGAGCTACAAGTGTGCATCTGAGGCTGTAGAAAAAAGGGCATGATATTGTATTAGAGAAACAGTGTGTGATCACATCCTAGAAAGCTATTGTAAACTAGAGTTGCCTTTTGGCCCAAATAGCTAGCCAAAATTTGGGGCCTTGCACGGTTGTTTCTATTAGGGTGAAAAATTGATGAAAGGAGCTGGGTCTGTTCTTAGCGTAATGTGATTTGTTAAAAAAATATGCACAAAGTTCTGTTTCTTCTTCGAGTGATTGCTCATGTGTATTCCACAGTAGGGGTGCGCTCTCGCCATGTGCACCAGTGCCAGAAGTTTTTCCTCTAGCAGTACCCATAGGGGAGCGCCCCAGCGACCCCTGTGGTGGCACCTGCATGGAGCGGTACAAGGGGCGCTGTGTGCTTCCCCCACCCTCAGTTCCTTCTTGCTGCCAGTGAAGGTGCTTCGGAACGGCTCTGCTCCAGCTTTGCTGAAGCTTGTCCATGAAACTGCTTGTTCATTCAGTGTATAGTACCTGTAGCTAGTTAGTTGTTTAGTTAGTTTAGTTTAACTAGAGAGGCCAGGCCAGGGCATGCCCCGTGCCCTGGGTTTTAAGTCGTGTGATACTTGTAGATGATCTATGCCACTGGGAGATCTGCACGTGGACTGTCTACACTGTTTGGAGGAAACCCATCTCAGCGGTCACTGCAAGATTTACAATTCATATAAGCCTCTGACCAAAAGAGAAAGGGACATTAGGGTCTGGGGTATTCTGATGGAGTCGCCGCTGACCCTGGCTTCAGCGCATTGCTCTGAGTCGTCACTGGGCACCGTGGTGTTGGTGCACGGCAACGCTCCGGTGCCATCGACTAGTTGGCACCGCTCCCTGTCTACGGGGCAAGCCAAGAAAGCTAAGAAGAGGCCTTCTTCACTGCGGCACCGGAGTAAACCCAGAACAGAGGCTAGATCCATGTTGGGCAGTCCTTGATACCCACCGGCCTCTAGGCCTCCGACTCAAGTCGAGTGGAGTAGCCCGGCCCATACAGAGCAGGCCTCCCTGGATGTCCAGATGCCCTCCACACCAGAGGCCCTGCAGGCAGCCCGGGATGTTATGTCCATGCTGGTACCAGGAGCACTGCTGATGTCGGCCCCATGCTCCAGAGGCAAGCCACCACTGGGATCTCCACAGTCACCCCCAACTCGGTACCGGGCTTGGTCGAGGGAATGTTTGCCACCCAGTGACCATTCAGGGCAAAGGCCACGTGGATCACCCTCAATGCCCACCAGGCTGTCTGGTTGGGTTCCGTCTGACCGAGACTCTCAGCACTGCTCCACCTTGAGGAGCGAACACCAACAGGACCGAGGCAGACGGCACCAAAGGTCCTCGTCTAGGAGGAGCTATCACAGCCGGTCACAGCACGAACGTCAACATCGTTCCCGTTCATCATCCCGCTCCAGGACCCTGCCACGGCACCGCGTCCGCGGCCCTGGCCGTAGAACACCGGCATCTCACCATCACGGGTCCGCCTGCCAGAACCAATCGCAGAGCAACTGTTACTGACAGTACCAGTTCTCCACATCAGAATCGCAGTCCTGTGATTGGCATTGCTCCCGGCACAGCTGCTCCTCCCAGTCCAGGGACAGCAGCTGGTAATATCTCAGCCCGGCCTTCCTTCGTAGTCATCCATCAGTGGGTCAGGCCAGCCAGGCTGAACACCCAGCTCCACTGGTGCCACAGCAGGTGCAGTGGCACCAAGCCCTATGGCCAGCCCAATGGTACCAGTGGGCACTGTGCCCCTGACACAGCCCCCGGTGGGGGCTCGTTCGATGGACGGAGCCTCAGAAGGACTATTGGCCTCCCTCTCCAGACCTCCGAGGAAGGAGTCAGTGAGACTGGTACATCCTCAGCACCATTCCCAGAGACCGACCAGGTGGTGAACCCTCCAGTGCTGGTGGACACCCAAAGTACCGCACTGGCCTCCTCACCCTCCCTAGATGAGGTGGTTACAGCCCCTCCTCCCTCCGTCCCACAGGAGGACTTTAGGGCCCACAAAGAACTCTTAAAAAGGATGGCATCAAGCCTCCAAGCAGAGGAGATGGAGGAGCCCACAGACTCCCTGTTTAACATGCTTTTCTCCCTCGGCACCGAGCATGGTGGCCTTGCCTGTTCATGAAGAGGTGGTGAAAACTTCAAGTGCCCTGTGGCAAACCCTGGCCTCATTGGCCCCCCATCTCTAAGAGAGTGGAATGCAAGTATTTTGTACCCACCAAGAGGCATAAATACTTATACACCCACACTGCTCCTAACTCCCTAGTGGTCGAGTCGGTCAACCACAGGGAACGGCAGGGCCAGCCAGCCCCTACCCCAAAAAATAAAGATTCAAGGAGGCTGGATTCTTTTCGAAGGAAAATTTTATTCTTTCTTGAGCTTCCAGTTATGAGTGGCGAGCCACCAGGCCCTCCTGGGCCAGTATGAGTTCAGTCTGTGGGGCTCCCTGCCCAAGTTCCAGGACTCCCTCCAGGAGCGTGACAGGAAGGAGTTCAAAGCGCTGGTGGAGGAGGGTACAGCGGTTGTCAGGGCAACCCTCCAGGCAGCTTCAGATGCAGCAGACACAGCCACGCGGACCATGGCCTTAGCGGTGTCCATGAGAAGGGCGTTGTGGCTCTTGCTCTCTGGGCTGTCCAGTGAGACATAGACCTGCCTGCAGGACCTCCCGTTTGACGGCAAAGCTCTGTTTGCAGAACAAACAGATACAAAGCTGCATGGCCTGAAAGACTCCTGCACTACTCTTCAGACTCTGGGTCTCTATGTTCCGGCTCCAGCTAAACCTAAGTTCAAGCCGCAGCAGACTCCCGCTCAGGCCACCCTCCCAAAATACGAGACCACTTATAAGAAGTTGTGGGACTATAAGAGGTGCCCCCAGAGGCAGTCTCGGCCTGCCCCCCAGCCTGGATCCTCCAAGGGCAAGCAAGCGGGGAAAAGGCAGTTTTGATCGGATGCCCGGGGGCACCCTGCGTAGGAGTGGTGGAAGCAGTACCCGGGGATTCAAGGGCTATTTTCTTATTCCAAAGGCCAAAGGAAGACTCAGGCCCATCTTGGACCTGTGAGGTCTGAACCAATACATGGTGAAGCTCAAGTTCCACATGGTCTCCCTGGCCTCCATCATCCCCTCTCTGGATCCTGGGGACTAGTACACCGCCCTCGATCTGCAGGACACATACTTCCACCTTCATATATTCGAGGGGCACAGATGTTTCCTCCATTTCACGGTGGGGCAGGAACACGACCAATTTACGGTCCTCCCATTTGGCCTGTCCACTGCCTCCAGGGTATTCACGAAATGTATGTCAGTGGTAGCGACCTATCTCAGGTGTCGGGGGTCCAGATCTTCCCCTATCTGGATGACTGGTTGGTGAAGGGCAGCTCCCAGTTGCAGGTGCGGGATCACGTGGCACTCCTTCTGTCCACATGCGCCACTTTGGGCCTGTTGATAAATAACACCAAGTCCACGTTAGTCCAGGTACACCGCATAGATTTTATTGGGGTGGTCCTGGATGCCTCGTCGGCCAAAGCCTCCCTCCCACCGGACAGGTTCGAGACCCTGAAGGGGCTCATCGACGCGGTCACAAGATTTCCAGTGACAACAGCCAGAGTGTGCCTCCAGCTCTTGGGTCACATGTTGGCATGCATGTATGTGGTCTGTCACGCCAGACTCAAGATGAGGCCGCTCCAGCTCTGGTTGGCCTCGGAGTTCTCCCAGGCCAGGGACAGGATAGACAAAGTCCTCACAGTGCCTGAGCCAGTGATCACCTCCCTACAGTGGTGGTCCTCCCCACGAAACATGCTCCATGGGATCCTGTTCTGGGGCAGAGCTCTGTTGCTGGGAGCCGGTGTCCAACGTGTTGGACCTGGGATGGGGGGCCCATGTGGGGAACATTCAGACCCAAGGTCTGTGGTCTGCTCAGGATCTGACCCTCCACATAAACATCGAGGAGCTCAGGACAGTACGGCTGGCATGCATGGCCTTCCACTCGCACCTGGAGGGCTGGGTGGTCAGGGGCCTCATGGACAACACAGCCTTGATGTTCTACATCAACAGGCAAGGTGGGGCCCGATCCTCTGCTCTCTGCCATGAAGCCCTCAGGCTATGGGATTTTTCTACAGCCCACAACATCTGCCTACAGGCCTTCCATTTGCTGGGCCCCCGGAACGTGCAGGTGGATTGCTTGAGCAGGGACTTCTCCTCTCAGCAGGAGTGGCCTCTCCACCCAGAGGTGGTGCACAGACTTTTCGAAGTGTGGGGAACACCCCAGGTGGACCTGTTCATGACTCAGCAGAACTGTCACTGCCCGCGGTTCTGCTCCGGGGGGGCTGGAACAGGGTGCTATCTCCGATGCCTTCCTTCTGTCCAGGTCAGGCCAGTTTCTCTATGCCTTTCCCCCGTTCCCGCTGATTGGCAAGGTCCTGGAAAAAGTAAAGACGGAGAAGGCCCAGGTCCTTCTGATTGCCCCGGCATGGCCCAGGCAGCATTGGTACGGGACCCTCATGGGCCTGGTGGTCGCCCTGCCGTTGCTATTGCTGTCCCGCCCGGACCTGCTCTCCCAGGACCAGGGCCGCCTCCTTCACCCCAACCTAGCAGCACTCCACCTGACGGCGGGGCTGCTCAATGGTTAGATCGAGAGGAAAGGATGTGCTTGAAAGGGGTTCAGAGCATCCTCCTAGAAAGCAGATGGCCCTCCACGTGCCGAGCCTACTTGGCAAAGTGGTCTTGGTTTTCCTGATGGGTGGACAAGTGGGGTGCTTCCCTGGTGGCCACCCCGATCCAGCTTATTCTGGACTACCTCCTTTACCTTAGAGCCCGGGGCCTGGCACCCTCGTCAGTCAAGGTGTACGTGGCGGCCATATCGCTCTTCCATCGGCTGGTGCAGGGCCGCGTGGTATTCTCCCATGCTATGACTGGCCAATTCCTTAAGGGGTTAGATCGCCTCTTCCCGTATGTTAGGGCCCCTGTCCTGCAGTGGGACCTAAACCTGGTGTTGGCCTGGCTCATGGGGCCCCTGTTTGAGCTACTAGCCACGTGGAAGGTGGCCTTCCTGGTTGCAATCACCTGCCATAAGCTAGGCAGATCTCAGAGCTCAGGGCCCTGACCTCTGAGCCTCCATACACGGTGTTTCATAAAGATATGGTCCGGCTCTGCCCACACCCTTCATTCCTCCTAAAGGTGGTCAGGACATTTTTCTGCTGGTCCTCTGCCCCAAGCCCCATGCGTCCAGTGAGGAGCGCTGGATGTGAGACAGGCTCTGGCTTTCTACCTGGAGCGGACTAAGCCGTTTAGAAAGTCCTCGCAACTGTTCATCACCTCGGCTGAGCGCATGAAAGGTCGGCCAATTTCCACTGAATGGCTCTTCAACTGGGTCACCTCGTGCATCCGTACCTGTTATGACCTGGTGGGAATCCCTCCGCCACCAATTGTGAAGGCTCAGTCGACTCAGGTGTAGGCCTCGTTGGCTGCCTTTTTGGCCCATGTCCCCATTCAGGCCATTTGTAGGGCTGCCACGTGGTCTTCAGTTCACATGTTCACCTCGCACTATGCGATCGTCTCCCAGACCAGGGATGACGCCGGGTTCGGCAGAGCTGTGCTCTGTCCCGAGAATTTGTGAACTCCTGCCCACCTCCAACAGATATAGCTTGGAATCACCTATTGTGGAATGCACATGAGCAATCACTCGAAGAAGAAAAGAAGTTACTGTTTCCATAACTGGTGTTCTTTGAGATGTGTTGCTCATGTCTATTCCACATCCTGCCCTCTTTCCCCTGTGTCAGAGTTGTCTGGCAAGAAGGAACTGAGGGTGGAGGGAGCGTGCAGTGCCCCTTATACCGTGCCATGGAGGCATCACTCCAGGAGTCACTGGGGTGCTCCCCCACGGGTACTGCTAGGGGAAAAACTTCCATGCACACTTATTGTGGAATAGGCATGAGCAACACATCTTGAAGAACACCAGTTACGGAAAAGATAACTATCTTTTCTCTAAACACAGCGGGAGCAAACAGCAGGTAGTTTCCATGTTAAGAAATTTCCAACCCTGCCACTGCAGGCCCTGTGCGTCTTCTCAGGGTCGCACTCATAACTCCTCCAGCTGACTTTAACTGACACAAACCCACACAGGCTGCAACTGATACTAGCTACTGTGTTTGCACCCAGGGAAATCCCTCAGTCTGCACAGCATGGCTGGCCATGCAGCTTCATGCCTTTTTCCTGCAGCCCCCACCTGTTTTTACTACATAATTGCTCCTTCTCTTGAGCCTGAAAGTGTGCTTGGCACCCCTTGGCTTGAGTTAGGGCTAGGAGTGTCTTTGGTTCCAACATACCCCACTGCTTCCACCATGAGTATCTTGCAACATAACACTGCCGACACGGTGACAGGCAGGGTTCAGGTTGACTGTGCAGCTTACCTTTGGCATTGCCTGTGCAGCCTTCACATTCTCCCCATAGGGTTCCAGGGAAGACAGGGATCCCTTTAAAGCTACCACGTTGGGGGCTGGCCAGTGCACAAGCACCCCATGCAGCAGTGCTGAAAGCTGACATTGTGGCCAAACACATGGGGTGGATTTGTACTCTTGTATAGATTGTCATGGGATTGGTAATGCCGAACAAACAGACCTTTGGTGAGTCTGAAAGCCCCCAGCAGAGAGCCTAGAACACTGTGTCTATTCTGGGGGAGAAGGACCCACTTAACTCTGCTGGGATCTGAACCTGTGGTTCTGTCGATGCTTGGACCAAGCCAAAGAATAGACAACTACCATACCAGGGCAGAGTCCTGTCTCTGCAAGTGGCCAGCACCCAGAGGGTCAAAGGAGGGTGCAAGAAACCTGATAATACTAGATAGGAAAGAGTATGCCCAAAGTTCTGCCTGGCCCCCGTCATTCGACGGCCATCCCATTCCACCCTGTGACCCAAAGCGATTGGTTTCAGTGTAATGAGAGGGGTTCTGTGATGGATTAAGAAATTGGTGCCTCCCTGTTGACTAAACCTCATACGTGGGGAAGTCTTCTTGTGTCTCTGTGGCTTCCTGCTCTGGGTGCCCCTGTCCAGCTATTGTGGGCACATGCCTTGCTGATTAGCCCCCAAGGTCAAATGCTCCTGAGGAGAAAGAGTAACACAGGGAGAGTGAGCACTATTGGGCAGAGCTGCCCGGGGGCGGGGCAAGTGAGGCAATTTGCCCCAGGCCCTGAGCCCCGCAGGGGCCCCCAGGAGAATATAGTATTCTATAGTATTACAACTTTTTTTATGGAAGGGGCCCCCGAAATTGCTTTGCCCCGGGCCCCTGAATCCTCTGGGCAGACCTGCCTTTGGCCATTTTTGTCTGCCACTCGCAGGAATGCTGAGAAGCCATATGTGGCATTGTTCCCGGCAGCCTCGTCTCTTGCGCTTTGTCCAGCCTGGCCTTAAGTGATTCAAGTGATGGGGCTTCCAATGTTTCCCTTGGGAAGCTAAAAATGTAGCAACATATTCATTGTGAGGAAGAGAATGAGAGTCTAGGGGAATGCTGGGAATGCAGAAACAGATGATAGCAATGGGATATGGGAGGGGGCTCTTAGCTAACTGGTCGTAGCTGGTTTAGTCTGAGCCATAGACACACCAGGGCTAGATTTGCTCCTGGTATTAACAGTTTGTGCGCTTGTTGGATGGGTTGCTTTTTCTCATTTGGGATCTCTGACACTCCTGTGAATTAACCTGCATTCTACAGAGGAGGAGGCGTTTAGATGAGTGTGGGGAAAGAGGTAGGATGTGGGGGATGGAATGTGAAGTCTCCTTTACAAAGAGGCTTAATTGGCTGGGTATGCTGCCCCCAGAGTTGCTCTGGCTGTTGGATTGTGTCACGGAGCACAGAGCTGGAGAGCTGGTGTATAGATTACTGCTTTTTAGCACGTCTCATTGTGTGCAGCCTCTGAGATCCCCACTCAGTGCCATTTTATACTTTCTCTGCGCTGTGCAGCCCAGCCACCCATGTAAGTTCATGGCACTTTCTTCAGCAATTTGCATCTCACATCTCTGGGCTAGATCTAACCCTGTTGCAAGGGTGGTATACAACTGTGACAGTCCAGCAGCAGCGCTCTGTTAGTTGCACCAGCCTAGTACCAGGGGCTTTCAGTTCTTTCCCTGGCTCCTTCGTAGCTTCAGTGGGGGAATCATTTACTACAGCGCTTTCTATGTCCTCTTTGGCACAATCTCAGCTCTGCTAACAGCCAACTTCTCCTGCCCCCCTTTGTTCCCATCCCATCGGCTTGCTTGGAGTGGGGGAGTAAGGGCCTCGTGGAACCTGTTTGCCCCAAAACTCCTGAACTCCAGATGCAGGATGGCCACACTGGCAGATGTGGGGGACCTTTCAGTCCCTTGTGCCCCTGTGTGGCTATGTAGAGCTCAATAAGAATCGCTCCCTCTGTGTGGTGTCATCACCCACATTTTACAGTAGGGAGACTGAGGCACAGGGTGGGCAAGTGACTCACAGTTGCACAATGATTCAGGGCAGGAGTCCTGTCTCCCAGGTCCATACTTTAACCATATCCCCCTCTTGGAAGAAAAACCCATGTATGAATTCTCAAGAACCTCAGTTCTGTACACGGTGCCTGGCTGAAGTGGTGAGATGACCTGCCTGCAGTGTGATGTCTTTGTGAGAATCTGTGGCTCTAAGACAAGGCAATTCTATGCAGAGAAAAAACACAGCTTATAAATCCAGATACCATCCATTCTACCATACCCTAGGACAGAGGAGTGGAAACTCCCTGTGAGTGGGGGTGAAGGAATAGGAAGGGGAGTGAGGAGAGGTACTGAAACTGGGGGGACAACCAGTTGGGGGACAGTCAACTCCAGGCAGGGGAAGGAGAATCCCTACTCCTGGGCTCATTCTAGCCCCGCTTCCCCAACCCCCTCCCAGCCTGTGAGTTTATGTGGGGGCAGGGCCCCCACAATATTTCCATTGCAAGAGTGCTTGCTCCCTCTACCCGCTGGGTCTGCCACCCTTGGCCTAGTGCATATTTGCCAGCAAGTTTCCCAGAGAAAGGTTTAATAAGCTGGCAGCATGGTAGCTCAGCTCTTTAGAAGGGCACATTGTACATTCTGCTCCGGCTGTACGTGACCTAATAAAGTTCAGGTTCAGTTCCCAGCAGGACCTGTTGTACTGAGAATTCCAACCAGAGTAATTACTGGACAATTTACTAGTGAACTTCATGGCACATGCAACTAGAACAATAGCTGGTATTCCCAGAACTGCACTGCTGAGGAAACCTCACACAGCAACTGTAAACCTTCGACTATGGCCAAGGGTTTCATAGACTCAGAACAAGGCAGTGATGGGAAATAAATATATTGCTGCACCCATCTACCTTGCTTTTCACCTACTTCCAGCAGGCTTTAGATGGTGTGCAAGTCTCATTCATTCCCACTTTACAGATAGAGAAACTGAGGCACAGAGCAGTTAAGAGTCTGACTTTCAGAAGCCTTGAGCACCCTGCTCCTCCAGCTGAAGTTAGTGAGAGTGATGGGTGCTTGACATCTTTACAATCAAGGCATATGTGACGTGTCCAAAGTCGTGCAGCAAGTCAACAGCAGAGCTGGGAAGGGAACCCAGGAATCCTGCCTCCCAGTCCATCCATGTTCAGCAAAGCACATGCTTAACCTCGCTGCTGAATTGGAGCCCTGGTGCATAGTCCTCTTGGCCAGGTGATAGTGTAGCTTTGTTCTATACTGTGCAGCTAGAGAAGGGGTAAAGACCCATAGGAAGAAAGAAGATACAGTGGGGAATTAAGCAGTAACTCCCTTCTTGTGCCCTATAGATTCAGAAGTTGTGCAGAGAGATCATTCACATGGCAAATGTGTGGAGGGGGAACATGTTTTGATTAAAATGAACCACCAGGGGCAATTCCATATTATATCCCCAGGGGCCTTGGTTTCCTTTTACCTTGTAATGTTGTGAATGTTTTAAACTGCAGAGGAAATCTCCCCTCGAACAATCACTTCTGTGGCTTTTAATTTCCTTCATACTGTGCATCCAATCCTTTTAGGGTAAAGGTGTAACATGGCTCCAAATAGTAGTGATTTAATGTAACCGAGATAGATGGAATCCCCGAGAAGGAAAGGTCACTTGGGGTTCTGGATAATGTCTTTAAGGACAATTGAAAGAGCAGATCCAGGAGCTCAGAGCATGACAATCCCCCTCCTCCCCCCGACCCTTTTAGTTATTTTTGTACCAGCTGTAAAGTCACCATGTAGTATTAGAAGGGTGCAGATTTGGTCCGTAGGGCAGTAAAATGACCCGGGCATTGGTTAAACACCCATTCTTTGCTGCAGCTTGGCAAAACCTGTTGTGCTGTGCCTGTAAGCCTTCCACTTAAGCCACTGGAATGTGAGGATATTACATTCAACAGCAGAGGAGGTGCAATTTACCAGGCCGTACCTGGAACATTCAGTGATTTACCTGCACTCACAGTTGGAAACCATTGTTAAATCAACAGCTGCCAATGGTGGGAGGGGAGTGGAAGGAGACACAGTGCTAATTTCAGATCCCACCATGTCAGTCAAGGCTGACGTCTTAAGAAAGCCACGCATGACGGGAATATTCAACAGCACGACTGGTGAATTCTGCCAGGGCACACACATAGGGCTCTGTAATGACTCCATGGTTGCATGAGTATAGACTGCATGGCTGTCAGCTAAGCCACAGAGCTGTGTGCAGGGAGAATAAAAACCAAAATCACATGGAACCTCCCTTAGAGCAGCAGTATTAAGTCTTAGATTCTCCTTTGCAGGCCTCTCCTAGTGAAAGTTGCAATAGACTCCATTAGAATTCTCCATCTCCTTGCTTGCACTTTGATCAGTACCAGTAAGCTCGTCGCAGTTAGAGCAGTCTGGTAGACCTGTTGTTCTGTTCCAAAACCTAGATGCCAGTTGGAACCAGTGGGAACTAGCTGGAAACTTTCAGCTGGGGCTTCCATGAGAGACCTCAGCCATTGGGAGGTCTCATAACTAAAACCATTCACATGGGCTTGATATTCTGGACAAAGTACTCCAGATGAGGCCTCACCAATGTCAAATAGAGAGGAATGATCACGCCCCTCGATCTGCTGGCAGTGCCCCTACTTATACAGCCTAAAATGCCATTAGCCTTCTTGGCAACAAGGGCACACTGTTGTCTCATATCCAGCTTCTTGTCTGCTGTAACCCCAGGTCCTTTTCTGCAGAACAACTGCCTACCCACTCGGTCCCTAGTCTGTAGCAGTGCATGGGATTCTTCCATCCTAAGTGCAGGACTCTGCACCTGTCCTTGTTGAACCTCATCAGATTTCTTTTGGCCCAATCCTCTAACTTGTCTAGCTCCCTCTGTACTCTATCCCTACCCTCCAGAGTATCTACTACTCCTCCCAGTTTACTGTCATCTGCAAACTTGCTGAGGGTGAAGTCCACACCATCCTCCAGATCATTAATGAAGATACTGAACAAAACCAGCCCCAGGACCGACCCTTGGGAAACTCCACTTGATACCGGCTGCCAACTAGACATGGAGCCATTGATCACTATCCATTGAGCCTGATGATCTAGCCAGCTTTCTATCCACCTTCAAGTCCATTCATCCTGCCCATACTTCTTTAACTTGCTGGCAAGAATACTGTCGGAGCTATCAAAAGCTTTGCTAAAGTCAAGGAATAACATATCCACTGCTTTCCCCTCACCCATAGTTATCTCATCATAGAAGGCAGTTAGGTTCGTCAGGCATGACTTGCCCTTGGTGAATCCATGCTGACTGTTCCTGATCACTTTCCTCTCCTCTAAGTGCATCAGAATTGATTCCTTGAGGACCGGCTCCATGATTTTTCCAGGGACTAAGGTGAGGCTGACTGGCCTGTAGTTCCCCGGATCCTCCTCCTTCCCTTTTTTAAAGATGGGCAGTACATTAGCCTTTTTCCAGTCATCCGGGACCTCCCCGATCGCCATGAGTTTTCAAAGATAATGGCTAATGGCTCTGCAATCACATCAGCTAACTCCTTTAGCACCCTCGGATGCAACGTATCCGGCCCCATGGACTTCTGCTTGTCCAGGTTTTCTCAATAACCCTGAACCACTTCTTTCTCCACAGAGGGCTGGTCTCCTCCCCATGCTGTGCTGCCCAGTGCAGCAGTCTGGGAGCTGACCTTGTTTGTGAAGACAGAGGCAAAAAAATCACTGAGTACATTAGCTTTTTCCACATCCTCTGTCACTAGGTTGCCTCCCTCATTCAGTAAGGGGTCCACACTTTCCTTGACTTTCTTCTTGTTGCTAACATACCTGAAGAAACCCTTCTTGTTACTCTTCACATCCCTTGTTAGCTGCAACTCCAAGTGTGATTTGGCCTTCCTGATTTCACTCCTGCATGCCTGAGCAATATTTTTATACTTCTCCCTGGTCATTTGTCCAATCTTCCACTTCTTGTAAGCTTCTTTTTTGTGTTTTAAGATCAGCAAGGATTTCACTGTTAAGCCAAGCTGGTCGCCTGCCATATTTACTATTCTTTCTACACTTTGGGATGGTTTGTTCCTGCAACCTCAATAAGGATTCTTTAAAATACAGCCAGCTCTCCTGGACTCCGTTCCTCCTCATGTTATTCTCCCAGGGGATCCTGCCCATCAGTTCCCTGAGGGAGTCAAAGTTTGCTTTTCTGAAGTCCAGGGTCTGTGTTTTGCTGCTCTCCTTTCTTCCTTGTATCAGGATCCTGAACTCGACCATCTCATGGTCACTGCTTCACAGGTGCCCATCCACTTTTGTTTCCCCTACTAATTCTTCCCTGTTTGTGAGCAGCAGGTCAAGAAGAGCTCTGCCCCTAGTTGGTTCCTCCAGCACTTGCACCAGGAAATTGTCCCCTACACTTTCCAAAAGCTTCCTGGATTGTCTGTGCACTGCTCTATTGCTCTCCCAGCAGATATCAGGGTGACTGAAGTCATGAACTGATGTGGAGTTTGTGAAATCAGCCATGGTGGCAGCACATCTGAGCAAAACTAGAACAAGACAAGAGAGATACAACAATTTTGTGTCTGGATTGGTGCCTATGTCATAACCCCATTTTACACTGCTCATGTTAGGGGAAGGAAAGGCAGGTGTGAACGGTGTATGTCATCATTTCTCCTCCCCAACCCTAACCACGTCCCTCAGCTGTATGTGAGATACATATAAATATCTAGTGTAGAGAACGAATACAGATGCTACCTCACATCAGCAGCAGTTTCAGGTTATCCATAGGATATTCCCAATTGTTTAGTGAAGCGTGTTGAACTTTGCATGGACCAGGTTTATATCCTAAATGAACCATGCAAATGGATTTCCCTTTTGCCAGTACTAGTCTTCCTCCCCCTTCCTTAATGCAGTCATCGCAGGGCTTTGCTTTGCTGTCATTTGACACATGCTGACGTTTATGGCAGCTACAGTCTGTTTTTACAAGGTGCTAACATATTTATATGATTTATGTTGAAGGATTACAGTCTTCCTCTTTCTGATCCTACCCCAAGAAAAAAGGGAAAAGACTCTCCATGTAACACATTCAGTACAAGTCCCCAAAAAAATGGTAGCTGGAAATTTGTGTGAATTAATAGCTATGAACGTCCATGTGGATTTAAAAGGAAAAGGAAAAACTCTACTGAAATCAGATGGATAAATGACATTTTATAGAGATCCCACTTTATGCTACAGCATTTTGTATTTAAAGTGAAATGCTAGTGAATGACAAGCTATTATTATAATTATTATATTATATATATTATATATTATATATATTATATATATTATATTATATTATTATTATTATATTATTCCACTAGCATTTAGAAACCCAACTAAGATGAAGCCTCATTGTGCTAGGTGTTGTACAGACACATAGTAAGAGACAGTCCCTGCCCCAAAGACCTTACAATCCATTTAACAAGTCAGAGAAAGGGGATATTAATATCCCCATTTGACTGATTGGGAACTGAGGACCAGAGAGGGGAAGTGATGAGTGTAGAATCCCACAGGAAGTCTGCAGCAGAGTGAGGACCTGAACTCACATCTTCTAAGCACAGTTGGATGAAATTTTTGAGCTAATTTTTTTTTCAGTGAAAAATGCAGATTCGATGACATCAGAATGTTTCTATTTGAACCAACTTAGTATTTAGAAATTTCCTTAAAAATAAAGTACAAAACCAGCTCAAATCTGAAACAAAACATTTCATTTTGGGTTGAACAAAACGCTTTATTTGACCCATTGCCGTTTTATTTTTGATTGGCTGAACGTTTAAAAAAAAAAAGGGTTTGAGGTAAACCCACAATGATTTTTTTTTTTACTTTTTGGAATTCCCAGCAACCCCAAAAATTTCTTAGCTGAACTCCCAAGTCCCATTCCAATCCATGACCAGCAAGAAGCTCCTTCCTCAAGGAAGCAGAGATATGCAGTTCAGGGAGCTTTCAGATATTTGGATGTTTCTTTGAACCTGCTTCTGAAAAAAAAAATGGGTTGGCTGCTTGGGAATAGCCACTTGGAGGGAGAATCGTCATGCAAACATCCTGCTTCCCAGGACATTCAGGATCATGGCCAGAGTTAGCAAAGGAAAGATGCAGCTCTAAAAACACTCCAAGCCTGGCTTGTTGCTTCAGCCACATCACCCTCCTCTTTACATCCTTCCTCCAGATCCTCTTCTCCAGCACATCAAACAAAAACGGCTTGTCTTTGCTTCCAAGGCCCTTCGCAGCCTATCCCCACAACACTTATCTGATATGCTATTGAGTCCCTGACACCCACCTTTGCTTTGTTAATGCTGACAGTCTTGATTGTCCATGGATCAAATTTTCCAACATTTCTGCATTTCCTCCCGTGCATAGGAAGAGCATCCTGTAAAAATTCCACTTCGCCATCCTCCTTAAAGCTCTCCTCTTCTGTGATGCCTAGAAAACATTTGTCAGTGGCTAGCATACTGAGCCCCTCTCACTGTTCTCTTGCGCTCTTCTGCTGTGTGTTGTATCCATCTGTTGTTCTCATATCTAAGCTGTTTGGTGCAGGACCCCTCACTTTTTGCTGGGTTTGTACAGCACTTAGCACAACGGGGCTGGGAGGCACTATCTTAGTGCAAATAACTGAGGATAATGGAATTTTTTTCAACCCCCTACAAAGGGCTTTGGGAAGTGTTTGTGTAATGCCGACAGACCCCAGTTGTCATCAGGCAGGATCGAACCTGGGATCTTTGGCGCTTAGTACAGGAACCTCTACCGCATAAACTAAAAGCCAACTGTTTGTTAGCCAAGGCTGTAGAGCAGATTCATTTTATCTCTCTCTTTAAGTGGTCTCAATGCCACTAGCTGGGACAGAACACCACCCTCAGAAGTTGTGTGGATTACATTTGGAATAGTCCTCACTACTTCTGAATTGGCTTTTGCTGTCCTCAGGGCGAACTCCTCTGCCCTGGGACTCTGCTTATATTTAGAAGAGGTTTGCTCCAGTCATTTGCCAGCAAGGAGCCCAGTTGTTTTGCTTTGACTAAGGCCAGTTTGTTTGTTTTTCTCCTTCTCATGGCTCCTTGCCAGGGAAGCAAGCAAAGATTAGTACAGCAGGAAGCGTCTGGCTGGTGCACAGCACTTGATGCCTTCCTAACTGCTGCCCATCAGGATGATGGATTGCTTGGGAGCCCGGGAACCAATTCAGTTCATTCCAGTACACGATGCAATCTGCTGGGGCAGGACTAATTGAAAGAGAGTCTCAGTGCAGGACAGCAGCAGCCATCTCCAACTGCAAGCACGTAAAGCCAGATGGAGAGCTTCAGAAGGGGCTTTCCTGGCAGGGCAGTGTTGTGTTGCGTTATCCGAAGTCAGCTTGTTCTGTGCAATATAGGGGTGGTCATCACCACACAGTGATATAGGAGGATTCTGCTCTTCTCCCCTTTGGGAAGCAGTGGTTTCCACAGTCCTGCTGTTAAATGCTAATCCATTTTGCATTAGCAGCTGGGTTGTAAAAATAAAGGAAGACTGATTCGCAGCTCACAACATCAGGCCATTTAAAATGTACAGACCATGCTGACTTTACAGTCTCTCCAACATCCTAAACAGGTACAGCACCTTGGAAATATGAAGCATGTATAAGTGCTCAGTATTGGTACAGGGGTGTTATTGTAATGGCCTGGTGAGAGAGGGAGAGCATGCATTCATGGGCTGCCCATTTTAGTGGACGGAACCAGAATTGTGTCATAGATGCTAGGCTGCTAACACCTAGTGAAGATTTTCCTTTAGCTCACATGGTAGGGAACTGTGCTTTTGGAGCAGGAGGACTCAAGTTCTATCCTCGCTATATGAAATGGCTATGGTGCGCAATATTATAATATGGATAGATTCAGCAGCAGGCAAAGGTTTTTTTATTAAATTGCCTGCACTATGAGCAAGAGCTGTGGCCATCCCAGAAGGCTGATTTTCCTAGCAATACTGATTGGGGTTTGCCAGAGCCATTCTGATCATGGGCCAGATCCTGGTTCATGCAAAGGCATCTTGGGCATCTCTTGTCAGAGACAGGGATGTGTATGGCCATGCCTAGTGGTTGGAGCAGGAGTCGGTAGCCAGGAATGGGAACCCAAGCTCAGAGGTCAGAGCCAAGGATGATCAGAAGTCGGCAATCGGAGCCAAGGGTCAGAACCAGGTTACCTGGAGAAAGGCAAGGAGAAACCCAGCTGGGTCCAAGGCTGGAGCAGGAGCTATCACAGCCATGGGCAAATGCTATAAACTGCCACCAAACTGCTGCTGCTGGGCTTAGGAGCTGGTCTGATGTCTCTTCCTGCCGGGCAGGCAGCCTGCTACAGGCCAGATGCACTCCTTAGGTTGCCTGGAGACTGGCTCTGCTGCAGGTCCTGATTCCTGACACCTCTGCTGTCTCCCTGTTACTGAGTAATGCTGCTGCATGGCTGCTGATAGGATCTGAGATAGACAGGATCACAGCCATGTGCATTATTTGCAGCAGAACCCAGTGCAAGGCTCCTCACTTGTCTTTGGGGCTTGATGTGAACCAGGATCAGCTCTAGGCCCCAACAAACCAAGCATGTGCTTGGGGCGGCACAATTTCAGGGGCGGCATTCCAGGTGCTCTCTGAGGTTTTTTTTTTTTTTTTTTTTTTTTTGTGAACTCAGGACATCCGCACCTAAAAGTGCTGCTTGTCCCTTGCTTGCAGGTCTGGTTCATGGTTTCTTGTAATAATCAGATTTCTTGTCTCAATTAAGAACAGCTGCAAATTAAGCAGTTTTGGGAGAGCTTTATTCTAAAGCTCGGGGATTCATTCCAAACCAAAATTCAGAGTGATTGTGAGACTTGGATTAGAAACACAGGACTGGAAGGGACTTTCTAGGTCATTGAGTCCTGTGCACTGTTGTCACAGGCACCCCCTGTGGCAACGATCCCACTCATAAATTTATCAAGTTCCATCTTGAAACTGGACATGAAATTGGCTGGAAACCCTGCTAAGCCAGCTGGTTTAGAGTCCCTTATTTAGAACCTTGGTTTCATCTCCCATCTGAAGGACAGTGCCTATCACACACAGCACCCCTTACCATAACATAGGGGTATCGCCAGGGCCAGCGCTTCCATTGAGGCAAACTAGGCTATCGCCTAGGGCACCAGGATTTTCGGGGGGCGGCATTTTGCTGGGGGGGCGGCAGGCGGCTCCAGTGGACCTGCCGCAGTTGTGCCTGCGGACGGTCCGCTGGTCCCACGCGGCTCCGGTGGACCTCCCGCAGGCATGGCTGCGGCAGCTCCACCGGAGCCGCGGACCAACGGACCCTCGGCAGAAATGGCTGCGGCAGCTCCACTGGAGCCGTGGGAGCGGCGCGCGGGGCGGCGAAATGGCTGTGCACCTAGGGCACGAAAAACTCTAGCGCCGGTCCTGGGTATCGCCTACTTACTTGAGTGATCAACCTCACTTTCCAGGGAACCTAGGTCTCCCATGGAGGTTCCCCATCCTGGCATGGACCTGATATAGAACAGTGAAAGGGGCTGGGCCTGCAGATCTCGTAAGCAGCTTAGCTAATCCTATTGCTCTCATACAAAGTGCACGCGGGGCTTGCAGAGTGCATAAGCTCTGCCATCCTATTAGTATTCCACTCTGAAGGAAGAAGTCTAGATCAACTGCTTTATTAAATGTTTAGGCACTAAATAATGTAGCTGAGGAGAAATACGCAGGGTAGTTGTCTGTGCTATTTGTTACCTCTGTTCATTTGAGTATTAAACATCGACAGGCCAGGAAAGAATTAGAGTGAAAACCCCATATCAAGGTAATAGACCTCATACACATCCTATTATTGAGATTCATGTTGTCAGAAGCGCCTCTTAAGGAATCAGATGTTCTAATAAACCACGTTTTATAGAAAACGGGCTCCCCTGGCATGAAGCCTATAAATTGCTAGATAGTGGGCAGTAAAACCAATTGCTCTGCATAGACATAACAGTCTGTGACATTGTTCTCAAGCATCTCAGTGTGATGCACTCAGAATGCTATGGTAATCTGAAACTGAAGTGCAGTCGTTCCTTCCATATCAGTCTCTTGGCCCATCTGTAAAACGACAGCAGAGCCAGCTCCAGTGAAAAACCAACACAGCAGGGACAGCCTGGCCAATGTTTCCAGATTTGGGTAACTAGCATTAGGCATCTAAGTCCAGGTGGCACCTAAATAAGAGGCCTAATTTTCAGATCCACTGAAAATCGAGGCAGTTATTTGGTTGCTTAAATGTGAATTTAGATGCGTACTTCTAAGTGCCCAGGTTTGAAGATGTCAGCCATATTGTTTGGCCCATTACCCTCCCTTCTGGTGTCATCTTGTTGGGCTTTTTTTAGATCATAAAAGAAGCATGACAAGAAATTAGCTCTCTGGGTGCTGTGGACATTGCCAAGCATGTCTATGGAACTGCATAAATACTAATAACAATAATGATTGTGACATAATCACGGACGATCTCCTATCAGTGTTTAAATGGAATTCTCTCCCATATCCCTTAGGCATCAAAGAAGCGCATGGAATCATAAAGCAGCAAAGGTTTCCATATGCATGAGAGTTACTGTGCATACTCATATGCAAGTGAGCCATAGATGCTTTAGGATGGAGAATGAAACTCTCAGAAATAAGGTTAAGCTGGTTGCTGACCTCTGAGATTGCCCCCAGCCCCAGATGCAAGGAAACTGGGTTTAACCACTAGAGCAGAAGTCATTTGTCAGGATGGGTCTGGGGTATTCCGCAAGCAATTGATTTTTGTTCTGGTTTTTTGCCATCCAACTAATTGGCCTTATGGGGTACCTGTATCTCTCTCTTCCTACCCATCTCACACACCAAATGGTTTGTCAGATTTACTATAAAGGGAATTTCAGTACCACACAGGGCACTCCCAGAAATTTTTCATATGATATGCACCATCAATCCATGTGGTGTCATCTCCGTCACATCCATTGGTTCCAGCACCTTGCCAGCTTAATCCATACTCAGCCACTGCCTTCCAGCCCAGTCCACCCAGATGCATTGTCACTCCCCATTCTGGAGAGGGAACATGGGCTGCTGGAAGTGAGGCAAGGCTGGGTAAGCTCCTGTGGGGGAGCCCTGGTGCAGGAGCCAGCTCCACTGCAGTGCTGGCTTCCCACTGCTTACTTGTGTTGGGCCCTGACACCCCTCCATCACAATGGGGGGACGGTGGGGCCAAAATGGAACATGATGTGTACAGCTGCAGGTGCCACTGGTGCCAAGTTCTGCTGCTCCATTTGAAACATCCCCAGAGTGTCTGCTCAGACAACAAACATAATTCCAGTGCCCACTATCCAAACACTCCAGCTAGTCTAGTACCTGCCCCTTTGCTTGAATCCATTAGGAGACTGCCCTAAACATAGATGCCCCATACCACTTCAAAGGTCCAGGTTAAACCCGGAGAAATATTCCCTCTAACTTTGTACACATTTCCATGCCGAAATGCCACTGCTGCTGTCCCAGGGAATGAAAATCTCATAGAAATATAGATTGAGGTGTTAGAGATGGGAGGGACTAAATCAGTCAGATCTAAACCACCCATTGCTGGAGACCAGTGCACGATTGTCCCCAGTGGTATATTTTCCTGAGCTTTGTCCTGTTGTTGTTTAATCATCTTGAGCCATTTTCCTTGGGAGCTTATTCCCCAGCCTGTGAGAGCCCACTGTCCGAAGGCTTTCCTATTATTCAGCCTACACTTCCTTTTTGGAGTTTCATTTGATAGTTTCCTAGTTTCCATAGTACTTATCCTTAGTTCTACCCCAGTACTCCTAGTAGCATCCTCCCTTGTGCCATCCCCTTTCTCCTTGAGGTTTACATCCTTCAGAGAGAGTAGCTTTTAAGGCCAGAAGGGTCCATTTTGATCACCTAGTCTGGCCTCCGCACACTACAGGCCAGAGAACCTCACCAGTGATTCCTCCATCCATTCGTGGTGGACCTAGACCAGTTTTTAGAAAGGCATCCAATGTTGATGCCAAGACTCCAAGTGACACAGAACCCACCATGTCCCATGATAAGCTGCTGCAATGTTTAATCACCTGCTGTGCTACAGACCTGGGCCTTATTTTCAGCTCAAATTTCATGCGCCTCCTTCACTGCAGCTATACCTTGTAGTATTATGTATTTTCTGTATTGCAGTAGCAGCTAGGAGCCTTGCTCCTGGCCCTGGACTCCATTGTGTTAGGTGCTGTAGAGACATAGAACAAAGAGGCAGTCCTTGTCCCAAGGAGCTGACAGTCTAAATTTAGTTCTTTTGGACTTTCCCTATCAGGCAGGTCTGTGCAGTCCCTCAGCCATTTTTGTTGCTCTTTTCCAGATTCCTTCCAGTATTTTTCTATCTTGTTGGTATTGGTGATGCTTTGGGCTGAACCTATTGTTCTATGTATATAAATAGAATGTGCAGCTCCCTTGCAAACACTTATCTCGTTACTATTTACAGTAAGCAATTTGGGGGAGAGATTGTGTTAATCTAGCTCCTAGCCCAAGTTAGTGCTGCTAAGGTGCCACACCATTTTATGCATTTGTATCTAAAATAGAGACTACATTTGAATTCCATATGCTGCCTACTTAGCCCTTTAAACAATGGGACATTGCTGTTTCAAGGTGCCAGGTCGACAGCTCTGGAATACAGAAGTCCTCTATTTAGCTGCAGAGCAGGTACAGCACAGCCTGTATTAACCCAGCAATGTGCCTCAACTTGTGCCAGGAGACGTTTACCTGCAGAGAAGATAGCATCATTTAGAGTACAATAGTAGACCAATTTTTTTAGGAATGAAGCAAATAGATTTTCTTGCCACAAGGGGGAGCACCGCAGCAAGGCTTCACAGAGACTTCATGCTGGAGAGAACCTCATTGTTTGGATTTTTGAGAGGGTTCTCCATACCGGAGTGCCCAGCAAGGGGAATGGTGCACCTCCAGTTATTCTGCCCACACTTATTGTGAAGCATAGTCAATGAAGAAGAGAAAGCCCTGCAGGGTGACACCTAGCCTACCATCACCCCCTCCTGGGTTTTTCCTGATGTCTTAAAGGACGCAGTTGATGGGTTCTCCATCAGGGATAAGGATTTATGAAACCAATATCACAAGGCTGCTTATTCAGTGAGACAGCCCAGCCACTCGTGTGCTGGGGAAGCCCAGGGAAGACATAATTGTATTGATGAGATTTCAGTATTGTTTAGGCCTGCTCTACATTCTATCCGTTTAACTAAATCATTATAAAAACCTATTTTGTTAATTCTACACCAAATCAAGCCACACCTATATAAATGCTTTAATCTCGCTATAACTGCGGCCTCACTAAGGGGCCAGCACCATTTTAACTGGATTCCTTTTCAGGTTGATTTAGTTAAATCAATGCAAAAAACTGAGTGTCGACAAGGCCTCCATGCTAAGTGATGAGATTGTGCACTGAGAGCAGGATTGCCTCTAAATTTAACAGCTTTCCTGTTGCTTGACTCTTCAGTTTAGCATTAACAACGAGGAGTCCTTGTGGCACCTTAGAGACTAACAAATTTATTTGGGCATAAGCTTTTGTGGGCTATAATCCACTTCTTGAGATGCATAGAGTGAAAAATACAGTAAGCAGGTAAAAATCTACAGCACGTGAAAAGGTGGGAGTTGCCTTACCAAGTGGGGGGTCAGTGCTAACCAGGCCAATTCAGTTAGGGTGGATGTGGGCCATTCCTAAAGTTGACAAGAAGGTATGAGTATCAACAGAGGGAAAATTATTTTTGCAATGACCCAGCCACTGCTAGTCTTTATTCAGGCCTAAGCTGATGGTGTCAAGTTTGCAAATTAATTGCAGTTCTGCAGTTTCTCATTGAAGTCTGTTTTTGAAGTTTTTTTTCTTGAAGAATGGCCACTTTTAAGTCTGTTATTGAATGTCCAGGAAGATTGAAGTGCTCTCCTACTTGTTTTTGAATGTTACAACTCTTGATGTCTGATTTGTGTCCATGTATTCTTTTGCATAGAGACTGTCTGGTATGGCCAATGTACATGGCAGAGGGGAATTGCTGGCACATGATGGCATATAGCACGTTGGTAGATGTGCAGGTGAACAAGCCCTTGATGGTGTGGCTGATGTGGTTAGGTCCTATGATGGTGTCCCTTGAATAGATGTGTGGACAGAGATGCCAACAGGGTTTGTTGCAGGGATTGGTTCCTGGGTTAGTGTTTCTGCTGTGTGGTGTGTAGTTGCTGGTGAGTATTTGCTTCAGGTTGGGGGGCTGTCTGTAAGCGAGGATTGGCCTATCTGCCAAGGTCTGTGAGAGTGAAGGATCATCCTTCAGGAGATGTTGTAGATCCTTGATGATGCACTGGAGAGGTTTTACTTGGAGGCTGTAGGTGACAGCTAGTGGCATTTTGTTACTTTCTTTGTTGGGCCTGTCCTGTAGTAGTTGACTTCTGGGTACCCTTCTGGCTCTGCCACAAGGACTCCTCATTGTTTTTGCTGATACAGACTAACATGGCTACCCCTCTGAAACTTGTTACCATGCAGGCACTGAGTTTATCCATATGAAATGAAAATCCATCAACCTCATGAAAAAACTCGTGCAGGTACAGACAGACATCATCTTCTTTTCCAAGTGCAAACAGATAGACATCATACCAAAAGGACTAAAGGTAAAAAATCCATTACAATCGACATACCACATGGTGAGAGATTATGCCACACACTCTGAAAGAAACTGTGTAACTACCTGATCAACATCCTGTACAGCAAACAGAAGATCAAGAATGAGCTCTCAAAACTGGAGACTCATAAAAAACCAACCTTCCACACCAACTTCCTCGTGGCTGGACTTTACAAAAACTAGACAAGCCATTTACAAGACACACTTTTCTTCTCTACAGAGGAAAAAGGACACTAACCTATCTAAACTACTACATGCCACAAGAGGCCACAACATTGGTACCCTTAACTCACCCAACAATATTGTTAATCTATCCAGCTATACTCTTAGCCTGTCCTATCTTGGGGCCTCTCCTTCTGCCCCCTCATGAACATGATACAGTTCTGCAATGACCTGGAATCCTACTTTCACTGTCTCCAACTCAAGGAATATTTCCACCAGGCCACTGAACAGCACGCTAACCCACAGAAACCTTCCTATCAGTGCTACAAGGAGAAGGATTCTGCATGGACTCCTCCTAACGGTTGAAACAACAGACTGGACTTCTACACAGAATGCTTCCGCCGACGTGCACGGGCTGAAATTGTGGAAAAGCAGCATCACTTGCCCCATAACCTCAGCTGTGCAGAACACAGGGCCATCCACAGCCTCAGAAACAACTCTGACATTATAATAAGAAAGGCTGACAAAGGAGGTGCTGTAGTCATCATGAATAGGTCAGAGTATGAACGAGAGGCTGCCCGGCAACTCTCTGACACCATTTTCTACAGAACATCACCCTCTGATCCCACTGAGGGTTACCAAAAGAAACTGCTTCATCTTCTCAAGAAACTCCCCAAAGCAGCACAGGTACAAATCTACACAGACACACCCTTAGAGCCCCGACCATGGGTATTCTATCTGCTGCCCAAGATCTATAAACCTGGGAATCCTGGATGCCCTATCATTTCAGGCATTGGCACCGTTACAGCAGGATTGTCTGGCTACATGGACTCTCTCCTCAGGCCTTATGCTACCATCTCTCCCAGCTATCTTTGAGACACCACTGACTTCCTGAGGAAACCACAGTCCATTGATGATCTTCCGGAAAAGACCATCCTACCCACTATGGAATTAGAAGCTCTCTACACCAACATTTCACACAAAGATGGACTACAAGCTGTCAGGAACAGTATTCCTGATAATGTTACGGCAAACCTGGTGGCTGAGCTTTGTGACTTTGTCCTCACCCACGACTATTTCAGATTTAGGGACGATTTATACCTTCAAGTCAGCGGCACTGCTATGAGTACCCGCATGGCCCCACAGTATGCCAACATTTTTATGGCTGACTTAGAACAACGCTTCATCAGCTCTTGTCCCCTAGTGCCCCTCCTCTACTTGTGCTACATTGATGACATCTTCATCATCTGGACCCATGGAAAAGAAGCGCTTGAGGAATTCCACCAGGATTTCAACATTTTCCACCCCACCATCAATCTCAGCCTGGACCAGTCCACACAAGAGATCGACTTCCTGTACACTACAATGCAAATAAGCAATGGCCACATAAACTCCACCTTATACAGGAAACCTACTGACCGCTGTACTTATCTAAATGCCTCCAGCTTTCATCCAGACCACATCACATGATCCATTGTCTACAGCCAAGCCCTAAGATACAATCTTTTTTGCTCCGATCCCTCAGACAGAGACAAACACCTACAGGATCTCTATCGCGCGTTCTTAAAAGTACAGTACCCACCTGGTGAAGTGAAGAAACAAATTGACAGAGCCAGAAGAGTACCCAGAAGTCACCTACTACTGGACAGGTCCAACAAAGAAAGTAACAAAATTCCACTAGCCATCACCTACAGCCCCCAACTAAAACCTCTCCAGTGCATCATCAATGGTCTACAACCTATCCTGAAGGATGATGCCTCACTCTCAAAGACCTTGGGAGACAGGCCAGTCCTCACTTACAGACAGCCCCCCAACCTGAAGCAAATACTCACCAGCAACTACACACCACGCAGCAGAAACACTACCCAGGAACCAATCCCTGTTGCCAACTCTGTCCGCATATCTATTCAAGGGACACCATCATAGGACCTAACCACATCAGCAGCTTGTTCACCTGCATGTCTACAGATGTGATATATGCCATCATGTATAATATATAAAGATATACCTATCTCACAGAGCTGGAAGGGACTTTGAAAAGTAATTGAGTCCAGTCTCTGCCTTCACTAGCAGGACCAAGTACTGTCCCTGACAGTGTTGGTGTGTGTGTTTTTTTTTTTACACCCCAAATTCCCTAAATGGTCCCCTCAAGGATTGAACTTAGACCCCTGAGTTTAGTAGGCCAGTGCTCAAACCACAGAGCTATACCTTAACCAGGGACACCCCTCTGCCATGTGCATTGGCCAAACCGGACAGTCTCTATGCAAAAGAATACATGGACACAAATCAGACATCAAGAACTGTAACATTCAAAAACCAGAAAGAGAGCACTTCAATCTCCCTGGACATTCAATAACAGACTTAAATGTGGCAATTCTTCAACCAAAAAAACTTCAAAAACAGACTTCAATGAGAAACCGCAGAACTGCAATTAATTTGCAAACATGACACCATCAACTTAGGCCTGAATAAAGACTGAGAGTGGCTGGGTCATTGCAAAAAGAATTTTCCCTCTGTTGATACTCACACCTTCTTGTCAACTTTAGGAATGGCCCACATCCACCCTAACTGAATTGGCCTGGTTAGCACTGACCCCCCACTTGGTAAGGCAACTCCCACCTTTTCATGTGCTGTAGATTTTTACCTGCTTACTGTATTTTCCACTCCATGCATCTGATGAATGGACTGTAGCCCACAAAAGCTTATGCTCAAATAAATTTGTTAGTCTCTAAGGTGCCACAAGGACTCGTTGTTTTTGCTGATGCAGACTAACATGGCTACCCCTCTGAAACCTGTCACCAGTTTAACATTGCAGCTACCAGTTCTGTGTGTAATGAGGCAACAAGTAACCTCCTCTTTGTTCAATGATAGTTGAAACAATTGAAATCCATGGCCCAAGGACTAGACAGCATTGAAACCAAGGCAGTGTCTTGCCGTGCAGCCAGAGGGGTACCCCACAGGTCTGATAATAAACACGAGCATGGGATTGATCTGAGTGCAGCTGTGTGTGTGAGTGAGTGAGAGAGCAGAGACAGTATGGAACCACAGAGGGTGACCCTGAGAAAAAGGGAAGAGAGAGAAGATTTGGGCAGAGTGCCAGCTGAATGAGGCTTGGCGCGGTCAGCAAAGAAACTGTGTCCTGTTTGATTCCTACCGTATTCAGGAAAACAGGAGTTTGATGCAATCCTATTTACAAAGAAATAGTGGATTCATCTATTTCTCTTCTTCAGACAAACAGCTCTCAAGACCGTGAAATTGGCTAACTGCACAGGCCAAAAATGGTAACTCTATGAAGGTATCCAGTTTTGTTTTTTGACAACCTGTGTTGTAGTCCAAAAGCGTCATCACTTATTATTAGTGTATAACAGGCAAACTCACAGAAATGAGCAGCACACAGTACTTAAGACAATCTAATGCGTGTGAGGTGTAGAAGCATGGAGGAATTCCACTGACATATGTAGGGGGTCACAGTGGAACTGTACCCTTCACTAAAGAGGTAATAGGTCTGGTGGGTAGGGCACTGGACTGGGACTCAGATGATATTGGTTTTAGTCCCAGCTCTCCCACTGGCTGGGGTGAGTCACTCCCTCTTTCTGAGCTTGTTCCCCCTCACAAAGTTAGTCTGTGTAGATAAGTAGGGCTAGTCAGGATTTTTTTGACAAACCATTTTTTCAGCAAAAAATACTGATTGGTCAATATGATGGGATGTCTTCCCCACACTGGTGGAGAAAGGGTTAAAAGCAGCCCTGGGGAGGCTGCGCAGTGGACAGACCATCAGTCAGGGGCTGCAAGGAGCAGCCAATCAGGGTAGAACAGGCCCATATTTAAAGAGAGCTGCAGGGCAGAGGAGTCAGTTCCCTTTTGGGAGTCCAGGGAGAAAGGATTGGGTCTCTGAAGGGCTGAGGGAACTGCCAACACCTTGGATGGGGCAGTACTGGGCTGGATCAGGGGAGCGAAAGGGAACTTCAGCCTGACTGGCTGAAAAACTGAAGCCTGGATACCGGGGCAGAGAAGGCGCTAGGGCTATGGGGAATTGGCCCAGGAAAATGTACAGTGGGGATTGAAGGAGATGCAGCACGTGGCTGCTGCCTAAAGGGTCCCTGGGTTAGGACCTAGCGTGGTGGGCAGGCCTGTTTTCTCCCACTTGTCACCAAGGGGAGTTCAGTTTGCTGGAACCTTGGGCTGCAGTTGGCCACAGAGGCAAGTGGCTGGACAGTGGACTGCTGCTCCCCAGAAAGAAGCGGGAGAACAGAATGTGGCATGACCAAGGGGGCTGTGTACTGAAGAGAAAGCCACGATCCTTGAGGCAATGCGGGTCCGGAGCAGAAGTGACAGCAGGCAAAACACCACCAGAAGAGGGTGCCCTGTGAAAAGACTGAGCTAATTCCCAGAAAGACCAGCAGGAGTCACCATGGTGGTGAGGCAGAACCATTACAGTCAAACCAGAACTGTTCATGAAATAGGAGCCATTTTGATGTAACTCCCAACTTGAAAAATGTTTGGAATAAAAAGTTCTGAAGTTGTCAAAATGCCCTGTGTTGTTGTAGCTGTGTTGGTTCCAGGATATTAGAGAGACAAAGTGAGTTACCTTCAAAGCTCTGTGTAAGCTCAAAAGCTTGTCTGTCACCAACAGAAGCTGGTCCAGTAACAGGTATTACCTCCTGCACCTTGTCTCTCTAACATCTAAACAAAACGTTTCCAAATATATGAAGTATGTTGACCTGAATTGAAAACTTTTTTGGCGTGTGTAAATTTTTGAGATTTTCATTTGTTGTCTCGATTTGGGGGAAAAAATGATATCTTAAAAATGTTCACGGGAGGAGAAACAGATTCCTGCCCAGCTCTAACTGGAAGCTCGTCAGGGCAGGGGCTGGCTCTTATTCTGGGCTAAGAACTGTTCACACATATTTTTAACAGTGAGAGTAATTAAGCATTGGAACAATTTGCCAAGGATCATAGTGGATTCTCCATCACTGACCATTTTAAAATCCAGATTGGATGTTTTCTCACAATTCTGCTCTAGGAATTATTGAATGGAAGTTCCATGGCCTATGCTATACAGCAGGTCAGACTTGATCATCACACTGGCCTTGAAATCAATGAATCTGTGTTTTATGTGGGGGGGGAAGGGAACTCCATCCTGGCATGTTTGTTACACCTTGTCCTCTACTACCATGGCTGTGCGTTTGTCTCAACCGCTTGTTACATCTGTGGGCTCTGTGAGCCAGGGGCTGTCAGTTATATGCTTGTAGAGCACAGTGAGGTCCTATTTCCAACTGAGGTCTCTATGGTACCACTGTAAAATAAATATTAACTCTTTCCTTGGCTCTATTATGCTCAGCAGTGGCTTATTAATACATCTTCCTGGGAATTCACAGTGCTTCCATAACCCTTGGCACCTGGAAACACCCAGACATTTTTTGGGTCAGCTTATGGGAAAATTCACTTTTTCAATCATTTGTGCTTTGCCCAGTAAGAAACCTATGGGAAAGTTTCAAATCACTGCCCACATTTACAAGGCTGCAGAGCCGGGCAGTGAAAGGGTTGTAGCATGGGCTGCCCTGAGATCCCATCAGCAACTCCAGCTGTGTGTGTGTCTGGGTCTGTCTGAGACCCCTAAAGCCCCAGACACCAGCTTCTCTTGTCCATCATTGTTTTCCCAGCTGTGGGAATGCTTAAAAATATGGCAAACCAAGGAAAAAAATTTTTAAAAGGATCTCCAGCTTTTAAATCCTCCTTGGCTGGAGTCCCGAGCCTTTGCTGTGGGCAGTAACTCAGGGCTGTACACGGCACAGGAAATATATACATTGAAAAGAACAGAATTTATTTTTAAAGAGTGTTTAATTCTGGGAGTTTCTTTCTCACAGCTCCACACTCCCTTTGGCATACCAAAGCCAGCACTGCCCTTTCTCCCTAGCCTGTCCCAGGATGCGCCTGGCTCATTCATTCCCCTGGGCTGTTTGTTATTAATAGAGATCTTTCCCTTTGTTTATTGTCATTTTTTTTCCTCTCGGCCTTCACCAATCTGCTTTCAGTGTTCAGGGAGCTCCAGGCAGAGGAGAGGGAGTCTCGTGGCTGGAGCGCAGGCCTGGGAATAGACATCCCTCCTCTCCCAAGTGCTAATCCCACTGCTAACGCCATCTTGCTCAGGGGCTATTTGCTACATCCCAATGTTTGCAAAAGTAACTAATAATTTTGGGAGCCCAGGGTGAGCCCCATTGGTTCTGTTTTTCAAAGATGCTGAGCCCCCACAGCTGCCATTGACTTCAGTGGCTGCAGAGCACTAGGGCCCCCTGCCCACCCCACCTGTGCATGTGCCCCCTCAGAACAGGCATTCCCCAGAGAGATGCCTGCTGCATAGGCTGCCTTCCATGTGCCTCCATGGTCCCCCACGTCCTGCTGCCTGGCCACCCCTCCTTTTACCTCTTTCTCCCTTCTCTTTCTGTTCCTCAGCCAAGAGGAGGGTGGGTAGGGAAAGGAAGAGAAGGAGGGAACAGTGCAGAGTAAGTAGCAAGGTATGTGAAAGAGGGAATGAAAGAGGGAAGGGATAGAGTCAGAGGAGGCAGGAAGGGAAGGGGAAAACCCAAGAGAGTGCTTTATTCAGCTTCAGCTTCATCCCTCTGGAAAAGCAGGTCCAAAGCCACTGACCACATTTAGAAATTTTGGCTACCCCCTCCCTCTGCCCTGTTTTTCCCATCGGCGTGTGAAGCGCATCTAGTGCAGTGGGACCTGAGCCGTGACTGGGGCCCAGAGGTACTACTGCCATACACATGATATAATTCTGTAACAGGGGAGCTCACTACGTCTGAGGGCTGAAGCTCCTGATTGCAGAATTAGTCCCAGCTGGCAGAGATCAGGGTAATTCCCTAGAAAGGGCAGTGGGTGGCTGCAGCGAAGGGGAAAGTGCTGGGAACTGCAGGAAGTAAAAAAAGGCTCCTGTAGGGGAGACTCTGATACTGGAAGCTGGAAATCCAAGCCTTCATCCAGGTAGGTCCTGGCTGTGGTTGCTGAAGCAGGAAAGGGCCTGGTGGGGAGGCCTGGGAATAGGATGAATTGAAGACTGTTGGGGATGAGCAGGCTCCAGCAGAAATGCCTGGGATGTGGGTTTACTCTTCAGAGGCTATGGATGGACAGGAAAAGCATTTAGGGTAAAGCTAATGACCTGGGGCTTGGGACTTTTGAGTTTGATTTATGAGAATAAACCTGGACCCTGGAGAAGGGCTGGGGTTTGGGCAGGAAAATCAGTGTTGTGTTTGTTGAAGATGGCTTTGAGGAAGAAATGGTTAGCAGGGCAGTGTGGAGACTGCTCTGCTCATGAGGGGGCTTGCAGGAGGCAGCTGCCCACCTCCAGTGACAATAAGTGCCTGTTTCTCAAGGAAGGCCACCAGTTGCTGTGTGAGTGAGGTGCATGGGAGACAGTAGCAGTTCAGTATCAGAGGGGTAGCCGTGTTAGTCTGGATCTGTAAAAGCAGCAAAGAATCCTGTGGCACCTTATAGACTAACAGACGTTTTGGAGCATGAGCTTTCGTGGGTGAATACCTACTTCATCAGATGCATGACATGCATCTGACGAAGTGGGTATTCACCCACGAAAGCTCATGCTCCAAAACGTCTGTTAGTCTATAAGGTGCCACAGGATTCTTTGCTGCCTGCACTAGCAGTTCACGAACTCCAGTGCCTGCTCCTGTACCTAAATGTGGAGTGACATTGGCAGTATGTTCCCCTGTGGATCTGATGGAAATACCTTATGTTTTATCTGCAGGGGCCAGATCCTCAGTGGGTATAAATCGGCATAGTTCCCTTATGCCAGTGTTTCCCAAACTGGGGTTTGTGAACCCCTGGGGGTTCAGGAAATGTTACAGGGGGTTCTCGGGGGGGGTGGGGGGGATTCCCTAATGGCGGACAGAGCTGTCCTTAGGGACTCCAGGCAGCATGGGACCAGCAGCCTGGAGTCCCTAGACTTCCAAGAGCTAAGCAGATCAAAGCAAGCAGATCTATCACACTGAGGAGACTTAACCTTCAAGATTTCTTGTAAGAAATGGAAAAGGAGGTGGATATTTTTTGTTGTTTTTAAAATTAAATAGGCAGCTAGTATTGTTCTAAAAATTATTATGAAGAACAAGTTTTAAGCTTTGTTGTAATGTGTGTGGTTTGCCTGGACTGCTCAAGACCTGAATGTTTGTATAGGAGGAATTCTTTGAGTTGGCTTCTTAAATACCTTCATGCTATTTCACATCTGATACTCTTTGAAACATAGGAGCCTTGTCTTGTAACAGGTTTATGCAAAGTGATACAAGCTATTAAAGTGAGATCTTTGAAAAGTGTTGCTGTTTTCATAATGCAATAAAAATACTGTAATGATAATACATAGTGTGTAATAAGCATGTCACAAAAACAAATTTTATATTTCCAAGATGACTGCTTTTATAACTTATACTCAGGTAAAGGAGAAAATCCCTGGAAATATTCATTTTTAAGAGGGGGTTCAGAAGACTTGACATTTTAGTGAAAGGGGTTGACAGGTTGTTAAAGTTTGGAACCACTGCCTTATGCTGATGGATGCCAGCTGTGGTGCTGTCTTTCTGGATCATTCAAATAGCTTGGCATTAACCCTTAGTCTAGGCTGGGCCATTCCTGTGTGTTCTGCCTGCCAGATCAGGTTCTTCCTGTGTGTCTTCAGTAAATAAATGGTTAACCAGCAGCTCATCTCTGGGTTGCAGGTGGCTGTAGCTGTGATGCTCAGAGCTGAAAATGAAGTCCAGGCTTAATATAGCACTGTGGTGCCATGCTACCTCTGGGCACGGGCTGCCCTGCTAGCCCCTGTCTGTCTACCTTGGTTGCACTAGGCACTGGTGCCAGTGCAGCTCTACTCCATGGAGGCAGTCCCAGAGCAGCCCTGGCAGCTGCAGTTCTCCCTGTCCTGAGGTCTAGATGTGCCCTAAGTGTGCTGTGATGACAGAAGCCCACTGGCAGGGCTGTACTGGGACTCCTGTTGTCACTGGCAGTGAGGCAGCTGCACTAGAAGTGCAGCTGTGAGATTGCCCAGGCAGGGGGGAAACACAGCCTAATGGATAGGGCATGGAGCTGGGACTTAGGAAACCTGGGTTTAAACCCTAGCTCGGCCCCAGACTGCCTTTGGGTATGTCTAGCTTGGCCACAGCTGGACCCAAGCTAGTTTTACTGTAGCTTAGCACAGCGGAAAACAGCAGAGAAGATGCAGTAGTATGGGCTTGGGGTGGGGGGACTATTTCAGTGCCCAGGGTTCTGGGCAGGCTTGATCAGGCTCCTAACCCCTACCAGGGTCCCATGTCACTGCATTTGTGTGGCTATTTTAGCCATACTAGTTAGAATAAAGGCAGTGCAGGTTTGCTGACCCAAGCTGCAATCACCCCTCCGATTGCAGTGTAGACGTCATTTAATCTAACCTTTGCCTCAGGTCCCCATCTGCATTGTCCAACCTCACAGGGATGTTGTGGGGAGAGAGGGAATGTAGGTGTTAAAATCCACTACTGTATACGCTACATCATCCAGAAGGGCCACATAAATATCTAAACTGAAAACAAGACTCGTGCAGACACAGCCCAAGGCCTGAATTAGAAGACCAAGAGCTTGAGCTGAATGGTGTCTCAGTGGAGAAGCTCTCTGGTATTGGGAAAGTTAGTTTTGTTCATTGAGCCGTGTTGATTTGTTCAAAGTGCTGGAGCGTTGCTATAATGAGATGGTGGGTGGCTATCATAGAGGTGTGAGTGGGGAATGTGCATTGTGATGGACTAGTTTAATGAAGTTAGTCAAAAGGCGCGCTCGCCCTGGCACTAATCACCCCTAATCCAGCCAGAGAAGCCATGGAGATGAAGAACTGTCATTGCAGCGTCCAGTCCAGGTTACCTACAGGTGGGGAGTGAATAAGAGAGATGGGGGAGGGGTGAGAGCCAGCCCGACAGGGAAAGGGCTGGGTGCCAATGGGGGGCACAGGGGAGGTGTAGGGGAAATGGAGTGAGAGACACACCCTGGCTCTGCATCTGCCTCCATACCATTTTAGTGACTCCCTGGGTTATATGGGCTGTTCACCCAAAGTGTAACCCCTCCGGCTGCTGGTTGGACTGAGGCTACTGGAGTAAAAGATCCACCAGCTGTTCAGTAAAACTAGGGAGCTTCCTCCAGAAGGTGTTAGTGGCCCCACTGAACTGGCCATCTGACCCTGCCTGTAGCCGGTCTCGTGACAGTAAGCACAGTCATCAAAACGTAGCTTAATTACAACTTAGGCTACACTTGAAGAAACTTATGTGTAAGATGTTGATTTTTAACTATATGGAAAGTTTTTGAAGCATCTGTGTTGTGCTGTTAGCAAAAGCTTTCAGAGCAACGAGAAGACTGGCACAGATGGTGTTTCTTTAAGGGTCCAATTTTTAATTAATTTAAATGTATAAACTAGTAAACAAATTTGCTTGTAAATTCTCAGAGAATTAATTCTGTGCCCAATGAGTCAGTGCTGTACAGCGTGTCCTCCCCAGATGTGTCTTCCATGCGTAACAAAGAAGTTGACTCCCTGCTTTTAGTGCAACACAGCACTTGCCTTTAATTATGGCCTCACAACCGCACCTCGATAGTAATCTGTGTTCCTCCTTCTGAAATCAAGCACTCCATCACTCAGCTCGATGGTGTTTCTCTGTTGGTCTGTAATGTGATCATTCTTGAAAACTGCTTCAGATCCATTACAGAACTCTAGGGAGTGTTCTAGGGACCAGTGGGCAGAGCTCTACCTCACGGTTCAGATGCGAGGCAGTGATCTCACAGGGATCCATGGCAGTGGAGCAGAGTGACTTTGGAAACAGGGGAGAGGCACTGACCTCAGAGTTAGGATTAGTAGCCTCTCATCTAACTCTGGCCAGACCTTTCCTCTATTCTGGTCAATTAGATACCAGACCTTCCAGTTTTCACCAAAATTGCTGAGGTTCTGATCAGGCAAAGGCCCGGCTGGGTGTACAGCTCAGCCACGGAAGCTATGAAGTATGTGCCTCTCTACTTGCAAGATGGTGTCCAAGACTCAATGTAACATTCCAGTGACATTTAGAACAGGAATGTTGTCTCCATGATTTGATGCCTTAGCCACTGCCATTTGGGCTGCTTATGCATTGCTGCTCTATCCGATCACATCGCACATTCATACCCAAATTGTTGTCTGCCATCATCTCTCAGTGCTGACAGGATTTCCATTGCAGACAAGTGGGTGACACAGGTTCCAAGGCTGGTCACTACTGTGTTAGCAACTCTTTTTAGGCCTGATGCATTTGCTACACCTAACACACTATTGTCATGATATCTACTCAAAAGGTGGCATGTACTATATCACTGGACAACTAATAACTCACTGATCATTAATATTCTTGTGTGGTATATGTAGAGGGTGTGTACCGAGAGTTATGGACAAGTGTTTGAACTATGTTTTTGAAATGTGTTTGGCAAGCAGTAAATAACCCAGTCTAGCCTAGATGAAGGAATGTTTATTTGCTTCTCTGCCTGATGAGCAGGTTGGTCAGAGACAGTGAAGGTAAACTAAGCCATCAACACAGCGAGTGGGGTGATAGGGGGTCTGAACCTCAAATGATAAGCGATTGAATCAACCGATTGTATACAGTATTGCTGTATTAAGTAGGGTCTCTTATGAAAGCCTGTGAGACACTGCTGGTGATATCATTGTGTGTGCATAATAGTGTGCATTATCCATAATTCCGCATATGGTGCTACTCACTGACGTGCTTTAAAGTCTTCAGCTAAAAGGTATTTAAACAAGGCATGTCAGGAGGAGTTGACGTGCTGGAAAGGGGCCAGAAGAGATCATTCTCATTGTAAAAATCCCTTGCGGGGGGAAGACAGCATGGTGTCCACATCCCACAGAGATAAAGAACTTTTTATGCAGGCTTACTCTTCAAAGAATCCATTTCAAAGGTTTACTGACTATAAAAGAAAGGGGATCTCTCCCCTTTAGGTATCCAGCTCTCAGGGCCCATGGGGCCCTAGCTCTTGAAATCACAGAATGTTGGGTCCTGCCGCCAAGGCAGTTCTCACCTCTGAGAACTGAATATAGGTGAGAAACCTGCTTTTAGGCAAAGACTGTAACTTGCTGAAATGAAGTGTTAGTCTTGGAAGTGTATTTTTCCTTTTGTTTGTTTGTAACCCTTTCTATCGTTACTACTTAAACGTATGACTCTTTGGCTATGTCTGTGCTACACAGCTTTTAGCGACACAGCCATGCTGCTAAAAGCACGCAGTGTAGCAGCTGCTTTGTCGGCAGGAAAGAGCTAGCTCTCCTGCCGACAAACTTCCACCTCGAACGAGCAGCGGTAGCGTTGTCAGCAGGAGTGTCTAAAAACCCCAGCCAGGAGCTAGGTCCCGTGGTGCTAGGTGCTGTACATATATGAGACAGTCCCTGGCCTGAAGAATTTGCAACCTCAACAGATAAGTCAGATGGTGGAGGAGGTGGTGGTAGTAGTGATAGTACCCCTATTTTTACCTGTGGGAAACTGAGGCAGGGAGCGACAGTAAATCCAGTTCAATGTGTTAGTCAGAAGACCATCCTTCCTCTCTAGCCCTTGTGCATTAGCTCATTGGAGGTGGATATCATTAGCTCTTTTTTTAACAGTCGTTCTGATAGTTTTGAATCCCTGCGACCGTGTTAATATCCCAGGTGATTTGAGTTAATTTCGTGGAGTTCAGGAGACACTGAATCTGGTGCTTTACTGAACTCCAAGCACAGTGCCTCTGCGGCATTTCCTTCCTTTGCTCAGTCCATAATCTCATTTTAAATAAAACAACAATCCTGTTTGTCTGGGATGATTAGTTCTTTACAAACCTGTGGTGTCTCTGTTGTTCATCATGGTTTGTCATCTTGTTGCTTAGTGAGTGCCCTGGCCTGCCTAATATTTCTTATTTGGCTGGGGAGGAGTCAGACTTGGGGCAGTAGCTCCAGGGTCATTCTTCTTTCCTTTTGTACTACACCTACCTATAAAGTAAGGATAATACTAACCTACAGCTTCATTTTTATCACTGTGCATGATGAAACATGGCAGTGATTGGGGGAAGGGGAGATGCTATATGGACCCTACTGGTGAAAGGCAGGCCTCTACAACATAAGATAAAGGAGAATCTTTATTTTGGAATTGGCCATGTAGGGTCTATGGCACACAGGTGAACTTTGTTGATTCCATCCTTTGGGGTGGGGGGTGTACACAGACAGAAGCCAGTTCATTACAGTGTAATTTGGCAGTCTAACTAGCAGCATTATTCATATTGAGGTAGCTCCTATAGTCCCAATCAGCCATCAGCAACTCCATTGTGCCAAGTGCAGTACATGCAAGTAACAAAAGGACAGTCCCTGCCCTAACGTGCTGACGTGCAAGTATAAGAAGAGACAAGCGGTGGGGAGACAGATGGCAGGAGCACTAGGTAACAGTGAGACAATTATGAGTACCACAATAAGAGAATAATGGGGAATCCCCAAGGAGAGGATCCTGACGCTAACATTTTATTTCTGTACAAAACCATGCCCTAACCTGCTGGTCTAGTTCAAGGTCAGGTGCCGTTCTGATGTCACTATGCCAGTGATGTCCATGTTGGGGATGTCCACAGTTTTCTCTCTCAGCTTTTCTAGCTAGCACAGCAACCCCTACTGTCCTGCTAGAGCAGGGCTTCCGAGAGAAGAGCTGCCTACTGGACGGCCAGGCACCAGAGTAATGTCAAGGCTGTTCAGCACACTGTGCGGCCACTGGGTATAGTGACAGTAACTGGAGGCTAGTCACCTCCCATGAATGACTGTTGTAGAAGCAGGTTCTCATTATTCCCACCTGATCAGCTCTGAACCAAACAGCTTCACAGCCAGTCCTGAGTCACCCTTGCAAGTTGCAGAGAAGGTCCATTTCAACACCACTAGCATCCTGTTCCATCAGCAGATTGTTACCCATTGGTGTTTAGGGCTCCAACATTTCTGCTGGTCTTCACTGTGTCTGTGACCCATGCAGGATGCGGAGGGACAGAGTAATAGTTCAGCCATGAATGTGGCGTAGATATCAGTGCTCTGGATTCTAAACAATCTCCATACTGCAGGTCTTGCTCAAGGAATTTCACTGACTGTTAGCCTTCACACTCCAGTGTCCTGGGAGAGGGAAATCTGCCCATCCCTCCTTTTCACTCGTCTCTGCTCCCTGCCCCTTGTCTCCCTCATCCTCATTTGTTCTTGGGAAAGTGAGATGAAATTTAGTGGTATCGCTTTAAATAGGTTGTGAGCCCTCTAGTGGCATTCACCCTGTTCTCTATTTAGAAACTTGCTGGCAAGTGAGCTATATATTTAGCCTACCCTTGCCGGTTTATAGTTAGTAAACACCATTATTTAGACCCCACTGTGTCCATGTGGTTCCTCATGTTGTGTCTTTTGTGTAAAGAGCAATGGAAAGTGACCTCTAAGCCCCTGGGGTGATAGTACCTATTTTAGATCTGTTGTGAATAGTATAGTATAATCTATACTGCCCACTTCCACGCAGAGAGTGATGGGAGATTGAATAATGATTCAAGGTCACTAGCTGTGAGCCCTCTCTCGCAGACGCTGTGGAGTCTTTACTGTCATGCTGACACTCCAGGAATGGGTACCTTTGGCAGCTATCTGGACTCTTCATGTTTGTGTCATTGACAAACAGGGGATGTGCTCATTGAAATGAAAACATCTGGTGACAAGTGACCACTCGGAATCCTTAGTGTGTACCCCTGTATTACAGGCTAGTGCCTAGAGCACCAGCTGCAATCAGGGCACCAGTGTGCTGGCAGGAGGCAATCCCTGCCCCAAAGAGCTTACAATCTATATAGAGAAGGGGAGAGAGGAAGGATTACTATTCCTCTTTTACAGATTTGGAAACTGAGGTGCAGTGTGGCTTTCCTAAGGATCCACAGGAAGTCTGTGGCAGAGCCAAAAATCAAACCCAGGTCTCCTGAGTCCAAATCCAGTGCCTCAGCCCCAAGAACAACCTTTCCTTGGGCTGACCATGACAAATGATGCCCAAAGGAGATGGTTTGGGAATTCTGCATTGCCTAGTACTAATTGTTGTCAAATGGTCTCTTTAGGGATCCAGCCTGTATTAATATCAGCATAAGTGCCAACTCTGTGGCCCTGGAGTACCCATGGGGAAAAATATGGTGGGTGCCCAGCACCCACTGGCAGCCTCCTTGATCAGTGTCTCCCCCTTTCCCTCAGTGCCTCCTGTGTGCCGGTGATCAGCTGTTCAGTGGCATGGAGGAGGTAGCTTGGCAGTAAGGGGGAGGAGTGAGGGTGGGGTGTGCTCAGGGGAGGGAAGGGATGGAGCTTTGTGGAAATGGTGAAGTGGGGGTAAGGATGGGGCCTGGGGCAGAGCCAGAGGGGAGCACAGCACATTAGAAAGTCAGCACCTCTGAATGTCGGTTGCCGAAATGAGCATTTAACCATATCACCCTTGTGTTATGAAATGCATCCTTGATTTTAGGTAGTTTTTAATATAAATGTAGAGTACTTGCTGTAATATGACCCCCCGGGCCACAGGATCCCAGAGGCATTACGAACAGGGTGCTTTATGATCTGTTATATGCACACACACCGTATTAAAAGAACACTAAGGTTGCCAAATGAAGTACTCAGAAGTTAGGAAATGCCAGAATTAATTCAGCCCCCTGCAACATTAATTCAGCCCCCTCGTATGCATACATTACGATGTAATCTTTAATGACATGATCAAATGCTATTTTTCCCCCCACAGGATCCCTGTCTCATTCAGTGCACAGAAAAGATGATGAACCAGTGTTGTGCAGTGAAGGAGACTGTTGTCTGTAGGACCCCTGCCTCATTCATTGCAGAAGTTGAAGTGTGCAGTGACTAAAGCTGAGGATTGCAGAGAGAGAAAGGAGGATCTCAAACTTAAGGCAGTTGAGTGCTTGGGAACAGAAGTCTATCCCTGCCTCTGCCACAGAGTTCCTGTATAATGCTGGGAAAGTGACTTAAACCAAACTGTTCACATGTGGTCACAAACAGTGTGTTCCTCATTTCTGGGTGCCCAGATGAGACCCTGCAATCTGATTTGGAGAAGTGCTGAGCATTCTCAGCTGCAGATGATGTCATTCAGCGCACAGCTCCCATTGACAAGTGCTATATAACAAGTATTTGGAAA